>NC_090928.1:1222554851-1223167709 GCF_040938575.1 Ambystoma mexicanum | reverse complement strand
CGATAATGATGTGTTATTATAAAGAACGTACAATTAAGCGATTTATATAGAACAAATATACATACAATATCACACAACATGTGTTGGTGCTCATTTATCGACCTCAGAAGGATGAAAGGCTGTGTTGGGGTGTTTAAGAACAGACTAACTCAATGACTCACCCCTGAAGTGTGGCTGAAATAAACCTTTAATGAGTCTAGCAATTATTGTATAGAATTCCAGAAAGACAAATTATTTGTTATTCCTATTCTTTCTTATTAAGGGTCACTACTCACAGTGTTACACTGGTGCAACCCCGATTTTTTAAGAGGCCTGATCAAGAAAGCCAGCCACTCCAGAAATAACACAGCCAGCCCAGGAGCTTACATTAAAAAATAATCATAATCAGGGGTAGCAAGGAAGACCACAGGAGTAGGAAGGGAGACTTCAGCGGTCAGAGTTGCGACCCCTGGTGACCCCCAAATGACGTTCCTGGTTTTCACCTCCCCGGTAGATGCATCTCATTTCCATCTGGGTCCATACTGCGTTTCCTGGCACTACTTCCTCAATGCCCCAACCCTCTGATGCCTAGTAACACTTTAGTGTCTCTGTGGCCCTTGGGCCCCTTTTGGGTTTTCGAGTTGTACCTTTTCTCTGCCAATCTTCGGCCCTTCTGCGCATTCCTTGTCCTCTCATTGTGTTTTGTGTCAATCTTTGCGCTAACTCTGGGCGCCTCACTCATCACTGGGGTGGGGGCCATCACTATTAAAAGCAGGCTTCCTACATGCTGGGCACACTATTGTTTCCAAGTGGGCAACCTACACTTGCATTGAAAAAAAAATACACATTTCCAAAATATGCTTCTTAAACTTACATTCACTCGTTTTCTTTTGAATGTGTTAATATTTTTGTCACACTACCGCACAAAGACCTTGTGATTTTAGTTCCCCTTCCTTTGTGTTTTATCACAGGATATATTTCTAAAGATATGTATATGCTTGTCAAGCTTCTTAATCACAAATAAATGCTTCTGTTGCACCGACAGCAGTTATTATGAAATTAAGTTGGCTCATGGGGCGGCAACTTTGGATTTTCACTACGGGGCACACATTCCCCCTCCTCCTCCCTCAATATAAGCAAGCGCCCAGTCCAACACATCCCCTGGCGAACACATTTGATACAACTTGTTTTTTATCATGAATTGCAAAATGTCATAACATTCACAGCCAATTTTAAATATATAACATCCCAGCAACCGTCACTCAACCTGCTGAGCTACCCTGGTAGCCTTCTACTGTAGGGTGTGTCTATGCATCCATTCATGTGTTCAGAAATACTACATTACTAACATTGCAGTACATGCATACGACTTCAAAGTCGCTAGTATTTCATCTCTAGCCACACTGACACTGTGCATAGATTCATTGAGGGTGTACCAGTGGCTGCTTGTCCATAATGGGCCAGGGCGGGTCGACCCATGGGCACCCTCACCCATTATGGAGTAGCTGAGGACTCAGCCAAGTGTTATCAGGGCGCATACTCCTAGATGCCTTTTGCAGCTGAGGGAGCGCTTCCAGGCTGGCATAAACTGTCAAAGGGAAACACGGTTTCTGCTTGACAGTTCTGTTCCCCAGCCACGTATGTCGAATGGGCCATGCAAAGACGGGAGCGTTTTGCTTCCCTAACCTTGCATGGCTCATTGGGGATGCTGGCTGGTGAACTGCATGTTTGCATGTGCGAGGAGGGCACTCATGCGCCTCCCCGCACGTATGAACGGAGCAGGGGGACTGAGTGGGACAATGACACACTAGTGGTGGTCATGTAAATACATTTTCTTTCATTGTGTTAACTTCAGTTTTACTAGAACTGTTGTAAAACACAATGTTACAGGGTGCAGTGGAGGAAAGGAAGGACCCAGGAATGGGGTTTGAATAGGAGGGGCAGTGACAGTGAGCATGGGGCGGGCTCCAGAAAAGGGGGTGGGACGAGGGGACATAGTTCAACTACTTTTTTTTTTAACATGAAAGAGACTCCAGGACTCAGCGCCTTCAAGATGTGTGTATGGTTAATTTTGATAGAAAATCACACATTTAGTAAAAGCCCAGCATATTGTTGAATACAATATCACACAGGTATGCTTACCCATGGTTGCAAGAAACCAATCGATAGGACTCTTGTCACTGTAGTAATAAGCTGGTGACTATATTAAAGGAATGGCTCGGTCAACATTTTTTATTGCCCCTACGGGTCGGCCATGTGTTTTTAAGCCTAAGTCGCTCGATTTTAGAAAAATTTCCTATGGACCTTACCCGAGTTTTTGTCCATTAAACGCACGTGAAAACAGGCATCAGGGAGCTGCCATTTTGTGATAATCCTATCATTTGCCCCATTGCCCTGGCTGACCTGCTTTTGCAGCACAAAATCATATCCCCCGCCCCTGAGCCTGTCATGAGCAGACGGGGACCACCCATTTCACAATGCCAAAGCACGTCTCGTGTCAACATTCGCTGCGCTTCAGCTAATGACGTGTCACCATGGAAATGGCAGGACGCCTCTTTCCTCAATAAGTATAAACAGACTGTTTCACAACACACAGCAGCAGATTTTTGATTCCATTCCTCTCTCTATGTTACTTTGAGTATTCTTTGACTCGTTTCTGTGTTCTGGTCAGCTACCTTCATTGCTTGTAGCCCGTGTGAACAGATACCAGTACCACCGCTATAAATTATTTTAGTTTGTTTAACACACAATGGCTACAATAATGCCCTACATGTATGAGACCGAGTATACCGAGGAGGAGCTACTGGAAAGGGAAACACGCGAAAACTATGGGTCTTCGGACGGCAGTTGGGAGGACGATTCAACAGCTGAAGAGCCTGGACCTAGTCGCATGGACGGTGTTTCCACCTGGTGCACATGCAATCTGTGCGAGCTAATGCCAACCAAGGATGAGAACTGCTGCTGCTGTGAAAACTCGGGATGCGTGGCCTACATTTCAGAAGGCGAGCCACGACCGCAATGCATCACCGAGCTGCCAGACTTCAGGGCAGCCTGCCTCACATGGTCCGTGCTGAGGATAATGATGGTGCTTATGCACGAACTTCGTGCAACTGTTCCTCCTCGTAATCCGAGTAATGAGTAAGTATACTCTGCTTGTCATGCCACTCCTATTGCATGGTCTTCTACTATATCCAAAATTACATATACATATCATTGTAACGCATGAAAGTCATTCAATAGTGTGCAGTGTCTAGATAACATTTGTCCGAGCAGAATGCCATTAGTTACAAGAATTGTCTTTGACAACAAACGTTTATTAAACTTATCTTGGTCATTTAAAAACAGTTTGTTTCATTCCTTTTCACAGGTGATACAGGCTGGTGGCCTATCGTTCCTTTACATGGTGGCTTCACGGGAGGCTTGGACACCGCGTTGGAAGAGTAATACCCGCCTGTGCCGTTCGTGCCATAAGAGAAACGTTCCTGAGTGATCAGCGGTCAGTACAGGGGATTTTCTCTCACTGTGCTGCAACCTGACCTGTACAATGTCTAAAATCTTGTATTTTTGTGTCATCAAAATAAGATACAAAATAAAACACCACATATATTTTAACAACGGTTGTTTCGATTTTTTAAATGAATCAAGTGTGTCTCCATTCAAGGATGGACGTCAGACATCTGTGCTCCGAATCGGTGAAGGTCAGGTTGCTGTGAAGCAGGGTGGTCACTATCTAAACTAACATAATATATTCTCAATAATGCATGCAGGTATTGAGGACACGTTTGTGGAGATGAACGAGCTATGTGCTTAGTTCAGGCTGGTTCACATGCAGGACAGTGATCGAAGAGGAAGAGTGATGTGTTATATTTATTAGCTGTTGCAAATACCTCTGGAGTTTTCCAGTCAGAGTGGGAACAAGGGTGGGGGCCATGTGCTGTGCGCAGTGAGGCCAAGATGGATTGGAAAGGGGGTACAAAAATGGATGCCCCGTGTCCTGCTCAGTGGTCCCATCTATGCGAATGTCAACCAAAGTTAACATCACATAAGGGCAAGGGGCGAACCCACTAATGGAGGCACTTGGTCCGAGTTTCTACTGAGAAGTAAAGGATGAGAGGGGCCTGATGGCCCCTCGCTCTCACACACTTGCCTGCATGCCCACTGGCCCATCCATCCCACCCCCTCTATCAAAGGCGGTCGGTTCGCACCCGGGGATGAGCGCTGGCATGGGGGGCTGTCACGGGCGCAAACGGCCAAGGTGCCAAACAGCATGTACACTTCAAAAGGTATCCCACGTCCAGGGGCCATCGCTCAAATGGCCTCCTCAGACCCCGTGTCTCCAGGCAGACCTCCCCTGAGGCAGGCCGACCCCTGCAATCCACATAATACCACGACATACACATGTCATTCATTCACAAACACACCCCTGTTTCTAATACTTTATAAACCACTTGATATGTCTCATGAGAACATCTTTGTGCTTTGCAAGTCAACTCCTGAACCTTCTACCTGAAAAGCACTGAGATCTATGCTAATCTGCTCGTCGTCGCGCTGTCTGTGACCGCTTCGAGCAAACTCGTCAGTGTGCTTCCTTTGGCCATCTACCTGTTCTCCTGCAACATACTGCTCGGCCTGCTGAATCCAACTGTTTGTTGGTCAAGGTAAGGCCATGTATCCTAGTCATATTTCGGTCATATTTACATTTCTATCTATTTGCGATTACAGTACCCAATAGAGCTAAGTTCATTGGTCTCATTGCTATTGTCTTGAGTTTCAATTGTTATGCTATCAATAGATCTATTTATTTTCATCTGTGTCAATTGTCATAGAATTGCATCCTTCGGGGGTCCAGTCTATAATGTAAGCATGTTTCCTTTTCGTGCAAGACAGAACATCCAAGGGATGAGTCACATGTTCAGAGTTTAGTCACATAATTTAAAACATTTCTGTAACTTATGCAAATACTAAGCCGCACATGATGAACTGGTATAGTTCCGGCGACCAAAACAAACCTTGCATTGAGCATGGTATGGTTCATTTACTTTTTTATGACATTTTTATTCATCAAGGTTTTATAATAATCTTGATATTTACTTTTCAGAATTTTCAACAATGCCTGCCTGTTCGATTAGCGGTTGCTCTTCGAAGACCCATGCTAAATCTGAAGGCACTACAATGCATGTATTCCCGAAAACTGTTGATCGAATTAGAGAATGGGTCTGACATTGCGGATATCCACTGGATGAGCTGGAAAGTAGAGTCCAACAAGTCTTAGAGGTCAAGAGGGGTGATCGATACCGCATCTGCAGTCGGAACTTTTCCTCGAACATGTACGCCACATCTTGGGTAACAAAGAAGAATAAACGGCGAACGACACGAAAATTGCTCGCAAACGCTATTCCAATTCTATTCATCCACATTCCGCCACTGGTGAGTCAAGTGTCCGGATTTAGCTTTAGTCCTTGCTTTAATTTGTAGGTAGCCGAATGGATTAATTGATATTTTAGGTGTTGTGTCCCTTGTAATACTCCCTTGTAATACTTTCGATATTGATATGAGTGTATAGTTTTTTGAATAATTACATTTATCAATAAATTATTTTTCGATTTTATAACCGCCAAAGGAAATCTATTTATGGGCACAGGGAACTGTACTATATTGCACATTTTCAATAGCATTATCCTCAAGTAATCTGTCTGTTTACATGGCCCTTTTTTAATATTTGCATTTCATCATCAAACAATAATTTACCTTTACAACTGCTTGACTATCCACTGAATCTCAAGCAAGAACATTCTACATCCATGACGTACCCGCAGTTATCAACCACTTCTAGCGCGTATCAGGTAATCATACCTGGCTATTCAGCTACAGACTTGTTTTATGCATGTCAAGTAATAGTTTTTATGTATCGTGCGCTTATTTTACCAATTGTTTGGTTAGTGCTTTCTAATTGATATACACCTTAGTTGTCGTCCCCTGGTGTTTGTTTTCAGTTATAATTAGTGTTATCCATACTAATGCAAGCACTGTCTTTCAGGGAGATGCTGAAGCATCCACCACATTGACAACAGCCCTAGATGTTCTTCAGCAGCAGGAGGTATGGATACTGACAGCTCCATCGACCTTGATCATCAGGACTGGAACACTTGTCGTTTGATTGTTCTACACCATGTTTCATTCGTGGTTAGCCATTGATATGTACCTGTGCGGTCGACCCCAAGTGTGTGTTGTGTTTTCAATATTGTAATCCTTACTAATGCAAATACTATGTTTCAGGCAGCTGTTGAAACGTCAACCCACGCACTTGATGCGGAGCCTGACATTCAAGTAATTCCAGGGGAAGTGGAAGCGGGACCATGCGGATACGAATCAGCGCAACAGCTTTCGGAAGTGCGAACCACATTTACAACATCCATAGATATTCTTCAGCAGCACGAGGTATGGATACTGACAGCTCCATCGAGCGTGATCATATAACGTGATTCCATTTGCTATACTTTCTTCCCTATTTACGCAAGTACTGTGTTTCAGGGAGACGATGGAGCTTCCACTACAATCACAAGATCCCATTTAGATGATGCAGATGTAAAGAAATCGGAGAAATAATTTGATTAAATTTGATCCTATTTAAATATTCCTTGATTCTTTTAGACAATGCAACATTTGTGGTTATCTCTTTATATGCACCTGTGCCGTCGACCCCAAGTGTGTGTTATGTTTACAATATTGAAAACCATACTAATGCAAGTACTGTGTTTCAGGGAGTTGCTGATGCCTCCTCTTCAATACAATCATTCGTGGCAGTCCATGCAGAGCCAGAGGTATGGATACTGACAGCTCCATCGAACTAGGTCATCAGAGCTCGAATACTTGTCGTTTGATTGTTCCACACAATGTTTAAATTGTGTTTGGCTATTGAGATGTACCTGTGTGTTTGTCCTCACGTGTGTTTTATGCTAACAATATTTTGATACACAGTAATGAAAATACTATGTTTCAGGGAGTCGACGGAGCCTCATTCCGTGCTGTCTATGCGGATACAGAAAATATAGTCGTTGCAGCGCAAGAGGAAGGGGAGAAATGCGGATACGAATCGGAGCAACAGCGTGCAGATGTTGAAGGTCGAGTCAAAAAAGTTGCAAAGAAAAGAAACAAAAATAAGGTTAGTTACAAACAGTTCATAACTTTAGAAATGTCTTTGTGCTGGGGACTATTTTATGTTTTTTCCAGTCAATTGTACTATACTTTATCTTGTGTTTAAACTGAACATCCCTTTTCCAATCTGTCCTCTAGTTACCCGTGGGTGTCTGAACTATACATACACAGACAGTGAAGCGAATGAGAGATGTTGCTTGCCAGACCATTTACACTATGGAGGAACTATTAATTCAGACGCCGCGTGTTGAGACTAGAGATGCTCATGTTCAATGGCCAGAACATGAAATGAATGTGTCCGGAGAATCCAGTAAAGTTGTAAAGGACCATTGCTACAGTGCGACCGCACCACAACAACAACATGATACTGGGTGCATTGAAGATAGCTCTGAAGTAGTCGCAGATCAATTCACACAATCTACACCCACCAAAGAATTGCCACCAAAAAAGCTGTCGACATTGTTGTGTTCTCCCATCAATGTTGAAGTAGCAGATGTTGAAATGACAGAGAATGAACCAGCAGCAGCATTCACTGACGCATTAGAACTTGATAGCAGCAATATTTCTTTCAAATGTGGTGATATGTCCTCAACGTCACAGGCCGAACTTTGACGCAGGATGACAGTCTAATGAAAGAGGGCAAATACATAGTATTCGACAGTTGTTTGATGAATATTATAAATATGCTGAAATGTGGGCATTCCGTCAGAGGGAATGTTTGTGGGAAGCCATTGATTCATGTGACTCGTCAAAAACAAGGCAGTAACGTCACAATACATGCCGCCTGTAGATTACATCATACGTTCTTATGGTCTGCACAACCGATGCTGGGGAAACTGCCAGCAGGCAATCTATTGTGTGCAGCTGCATCACTTTTTAGTGGCTCCAGTTTTAGAAAGTTAGAGTCTTTCTTTCAGTTTGTGGGACTCCATTTCATTTAAAAAACACAGTGCTACAAATACCAACATGATTATCTGTTTTCGGCCATTAGTGATGCTTGGAAAATTGAACAATTTTATCTAGCAAGTACATTCGAAGGCAAACTATTCAGGCTAGCCGGCGATGGACAGTGCGACAGCCCTGGATTTTCTGCCAAGTACTGCACCTACCACTTTCCGGACCACTTTCCGGACATCGATAATAAGAAAATTGTGAGTTCGGTGGTCGTGCAGGTAACACAATGTACATCCTCAGTGGCCATGGAGAAACTAGGATTTATAAAATCAGTGGAATATCTACAATCGAGGGGAATGCACATCGACCTCATAGCCACGGACAGACACGTTTCAATTGCTAAAAAAATGAGAGAGCAGTTCCCACATATTAAACTCAATTCGACGTATGGCATCTTGCTAAATCAATCAATAAGAAAATCTCGGCTGCAGGGAAAAAAAAAGGTTTGGAAAGTATTTCAGAGTGGTCCCAGTCTATCAGCAACCATCTTTGGTGGAGCTCCAAAACTTGTGAAGGGTCAGTGGAAATACCACTTGAAAAATGGCGGTCACTGATGCACCACTGTACCAACGTGCACCGCTGGTCAGAAAACCTACATTTCCACCAATGTGAACATGGTCCTTTGTCCCCAGTGGAGGCAGGGAAGAAGAAGTGGTTGAATCCATCTTCACCGACACACAAAGCCATTGAGAAGATTGTTTTCGATAAAACTCTATCAAGAGATTTGAGGGGACTGACAGAATTCTGTCACACAATATGTGCCTAAAGTACAGGCCAAAGCGCTTGCATTTCAGCATACAGGGCATGAGACATAGGACTCTACTTGCCGTCTTGGCCCATAACGAGAATGTCGGCCGTGAACAATCTAGGACTACGGGTAATGTAAGGATGCCTCACTACACTAAGGCCTTTTCAAAAAGAAATAAGCAATGGGTGATCAAACCCGTCTATGAGGAAATGGAGTTCGACTTTGTCAAAAGCCTTATTGTTGCTGTATTAGAGAAGCACAGATATGGAATTTTGAACGTTTCTGTCCAGAGCACTGATCCATTGCCACCCAACATTGCCACTGTGCCATGTCCACCCAAAGGAGAGCTGGTTGTGAAGTACAAATCCCGGTTTAAATAATTGTAATACGATTGTCTTTTTGTAAATTAATGTTATTGTACAGTGTACATACAAAGTGCGCTAAACTTAACCCCTACCTTCACCATCCCGGGTGGCGAACAACCTGGATGTCATCTTTGAATTCTCTCTCTATTCACCTCATATTGCTGACCTTGTCTATATGTGTATGTATATATTTTTGTTGATGTAACTAATTTTCGCAATCTCATGTAAATGCTGCGCACTGTTAACCGAGGTCAGGCTTGCGTATTGCAAATAATAAAACAAACAAACAATAAATCTCACTTTCAACTCAACTCCTCGGGTACTTTATACTTTCCCTGACCTTCCCCAAAAAATTAAAAGTCTCAATAGTTATGGTTCTTTGGGGCTTCAAAGCTCGCAGACAACGAGGACAAAATTGGGGGCCTTAGAATGCGCCAAGCGAGCCGTTGCAGATGGGAGAGAAGCCAGTTCGCATTTGCACATTGAGGCGCAGTACATAGATGGATTCAAAACTTCAAGTTCTCACAGATGGCTTTACTACGGGATGTTGCAAAGAAAGAATGTATGCTCATTTCTAGTGAAGGTCAGTGGCTTTGATTTTCAGCTCGCGCCCTGAAGAGGCCCACAACTCGCACTGGCAGTATAAGGTTCTATTGTTTTTTGACCTTGAGAGACAGGGACCATGCCGAAAGAACTTCATTTGAAGGGGGGGTGCAATAACGTAAGAGATGATAAGGCAGAAAATTCTGAAACTAGACTGAGTTTCATATTAGTTCAGTATACGAAAAATCGTTGTCAAGAGCACAGTGGGATTTACGAGCTGCATTACGCAGAGACACAATGGAAGTTGCAAATATAATGTAAGTAACTCTTTAGACGCTTTTATACCGGAATGAAGAATTAATGAATGGATGCATGAATAAATGAATGAATGAAGAGCTAGGAAAACGTTTGTGGGATCGTCCTTGTAGCGGGCACATGGGCATGCAGGTCCACATTCCACACGCATGTAGACAAAAAGTCCTTTCTCATTGTGTACTAACCTTGATTTATTTAGTTACTTTTCACATTGATTTTAGAGCCGAACATACTCCACTGCACTATCCTTGAAAGCAAATAGTTTCCGCTCGGCCGTAATAAATAAAATGAATAATATTAATAAAGATCGGCTGGCGAGACTAATTATACATTTTATGTTTTCAAAACATGTATATCCTTCCCTACTGCTACTGCCACCAGTTTCAGACCCCGCCAGATGGTTTTTTCAACCGCCAGCTGCAGCTTCTTGTAAACAACTGCACCACTTTGATGATTTTATGAGACGATCGCCAAGGGCCCATATGCCCTTACGCGGTACTAGCGGCTAGAAGCAACATATCAACCTTTACGCTGGTCTAGTGCCTACTTGATGGAACAGCCTTGCGGTTCAACGTGCGACCAAAGTGCTTCTTTTAACGAAAACCAACACCCTGTGTACCATAAAGCAACAGCGCGTGACTCACGATAAACTTTTACGGATTTGCGGATAGAGATAAAAGAAAATAAATGGCATTCGGAGTTCATATGGCAATTGCTGAATATTCTATAAACATTTAATGTCAAATAAATGTACTTTATCAAATGTACCGTGTTGCTGTTTGATTTTAAAGTACAGTTTCATATTCCAAATTGTGGTGCGCTGTGTTGTGAGTTGATCTGTGTTGGTTTCCGGGTTCTGTGTGAAGTCGCGTAGAAGACGACTGGGCGCGTTTGCCTACGCAGCACAGAAACGTCACGGAGAGAGGCGGGGAATATGAATGTTTTGATAATGTCAGGCTCAGGGGCGGGGCATATGATTTAGTGCCGCAAAAGCAGGTCAGCCAGGGCGATGCGGCAAGTGATAGGATTATCACAAAATGGCAGCTCCCTGGTGCCTGTTTTCGCGTGCGTTTAATGGATGAAAACTCGGGTAAGGTCCATAGGAAATTTTTCTAAAATCAAGCGACTTAGGCTTAAAAACACATGGCCGACCCGTAGGGGCAATAAAAAATGTTGACCGAACCATTCCTTTAATATTAATCTAATATGATTAATCAAACTAATGATTATTTTTTGTTTTTTTCTCTTTCGTCCTTTCTCTTCCCGTTTGCATTCTTGAAATAATGTGCATATATGATGTGTGTTTTCTTATACCCTTGAGTCCTCCCTTTCATCAATCCTTGTTTTTCTGCCTTCTTTTTACATTGTTTTCATACTAATCTGCATATTCTTATTGCGGCATGATGGAATAATGCCCGTTCAACATAACTAATTACCAAACTGGTTTTAGGTTAACACCATGTTTTTGTTTGAATTTACACATAATTATGCTAAACAATGTAATACACTTATGGTGGTTTGTTTTTGTTTATTGAATAGCCCTGATTTGAGAAAGGCTCGGAGAGCTGAAACATGTGTTATCGTACATGGGCTTTTACTAAATGTGTGATTTTCCATCAAAATTAAACATATACACATCTTGATGGCGCTGAGTCCTAGAGTCTCTTTCATGTTGCACTGTTTATGGTGATGGTTAGGCTTTATTACCGTCCGGATACAGCGACCTGCGACATCCTTTCTGTTATGTCAATGGCCATAAGGGTATGGCCTCCTATTACTTAAGCAATATGACTCGAGCGGTGGGGGCATTACCGACTCTGGCCCATAGTTATAGGCCTGAGCCACCGCCGCGATGGTCATATTGCTATTAGTACCCCGGCCCGCATTATATGCGTGACCGGGGCACTAAAAGCATTTTTTTCTCTTCCGAAAAGCTGCGATGTTTCGGGACAGAAAAAAATAAATAAAAAAAAACAAGAAAATGGCCGCCGGGAAAGGGAAAACGGGAGTCCGTTTTCTCTTTCCATGGCGGCCTTCGGGAGCAGACGCGCTCGTCCGCTCCCAAAAAAAAAAAGAAGCAGAAGGTAAGTGGGGTTGGGAGGGCTGGAGTGAGGGGAAGGGAGAGAAAAAAACCCCAAAAAAAAACGTACCTTCGTCCCTGCCAGGGGACGATGGAAGCATCCAGCTGTGTGGAGGCACGGAGTCTCCACACTGCTGAAGGCTGCCATCGTCCCCCACCAGGGACGCAAGAGCAAGAAGTTAAGTGGGGTGGGGTAGGGAGGAGGGAGGGAAGTAAAAAAAAAAAAAAGCTAACCCGGGTCTCCAGCGGGGGGGCGGAGGCAGCCTGTCTGCCGTGGGGAGGCTCGGAGCAGGGATGGCCCCCAATTCGAGCCTCCTCATTGGCTGAGGGGCTGCCATGCCCCCCCGCCGAGGACAAGGCAGCTGGAGTCCCGGCCGAGAGCCAATCAGAATGCGTGTTGCATTCTGCTTGACTCTCGCCAGGTACTAATAATCAAAACAGACATTAATTCAAGGGATCGTAAAGCGTCGCCTGCCAGACCATCGTACACAAAAGCCAACCTTTTCCAGTTACTTTTTTTTTTACTTCGACCACTCGATGGAGGACTGTGGCGAGCTGCATTAGTTAGGACCCGGCCCGCAGGCCGCCCTTTTCCTTGGGCTACGGTAGCCCAGTAGGCCTTTGTGTTGCTATTCAGACATAATCTCCTGGTGGTCCAGATAGGCGTACCCATCAGCGATACCTAAATACAAGTAAGTGGGGGAAGGGGTGGGTTACGCTTAGGAAGGCCCATCTGGACCACCAGGAGATTATGTCCGAATAGCAACACAAAGGCCTACTGGTCTGCCCCCAGTAGACCATGGCCATTTATTAACAGGTTAATAAGAGGAAGCTAACTGTGTAGGCGCCCACTAGACCACCCAGGAATTTTGGCAGATAGAGTAGTGGCAAAGGCCCACTAAACCACTGGCTGCATTGTGGGGCACAAAGGTTTGGAGGGAGGTAGTAAGGGGGATAGTGGCCACTGATCCAACAGGAGATGTCTTTGTGGATAAATAAGGCCACATAGTAGGTGACTATGCACCCCTGAAACACATAAGAAGATTTAACTTTCAAAAGATAGGACTCAGGGAGAAAAGCCATGCCCTGAAACAACAATGTGAATTAGGAAGGTTCAGGGAGAAGCAAAAGGAATGGGCGGCGGAGGTGGTAAAGTGAAGAGAGAACGGGCAAGAGACTGATGGAGAGCAAAGAGAAAAAGTGATATGAGAAAAAGAAGAGGGAAAGGGGCAGAGAAAAAGAAAAGAGAAGGTTGATAAGGAGAACAAGAGAGACTGTAAAGGGAGCAAGAGGAAAGCAAGTTGAGGGTTGAGGAAAAGGATGAAGGGTTAGAGGTTAACAGAGGAGCACGAGAATGAAAGGGGAAGGATTGGCAGCGAAGAGCATTTAACAAACCAAGGAAAGGACCCATGATCAAAGAACAGAAGGAAAGTTAATGGTAATTTAATGGTAGTGAAGGCCAATGGGGGTGCTTTTGAGATGGCTGTTTTTGATCCCGCAAAGGAACAAATTGAAGGGATTATGATGGCATCGGACGTGAATGTGGAGCCGCAAGGGCCAAAAATGATCTAAAGTGCCAGATTTCTCTCCGAAGGGCTTCTTCTTTATAGTGTACCAATAAGGTTGCCACCTCGTGGTGATAGACAGGTGTCGCGGTGTGCCAGAAATATGTATATACGGATTCCGTACATGTTATGACTCCTAGTTTTTAGAGGAGTGTAGGGCAGATTGTTCAGGTAATGGGTGGGGGTTTAATGTCATGGCAACCGTGGCAGTACCAGATGAGGCAGCGCATGACACCAACCTACCTGGAGTCAGTAGGCTGTTATTTAGCCACCAGCTACCAGGGTGGGCATGTTAAGCTACCAGAACCGAGAGGTCTCCCAATGCTATTATCTGGTGTCTGTAAACTCTTATTTTGCTAGCAACTATGGTCTGCCTGTTGAGCGGAACAGTACCGAGAAAGGACAGTGAGCTCTGATAATACATGGCAGACTACAATATCAATATAAAAGCCTGGAAATCATTGTCTTATTACAGGCTAGGTGTGACAACACAACTGGTCTGTAATAAGAAAATAACATCACTATTGCTCTGTAATCAGTTGTTATGCTTCAGTTGTGAAGTTGCAATGCCTGCTCCTTGAGCCAGCACGGGACAGAACTGTCAGTATTAAAGGGGATGACAATGGGTCTCATTCCAAATCCGGCGGGTTGCCGCCGTTCTTTAACACTGTTTCCGCCGCCTAAAATCTTGGTGCCACCGGGACAGTACAAGTCCCGCTGGCCCGGGATATCAGGCGGTGGAAAATGTTAGTTCCCATTCCTCTGGAGTCCCATAGGAATGTGGACTCGGAGCACCGGCACCGATAGTAACGGTGCCGCTGCCTCCATGACAACTCTGCCTACCGTGGCCGATGCGCCCGGCAGTTCAGACCTGTTGGGCGCATCTGCTCCGGCAGGCACAGTTGTAGTCTGCCGGTCGGGAAAGTCCGGACCGCCAGACCCGTAATGAGGCCCAATGTGTGGCCATGTATTACAAGGAATAAAATACCCCCTACCGTATATAAAACAGATACAGGGGGTACTTTATCCCATATATTGCAGCGTTGAGCAAACCGCGCCAATTTATAAGTATTGAAAACTGAACCTGAGATAGGCTTGGGGGGAATGATGCTAAACGCAGGAAGGAATGGGGTTTCATCCCAGAAATGGGTCAAACCTCCAGACATCCCTTAGGTGTTCTTCATCTTGGCAGCATGGGAAAGCAGGAGCACTCTTCTAAGGCTGGCTCTTCCACCTCCAACATTGATAATAATGGGCAGGTTGCAACTTAGTTTATACCCAAGCTTAAGCAAGTGGACATATTTTTGGGTCAAAATGTCTGCATGTGCATATGCTATTGTGTGTGGCAGGGCACGGATTGTGAAAGGGTGAAAGGGCGGATGGACATGATCCTATCCCACCCCGCTAGGTGCTTCCAAATCCGGCGAACACCATATGAGACAATATAAACTACAAGGGGGGAGCGATCCCCCCCATCAGATTCTACATATCAGCTTTACAGTGCATAAAAATAGGCACGCAGCACTAGAAAGGCCCAGAATCCGCGACTCCATTTTGTTTTAGGCCCAAACAAGGCATGCTGCAGTCTCATAATGCTCGTGTTCTTGGGTCATGAAGGCTGACAAAGCCCCAAGCCCTGCCCATCAAGTTAGCTCCGTTTGAGCCTTGTTCCCACAACAGTCCACTTCCTTCTCTTCCCCTTAGTGTTGCAAATCATTTGTCTCTTTCACTGGAATGTGCTCTGCGAGAGCGTGAGACAGCAGCAGGCTCTGCGCTGCATCCCACCCATGTCTACCAAACTGCCATCAGGCCACTAACTCCCCGCCCAGCCAGGCCGGAGCCGGCCTCACACCACTGACTCGATCCCCACACCTTTGCATTCTTGATACAACATGAGACCCTTAGTTCCTAACCTCCATAAAATGTCCGCCAACGATCTAAGCCCATGTGACTGTATTTCTTTCTAACATCAACACACATCCTCTGTAACGTGAGGCACTAGAGGAGGTAAATTAAAGATCAAACCGCAGGGGGAGACTTTGGGTGCGGGAACTGCAGTATCAGTGAAGCCCTAAATGTATGGGTCGCCATGACTGTATTTTATCCTCCCTTTTCCCTGGCACCATTACCCGTGCCGCCCAGGTGCCTGCCACCATGAGTTAATATTCTGTCATAGCTTGTTTAGTTTAGATAGGAAACTTTGTAGTTTAAACATGACCTGACCTTCACTGGGAGGATGAGCCCAGCTGACCCCCGTGGATCCAGATCGAGGGGGAAGAACCAGCCAATTACTGCTTGGCATCCCCTATGGAGCAAGCCCATTTGTGGGGTGCCTCCAATCAGTGGCCCCGGATTGAAACCTATGCTGTGATGATTATTTAGTTCATAAGCCATTGTTCATAATTGTAAGACCAGAGCACTGTCGAGCAGCAGATTTCTTTGCTGGCATTTGTATTTTGAATAATTAAACCTTGTTATCCTTGCAAAGCTATCTCTTGGCCTATTTCCCTAGTGGGTTGTATTTACTCTGGAGTGTGCACATAGAGGGACGTGCCTTCATTTGGTGACCCCTGTGATGCGATTCCATAGCTCCCGTACTCGCAGCGATATCCAGGTGGCCTCTCTAGAAGGGACGTGCACACCTACAGTGACCAGTCCCTGAAAATGTGTACGCTGCAGAAGTGGCCTTTGTGGGTGCCGTCTTTGCAGAATTCCCGCCTGCTCGTTGGAGTGGGCTGCGGCCCCAGGGAGAGGCCCAGACCTGTTGTGGATTACCCGCGAACAAAGGCTTTCTAAAAATGTGGACACGTGAGTATAGATTGCAAGGAATAACAATGTTGGGGTTTGGGTATGGAGCGGTATGAAAGAAGGAACACTCAATGAATGGAAGTGAGAGTATAGTTTGTTTGATTGATTGTAGGAGGGTTTTTTCATGGCCATTTTTTCCGTTTTATATACATTTTTATATGTAAGAGATAAAATGAGTAAAAGGACAGGGAGCCCTCACCGAGTGAGGGTGTGAAGGTGGATCCACAGTGCACTGTCCCGACCAGTGCAGGAAATAAAGATAAGAGAAAAAGTAGGTGCTCCATATAATTAGAGAGCTTGGGAAAAAGTAGTGGTTGTTGTTTTCGCTTATTATTTTAGTTTGTTTCGTTATCGTATTTTTTGCCCATGTTAGGAGGCCCAGGAGGGGTGTGTATGGTGTGTGTGCATGTTTATGAAGAGTATTTTTGAGAGTGAAAGAAGGTGCTCTAGTGGGGAGGGAAAGAAATTCAAATAATTGTTTGGTTTTCGTTATGAATATTTCCAACTGTACTGACTGACTCCTTAGATATGGCCAGATTCTGATAGGGCGGGGGTAGAAGTGTTTTGCATTGTTTTTTACCTTGAAGGGGGAGCACACACTTCTGACATGACACTGGCCGAAGATAAACTTGGGGACAGATACGGCAATAGAACATATATGTAAAGTGTTACCCCTACACTGCAACAAGATTAAGAAATACCACAACCAATGGGGGACTGAGATGAAGGGGGAAGGGATGCCTCACTCCTGGCCAGAGGGGGGGGATCCTTCCACAGGTGTGCCCTAGACCACATGTCCACATATCTAACTGCTAAGTATAAGGGGAGACCACTACAGAACAGATGAGAGGTTCTGGACCTCTGGAGGATGTTTGCGGAGACAGTGACCCCAGAGAGTGGAGCGATAGAACCGGACGAGGAGAAGACAAATAGCACAAGGGAAAGTGAGAAGACGCTAGGAGACAACAAAGAGGATCTACCCATTATTAATCCGATCAGCAGAAGGGTATGCAAATCCGACCTACGTGTCAGGGGGAACAATTCTGGCAGACAACAGCACAGCCCCGCCCACTCCGTACATTGTACCTACAGCAGTGTCTACCCACACAGCGGTAAGCGACAGAGATCTAGAAGTTGCGTTAGTTACTACACGCACAGAATTAGCTAGATTGAGAGCTGCTTGTGAGACGGCAAGACAAACAGAGATTCCAATGTTGCCCCCCAGTATCCATCCCATCCCACATGGGGAGGAGGGGAAATCAGGTGACGTTCTGTTCAGGATTGACAGTGCACCCATGAGAGCGGTACATGTGGAAAGAGAGGGGGAGGCGGACAGCTTGGGTTACGAGAATGTAGGGCCCAGAGAGGGGACGGTGAGTATTGGAGGATATAGAGGAAGGGGCGGTGGGGGGAGCCGGACCAGTACCCCCAACCACCCGGAGGGTAGAAAGCTTGTGGGATAGGAGGTTAAGGGACTGGTTTCGTAGAATAGCATTGGCAAAGAAAAAAGGAAGTGGAGTAAAAACTGGCAAAGTGAAAATGAAGTTGCAAATGCCCTTAATCCATAAGGGCGCAGATGGATAAAAACAACCTCCTCAAGGCCCTCCCCCAACTCACTGCGGGGGCGGGGAAATGGATTTATGCTTTTGAGAAGCACACTGCAGGGGTGTCCCTCGCTATAGGAGACATCAACAGCGTGTTGGCAGTGGGAGATCAGGCAGAATCGGTATGCGTGAAAGTGGGTTACCCAGGAGTATCACTGAGTAATGACTCACAAGACGGGGCATCATTTAATAATATCAGGGCCCGTGTTTGGGATGCATTACGGAGGATCTTTCCGGATACTCCCGATTAACAATCGATTATGCAATGTACCATGGGAGATGGGGAGGATGCTGCAGAGTACATTCTTCGGGTTCAGGAGATGTGGAGCCTCCCTAAGGAAGTGCAAAAGGTGCTTGATAAAATAGCGGGGGTGGAAGCAAAAGGTTGGCCTGAAATTCAAAGTATCATTGTGTATTGTAGAAGAATCAAAGAGCACGAAAAGGAAACTATTGAAAGAAGGAAGGCAGAAGGAGCGAAACTAGTCCAAACTAGTCCAAAATAAGGTAGTGAAAGTAGCAGCGGTGTCAGTGGCTCTGCCCCAGAACAGATGGGAGAGGAAGGATATGCCTCAGTTGCCACACAGGAATGGATGGCAGCAGTTTGGGCAGACAACGGGCAAGGACAGTGGGGAGGAAGCCAGCATTATACAGGACCACAGTGACAAGGGAGGCCACAATGAGGATGAGGTGGGTCCCGGGGGCAGAGTGGAGGAGGATTCAGTGGTCAGGGGCCCAGGGATGGAGGACAGGGACAATGTTGGTCATGTGGTAGGTGGTGGCACTTTTCAAGAGACTGTGTAGTAAACAAGGGGAGAACTATACTTATAATCAGCAGGCATATGGAAATCCCCACCCGGGGAGCCCACATGGGCCTATCCAAGGGTCGTCCATGATTCCATATGAAATACACCAAGATTACACTTAGTTACCTTCCCAAATCCCTGGCCCATATCACCATCCACAACAGCAGCAGGCCATGCAGCAACACCAAACCAACCCCTCCCTGGCCAAAGGAAACAGACATCCTTTCGCTACCGCACCCAATGGTGCAGCAGCCCCCTACCAAGGAGCAACTGTGGTTGGAGGGAACCCCTTCTCATTTCCAGGGACTGACACATACCCCGACTAGGACAGCCCACACGGAGCACTTGCGTGTCCAGTACTTTTGATGACCCTGCAACCAGAAGAGGAATCGCTGGTGGGGGCAGATATAGGAAATAAACAATTCATCTTTATGGTGGACTCAGGCACGGAAATGTCATGCATCAGTGAAGGTGACTTCTCGTTATCAGGAAAAATTCTCAACACACAGGGATTCTCTGGGGCTATCGTCATGGTTCCATACACAGACAATTTAGATGTTAAGATAGGAGGGAAGGTTGTGTGGGTGCCCCTCCTCTACTACGAAAGGTCCCCTGGGATGAGACCTGCTTAGCAAATTGAACATGACCATATCATTTACAGACAGAAGGGTTGTCTGTGCCACCCTGGCATGTGTTCCCTCCGAGCGATGCTAGTGTTACATGCAGTAGCCAATGAGATGGTGGTGAAGGGAATACCTGTGAACCCAGATATGTTCAAGTACGGCATTAGAGTACTGGCTACAGCAGTGCCCCAGCTCACTAGGCAGGATTGGAGGGTCCCATCAGATTTCATTTTCTGCCTTGTTGCACTCCCTGAGGTGGTGGCTGGCACTATCCTGTTAATAGACTTAGAGGGTCTGCAAGTGTCCGCCAAGAGGACTGTAGACATACACGGGTGCCAATGGGGCACTGTATTGTGCATAGACCTTAACTGATGAAGAATTGTATGAGGACGCCAATAATGATGGAAAAATAGTACTTGAGATCTGTATACCTTGTGACATCATGGTACAATATAGAAAGGTTCCGAGCCCCCTGATGGCTATTGTTAGTGGGCCACCCCCATTCTGTGAAAGTGATCCACAGCAGGTAGCACCTCACTTATGGACCACTAACCCACATAAACGTTGGGGCTTTAGCTGCTCCATTGGTCCGCGATGGGTTGTCTTTGGCGTGGATTTCTAATCTAATCTAGTTCTGTGTGGGAGGTTCAAAGAGGGGGGAAATGTTATGTACATTTTTGAGTTACTCATCACTGCTTGGTAACGGACATTTTGACACAAAGGGTTAAACATGGAGATATGTTAACTCTGCTAGGAAAAGGGGGGGAGTTTGCTAATTAGTTTAAAGGAGTATGTCTGATGTTACAAATCGGGAAGGGATGAAGAATCTCAGTGTAATTACTTGGAATGTACAGGGCTTGAATTCGCCAATGAAATGAAAACTATGTCAGTCTTGTGCAGGTTATTAGATTTATCCGCTGGTATAGTATGCCTGCAGGAGAAACCTTTATTGAGAACGGCCGAACATCTATTGATACATAAATGGTATTATAGAAGATATTTTGCCTCTGGTAAGAGAAAAAAGGGGAGTGGCAATAGTATTGAGCCGCAAAGTCCAAATCACAGATGTCACAGTAAGGAGCGACTTGTTGGGGAGATATACTCTTGTGAAGGGATTCATATTTGGGCGATGATACACTTTTATATCGATTTAGGCACCCAAAAGCATCCGGGACCAATGTTTTAAAATCACCCACTCCACAAATTGTATCTTTTAGCGAGGGCCACACAATGATTGGGGGGATTTCAATCTGGTGCCTGATCCGGATAGTGACAAAACGTTGGCCCCCTCCAGTACTGACTACAGGAATTTGCCCAATTATCACCGGAATTTGGTGTGGTTGACGTATGGAAACTGTTTAATGGGGAGGTACACCATTTTTCCTTCTACTTTCATGTCCACAGAGGCCTCTCGAGGATAGACTAAATATTAATGTCTGGCCCACTATTTCCATGTCTCAAATAAGTTTATATAGCGTCACGGGTAATCTCGGATCATGCCCCTGTGATAGCACGAATGAGAGTGCATGATGTGCCAAACCCACCAAAGGGTTTGTGGAAATCATATGTTCCGATTTTAAGGAATGCGGTGCTATGTAGAGAGATTTCGGAGGCAATTACAAATTATTTTATGGAGAACACGACATCGGGTTGTTCCTTGACTATGGTCTGGGACGCAATGAAAAAGGTAATCAGGGGCGAGATAATGGCTTGTACTGCTGCCTTTACTAGGACAAATTAGCTCAATCCCAACTCGAGGACTCGGTCCGGGAATTAGAGAGGGAACATAAAACTACGCAATCTCAGAAAATATGGTGGAAATTAAAAGGGACTAGAGCGCAGTTGGATGCTTATTTAGCTGACAAATCAGCACATGCCTTGTCTAAAACTAAGCAGCGCTCTTACGCACACGGAAACAAAGTAAACCGATTATTATTCTATAAACTAAAGAAGATTCACTCCCGAAATAATATCCAAGCAATTATAGGGAAAGATTGAATCCTGCAATATGATGAGAAGGGGAAGATAGATTTGATACATGATTATTTCCAGGAGGTAATGTCATGATTACCCAATAAAATACATTAGCTGAAGGATTACTTGACCAAGGTGGCCTTGCGTCGATTACCAGTAGGATTAGAGGACCCCATCTTGCCTTTGCAGGCGGAATGGGCTATAAAAACCTTGAAGAATACAACTCCTGGTCCGGATGTGTTCATTTTATAAAACATACTGTCATATTTTGGTTCACCATATGACTAAATGATTTAATTAATTTCTGATTATGGGTGGCATAATCGTTAACGGTACTCATTCCTGAGCCAAGGAAAGACCATTGTGACACCTATAGGCTCAGGTCCGCAGAAGCCCCACCACCAGGTGTCACCTGCAGAGTCCCTCAGGGCTCCTGGGTCTCACCGACACTGTATAAAATCTTCACGGAGCCCCTCTTCAACCTACTGGATGAGCAGGGTGTCTCCTATACCAACTACGCGGACAACACCCAAATCCTCCTGCCCATCTCTGGCAACTACAATGCTGACACCGGTACTGTGGATAAAACATACCAAATCATCCAAGCCTGGATGGCCCAACATGGTCTATGCTTAAATGATTAGAAAACAGAGTTACTCCTTGTAGGTACTGAATCATGTCTAAATAAACTACATAATGACTACAAGGCCTTCTTCATAGGCAGCAATCCTATTTCAGTCTCCGAAGAGGTAAAAACCCTGGGAGCCTACCTGGACTCGTCGCCCTCATTAACACGACATGTGAATGCAATTTACTCAGCGGCAGCATACACGACAAAACTCATCAATGCTTGCCGACCGTTCCTCATCCTCCAAGAGCTGCCTCACACTAGCCAGAGCACTGATTCTATATAAAATTGACTATTGCAATTCCCGCTTTGCAGGATCAACCATCCGCAATATCAAAAACTCCAAATAATACAGAACAATGGCCTAAGAGCAGCATTGAACATACCTAAAAAAGAACTTATCTCATCTGCCAGACGGACAGTCCACTGGCTGACTGTTCACGACCGCATTGTGCTTAAAACCCTCTCACTAACACATAAATGCCTGGCCAAAACAGCCCCACCATACATCTCTAACAAATTCTCCAAATCACAATACACTAGACCCACCAGGACGGTCCACGCCCACCTCATCGCTGTTCCCAGATTCAAACATAAAAAGTCTGGCGGCCGCAGCTTCCCAGTGGTAGCAACTAAACACTGGAACTACTCCACCCCATTAGCACTAAGATCAGAGGCATCCATCTGGTCCTTCCGAAAACATCTCAAAACATGGCTTTTTGCACAAGACCAATAATTCTCTGGGAGATTTCCTCTACTGTACACTTATGCTTGCCTTCATCTATGCAACTGCTAGCACTTTGGGATCTGGGCACGCTCCCTTGTAACTAGCCACCACACCCTTGCTATTTGTTAATTTTCGATATCACCTGTCGTTCTGCCTCCAAACTTTGTCTCTATTGTACACAGAACACAGATGCCCCGAGGCTGGGAGCGCTATACAAATGCTAAATAAATAAAAAAATTAAAATTAAAAATAAAATTCCAATCATGACTAATGATTACACAAGAATCCTGGCCCAGAGATTGATTGGAGTGTTGAGGATAATGACTGATCCTGCCCAAACGGGGTTCATAATCAATAGAAACACCCAAGACAATGTACAGAGTGTGCTGAACATTATCGAAATAGCCCCCATCAATAATATTAAGATGGAGATCATATCTTTATATGCGCATAAAGCGCTTGTTAAATTAGATTGGGGTTATACTAGGTCAGCATTGAACCACTTTGGGCTTGTTCCTCACTTCAGTAATGACCACAGTAATTAGGTTTAATGGGGTAATGACACCGACAATATTGATCTCCAGAGAAATCAGACATGGTTGCCCCCTATCTCCCCTGATATTTGCTTTATCTATGGAACTGTTTGCCTCTAGGATCCGGGAAAATAAGGACACACAGGGAATAGAGGTCAAAGGGAAGACATATAAAATATCCCTACAGGCGGACAATGGAATGCTTACAATAATAGAGCTGGAGACGTCTTTAAAAGCAATGATGGCAGAGATCGAGGAGTTTGGTCTTGTTTCCGGCTTCTCAGTGAATTACACTAAATCTAGCACCATTGGGGTCCTGGCTTCTAAACAACGGCAAGGAGAATAGACCAAACTCCAATCAGCTGGGTCAGGATATCTATGAATTCACACTGTCTACCACCCTCCAGGCCCAACAGGAGACTTCCAAGCCTCTCTCAGCCACCTCCTCTCTGACAACCTAAAAAAACAATCAAAAGCCATTTTTCTTGGGGACGTCAACCTAGGTCTCCTGGACAGTAGGGACCCAGCTGCCAAATCCCTTGACTCAGCCCTCAAGGCTCTAGGCTACGAAAACACCATCTTTAGCCCAACTCACACCCAGGGCAGAACTCTCTACTGGATCACACAGCATAATTGCCCACTCACCATCACTGGAAACACTCCCACCCCATTGTCTGACCACCACATCATCACCTTTAGCATCCTCACCACTAGCTCCTCCACCCACTCACCCCAACCCCTGCCACCCTGCTTCGACAGAAGCTCCCGCCAGCTCACTAAGGAAAGGCTACTGCCCTTCTTCCAAGGCCCAGCCTTCAGACCTCCCTTCTCCATAGACCCAGAAACACTAGCAACAGCCTACGATGTTGCCATCAAATCAGCTATAAACTCCATTGCCCCACTCCAACCCCGTAAATCTAAACCCACCAACCACTCCAACTCCTTGTTCACCCCGGACCTCCTCTCACCCCGCAACAAAAAAAAGGCTGCTCTTACACAATGGCAAACGTCCCACTCGGACAAAGATAAGATGATCTTTAAAGCCTGCTCCACTTAATATAAAAAAGCAATCACCCAAGCAAAGGCCAAATCTTTTGAATCCAGAATCTCTGAAGCCCAATCTAGCACAAAAGAAATCTTCGCCATTTTTAGGGAGCTAGAGACACCCACTCCCGCCCCCCAGAACTTCACCAAAGACAAAGCCTGGTGTGATGATATACAAAAAGCCATGCAAACCAAATTGAGCCTTCTCCAAAACAAAATACTAGCCACTAAACAAGCCTTACCCAATACGCACATCCCTGTCCCACCACCAGTCCTGGAACCCCCCAACCTTTTTCCTTCAAACCCATTCAGGAAAAAGACATCATCAACATAATGAGGAACATCAAACCCTCTAACTGCAAAGGTGATGCATGCCCAGCCACCATCATCAAGGACTGCACTGAAGCGCTAGCTCCCTTCCTTACAGCCTTTGTAAATGCCTCCTTTGCCACAGGGAAAGTCCCCGCCTCCCTCAAGGAAGCCTGGGTTCGCCCTCTCTTACTCTCTTAAAAAAAACAACTCTTGATCCCACCTCCCCCAACAGCTATAGACCTATCACCACTGTCCCATTCCTCCTCAAAATACTGGACAAAGCAGCCTACCTGCAGGTTCAACACTTCATTGAAGAGAACAAACTCCTAGGACTACGCCAATCTGGTTTCCGCCCCAGACATGGGACTGAAACCGCCCTACTTGACCTGAAAAACCAGATGGACAATGCCAGAGACATGGGCAAACCAGCACTCCTCTTACTTCTAGACCTATCCGCGGCTTTCGACCTCGTGGATCACAGCGTCCTATGCCACCACCTCTCCTCTACTGCTAAATTCTCCCCTGACGCCACAGCATGGATCACCTCCTTCTTACAAGACAGACCATGCAGGTATTCTATCACCTAGCCTCCGGCTCTCCAACCATCATACTCTGTGGTGTGCCCCAAGGCTCCTGCCTCTCACCCATCCTCTACAACATCTTCACACGACCCCTCTTCCTCATCCTCGATGCTATGGGCATTTCCTACAACGACTACGCCGACGACACACAGATCCTCATCACCCTCATCGGTAACTATGACACTGATTCCTTGACCCTCAACAACCTCTACAACACCATCCAAGCCTGGATGGCAGACAATGGACTATGCCTTAACTCCGCTGAAACTGAACTCCTCCTGGTAGGTTCCCCGGACACGCTAAAAAATCTATATTTCCAATTCAGTCATTTCACCATCGACACCATCAAAATACCTGTCTTAGAATCTGTCAAAACTCTTGGAGTCTACTTGGACTCCAATCTATCCATGGATACAAAGGTCAACGCAATAGCCTCTGCAGCTGCATATCATGCTAAATTAATCAACGCAGTCAGGCCCTTTCTCTCCAAAGAGAACTGCACAAACATAGCCAGAGCCATCACTGGCTCTAGGCTTGATTACTGCAATGTACTCTTTCTAGGCACCTCCAAAAAAACCTAGAGAGGTTACAAGTCATACAGAATAGTGCTCTCCGGGCAGCCCAAGGCATTGCCAAAAGAGAACATATTTCGAAGGCCAGAAAACTAGCCCACTGGCTCCCAATAAAGGAAAGGATCATTTTCAAAGCTCTGACACTGAGCCACAAGTGCATTCACCTCACTGCTCCCGCTTAACTCTCTCAAAGGATCCACCCCGTCTCCTCTTCAAGGCCAACCAAATCACCATATACCAACATGCTCTCTGTGCCACTAGTAAAAAGAGCCAGAGCAGGCGGATCCAGCTTTCCATATCTCGCACCCACTCACTGGAACAGCCCTACCTCCCACAATCCGAGGTGAGGCCTCCCTCAGCGCCTTCCACAAAACTATGAAAACCATCCTCTTCACATAAGGTGCTTCGCATCAGTTAAATACCTATCATATGACCCCCTGCATAAGCTGTAATGTAACGACAAATTGTACCAGCTGTAATATCAGTATAATGCCTGCAGTATTCATATTGTGCCATTGAATGCTACTATTCCTGTGTCCTTGTAACTAAGCTCTTGCAAGTAACAGCGCCTCAATGCCCTTGGGCTGTTTGCGCGCTATATACATATAAACAAATAAATAAATAAATATGAAGTACTGGGGGGTCTTAGGGACCTAGGTGATGATTTGTAGTGGCGGGACAAGCAGGAAATCTCAGGGTTGGGGAGAATAACAACAATACATATAAACTTAATCCCGAGACTGCTCTATCAATGGAAGAAACTGCGGGGTACAATAATGGAGTTCATCTGGGGGTGGAAAACAGCTCCGATTTCCAGAAAGGTGATGCTGAGAGGGGTAAGAAATGGGGGTCCCGGGTGTCTATAAATACAATATGGCAGCACACATATCCCATATTTCATAAATGGTAGCAGGCGCCCCTCTCCAGAACTAACACGGCACGATAACCTGTTCAGTGGTTTTTTTCCCACTATGAGAGTTCGCAGCCATCTGCTGTTTGCTCACTGTACCTTTCACAGATGGGAAATATCCATTTGCATATCAGTCTTTGTCCCACCCACACAGGCAGTCCAGCACCGAAATGCTATGGCAATTCCCTTCTGAACCCACATGGGCAGTCCTCATCAGTGGGGTGGAGCTGTGCTTCTCTGAGCAGAGTGAGCAGGGAGTCCACGTCTGGTTTCCCTCAGGTAACTCAGGGTGACCAACCCCAAGTTCCTTGCAAATATTTCAGTGCTGGACTGCCCATGTGGGCGAGACAAAGACTGATATACAAATGGATATTTCCCATCTGTGAAAGGTACAGTGAGCAAAACGCAATGGCAGCAAACTCTCATTCTCAAAGTGGGAAAAAACCACAGAACAGGTTATCATGCCTTGTTCTTTCTGGAGAAGAGCGCCTGCTACCTTTTTTTTTTAATGTTTTCAGGGAACTTGGGGTTGGTCACCCTAAGTTACCTGGTGGCAACCAGACGTGGACTCCCTGCTCACTGTGCTTAGAGAGGCACAGCAACACCTCACTGATGATACCCAACAAGGCTGAAACACGTGTATGGGGTTGCTGGTGGTACTCTTGTTTAGAAAGGAATTGCCATAGCATTTCGTTACCTGGACTGTCCATGTGGGTGGGACAAAGACTGATATGCAAATGGATATTTCCCATCTGTGAAAGGTACAGTGAGCAAAACGCAATGGCAGCAAACTCTCATTCTCAAAGTGGGAAAAAAAACACAGAACAGGTTATCATGCCATGTTCTTTCTGGAGAGGAGCGCCTGCTACCTTTTTTGAAACACATATCCCATATGTTTGCTTAGAACAGAGAGAGTAGAGGAGCCCAAATGGAAGCATATCGAGAAGACCTGGTCCTCAATGTCTCTTTCCCATCTTCCTCACTTAGATGTGATTTCACGAGATGATAATGATTTGTTATTCATTTAGCGCCTCAAGCCAAAGCGCTTTACAGAGAACATATTTATATACATTTATCACCTCAACCGAAGTTGGTACTCATTTATCGACGGAAGGATGAAAGATTGAGTTGACCTTGCCGGCATTCGAACCTGACACCTGCAGATTACACATAGATCGCAGCTGCGAGTGCTCAACTCGCTGAGATATCTTACCACCTATATTGAGCAAATATCATTTATTATTGGCAAAGCGCCATTCGTAGATGGGGAATAAGGATGGCTGTGGGGCCTCTCACCCCAGTGTGAAACAATTCAGACTTCCTTCCAGGTAATGACAGAACTAGATTTCCAAGCTGGAAAGATGGTGGCCAACAACACTTGGGTGACTTATATGTGAACGGGAGTGCCCTAATGTTTGAGGAATACATGACTTAGTTTCAGGTTTAGGAGATAGAAAGATTCCAGTCTTCCCAATGAAGACATTGGGCAACGCTTCCTAACACTAGAGCATGGGGGGGGGGTGGGCTGGGGGAGACCCTGCAGCATAGGAATTGACAATAGGATCTGACATACTATTAGGAAAAGCCTCCACTCTATAATTTACTAGGAAAACATGAGCCGACGTTTAAAGAGGCATATTTGAAGACATGGAAAGCGGATCTGGGGAAGGAAGTTAGCGAGGAGGGTTGGAATCGTGTCTGGACGCGCACTGTGTGACAAAAATAAAGAATACCTGGTGAAATTGTGTTATGGGTGGCGGAGAAATGACAGTAAATAAACTCCTCCTTTTCGCCATTCTGCTGGAGAGGCTGTCTGGGAACAGGAACTATTCCCTACTTGCTATGGACTTGTTGAAAAGTCCCACAATTTTGGAAAGAGGTGCTATCTCGGTGATTACGATTACGATTGACCCATGATGGGTTGTGTTGCTGGGTGACGCTGGGGGTGGGGGCCTTTCCTATGACGGGTTTAATGACAGCGGCTAAAATCATGATTGCCCGTAACTGGAAACATCCAGAAGGCAGTGATGTGGTGGGTAAAAATGTGGGAATCCGTGGTAGCCGTGAAACTCACTGCCCTGAGTGCAGGGCTATCTGGAAAATGCGTGATAATGTGAGGCCCGTTTTTCCGAATACAAACAACAAGTCTTGGGGGGGGGGGGGGTAGTAAATCCTCTTCTTCCCAGTGGTTCTTGGGTGTATGAAGGGTGTGGACATTTTTGGGGCAAGTGCTATGGTTAGGGATCTCCAAGATTGGGGCGGGGATTCTTGGATTACTTACAGTGACGCTTTTTGTACGAGATCTTTATAGTGTCACGACATTGAAACTATTACAAAATGCAACATCTGTCCTGGCAGTGGTCCCATTTCGCTGAATAAAAATAAAAGGATTTGGTTGAGAAGCAACTACCAAAGGCTGTGTGTGACTCCTCAGGAGCACGATTTGGAAGCAAGACGATGCGGAGCAACACAGGTTCGATCCCCGGGTCCGCCCTCAGAAACCTCTGGGTATTAAGCGTGTTATAAATAACCAATTATCATTATTATTATCAATCTTCACGTCCCATACCATAAGTTTGGGCTTTTAGGCAGTGCTTACAGTGTCACTCAATAATCAAAACCGAAAACATAGGTGACTACTGGCCCACATCACGTGCAGTATGACCAGCCAATCTGTTTCACGGACAGCGCTTTTCATACCAAACTTAAAATGTCAGAAAATGAAACTATAAAGTTACCTTACTCAAGGCTAATACCCTCTAACAAAACCTCCTCTCTCACACGGTCAGAGGTAGACCCAACACATTTATATATAAAGGAGAAAGAGCATAAAAACTAATTCCAGATTTTACAATTTCACTGATCTATACCCAAATAGACATGTGGTTGAAAGCCTCCCTATACTTGTAGTCCTGAAAAAATAGACCAAGTATGCACACTATGTACACAATAGTAAAAATATTTTAATAAAGATTATGAATGAATAAAATACTCATAAAAATGTTCTGAGATGAACATGACCCAACATTTAACACATGGTGAAAACACAATGAAAAACAAATAACCACGAAAATACTTAACAAAAATAAACAGATTAGTACAATATAAATAACATGAATACAATTAATACACTATTTGAGTATGTAACTCAAATGACATAAAATCTCGACATGTTTCAGTTCTTCAAGGCTGTAATTGCATGAACTTTCTTCAGGGGGAAAAACGCACATAATTTCTTGATTGTCACTATGCAATCCTGGGCCACATGTAGGTTTCCAAATTCGAATCGGGGATTACTCCTACAACAACAAACGAAGGGGGCCATCACTAGACACCACTAACCAATTTATCGTATAGTCAGTACTCTGCTCAAATCATAGCATCACATTACTGTCCCTCTACCCCCAAATGTAGAGTACCAGAACATGGTCCAAAGATTGTGTTACAACCCTGCCAGCCAAAGTATCAAAACTAAATACCTCTTAATCAATATTTGTAGTGCTGATGCCTTCGGTATATCCACAAATAGCTCTAAACTTCCTCAGTCAAGTTTATTTCTGTTTCGTAAAAGCTCTTAAATAGCTCAGAGTCTCAATTAGATCTGCAAACAAACACAGAAGAACAAAACACGTTGCATGTGAGAGTGTGTAACCAAAGGTACAAAGGTACAAAAACCCATCACCATCTCCACTTATGGTGCCCTGCTATTCTCTAACATCACCCGTGTAACCAGAAAAAGCCTCATAGGCCACTTCTTACCTCCACACTACCCAACTAAGTAGTTAAAAGTGTGGCTCACAACCAGTAACGGTGAAACACACACCTCCAAATACTCATAGTGTCAAACTCCTTTCTTCCATCACCAAAGTGTACCAGAGAGTGGCAAAGGAATTCCTCATAAAGGCTTCTAATATCCAAAGACTTCAAAGGGATTTTATTCATTCATAATCTTTATTAAAATATTTTTAGTATTGTGTACATAGTGTGCATACTTGGTCTATTTTTTCAGGACTACAAGTATAGGGAGGCTTTCAACCACATGTCTATTTGGGTATAGATCAGTGAATTTGTAAAATCTGGAAATTAGTTTTTATGATCTTTCTCCTTTATATATAAATATAGAAAATGAAACTACACATCCCAGAATGCAAAGTGATTGTTTTGAAAGTAGCGCACAGATACCTCATTATGAGGGGAAGTAGTTTATTCGTAAAGCCCCCGTAGAGCTGCCTCCAGGGTGGACAAGCAAACACAATGGTTCTGGAATGACTGCATTCCGGAACCATTACAGCATTGGATTCCACACACTACGCAGTGACACCGCGTCGCGTGTGGAACTCCTACATAACATCCCCCTTACTTATATTATTAATGTTTAATTAATAGTGAGTATGCAGTGCAACATAACCATGAAATGACCAAAATATTCTGGAACTATAATAAAGGATACACAATGTCAGCAACGTGGTAGGACACTAATAATATATGTAGTCATCTTTGAAATTCTGTATAATTCTGCAGTTTGTTTTCGATAAACCACTACTGGTGGGTATGCTGCTACATCCTGTCTCTTTGACATACATCTCTTGACTTTTGTCCTGTGTTCCATAGTCATTAGCACCCCTTGCAACATTTTTAGTAGAGTTACTGGGGCTAGGGCATTCAGCATCGTTTTGCACCCACACAATGTCATCAATAGACCACATCTTGCCATCATCCAACACAACCGATTTGCCGGAACAACTGTGTACCCTCTGTGGTGGTCTGAATCTGGATTCACCCTTCATTATCTCTTTAGGTTCTTTGACACAGACCAAATCTTCTCAATTACTCCTTTCCTGCGATCATAGTACTCTTTGTACTTCTCTTGTTTTTCACTTACTCTCTTTATGATTTGTTCCATATCCAAATGTACATCTCTTGTTTTAGAAAAGAACCAAGCAGGTCTCAGACGATGGAACGCTTGCCTGCCCCTCATCATGGTAAAGGGTTCAATCTCCGTGGCTGTATGTGGAGTGGTCCTATACGTGCAAAGGGCTTCTTTGAGAGCTTCCTTCCATGGGAGCGAATTTGAAACAGCTAATTGGACCACTCCCTTCACAAACTTGTTCATCCTCTCAATAAGTCAGTTCACAATGGGATGACATAATGATGTTTTTATCTGGTTGATTGCTCGTTCCTTAAGAAATTGTTGGAATTCCAAAGAGGTGAACTGGGGCCCATTATCTGACACTATTTTCTTTGGGTGCCCTTCTCTGTTCATAATTTCACTTAGAAAGTTCAGAATACTTCTGGTAGTGACATTCCCTTCTACAATTCCCCCCTCCACCCACTTTGAGGTGTAATCTACTAAAACTACAATGTATATTTTAACGACCTCCAAATTGTCCTATGGTCCAATGATGCCTATAGCTAATTAGGACCAGACTTTGTCAGGAATTTCCACAGGTTGTAGCAGTGTCTTTCTCACATTCTTGTTTTTGTCACTCGTAGCACATGCAACACAATTCCTAACACTTTCTTCAACTTCTCTCCACAAACCCGGCCACCAGTATGACCTTCTTACCCTTATCTTGGTCACATTTCTACCCAAATGTCCTTCATGGGCTAAGGCAATTATCTTACTTCTCAGTCTCACTGGAGGAATTACTCGGTCTCCTCTATATATGTGTTCTGGGTCTATCCAAATCTCATCTTTGATTTGAGCATAATCTCCAATACTTTGGTCATATTCGTGCCAGTCACTCTTGATCGCCTCTCTGATGTACTCCTGTTCCTGATCAACCTCAGCTATGCTCCTCCAATCCGCCTTAGTCACACCCAGATTTATGGTGGCAATGATGTCTTTATCTCCCAACTCTAACTCTATTTGTGCGTTCTCTATTTCATCACTGGTCCTAGTACATTCGCCTGGCAATCTGGATAAACAATCAGCCACAAAATTCAACTTACCCGGGGTGTAACAAATGCAGATGTTGTACTGCATTTTGTCCAGGATCCACCGTCTGATTCTTGGGGAGATTAAATGTGGCGTTTTGGATTGCAACACATGTACAAGTGGCTTGTGATCAGTCTTGAGGACGATGGGTAGTCCCCATACTAGGTTTCTAAAGTGTTCCAATATCGCACAGACACCTTATTATAAGGGGAAGTAGGTTTATTCGTAAAGCTCCCAGAGAGCTGCCTCCAGGGTGAACAAGCAAACACAATGGTTCTGGAATGACTACATTCCAGAACCATTACAGCATTGGATGCCACACACTACGCAGTGACACCGCATAGCGTTATGCCGTTATGCCGGCTATAAATCCACTACGTGCTCAAGACCTCTTGTCAGCCAGTTTTGGTCACGGCCTGCTTCTGGAAGAGAGAGGGCTTCCATGCACAGTAAGGCGGGAGGCTGCTTCTCCAGCCCTTGATCATGTGACTGAAGCTGCAACCCAGCTGCCCATGGACTCTTGCCCACCTCCTCCCACACCTCCCTGCAGGTGTTAAAGATGTGGGAAGCGGGAAGCACAGGAGTGCGACAGTGGGCGGTTGTGGAGGAAACACAGCACCCGGCTTGCTATAAACCTGACCACAGGCCTGTTGCGGCGGATGAAGAGTGGAATACGTTCCGCAGCTCAATTGCGAGTTCCTTAGAAAAGTTTCTAAACCTGGCGTTAGGGCAGCCTTGACAGTTCCACAGAGGCCTGTAACATTCAATTTTAGAGGCAAGAAACACCCAGCGGTCAATGATCGACCGAAGATTGCCCGCCGTCCAGGCCTTATGAAGCCTTCTTCACGTCCCTTCAGGCCTTGCGCTTCAATAGGGCAGCTCTAGATGGCAGAGGAGGCGATAAAATGACACTTCACCCCAGGTGAAATCAACTCTTGCACTGTCCTGGTGTGTCATGGGCTCACTGACAAGACACTGACAACAAGTGCACCAGGTTAGGTTGTCACAGCAGGCTTGATGGAGGCAGCATTTGGTGCCCGGGTGCAGTGGGCTCCCGAGAGAGCATACTTGCCAACATTCTGTGACCAAAAAGATGTAGGATTTTTCAAGTAAAAAAAAGTATTTGCATAACAATGACACCACAGGAAAATACAAAACACATTGTTGGCACCATTGAAACATTCTAAAACACACAACCCATCAAACAGCACAACATGGAAAGATGCTCAAATGTTAAAAATGTATAATTCTGAATGGTAAGTTAACACCAAATTCAATTACACAGAAGGTATTCACACAGAGCTGGTAGGCAACGTTTGCCACTGCTCTGTAGCAGCAGCCTGGGCAATACATATTTATTACTGCAGTGCAGGTTGAACACTGAATGACATGGAGACTGATGCCCCCCTCAGTCTGATAGGCAGATGCTGTGTGACGGTGTTACACTCTGCCACTTGCCTTCACTGGTGCTTCGCCTAAGGTTTGTAGCGGCAAGAGTGCAGGATAGAGTCATGTAGCTGTCAGGTCAGTGGATTGGTCTGAGCCCAATCTAAGTAATCACCTTCCAGCCCACTGTACAGACAGACTCATTAATGTGTTGCATGCTTTGTCGTCCAGCCTGCCTTAGAGTCACATACATTACCTGCCACTGTAGAAAGCAGTAGGATCTGTCACCCAAATCTGAAGGCGGTAGGACTGCTTAAAAAGCAGTAGCCTACTGCCTCCATCAGTAGGGTTGGCAAGTATGAGAGGGTTCCGGCAGTCTAGATTAGGGCGATCCGTGGCTGTGGATGATGACTTATATGGTGGTGTGTTAATAAATTCCTGAATCGGCTCAAGTGACCGAGCACAGTGTGGGAGTCCTAACCACCCTACAGAGCTTCTCCTCTTGGGATGATTTTGTTGAAAAGTTGAAATGTTCCACTTTCAAGCACACTTTTTGAGAAACATCGGCCAAAAGCCATACAATTTACAATCATGTATGAAGGGTAACACCTGGAAAAATCGAATAAATCCCACATAATCAACAGTACCCCAGAGAATTTGACATGCTTGCCAACCCTACTGATGGAGGCAGTAGGCAACCACTTCTTAAGCAGTCCTACCACCTACAGATTTGGGTGAGAGGTCCTACCACTTTTTAAGTGGCAGGTGATGTATGTGACTCTAAGGAGGCTGCTTGAGACTGGGACTAGGACAAAGCACGCAAGACATGAATTAGTCTGCGCAAGGGGGAGGTGGCCGGGTGCATGACTACTTTGATAACCTCCGATCCACCCGCTGGCCTGACGGCAACCTGGCTGTCCTGCATTCTTGTTGTAGGAGACTTCAAGTGAAGCACCAGCGGCAGCGCGCAAGTCTCCATATCGTACATGGTTGCACTGCAGGGATACATATCTACTGCCCGGGCTGCTGCTACAAAGCAGTGGCAAACGCTGCCCCCCAGCTCTCTGCGACCATCTTCTGTGAAGTTAGGTCATTGATTTCAGTGTTAACTTATTTGAAGACCTTGCCCTTCAAATAAATCACTCACACAAATCATAGACCATAACTTCTCACGCCTATATGTTGTCCTGTCAGTCCTGTCTGCATGGAAGCGCTTTGATGCCTGCGGCCTGCAGCGCTATACAGACATAATAAATAAATAAATAAATAATAACTTAAACATATTTGAACATCTTTCCATGGGGTGATGTCCGATTGGTGGTGTATTGCATTTTAGAATGCTCCAGTGGTGCCAACAATGTTTTTCCGAATTAACCCATAAGGCTAGGCAATGAAGTCAAACCTATTTGAAAAACTGTTGCGAAAATGAAAACAAAGAAATCTGAATACATCAAACACGAAGTGGCTGCAAGGTCCAGAGTGGCCCTCGAGAAGCAGGCTGGTCCAGTCTCTGCAGAGTCCTGCACTGCTACTACTTATCCTGACAGCCTACTGTGCCATGGTGAAGCATCATTAATACATGAGAAATGAGCTAATAGGCACCAGTTTGTATGGACCCATAGGCAACTCACCCCACCAATAACACATTCTCTGGGGCTCAAAGGTTTGGGGCAAGCAGCCTTCAAGCCCCTGTGCTGGCACTAGCATTCCCCCAGCCCCCCATGTTTTCAGGGATGCTGATGTGTGTAAGTCACTGGAGGTCTACCTTTCATTTTCTAATTAAGGATGGAGAATGTGTCCATGCAAGGGAGTTACAGCCCAAGCTCTTTAAATAAAGGTTAAGGCAATGACGTCCTGACAGGGCTCAGCAGGCAGCACACTCGTGTTGCTTCTTTTACGCAGCCCATTTGGCATCTCTTTGTTGCAGGCTGCCGTAGACACCTGTGAAACCATACAACTCGCCGAGCTGGCTCCATGATCATTTCGTGGTATACGGCAGAGTTGCCAAGCAAACGGGTCCACTTTTTTTTTGCAGGTTTGTACATTTTATTCACATCATGCATAGCAAGATGCGTGCCAGGATGAAACATTAACTAAGTGACATCTGTGGTTGTCTCATGGTTGAGGCATGAAATAATTAGCCGGTCCTGCCTTTCAGGCTCGCCTCATATTGCCTTCTGCTACTTGTAGGCCGAATTTTATTATGGCGGAAAACTAAAATATACAGGAATGCAAAATGACATGCACTAAAGAAAGTGGGATTTGCAGTACACAAAGTAAGTGCTCTATCAATCCTTATTTTAGACAACTAAAGGTGTGATAAGACCCACGTTGCTCCATGTTGTGTTCCCCTATTGTAGCTTGTGCCCGATTCTCCCTCTACTGGGACATGAGAGAGCAGGCCAGGGAGGCCCAGCACAAAGGTTATTTTCCAATTAAATGAATCACAGAAAGGAAACATCTATGCCTTTTCCTAAAAACCAAACTTTTTATAAGAAAGGAAAAAGAATCTTGGACACTAAATGGTGGCATTTGTATTTTCAAGTGTAAGGATTTGTAATGGACATCACTAACTCATTGGTTTTAGATGGGGCGGGGGGGGGGGGGAGCGGGGCGTTAAATGACTTTCAGAAACAAGGACATTGGTGCTTTCAAAGAATGAGGATGATGATAGGTACTACCATAGACAGAGTGCCAACCACCGCAGGCTTGATGCTGTAGTGGGAAGCGCTCCTCGAGCCGAGTCTTCCTTACCTGTTCCAGACCTAAACCCCCACATTCCCAGGCCCAAACCCACACATTCCCAGGTGCAAAACCCCACATTACCATGTCTCAATGCATACATGTCTGGCCTGCCTGTTGCCCTTGATTTACTGATAGAGCAAGAAAAGCTAAAATCATACTGCTTTTGCTCAACATTTTTCCATAACGATGTATACTGTCAGGTTGGTTAATTTTGTGATATCTGTACTTTCTAAATTCATCTCTAAAAAACACATGCTATTTTAGCCCTAGGAAGTAACTTGCGTGGTGGAGTTAGAGATAAGGCCGAAAAATTAGGCAGTGGGCAGAAGCTTCAAACATGAGATTGCATCTGCGATTAAAGTCTGCGTTCATACGATGTTGATCAGCTGGAGCAGATTCCCTGGCAGCTCATAACACATGGATTCTCCCGGCACTCTTTTTCAGTGCTTTCATGTCATTTCCAAAACCCCACCAATACATTTGTGAAGTTGACATCCATGAGCTCTGGTGTCTGTCTGCCTTGCGTGTTTAGTGCATAAATGTACTTGTGACAGTGGACAACTAGTATCGTGCCTTCTGGCTCTGTGAGATCCTCTTCTGTGCAAGTTTAGTAAGGTTACTCATTCAATTTTTCATCAAAATCCGGATAACCCAAATTTGAAGCGGTTGCTAGGTCCATATGTCCGGGGATATCATTTCATGTGATGACAAAAAGTCAAAGGCAGCCTGCCACTATGGAGCATTGAATGTAGGCCAGTCTATCCACGTAATAACACTTATCTCTGCTTTACCCATGATGTACAGTTTTTATCCCGTTTTTCATAAAAAGTAATGTAAAATGCACCATTTTGTGATGTAAAATATTTTAAAGGTTTGAATTTAAACCAATAAAATAAAAAAATAAAATAAAAAAATGCACCATTTTAACCCATTATTTTAAAAATGTTCATGGGGGAGAACCACCCCTTTCCCGAAACCCTACTTTTTTGGTTCAGGCTCCCTTGCTGCGCTTGGTCACTCACGCATATTAAGCACATTCATTTAGGCCCCTCCAGTTACAAAATTCACCAGCCACCGCTGATCAAAGTACATGGGCCTCATTACAACCCTGGCGTTTAGGGGTTAACGGCGCCGTAAAAGGCGTTAAAGTCCAACCCGCTAAGGGACCTTGGTGCTAATTACGGAACCGTAATTTACGGTGCCGTAATTAGCGCCTTCCCCATTCCCATTGAGCCCTATGGGCCAAAAATGGGAATGGGGAAGGGGCCATGGTTAATGGGGATTTAGCGCCCCGCCAACCTTGGAATGGGGCGGTAAATCCGCCATCCACCATGGCGGAATCCGGCATGGACCATGGTGTTAATAGCACCATGGTCCAACGCCAGGGTTGTAATGAGGCCCCAAGTGTTGCGTTGTCGTATGATGTCATCGTTATGCAACATTTTTTTCAACTTGCAAAATCCTACCTCTTTTTGGTCACAGAATGTTGGCAAGAATGATTTTACAACATTTGCGTGATGTCTGTAGCCACAATATATGGCAACATTGACATGGTAAAACACACTTTCATGATGTCTGTCCTCACAATATATATGTCAGCATTGCCACTGCAAACAGACTTCATGATGTCTATGCCCGCAATATAATCAACAATTACCATTGTAAAACACTTTCAGGATGTTGCGCCCCCAATATTGCCCAGCATTGCTACTGTGAAACATGTTTATGACCACCTGTCCACAACATATGGCAACATTGCTGCAGTAAAAAAAAATCATGATGCTGTGCCCTCAAGAAAGGCCAGCATGCTGCTGCAGAACCCATTCATGCTGCGGACGCAGCCCTGCCTCCCAGGCAAACAAACACACGCACCTGTATGCATCTCTCACAGTCACTCACTCCTCTCTCACTCGCTAACAACACACACGCATACATGCACACATGCAGACAGACTCGCTCACATGTGAGCAAACTCTCTTGCGCACACATATTGCATACAATTTGCAACCCAAATGCACAATTTTGTTTTGCAAAACATACCTTTCCAAGCGATGATGGGTCATTCATTGATCCCTGTCTGGGGCAACGTTAGCAGTAAGGCCCTGCTAGGCAACTGTAGAGAAAGAGATGTACACGTCACTCGTGGAGCCCGCTCCCCGCACCTTGGTCATATTGGAAGAACAGTAAGAAAGCACCGTGCATGGCACCTAGTATCGTCCCAATACTGCATTGAAGATATGAAAGACGTTATGCGCTCAGACAACCGTATCAAATGTACCCTCAAACTGAAGTGGTAGAAGGAAGTCTGCAGACACCAGCAGACGGCGAAAAGCTCTACGTAAAGTCTGACAGGTGTAAAGTGATGTTATGAGGAGAAGAGATGAGGGCGCACTGAAACGATGTATGAATACTCAAAGAATGAAGGTGTAACTGAAGTAACAAAGTAAATGAACATGTGGATATGAAGACATTATATATACTGAGAAAATAAGTAAGAAGAAATGCAGTAGATGTATATAGGCAGAAACGCAAGGTAGATGAGACATATAGAAGCTTGCTACAGTAGACAATATAACATGAGTAAAGCAGCCATGACGAGAAGATGGATGTTGGTTTTAGTATAATAGTATGCTAAAATCCCCAAGGAGAGAGACTGAGACTGCAGAGCTGACAGGCACTGGAATACAGATTCATGCAAGAACAAAGAATGTTTATTTGGCTAAGGATCAAGGATGCCAAAGTGAGAAGCAACTGTGAAGTACAAAAGGATTAGAAGAAAATAAGCCATGTTCGTAAGACATATTGCTCTCAGATTAGGCAAAGGAGTAAACATATGCGAGTGCCAAGTGTTGGACAGTTAAAAGTGAAGAAAGCATATATAAAACGTAGCAATCAAGTCTACAGAGGCCAAGAAGAGTAATAGCACCCAGTGTACATTAATCAAATAGCACTAAATAGGAGGATAGAATGGACAAATCATGGTCTCCACACACGTGGTGCAAGACCAGAAAACAAGGCCTATTCATAACGCTCCAGACGAAGGTAGCAATGTACTCTCACTCCCTTAAAAGGTCGGGAGAAGAGAACAGTCAGCAAGGTCAACTACAAAGAAGAGGCCTTGGCTTAGTGCTTAAGTGATGAGAGATGGTAAGGCACATTTTCCAAGTGGGAAGTTGTCTGGCATTGTTCCCCGCAACTGGGTTTTGTTTTGCTTACGTGCTGCTAACGAGCCAAATATGCCAGGTTGGAAGAGGATGCCAACCAATCAGGAGGGCCTGTGTGATGATGGACCATACATTGTTGCAGAAGCCAATCTGCTGCTGTTATTCTCCTACTATCTATATTATACGTAGTTAGAGGTTGTTCTCGGCACGTCTATCTGATAAAGGGCAGCCAATGATGTTACTAACACCTAAATAATCTATAGATATATATGTTCCCCTAACCAATCCCTCCGCCCAATAGGTTTTTACTATTTGCCACGTAGGATGACGTCATAGCTGACTCATATTGAGATATAAAGCTGTTGAGTAATGGAAATGTATTTGAGAGTGGGTAAGCTACGACTTGTTATGCCTGCCAGATTTCCCTCCTTCATTGACCTGATACTAAAGTAGTACTTTGCCATATTCTTTGCATCTGTTCGGTTATTAGGACCTGTAGTTAATTGTTATGGTAATCCCATCCAGCACTTGATACACTCCAGATGCTACTGCACGCAACAGAGGGAACATGCATGGGGACCAGAGAAGGTCCAGAAATGAATCCAGAGCTTAGTTGCCAAGTCGCTGAATCTGAAGGCTGGAGTGTACGACACCAATGTGCTGCTGCTCTGCTCATGTGCTCCTGCTGCAGTTTTTGAACATAGTTGGGTGCAGGTTCTGATATGTGGATAGCAGGTGGGGGACAGCAGTACCTAGAGAAGGGGTCTGCAACCTTTGGCTCGCCAGATGTTTTGGAATACAGCTGCCATCCGCCATAGTCTGCATAGTCAATGGTTATGATCAAGAGAGCCATAGTCCAGAATATCTGGAGTGCTGCAGATTGCAGACCCCTGACCTAGAGCGAAGGGACCAAATGTGGTCACCGCCATCACTGCCCCCACTCCCAGATCTTCATTGGGAACTCTGTGCCCAATTAAGGCATCATGAATCCACACATATATTGGTGAATTTTCAAAACTCATGGGAGGGGGGCAAGAGCGAGACCTGGGTTTCGGTGAGAGAGTCAACCCGCTTGGGTTATTGTCCATGTAAAAGGGGGATTAGGGGATTTAATTACCCTACATATATTAAGCATATAAAAATGTCAAGCCAGGAGTTAGCAGAGAATATTTTCAGATATGAATCAATGGTTTCCTTGGAGCTTTCTACTGTAGCTAAAAGGAAACTATGTGCAAGGAAGCCACAGGCTGCAGCCACCTGAACAGCTGAGCTATGGGATCACCCCCATCAGAGGTATTTATTTTGGAATTATGGCCTGGCACCATGAGCAATGCCAGTGGGACAGGTCTTTAAGCTAGCGGCTTATAAACCCAGAAACTGTTCTGCGGTGAGTCTCTATAGCACTATCAGCATGTTTTTGCTCTTAGGTTTGCTAAAGTCACACCAAGGTGGAACTGTATGCCCAGATGAAGGTCCTGAGCCTGGTGTTACTATGGACAAAAGCTACGCCTCACCTATGATGCCCCATGAGGCCGGAATAAGTCTGGGTCACGTGTGGTCTCATACAGAAGATTTGTAACCTAGCAGTTCAGGCTGGACTGCTCCTTTTGGAGAGGGACAAAGCATGATTTCCATACGGTCTTTCCCCTTCTGTACTGGCGCATCAGACTGAAAATTGATGTTTTGGGGTGTGTTGTCCAGGGCAGTGCCCATGGTTATGATTAATTCAAACCCCTTCCGGCCATCACTCATTTTGCTGGAATTGAACCTTTATCAGGAAATATGTGGACAAATCACATCATTCGGGAACTTACGAAAAGCACTGATGTGTGCACCACCCCTGTAGTACAGGATATCCAAGCTACCATCACATGTAACCTCCCCGTCCACCAACCTTTGTTAACCCCAGATTATTTTTAGAGTATTCTGTTTATTCCTATCTAGGTTCACACTCTATAAACCCAAATACAAAAACAAATGGGCCACCCATGGTGGAGAGCATCAATTTTAATCAGCATCACTGGACAATCATCAGCACCTCCTCAGAGGTATTCTTCCTTTCCTCTCCTTCCCCCAGAAGCCCACTGTCTCCAGAGCTCTGCTTCTCTCTAGGCTGGACTATTGCAACAGCCTCTTTCTAAATCTGCCTGCTTCTACTCTCCGCCCGGTGCAACTTATCCAGAACAGAACTGCGAGACTTGTCCTTGGCCTCAAGCCCAGGGATCGTATCTCTCCAGAACTGAAATCTCTGCACTGGCTCCCAGTGGCTGCGAGGATTAAGTTCAAAACCCTCTGCATCGTCCACAAGGCCTTCTGGGGTCTGGGGCCTCAATACCTTCAACTCTCTCTTCCTTCTCGAGCTCTTAGCTCATCTGCCTCCAATTCCCTCATGGTCAGTCGCTTCTCCAAGCAACAAGTTGGTGGTAGATCTTCGGCTGGGGCCTCCCTCTGGAACAGCCTCCCTGCCTCCCTAAAACTTGAGGAGAACCATCTTCGGTTCTGTAAACACATCGAAACCTTTCTCTTCACGTCCGCTTTTTCTCCTCCTCTCCCTTGCTGATTTCCTAACTGACAGGGAAACTGCACTGGTTACCGGTCCACCCTCTGATCTCGGGCCCAGGTCCACTCCCCCGCCAGTCGCACTCCTGCATTGCTTTCCTGGCAACCCCCGCACTTGGTGACTGTTTTCTGTATCCCTATGGTCCCACTCCCTGCACTTACCATCGGACGTCTGCACTTACCCTTTCACTTGACAACTGCTGGCCGTACTTCTATTTATTGTTTATTTATTTATTGTTTTTATTCCATGTACTGCACTGTCCTCATCCCGCCTCGCACTTCTCCTCCATCCCCTTACCATGCACCTGTGCAATCTGAATGACAACTGGCCTAGTAGGATCATTGTCTGTCTTCCCCTTATTCACCCTCCCTTGCCTCGTCGCGCCTTGAAACACTTGTGTATAGGCGCATTATGAATGCCATATCATATCACATAATATCATATCACTGTTAGACTACTAGATCATAAAAGACTCCTAAATTATCAATCCCGAATGGCCATTGTCCTCTCTGCTGAGAAGTGCCAAGCATGTTGCCAACTGTTTCAAGGTTTTGCAGTAGAGATTGGCCTATGACAGGTAGAGAGTCCCTGCTCATTGAACATGGCAAGTGACTCCCCGGGCAAGTTGGGTTCAATCTTGTAGACTGTGTCTATCCAGAAATCAACTAGCACGGGTAGGATATCTTCAAAATTATTAACCCATGAGGACCGTGGCATCCGACACGCAGGTCCATGAAAGATCAGGGGCTTAAGCCAGGTGGAATACATGTGGAGAAAGCCAGAGCATGTCATGGTTACACCAGACGCCTTGGTCTTGTCTTACATTCACTAAGATTGGCAATGGAGAGTTTTCAGGGGAGCCTAAGATTTGCTTAATGTCCCTTTGAAGTTGCTCTGAGTGAGTGAATGAAGCTTTGGATATCTCCAAATGTGACCCACTGCAAATCTTGGAGAATGAGTAAGCCTACTTGAAACAGCTTGAGGAAACCTTGAACCAATCACATTTCTGGTGGTTCAAGGTCCCTCATACCTTTTGTTGTGATTTGGCTTTAAAGATTTGATGGCTCAAACAGGCAAGGCCTCTGAGGATGAGGGTTGGCTGCCATTTCCTGCAGGCCCAATTTCTACAGGGCCCACCCCATTGTCCCACCTAGGTGTAACAGGCACCCACAGGGCATGTTTTTAACCCTGGTATGGAAATACATGCTCCTGTTTCTAGTTCTAGCCGGCCACTCAAGCTGGAATTAGAAAATAATACTTCTTCTATTTCTATTGCACTGAATTTAGAAAAAAGACCACATTTGTTTTTATTTCTAAGGCAAACAGGCCAGTTGGTGCTGAAAAAAGAAACAATTTTTCTATTTCCATTGAAAGAGCTGGATCAAGCTTAAGATAAAACAAACGTGTTTTTAAGTGCTAACGCGGATGAGCATCTAAAACATTTAGTGTTCCTGTTTCTAGCATGGGTTATGCATTAAGGATATAAGACACAGAACGTGTAGGGCCCTAGGCGCCACACCACAATTCGTGCAGGGAGAAATAAAGAAGTGTGGTATTGAGAGTGGTCAGAGGTCTAAGAGGTATTAGTACCCAGCGAGGGTCATTCAGTTTGTAACAATCAGTCTGATTGGCCCTCGCCGGGTGGCGTTACCCAACAGGGAATACCTCTCCCCACTACGTTCCTTCTTTCCCCTGCGGAGGGCGATGTGTGGCAGCCACTCAGCCAATGAGGAGGCTCAGAACGGGGTAAACCCCGCTCCGAGCAACCACACGGCTGGAGGCTGCCATCTTCCCCCACCGGGGTTCGAGGTAAGTGTTGTTCTCCCCCACACCCCATTCCAAACAATTCCCTCGCTGCCCTCCCAACCCCACTTACCTTGTTTTCTGTCCATTTCCAAAGCGGCCATTTTTTTAATTTATATTTTTCCCTATTTTTTGAATGGCTGCCATGGAGATGGATAAGGGGCTATTTGTAGTCCTTTCTCCCTATTCATGCCGCCCATTGAAGATGTTTGTCAAAAAGTAAAGAAACAAAATGGCCACCATGGAAAGCGAAAACGGACTTCCTTTTCCCTTCCCTGTTGAACATTTTTTTTACGTTTCTTTTTTTCTGTTCTGAAATGCCAGAGTGTTTCGGAACAGAAAAAAAAAGGTTTCATTACCCCGGTTTTACGGGCCGGGGTACTAATACCAATTGGCCCCTCGCAGGGGGGCATTTCCAGTTCAGGTAATGTCCGGGGGCTTCATTAACTATGGACCCTGCGGAATTACCTGAAGCGGTAATGTCCCCCCTGGTCGGGGCCTATTGCTTAATTAAACAGGGCACTTGAGTGTTTTGGGGTGAGAAAGCTCTAAGCGCTGTAAATGACCAGCAAAGAATATTCATGCATCAGAGAATAATTTGTCGGTCGTTTTCTGGACAGTTCGAGCTGCACTAGAAATGAGGGATAGGGCAGTGAAAACAAATATTGCCAAATTTTTGGAGTGCATATGCTTATGATTGTTCTTTTATAACGCGCTTAATACCGGAGACCAGTTTCTAAGTGCGAGACCGGGATTTGAACCCGGTTGAACTAAGTTTGAGGTAATATAAATCTTCTACATTTGTGTCGCACTGCAAAAATCTTCATGCATTTGCTCCGTAACACATTTTGCAAGCAACAAAAAAAAGTTTTGTTTCACATATTTGCACTAGTGAAAATTCCACTAGGAATGCTTCGACAATCACCTATTTTGTTCCAGAGCAAGTGTCTGTGAGTTAGCCCCTTCCAAGAGTCATTACATGCATGTATGTAAAATCTAATTTTTATTGTAGTACTTATTTTATTGCTAATAGCGCAAACCCAGCTCAAGCGCAGCAGAGTGCTTTACAACAGGAGGGTACCAGGAGTGGGCGTGGCATTTTATACAGTAACGCAGTACCGCTGGTGGACGGAGAGAGGGATTTTTATCCGCCCAAGAGTTCTTCAACAGAACATCAGCGAGGCATCCCCTTCTCAAACATGAACCTGGAGAACCCTCCTCCCGGTTGGATCCTGACTAATAGCTTCTTGGCTACAGCCCACTGGCAATTCCGATCCCTCACACGGGTCAGGAAGTCTGGCAGCGTGCTCAAAATTAGCGGAATGTTGACATGAGTCCACATTTCCCCGAACTGCTTCACCTGCACTGAACTCTTCTGGTAGATAAACTCTGTGCAGCTTTTATTTTCCCGAATATGCAAAGCTTTTCACCCCCTCTGTTTGCACCGCCATGACCATATGTTGACCCCAACCCCACCTGTTAATCTGGGGTGTTCCTAACATTTCACAAGCACCCGGTGCACTGCAACGTCCTGCCGGACCCGTGCCCTCAACCGGTCGCAGCTCAGATTTCTTTGTATTGATTTTCTTTACAAGTCTATCTTGAAAAATAACATTGATGCCTTCGGGTTTAGTGTGCTTAACAACTTGGACCCAAGGGGGGAATTTAAGGTGCAATTACCATGTGGTAATATCGCCGGTGGTAATTACGCTGTGAGCTGAGCTGGGGGTAAACACGCCAGGCTCGCAATTGGGCAGAGCGGTAAATGCAGCGCTGACCCCATTAACGACGCATTTAAGGGCTACCGGGCAACTCGTCATGAGACTCTATGCGTAAAAAAAAATAAACTAGCAGTGGGGAAAAGAGAGCCATTGGAGTGCAGCCAGAGATGGAGGAAGTAAGCCAAGCAGGAGGACAACAGAATTACAAGTAGACGAGAGAGAATCAAGAACGTAGCCAGGAAGAGCAACAAGAGGAGAAGGCCTACAGCCCGGATGTGGACATTCCAAGGGGTAAGAAACAAGCAAGAGTGGATATGTCATAAGGAAAGGAAAGCTCTGAGCTAAAGATGATGCCTAGAACTGACCCGAAAGTGAAAGAGAAAATGAATCAGGTTAAGAAGTGATAGATGAAGGGAACAAGCATGAGACTTGGCAGGGGTGGGGGGAGACTCACCTTTAGAGGGAGTAAGGTGAAGTGAAAGAGAGAGCATCCAAAACTTAAACCTTGGCAGTCGGAAAGGGGTGTCTGAAGAGAACCAGAGAAGAAAGAGAAAAAGAATCCCTGAGAATCATCAGTGTAAAAGTGAATATAAAAGGGAAAGGTTTGGATGCTAAAAGAGAGAGGAAGAGTGTACACAAAGATGTAGGGGGGTGGGGTGGCAGAGAGAGAACAAGAGGATTTCCCAGCCCATGAGACAGAATATGTGTGATTAGAAAGAAGAGAGGGAACCCAGGACAGCGCAATTCCAGATATACCAGGAACCAAAAGAGAAGAAGCAAGAACGGGGAACCCCGAAGACACACCAGGGATGGAGGGAAAAGATGAGAAGAGGAGAGACATGCGTTCCATTCAGTAGAGGGAGCAGGACAGAACACAGATTGCAAAGGAGGAAGAAGTGAGGAGGCAGCATGTCCCAGAGGTTTAGATAGACAAGGAAGAGGAGGAAGAGGGTGATCATTAGCATGGAGAGAAAGATAGAGTTTTCTTTCAAGAGAATATAGAATAGTAGCATGTTTGAAAGGGGATGGAAAAATACCAGAGTTAAGAGAAGAATTGAAAAGAGAAGTCAAATTAGGAAGAAAAAGGTATATACCAAAAGAATAAGAACAGTGGAAACAGAATCAATGGAAAAGTATTGAAAAGAGTAACAGTAGGGTTAGTAGTAGGGCTTGTAGGAAGCAACAGTAGTATTACTAGGCAGTAGCGGTGGGGTTAGCAGAATGGTTGGTAGGGAGCAGCCATTGTGTTAGCAATAGGGTTAGTAGCGAGCAGCAGTAGGGCTAGTACGGAGCAGCAGTAGGGCTAGTATGGAGCAGCAGTAGGGCTAGTACGGAGCAGCAGTAGGGCTAGTACGGAGCAGCAGTATGGCTAGTACAGAGCAGCAGTAGGGCTAGTACAGAGCAGCAGTAGGGCTAGTACAGAGCAGCAGTAGGGCTAGAACGGAGCAGCAGTAGGGCTAGTACAGAGCAGCGGTAGGGCTAGTACGGAGCATCAGTAGGTCTAGTACAGAGCAGCAGTAGGGCTAGTACAGAGCAGTAGTATGGCTAGTTACAGAGCAGCAGTAGGGCTAGTACAGAGCAGCAGTATGGCTAGTACAGAGCAGCAGTATGGCTAGTACAGAGCAGCAGTAGGGCTAGTACAGAGCAGCAGTATGGCTAGTACAGAGCAGCAGTAGGGCTAGTACAGAGTTGCAGTATGGCTAGCTGTAGGGTTTGAAAAGAGGGATCTATGTGAATACTGTGCATCCTTTACAACAAATCTGTGCGATAATTAATGCGGGGGGCAAGGCCCCTGCATCCCCTTCCCACTTTCCCCGACTTTAATAAATACCTTAACCCAGCCCCCCTATACTTTCAGCTGCGCAGTAATGCTATGCGCAGTAAACGATTGATACCAAAGGGAGCAGCAGTGAGGTTAATAGGGAGTAGAGACAGGTTAGCAGTAGGGTTAGTAGCGAGCTGCATTAACGTTAGCAGTAGGGTTAGTAAGGAGCAGCAGTATGGCTAGTAGGGAGTAACAGTAGAACTAGCATTAGGGTTAGTAAGGAGCAACAGTAGGATAGGGAGTGGCAGTAGGGTTAGCGGTAGGTTTGGTAGGGAGCAACAGTAGGGTTACCAGTAGGGTTAGTATTGAGCTGCAGTAAGGTTACTAGGGAGTAGTAGGTTTAGTAGGGAGCAGCAGTAGGGTTAATAGGAAGTAGGGAAGGGTAGCAGTAGGGTTAGTAGGGAGCAACAGTAGGATTAGCAGTAGGGTTAAAATGGAGCAGCAGTAGGGTTAATATGGAGTAGAGAAGTGTTAGCAGTATGATTAGTAGGGAGCAGCAGTAGGATTAGCAGTAGGGTTAGTAGGAACATCAGTAGGGTTAGTAGAGGGTAGCAGCCAAGCCAAGGGAGGGAACAAGGGAAAATACAATGACATTCTTACAGGCCATGAACAATAAGAATGTGAAATAACTATCGTACTCTGCCTGACGACATTTCAGATAGTGCAAGAGCTAAGACACAGATAAGGAAGGGAGGGGGTGAATGGGAGGGAAATGGGAAACATACAGGCGACTACCGTACTAGGCCTGACGACATTTTTGGTAGAGCCAGAGATTAACAAAAGATGAGGGAGAGGGGAGCAGAAAGGAAGGAGAGGAACAAAAGCAACTTTCGTACTAGGCCGGACGACATTTCTGGTAGAGCCGGAGATTAACAAAAGGTGAGGGAGAGGGGAGCAGAAAGGAAGGAGAGGAACAAAACAAGCAACTTTCGTAATAGGCCTGATGACATTTCAGATAGTGCAGGATGGGGGGGGGGTAACAAGTAAGGGAAGGGGGAGGAGACAAACATGGTTGCCATCATACCAGGTCCAAGGACAATTCTGATAGAGTAAGTGCATAGAAAAAAGGTAAGGAGAGAGGGAGAAGGAAGAAAGGGAGAGGAGAGAACAGACTAGAAACAGTGAAAAGGGAGAGGTGACGCAAGAGGGGAGAGCGAAAACAGTTGCAGAAGTCATGAATAACACATATGTTGAAGAGACAGCAAATACAAGCCAGGATTCAAGATGAAGATGGGCACAGCAAGATTCAGGGCCACCAGGAGTACGAGATGCAGGGGAAGTCCAGCATGAGAGTTGAGAAATGTTGAAGCAACATGAGTCAATGAGTCCATAAAAGTCAAATCCAAGCATTGGCCACCAAGACGGAGATGGTGAAAATATAATGTATCAATACAGACTCCTGCAAAGGTTAGATGTAGGAGGGGGTAGAAGGGGAGGGTTGAAGGGGGGTAGGGAGCAGGGTAGAAAAAACAAGCAACCAGGCAGCACCTGTATGCGAGAGGGGGGGGTACACGAACATCACAGGAAGCCAGAGGGAGGGGCACAAGGGACATCACAGGGGACCAGAGGGTGGGAGGGGGCAAACGGGACATCACAGGCAACAAGAGGAGGGGGTACAAACGGACATCACGAGGAACCAGGAGGGGTTGGGGGGTACAAATGGACATCACAGGGGACAAGAGGGGGTGGAGGGCACAAACGGACATCACAGGCGACCAGAGGGGGGGTGTGGGGTACAAACGGACATCACGGGGGACCAGAGGGGGGTTTGGGGGGTACAAAGTGACATCACGGTGGACCAGAGGGGGGATACAAACAGACATCACGGGGGACCAGAGGGGGCAAGGGGGTACAAAGGGACATCCCGGCAGACCAGAGGGGGGTACAAACGGACATGACAGGGGACCAGAGTGGGATGGGGGTACAGAGGGACATCACGGGAGACCAGAGGGGGGTGGGGTACAAACGGACATCAAGGGGGACCAGAGGGAGGTACAAAGGGACATCACAGGGTCAAGGGGGGTTTGGGGGGTACAGAGGGACATCACAGGGGGGCAGAGGGCGAAGGGGGGAACAAAGGGACAACAAAGGGGACCAGAGGAGGGGGGGGTGGGGGAATCTGATCAAATGCCTGAACGAGGTCTGAGGTCTACGAAGGCCATAAAAGTACTCGGTTTGCCTTCCACAGCTCTACCCTTCAGGATACTAAGAAGTAATATGTTTGCTGCTGTTCCGATCCCTTTAACGAACCCGGTTTGGAAAGGGTCATTACAGTCCTCTTTCTGGTTCCACTCCTGGAATCTCTGCAGTAGTAGGGAAGCAAAGACTTTCCCAATCACTACGAGAAGTGTGATCGGTCTGTAATTTCTCGCGTTTTTCTTCTTTACTTTTTGAAGATAGGACGACTGTAGCTGTTTTCCAAGAGCTCGGAATTGCATGATTTTGGGTGATGTTTTTAATTACTTTATCAATGAAAAGAGCCCATTCCTCCAGATTTTCCTTTAAGGTTGCGTTAGTGAGCCCATCCGGGACTGGGGCTCTTGATGTACTTAGCCTCTGCAATTCTTGACGAATGTCGTCCATTTCATGTGGTATATCCCATGGGATATAACTAGGCCCCATCCTTTGAGCTGGTGAAGATGAAATATTTAGGCAGAGTGACGAAAAGTGCTCTATCCAAGTCTTTTCAGAGTCATTATTTTGTTGAAGGTCCATCTCATTAGTTCTGGTTTCCTTAACTAGAGACCAAAAATCTTTAGATTTTCTCCCAGCAGAGTCTTTCTGGTACAATTTCAGTCGATAACTAATAAGCCATGATCTATTTTTCTTTACAGCAATGTTTGCTTTTTCCACATCCTCAGGAATTTTGTCTTTACAGCTAGTCTTTTAAGTCTTCTCATTTCTCCTCTCCTTACTACCACTAATACGTCAAAAGTATGGATGAACAATTGATGGTTTTAGTTAGTATGGCATAGTAGGGACCAGCAGTAGGCATAGTAGAGATTAGCACTAGGGTTAGTAGGTGGGTTGGTAGGGAGCAGCAGTAGGGTTAATAGGGAGTAGAGACAGGTTAGCAGTAGTGTTATGAGGGATCAGCAGTAGAATTAATAGGAGTACCAGTAGTGTTATGAGGGATCAGCAGTAGAATTAATAGGAGTACCAGTAGTGTTATGAGGGATCAGCAGTAGAATTAATAGGAGTACCAGTAGTGTTATGAGGGATCAGCAGTAGAATTAATAGGAGTACCAGTAGTGTTATGAGGGATCAGCAGTAGAATTAATAGGAGTACCAGTAGTGTTATGAGGGATCAGCAGTAGAATTAATAGGAGTACCAGTAGTGTTATGAGGGATCAGCAGTAGGGTTAATAGGAGTACCAGTAGTGTTATGAGGGATCAGCAGTAGGGTTAATAGGAGTACCAGTAGTGTTATGAGGGATCCGCAGTAGGGTTAATAGGAGTACCAGTAGTGTTATGAGGGATCAGCAGTAGGGTTAATCGGAGTACCAGTAGTGTTATGAGGGATCCGCAGTAGGGTTAATAGGAGTACCAGTAGTGTTATGAGGGATCAGCAGTAGAATTAATAGGAGTACCAGTAGTGTTATGAGGGATCAGCAGTAGGGTTAATAGGAGTACCAGTAGTGTTATGAGGGATCAGCAGTAGGGTTAATAGGAGTACCAGTAGTGTTATGAGGGATCAGCAGTAGGGTTAATAGGAGTACCAGTAGTGTTATGAGGGATCAGCAGTAGGGTTAATAGGAGTACCAGTAGTGTTATGAGGGATCCGCAGTAGGGTTAATAGGAGTACCAGTAGTGTTATGAGGGATCAGCAGTAGGGTTAATAGGAGTACCAGTAGTGTTATGAGGGATCCGCAGTAGGGTTAATAGGAGTACCAGTAGTGTTATGAGGGATCCGCAGTAGGGTTAATAGGAGTACCAGTAGTGTTATGAGGGATCAGCAGTAGGGCTAATAGGAGTACCAGTAGTGTTATGAGGGATCAGCAGTAGGGTTAATAGGAGTACCAGTAGTGTTATGAGGGATCAGCAGTAGAATTAATAGGAGTACCAGTAGTGTTATGAGGGATCAGCAGTAGAATTAATAGGAGTACCAGTAGTGTTATGAGGGATCAGCAGTAGGGTTAATAGGAGTACCAGTAGTGTTATGAGGGATCAGCAGTAGAATTAATAGGAGTACCAGTAGTGTTATGAGGGATCAGCAGTAGAATTAATAGGAGTACCAGTAGTGTTATGAGGGATCAGCAGTAGGGTTAATAGGAGTACCAGTAGTGTTATGAGGGATCCGCAGTAGGGTTACGAGGGAGCATCAGGAGGCTTAACCCATTGGAACAAGAGAGATAATGAGGAGAAGAAGAGGATGAAGAAAAAGAAATTAAAGAAAACAAAGATCGATTATCAATTTAAAAGTAAAATAAGAAACAAAGTTTGTAGCAGCAACTAGAAAATTTGGTGAGGGACCAGGAGAATCGGAGGGTGAAATAGGGCTACGAAGGGAAAATAAACAGCGAGGATGAGATGAAAGAGTAGACATCAGGTACTGGCAGTAAATTGGCCAAACGCTAAATCCAGACCATAAAACACATGAAAGGAAGAAAGAGCAGCACCATCAGAAAGGAGGCGAGGTAGGTTCAGCTCTCTTCACTTCATGTAGCGCTTTCTGAGTGGGCTGTGAAGAGGAGGGAAGTCATGGGATAGAAGGTTTTGGGGAAAGAACAAAGGGGAAAGAAGCACAGTGAGAGTCCAGCATGAGAGACATAGTAGACAACAGGGTAAAACTATCCAAGAGAAAAAAGAAAAGAAATTAGAAGAAAATTAGGGTGTGCTAAACAGACGATGGACGGTACACAGCAAAGAAGCCATGGAACAAGCGGGAGGAATCAGGGATGGGAGGATACAAGCAAAAGAGAGAACACGATGATCAGCAAGAAGAAAAAGAAATACACAAACAGGAGGGTGAAGGGGGTGCAGTGAAAACAAGGTCAAGTAAAAAAACAAAAAATATGAGAAGGAGGAGCTGGAAATTGGGACAAATGAAAAGAATCAGTAATGGTGAGATTAATTCAGAGGAATGAAGATGGAAAGGTGCAAGTTAACGTCAAAAAGAAGAAAGAAGAGAAAGTAAGGAGTCAATATCATCACAGGTCACGGCATCTATAAACTATCAGAAAAGAAAGGAATAAGCAGCCAAATGGCATTCACAGAAAGAGAAAGGCGGTAGGAGAAGTAGAATGAGAAGAAGGGAACTATCGAGAAGGAAGAAGAATCACAGGGCCACCACCAGTGCCGGCTTAAAGGGGAGAGTGAGAAAAAGAAGTGGAGGAAGAGGTCAAACAGCAGGAGCGGCAATTTCAAAAGAAGAAATCCAATGTTATATAATGTAAAAACATTTGTAAAGCTCTAAACTATGGCCCAGAGGCATCTAGGCACTAAGAAACAGCCGGTGAGATAGAGCCTGTATAACAAACAAACAAAAAAGACCTAAATCAAAATTAGAAAAGATAAGTCTTGAGAACTTTCCAGAAGCCCAAGTGGTAACTCACTTCCCTTAATTGAGCCGAGAGAGAGTTCCACATAGAAGGTGCAAGAATTGAGAAAGCTTGGCCCCCTGCCCTTGCTCTGCAGAATCTAGGAACTATTGGAATGTTCTGGGAGGCGATGGAAGAGACCTGGGTGGTATGTAAGGGGTCAGCTTAGCCGGCAGATTCTCAGCGCTAGATTCATGAATTGCACAGTGAGCAATGCAAAGGATCTTAATTGTAATGCGACTGCTGACCGGGAGCCAGTGAAGCTGCTGAACAAGACCCTGAGATTGAGAGAGATGGTTAGCGCCAAGTGCCAGCCAGGCTGCAGCATTTTGAAGTAGCTGCAACCACTGAATTAAGAAGGCTGGTTGGCCCAGGTAGATACCATTGCAGTAATCTAAAGACCCCAAAATCGCCACCGCCACCACTTTAGCTCGGGATTCCAGCGGTAAGAAAGGCAGTGTTATTTTAGAATTTTCAGCAGCAGAAAGCCTGAGTTACATACCGACGAGATTAGTAGGTACTGAGAGCCTAAGGGTAAGAGTTTGACACCCAGACTAACTGATTTGCTAGATTTGGGACAGGGTCCCAAAGAACCTGGCCACAAATCATTGGTCCAAATTGACTGCAGTCCAACAGAGCTAGTTACCATGACCTCTGTTTTCACTCTATTTAACTTGAGCCAATTTGTGGCCATCAAGTACCTTACTGCCGCCAAGCAGCTTCTAAGCTTAGAAGGGGGGTCCATTTCGTGAGAGTCCAGGTGAAAGAGCAGCTGAGCATCATCAGCGTAAGTATAGAACTGTACCTTGTGCTCGTGGATGAGGTCTGCAAGAGGGTACAGATAAAGATTAAAAAGAAGCGAGGACAATGAAGACCCCTGAGGGACACCGCAATAGAGAGCCAGCAGAAGCGATTGGCAAAGGAAATAAAGCCACAGTTTGGGTATGCTCCGAGAGGAAAGACATCAACCAGGCTAAAGAGGGACCATAGATCCCCACTCTCTCGAGGCATCGAAGCAAGATGTTGTGATCAATAGCATCAAAAGCAACAGAGAGGTCAAGGAGGATTAAAACGCTGACCTCTCTGCGGTCCTGGCGTAGGGCAAGATCATCCACAACGAAAATCATTACTGTCTCTGTACCCTTAGCCGTGCGAAAGCCCAATTGAAAATGATGTAAAAGAGCCTGAGATTCCAGGTAATGAGAAAGCTGAGGGGTAACAATAGCTTCCTTGAGCTTCATAATACAAGGTAAAAGTGAGGTAGGCTGATAATTGGCAGCGAGGGCCATGTCACGCTGTGGCTTCTTCAGCAATGGGGGAGAGAAGCACATGGATACTGAAGCCAAGTTTCAGTAAGTCAGAGAAACTCTAAGTAAAGACCCCGGAAAGGGTAAAATGTAGAAGACGCTTTATTCCACAATCAGCGTGTATCCCTAAAACCAAGTGAAACAGTAGGAGGAGGAGAAGAAAAGACCGGGCTAGGTAAGATTGTCGGAATTGCGGCTGTTATAATGAAATGGGGGGGGAGGGAGTAGGATTAGAGGGAGTAAAAGGTCACATGGGAGAAAAGCAAAATAAAAAACATTTTTCAAAAAACAAGAAACTTCAAAAATGAGACACCATAGGAGGCAACCCATAATATCCGACGCGTTCGTTTTCCTCATTATTTGGGGAATTACGTAAAGCGTAGCCTGCCCATGGATTGTGAACATTTGTTTCGAAAATCCGCAAAATAGAGCAAGATGAAGGGGAACATGAGTGAACTAGAACCAGGGAAAGAATAGCAAAACCAAAACATTGTAATCGTCAGGAACAAATCTTGGAGATCCATGTCTGATCACGAGGAGATCATTGGTAACCATGGTGCATTCACTCACAATTACGAACATGGGGTTCCAGGACCGGGCTATTTCCAGTGTGAGTACGTCAAAAATCCTTTTGACACACTCTAAATTGGGGAAGTAGGATATTCCAGAGATTGCTGTCAGCATTTACAAATTACCTTCCTCCCCTAGTGACTCATCAAAGAGACTTTGCTGAAGACAAGGGGCTTTTCAAAATTGGGTTTTGGGGTCCTAACTTTATCTTTCCGAACGACAAGAGCAGGCCCGGTGGATTGAGCCCAAGGGAGATGTCGGTCTCTTTCATTTAAGGTATTTTATTTCAATTTTTTATTCCGACCCAGAGGGTCTCTGAGTGCCTTACAAATATCGAACGTTCAGAAGGTGGGGTGTGAAACAGAAGTTGAAACATTTTTCAGGGCAGGATAGAAAGAAACGATAGCCCGGCGTAAACAGTAGTAGTGGTGTAGCTGGATTAGGTGTGGGGAATGAGGTATGCTTTGAGGGTTTTTTGGGAAAATGACGTTGGAGGGTGCAGTACAGATTTTAAGTGGTAGCGTGTTCCAATCTCTGGATGCCCACAGGGTGCATGCTTTGCTTTTGTGCACATGTTAGTTTGCGTGGTGCTTTTGCCAAAGTGCTGAACATACAGAAAGACACGGTACAATCAAGAAGGTAATGATGGCAATACAATATTACATGTCACGTATTAAGGATCATACAGGTGCGATAGAAGATGAGCTGTGACATGAGTTCAAAAATATGATAGGTAGAGGATGAATGGATGGTAAGAGGGAGATAATTCCAGTGATAGGGCAAGTGAGGAAAAAGAGCGAACACAAGAGGATGCCCAAGGAGATTTGGGCACAACAAGGAGGAAATTGGACTGTGAGCAAAGAGGACGAGAGGGGGAATAGAGGGAAACTAAAGATGGAAGATAATAAGGAGCAATACCACAGACACATTTAAAGATGATAGAGAGAAAATTAAACAGAAGATGTGATTCAAAAGGTAAAATTGAGGCAGAAAGAAGTGAAGATGGAATCGATGCACGAGGAGGAAGGCAGAGGAGAATATTAATGGCAAAGTTATAGATAGAATGAAGGGGGGTGAGTCAGGATGCGGAAGGGCCAATCAAGGGAGCAGCCCAAGAGTGGGAGAAAGGCAGAAGTGGAGTGAATAGAATCAGGATGTAAATTAAAACCACCAAGAATGAATAGTGGGGGGACTGACGGAAGGATGGAAGAGAGCAGGGGATCGAGGTCAGAGATAAAGGTTGAAAGAGGACTGGGAGGGCGGTGAATAATAAGAAATGAAAACAAAAAAGATATCAAGGCTGAAAGAGGACTGGGAGGGCAGTGGATAAGAAAGGAAATTGAGGTCAGAGATAAAGGCTGAAAGAGGACCGGTAGGGTGGTAGATAATAAGAAAGGAAGTTGTGGTCAGAGATAAAGGCTGAAAGAGGACTGGGAGGGCAGTGGATAAGAAAGGAAATTGAGGTCAGAGATAAAGGCTGAAAGAGGACCGGGAGGGTGATGGATAATAATTAAGGTTATTGAGAAAGAGATAAAGGTTGAAAGAGGACCAGGAGTGCGGTGGATAATAAGAAAGGAAATTGAGAAAGGTTTAGAAAAGGATGAGAGATGCCATTCAAAAGTAGGGAATGAAGGGAGAGAGAAGGAAGAAAGGTGCAGAGTCCAAGAGGAAAGAGCCATAATACCAACGCCACTGCCTTTGCCAATGGGACAGAGGCTCTGAAAGAAGTTAGAGAAGGGGGAAGAGAGAGAAGCTGGATTAATAGTATTGGAAGGAGATGTCAAGGTTCCTGTAAGGCAGAGGAATTGAAGATTGAGCCATTGAAAAAGGTCAAGAGTGGAGTGTGAATTGTTGGCGATGGAGTGAGCTTTTCATACTCTGATGGAGATAGGGGAGGAAGGACAGGAAGAGACAGGAGAAAAGATGAGACTTGAAGGAGCGAGAATGTACAAATGCTGATGAGGGGCGAGAAGAAGGATAAGGTGGGGATCAGGGATTCAATTAGAGAGAAAGATATGGAGATGAAAGAGAGAGACTTGATAAGTAGATGTTAGTTAAAGAGTAGATGTTGGCTAGCTTATCTGGTGTTTGTGGGTGATGGGTTTCCGTTAGTTGTGGCGGTGGGATGGCTCTGTATACAATGCAGAGTTATTTGAAAGCAGTTGTATGGTGTATGTCGAGCCAGTGGAGTTGAGCAACAGTTGGGGTAACGTGTAAATGTTTGGGTAGGTGAAGGGTGAGTCTTTCCACAGTTTTTTGTATGGCCTTCATGGGGATGGGGATGCTTTTGGGGAGTCTGGTGAAGATAGTGTTCCCATAGTCCAGCTTCGACAGAACGTGTGCTTCCATTGCAGTGGAGAAGTCTTGAGTAGGAGGTACAGTTGCAGGTTGCAATTTTTGTTGATGGCAACTAGGTGGTGTGTGATGGCAAGGTGGGGTTGATGGTAAATCCTGTGGATTTGACAGGTGTGGAGAGAGATGTGTGGGTTGTCTGTGCTGAGTTCTTTGATCCATGGTGTAAGGTCAGGTTTCTGCCTTGAGGTATCCTGTTTTGGAGGAATTGAGTTTGAAGAAGTGGGTGCTCATCCTGGTGGTGATGGTGGAGAGACAACATTTGTGGTTGCAGAGTTGTGAGGGAGGGGGTGAGATTTGGAAGTATATTTGTGTGTCATCTGCATATTGGTGGAAATGGACGTTGTCTTTGCTAAGGGTCTGTCCAAGGGATTCTACGTATAAATTGAAAGGAATGGCAGACAGGGAGGATCCTTGTGGGATCAATAGGGTGTCATGGAGTCAGTAGGCGCCCTATCAGTATAAAAGGAGGTGATCCAGTTGAGAACAGTGCCTGAGAGTTTCATCCTGTGGTGCAGGATGTTTGAGAGAATCATGTGCTCGATGGTGCTGAAGGCTGCAAAGAGATCGAGGAGTCGAGGAGGGCTGTGCATCCTTTGTCTGTGATGCTGTGAGGGTTATTCGGATGTGAAGGGTAGCAGTTGCGGTGTTGTAATCGGGTTGGGGGCTGGATTGGAAGAGGTTGAGGAGGTCATTGGCTTGTGATGAAGTGTTACACGAGTCTGAGGTATGGGAGGATAGTGATGGAACTGCAGTTTCAGAGAGTCTGGGGTCGAGGGATGGTTTATTGAGGAGTGAGGAGATGTGTCCTGTTTTTTGGAGGGGATTGTATCATGTGTGAGACAGGAGTGTGTGATGTTGTGCCAATGTGGAGTCAGGGTGGGAATGCAGTTGGATGTGGCATCGAGTGGGCAAGCATAGTCCAGGAAGGTTGCTGGTTTTGTCTTTCCTGTGAGAGTGATGAGTGTGTCATGGTGGACGGGTTGGATGGGTCCCATGTTTGCCAGGTTTGGGAGTAGGGGGCGGGAGCAGGACGGATTAGTAGAGGGCTTGTCTTATGTGTATTTTAGAGGTGAAATAGTCCATGAAAGAGTTGCAAACTGTGTTGGATGAAGGTGTGGAAGGTCTGATTTGGAGAGTGACTTGATAATGTTGAAATGTTTCTGTGTGCGACTGGTGGTGGATTGGGGTTCTTGGAGGTGTTGTCTGCTTTAGCGGGGAATATGGCCATATTGCATTTCTTGCAGCAGTGTTTCAGTGGTGTCCTGCTGCCAGGGAGCGCGTTCTTTTGCCAGGCTCTTTCAAGACACCTAGCTTCCTTTTTGGTGGAGAGGAATGAATGTTTGAACCATGGTTTGTGGTGGTGGATGTAATATTTTAGTATTTTGAGAAGACTTTTGTCGAGAGCTTGAATGATGGTGATGTTATAATTGTTGAGGAGCATGGAGGGATTTCTGTGAGGGGAGCATAGGGGTGTCATTAGTGATACTAAGGCTGAGTCTGTAATGTGTTTGACTTGTCTGTTTGGTGGGTGGAGGGATGCCTGGCAGGTGGGGATGATATTGTGTTGCAGAGGGAGTGTGAAGGAGATCACAAAGTGGCCAGACCATGACCCCCGTATTCGACTTTGCCCATAGATGTGACTTTTGCTAGAAATCAGGTCATGGGTTTTGTCTACTATGTGTGTGGGCTAGGTGATGTGTTGGGTGAGGTCATAGGAGTTCCGTGGAGTGGGGATACTGTTCAGTACGGAATTGCTATCTTGAATGGCCCTAACTGGGTTGAAAATGCCAAGGTAGATGTTCGTGCAGGGGGAGCTGTGGTTGCCAGTAGTGAAGGCCGGCCAATCAGTGTGGCAGTTGGGGTTGTGGTAAATGAGGTGGATGAATGTGAGCTGTGGGTGTGATGGAGGGGAGCAGCCGAGAGAGAGGGCTTCAAATGATGTATGGCGGGTGGGATTGCTAAGTGTGAGTGAGTCTTTGGAAATCATGTCATTGTCGTCACCTGTTTTGTGTGTGTGACCCCTGTGGTGGATAAGATAGAGTGGGGTGAGCATGTCAGGGATGATGGATGTGTGGTGTATGTCTGGGGAGTGTGCGGTAATGAGGTGTGTGTGTGTGTGTGTGTGTGTGTGTGTGCGCGCACGCGCAGAGTGGCAGTTGAGTTGAGCAGAATGCATGCATATGTAATTAGTTGTTTCAGTGGTGTGCTGTGCTGAAGTTTTCAATTTTTTTATTTTGTTGAAATAGCGAAAGAAATTAGCTCTTACCTTTAGCTCTATCCAACGTTTGCTCTGTACACTTGGATGACTAGACATCAAAAGGAGTGCGCTTATATTCTCAAATGAACCCGGAAGTAGTTCAACAGGAAACAGATATAAAAAGGCAGTCTGCTTTTCAGTCTCTCTGAAGCAGCAGCAGGATTCCATCATGCAGGTTATGGTGCTGCAGCCAGGGTTGTAGTGGGAGATTCCAGGCCGCGAAACAGTGGCTTCTAAGAAGAGTGGGGGTTAAATGATATCCCTACCCGTTAAGGAGAGAAAGAGAACAATTGCTCTGAGCCAGCTATATATTTTGCAGGTGAATTTTTGGAATAGATGTACTTCAGTAGACAGCATGTTGGCAAGGTCCGCATAGAGGGTGTTCAAGTGCATATTTTGGTAGACGTGCATATAACAATAGACGGCCACCACGAACAAAGACATCTAGGGGTCATAACCAAGTGTTCAAAAGGACAATTGTAACTAATCACACGGTTTCATTGCATCTGGGTTCAAATGTCAAATGTAAAAGGGCGACCTCACGAAAAGCCTCCCGGTAAAGGTACCTTCCCCCCTGGCAAGATCACTCTTTGACTTCCCCTACCATCACCTTTCACCATTTCCAGATGTCACGCCTGGGCCCCTTTTCTGCTGCATGGCCCTTGGAGCCACTTCCCTTTGCCCATTCTACCTCTAATCCTCCACTTCCCTTACTTAACTCACCGGTCCCTTCTCTACCTTCATTCCAGTCTACATTCTGCTGACCCGAAGCGCTACGTACTGTGCGTCGGCCCGCGCGCAGTGGTCTGTGGTGCGTCGCGCTTCGGGTCAGCATTCTGGAGTGCACTGTTGGTTTTCATTAGCCTGCACAGAATTCTCAAGGGAAGGTAGATGCATTCTTGCGTATGGATTATTAGACTATGCCATCAACCTGACGGAGAATATTCAAATATTTAACACTAGCTGCTGTTGTCAAGCACTCAGGGGTTAAGGAGTGCTGCCCCCACTGTTGTGGGGGCGGAGCTATGATACGGCGGGAGGAGGAAGAGAGAAGGGGATTATGGGTAAGGCGCGCTGAGCGCCAGTTAGAGTTTACGTTGGGAGCAATAAAGAAGCAGTTTATAAATCTCCGTGCGTGCGCGTCCTCCTTTACGAGGCCTCCACGAGGCAACACTGGCGACGAGGACCATCCCCGTATGCCCACGGAGTCCTCCTTCGGCAATCCGCCGTCCTCCTGTGGTCCTCCACCGTCTCCTGTGACACGAGCACATCCGCGACATTGCCGCCAGTCCGCCGGCTCTCCTCCGCTTTAAGCTCCTGCCACCTCCGCGCTGCAAGCGCATTTGATGTCGCTCCTGAGCCTCCCACACGGCCGGGAAGCGCAGGCCGCTCCACAGGCACCCTGCAGCTGCGCCAGAGCACATCGTTCGTTGGAGGCTCGTCTGAGCCACACGGTACTGTGAAGAGCCCCCCCCCCAGGAACTGCCCAAGGGAACTTCAGCGCGGCGTGTCGGCACAGCCCGCCCACGCCCACAAAAAGAAAAAAAAAAAGAAAAAAAAAATATATATATTTTTTTTGTTTGTTGCACTGCATCAAGAACAATTGGGGCAAAATTGTAACAAGGACGTACTTATTCGTACACAAGTACCATACCCAGCTCCTGGCACCATGAGCACGCCGGCATCTGCCTCTGGGTCCAACCCTGGATCGCCCACACCAGCCCATATTGTACAGCCAATTCAGCTGCGACTTCCACCGCCTTTCACCATGACTCCACAAGCCACGAAGGGGCCCAGATGGACCGACTGGATGGAAGATTTCCAACACTACGTCAGGGGATCTGGGGATGGAAACTCCCCCAATATCAGAGACATCTTCCTTAATCTGGTGGGGGGCGAGATAAAGACTGTGGTCAAGACTATTCCTGCAGCTGAACAGAACACTTTCAAGGACTTAATAAAGACCCTAGACAAACTCCTCATCATAGAAGTCAATCGCGACTATGAACGCTACCTTTTCAACAAGTGCACTCAAATGCCACAGGAGACAGTTGATGAATTCATAACCCGCCTGAGAGTAAAAGGTGCAAATTGCCAATTCGACGCATTTTCCCTGGAAGAAGCCATTAGATTAAGGGTCATTGAAGGTTGCTTATCCCCTGCCCTCAAGAAACAGCTCTTGAAAAAACCCCTCTAACTTAGGATGAATTTTTTAAGAATCCGCCTTAACATTGTTCACACAAGGGAAGTCCTATTCCGTAGAAAACTGGCCCCGGACGAAGCATGCAGATTCTGCATGAAGGTAGAGATGGCGGAAACCACAAGACACCTCCTGCTCAACTGCTTAGGCGTCACAGGCCCCCGCCAGAGACACCTCGGACATTTGTTTGAAAACCTATACACCTACGAGGAAGAGGAATGGTGGCGCCGGCTCATAAATGGGGAAAAGACTACATGGGTGATTGCAGTGGTAGGGTTCTTTCAAGAGATTGGCCTACTTACCTGACCGCAGTCATGGATGGGCAGGACAGCCAATTGGGTGTTCCTAACCCCCACTTTTGTGGGGGTCGCGGTCCCTATGCATGATCACGGTGTAGAATTGGAGTGGGAACTATGTGCGACAGCAACACAGGTTAAAAGAAGACCTCACGCCACTCTGTTAGTGCTCTTCGAACAAGTGAATGGGAGGATTATACTCTTACTTTGTAAAAATTGTATTATACAATTAAATCAAATAAATAAAAAAAAAAAAAAAAAAAAAAAACCCCTCTCCATCCAGGAAGTGAGCGAGCTCGCTCGCATACATGAGAGGGTCGATGCCCAAGCTACATCCATGGCCAGTCCAAGCAACCCCAAACACGACGCAGCGGAACTGGTCGCAACCATACAACCATCTCGTCCAGGTGACAGGCACAGCCATACAGAACTCAAAACATCCAAACACCCCGCCTACAGAGACAATGCTATCGCTGTGGGATGTCTTTTCCGCATGCAGGATCTTGCCCGGCTCTGTCTCAACGATGCACAAACTGCGGAAGAGAAGGCCATTTGCACTCGGTGTGCAGGGAAGGCGTACCATTTCCTCCCGCGAGACCCCAAACGCCAATCAGGACGTTTGTCCAGCCGCCACCTCCTAGACACTTTCAACCCCGATACTACCAACAAAGCCAAGGACAGAGACGGTACGTCAGAGCCATTGACGAATACCATACGCCAGGGTACCCACCACAGCCAGAGCAGACTGATCGGACCAGATACTTCACCGATGAATATGACCATCCACCAGAAGAATATGGGCCTGAAACTCTCTACCAGGAGGTGCAGGGAGCCGCATATGACATACTGTATGACTCATACGACCAAGATGAGTTTGTCAACCTCATACTCGACACTGAAGAGGCCAGAGAAGCCCCGAAAATCCCCATCAAAATGGGAAATAGACAATTCCAATTCATGATTGACTCAGGCGCTACTGTTAACATCATGGGCGAAAAGGACTATGCCATACTACCGAACCCACCTGCACTTCAACAGTCCCGCTCAAGGATATTTCAGTGGGGCGCCACCACCCCCCTACTGACAGTAGGATGTTTCACACAACGCCTTCTCCTGAATGGCCGGAAAGTGGACACAACAATACACATCATCCGGTCACTTGCTAGAAGCCGATGCCTCCTCAGTTATCACACGGCGTCCCGTTTGGTTTTAATCGAAATACACGTGAGGGCGGGAGACTCCATCACAGCTACCTCAGAGCATAAACACGAGAGATACCGTTGGCGCCATCGCATGCTACCAGCTGCAGAACCTGGTCACACAGGCTGACATCACAAGAGAATTCCCCAACCTTTGCACGGGGCTGGGCAAACTCAAGGCCCCTCCCATCCGACTCCACATTGACACATCGGTGAGGCCGGTACCGCAACATCCCCGGAGAGTGGGTTTCCACCTGCAAGTGGCAGTATCAGACGCACTCCAACAACTGCTGTTTGATGGCATCATTGAACCAGCCACAGGTCCGACACCATGGGTTTCCCCACTCGTGGTTGTACCAAAAGAGGGAGCAAAGATCTGTTTGTGTGTGGACATGAGGGTGGCAAACACTGCCATTCAGCGCGAGAGGCATCCGGGCCCTTGCATCGAGGACATGATAGTGCAACTGAACAACGCCCAGATGTTCTCCAAACTCGACCTCAACCAAGGATACCATCAGCTGGAGCTGCATCCGGAATCCAGACCCATCACGACGTTTGCGACCCATGACGGTCTATACAGATATCGGCGCCTGAACTTCGGCATCTCATCAGCCGCAGAAATCTTCCAAGAGGCCATCCGGCAGGTGATCAGACCCATCAAAGGCACAATGAATTACAGCGACGACATCCTCGTCTTTGGAGCATCGAAAGAGTCTCACGACAAGGCCCTGCTCACTACATGCGCAGCACTCCAAGAAGCAGGCCTCACCCTCAATATTGCAAAATGCCGTTTCAGCAAGACCAAGCTGAAATTTTTTGGACACATCTTTTCCAGCGAGGGTATGATGCCGGACCCTGATAAGGTTGACACTATCACCAACCTAGAAGAACCGCGACAGGTTGCTGACGTCCGCTCGTTTCTCGGCATGGCTGGCTACTGTGCGCGGTATATACCGCACTACGCGTCCCTCACCGACCCTCTACGGAAACTCCTCCAGAAAGAATCGGTGTTTGAATGGACCCCTGCGTGTCTCCGGGCTTTTTCCGACATCAAGCGGGCCCTGATGGAAGCTCACCGCCTGGCATACTTCAATCCCGCATGGCACACTGAAATAGTGGCGGACGCGAGCCCGGTGGGCCTTGGTGCCATCCTAGCCCAAACCAGCGGGGCGGATGTTCCCCCGAGACACGTTGTCGCGTAAGCGAGTAGGGCCCTGTCCACCCCAGAACTGGCCTACTCCCAGGCGGAAAAAGAGAGCTTAGCCGCCGTCTGGGCGTGCGAACATTTCCATGACTTCATCATTGGAAAAAAAGTTTACTTTAATAACGGACCACCAAGCCCTGCTATCGCTCTTTGGCAACCCGCACACCAAGATGCCTCCGAGAATCGAGCAGTGGGGAATCCGTTTACAGGAGTATGACTATGACATCGTGCATCGTCCCGGGGGTGACCTTAACCCCGCTGACTACCTGTCACGTCACCCAGTTGGGGCCCCACTGACCCGTGAGGGAGACATCGCCTATGTACAATACATAGCGTCAAACTCGCTACCACCGGCGCTGTCCCTGGAGAGAGTCGCTGCCGCATCAGCTGCTGACCCCACCATGGCACTCGCCATCAGCCTCACATTGTCCAGCAAATGGAGGGATCACCATAGAGCAACGCTGGCACACCCAGGAGCGTGCAAACAAGAAATTGAAAGGTTGGCCAGGGTACACAGCAAACTGGCCGTCAAGGACAACGACATCCTCCTCAGAGGGTGCAAAATCGTCATCCCCGCCACGCTCAGAAATGAAGTAGTAAGCACGGCCCATGAGGGTCATAGAGGAGCAGAAAACACCAAAAGGCAGCTGAGGCGTCATGTCTGGTTCCCGTTCCTGGACGCGGCAGTAGAAGAATGGGTGAAGAACTGCCACGCCTGTCAGTGCACAGCCCCTGCGGAACATCCACCCCCGCTCCAACACACACAGATACCCGAACGACCATGGGAACGTGTAGCCATGGACTTCTATGGACCCACGGAAGAGGGTGACTACCTCCTGCTCATAATAGATGAACACTCACGTTTCCCAATCGTCAAAACGGTCACCACCACCGCATTCCCCCAAGTAGCAGCGGCAATAGAAGAAGTGTTCAGCGAGTGTGGGATCCCCAAGATAGTCAAATCCGACAATGGGCCCCCGTTCAGTGGACATGAGTTTGGAACACTAGCAGAACACCTTGGGTTTGTACATACGGAGATAACTCCTCGCCACCCTCAAGCGAATGGGATGGCTGAACGATTCATGGCATCAATCAAAAAAACGAGACAAAGAGCCAGAGTAGAAGCGGTCGACCCACACCAAGCGCTGTGCCGACTCCTACGGGACTACAGAAACACTCCTCACGAAGCCACCAACAAGACACCTGCCGAGCTCATGTTTCGCTACAAAGTACGAACCCGCATACCGTACAACCCATCTGATGAGGAGCCGCTTGACATGGACGTGCTCCGAAGGGATGCAGAAGCAAAGGAGAGAGCGAGACGAGAAACAGACGCCCGCCGCCATGCAGTGATACAAGACTTCCACATTGGAGACGAAGTACTCGTACAGCAACCAACGCCCAGAAAGACAGATCCGCGGTTCGCTCCAAGTCCCATGAGAGTAACCGCAGTGAAAGGCACGATGGTGACAGCCGAGGATCAAAGTAGAGCTGTCACTAGGAACTGTCAACAATTTAGACACTACTCCAGACGAGAAGGAACAGAGCCGCCACATCGATCGGCCTCTCCAGAGCCGCGAGAGTCGCGGGACGACTTGTGGGTCCCACCAAGAGGAGACCCAGGAGGGACAAGCAGAGAAGTGAGGACCACGGAACTGCAAGAGGCAGGTGACCAAGAGGAGAGGCCACGGAGAACTGTAAGAAAACCTATGAGACTTGTTGAAGAATGTTGATCTCGATGTTTGAATATATTGTTCGGGGGTGATGTTGTCAAGCACTCAGGGGTTAAGGAGTGCTGCCCCCACCGTTGTGGGGGCGGAGCTATGATACGGCGGGAAGAGGAAGAGAGAAGGGTATTATGGGTAAGGCGCGCTGAGCGCCAGTTAGAGTTTACGTTGGGAGCAATAAAGAAGCAGTTTATAAATCTCCGTGCGTGCGCGTCCTCCTTTACGAGGCCTCCACGAGGCAACAGCTGCCAAACATCGGAAGCGAGTACCAAAGAAATGCGGTCGTTTAATCTGAGATGTTGTAACTGCTCTTAACAAACATCTAGAAACTCAAGCACATGCAGAGCTCAGGGTACTTCTGGTCTGAGCACATCAACACAAAAGGGGATCAAGCAGGGGTGTTGCTAGGGGGGGCTAAGGGGGCTATAGCCCCTGATCTTTTGGTTGTAGCCCCGGATAGAATCTCAGGAGCTACAGCCAAAAGACTAGCTAGCCCCCAGTCCCAACAGTTCCGACATCAGCTTAGCCCCGGGTCTTTTCCAGACCTAGCAACTCCCCTGGGATCAAGCTTGCACTTCCCCTCTCATCCCGACTAATCACTCCCCTAATGCCCTCTTTCAAAACTGCAAGAGTGCTGTGCCTGGAGGCCATGGAAATGGCAGCGGTGCGTGGTATGGATCCTAATAACATAACATGGCCACGTCAAACATTGTGCAAATGGGACGGCTTGGGGAAGAAACATTTCACCCGCAGTAACTCGATCACAATTCAACAAGCGGAAGCAAGACTAACGTGCAGATCCATTATACGCAGAGCACGTACTGCAGGGTCCGCCCCCCACACCGCCGTCATTCCAGAACGTGGGCGTGCACATGCGCATTTCTTAACTTCTTGAGTGGGACTGTGGCCAACAGTAAAGACGTCAGAATAATGGCAAGCGAGTGCCTCAGAAAGCTCCTCCACCTTTCTCTTTTCAGGTGCTATGGAGGGGTCGCGCTGTATTCATGAAGTGGTGGCCCGAACACATCTGGTACAACAGTGTGATTATTTTTACAACAGTGGAAAATAAAAATAACAAAAGGAAATTATTGCAAACCCTTTTGAGCAAACAGATCCCCACCTTTCAGGGTTGCGGGGGCACACGTGAGCATCAAAGAACTAAAAGGACCAAACACATCCCACAAATTCTACTTTAATTAATGTGATGACAACTTCATTGGTTGTTAATTATTAAGGTTCTGGAAGACTGTTTTTTTCTGATTTTAATGCTGCTTGCTTTGTAATTGGTTATTTATAACGCACTTAATACCCAAAGGTTTCTAAGCGAGGACCTGGGGATTGAACCTGTGTTGCTCCATGTTGTCTTGCTTCCAAGACAAATGCGTTACCCCTGAGCTATCCTCCATCTCGTACCTTGTGCAGTTTGCTTCACACGTGAGAGTCTGATTCTGCCCAACACTAAAACAATGAGGCGTCAGAGTTGCGATTGCCTTCACGAGAAGAGTCTTGGCATCCTCCAAGGGCAGTGGTATTCAAACAAATGTATGCTGAGCCCCCCCGGAGTAAAAAAAGTGTTGTCGAGTACCCCCTTGAGTAAAAATAGTGTAGCCGGGCCCCCACCCCCAGATGTCATATCTGCTTATATTGAAAGCAGTCACCATATTGCTTTTGTGAAGATCCTTGGGCCGTGCAACCCACCACCCCGATCCTCCTTTGGGCCCCTTTCACGTGGGGGGCAAGCCCCACAGTTTGAACACCACTGTCCTAGGAAGACTACAAAGGAGCTACAGGAACCTATTATGGGCAGAGTGATGTTGGCTAATATAGAGTAGTTGGACATTACCCCCACATTGAAAACAAAATCAAACACTGAGTAAAACTATAAAAGAGTAGAACAGAGGGAGGTAGATTTGGAAGGTAGTGCGGTGTGGCCTCTACGATACCACAAACCCCTGATAATAGAAAAATTACACTTCTTTAGTCCAACTATTTTCTCTTACATGTGTAAGATGTGCTGTATAATGACTTGATTCAATGTTCTTTTATGCATGTTCATTTTGATATTTGTAATGACAAAAGTGCAACCTAAATTCCCCAACTCTCCTGGCGTGTAAGTTAGATGTGGGATCTATATATTAAAGGGAGACCAAGGTGCAAACGTGTTTTCCTTGACGGACGCGGCGAAACAGATCTCTTACTTTTTTTTTTGTTAGAACATTTTTATTAAGCATTTGAAACATACAATAATAATATACAACTTGAAGTAGTGGATAAAATGATCAAGGTGATTATATGCAGCAATAGAAAGTACAGTTAATAAATGTACACTAAAATTCATATAAATTGAGAACAGTGTATCATGGTTAATAACTACTAAAATACGTTATGTACTTAAAAATTCATACAAGAATAATTAAAACGTATACATCCATTTAACATGAAGAATGTGAATAATGAGTTGTTAAACGACAGCAGTAAACAGACAGGGTAAAGATTCCCTCAATCGGACACCACACATAAGAGAGGGGACATAAAGATATACAAAAGGGGTATATAACATAGTTACCTGACGAAGAGGCATCAAGATAATCAATAAGGCATTCCATGTTTATTTTACTTTTTAACATCACCGTTTTTCAATCCTACGGACATAACAGATATAATTCCACCAAGCAGGGTATGATAGACGATCCAGGCATTTCCAGTTTCAGGATACAATAATAACAAATAAAATAAACAGGCTACAAGAGGAAATTCCAGCAATATCAGATCACCCATGTGGTCCAATAATAAGGTTATCCAAATTCAATAGCGCAGTGAAATTAAATTTCTTTTGTAGTATTATCTAAATCTTTTCCCAAAATGGAAGTATACATTTACATTGAAAAATACAGAGCTTAAAATCACCATTAAAATATTTGCAGGACCAATAAGCACTGTGCAAATTAGGGGCAAATTTCATAGTGCATCTTGGAGTAAGATCACCTCTAGTTTAAAAAAAAGCTGTTTGAGTGAGATTACGGCTCTAAATATTTTTAAAAAACTGTAGCCAAACTTTTCCCCAAATTGCAGAGGAGTAAATGGAAGCAAGGTCTTTCTCCAAACCATTAGTATCGAAGGAATTCAAATGGAGGTTGATTATTGGTGGATATAAGCAATTTATAGACTTCGGCCAATTTAATTAAATTCTTGATGAGAAGACCTTTTTACTTCCTTAGATGTAGCTTTTTAAACTAAGTTTGGTAAGGAGATGCCTACAATGTTAGCAATCTCTTCATATACTTCATAATCTGAATTGTTGAACTTAAAAATGTAAGTCAAGGTATGAAAATGTATTAAGGAGTCTTAATAGACCAAATGGTGAATATATGAAATTCCCTTATTATACCATCTATGAATCATTTTGTAGGTACTTTCATTGGTGAATCTCTATTGAACCACAAACCAATATTAGCACGGTCTAGCATTACTGGAGCAGAGTTAATTAGGTCAATCAATGCAATTTTAAGAAAGGGTAGGGAATAATTCCGAACAAGACCTGGAAGACATGTTCAGAAATTCTAGTACCTGAAAGGGGGCAATTAGATCAAGTTCCATTTTACACCAAGTAGGAGCGAATATCCAATAAATCAATAGTGTGTAAACATACAATTAGCTGCCTCAGCATAAAAGTTTTATGGTAAGTATCAAAATCTGGGAATTTAACTCACCCCCCCCCAATTCTTTCGTAAGCTTATGTTTTTTTTAAAGTCATTTTCAGGTTTTTTTATTCTATAAAAACTTAATAAGTAATGAATCAATTCTTTTAAAGAATGTTTTGGGAAAAGAAATAGGAATCATTGACAAAGCATAAAAAAGTGTAGGTGCCATCATGATTTCATTGGTATCTAGTCTACCCCACCCAGTGAGATTTAATGGAGACCATTTTTGACACATTCTTTATATAGTCTTAACCAGCGTATCTACACTCCTTTTTATGGACTGTGGGATATCTGTTGAAAATAAAATTCCAGGTTATGTGTTTTTTAAGAAATAATGACATCCCATATAGATCAAGATCATCAGGCCTACGTCCATTATCTAGAGGAAGGATCTCTGAGTTATCAAGATTCAGTTTATAACCTAATACTCCTGAAAAGCATTTGATAGAAGCCAGTAGATTAGGAATAAATATGTGCAGCTTCCAAAAGTTGGATAGTTGTTGAATTGATAGATATTCCATAAATGTTATAATTTATTCTGTTTTTCAGAAAAAGTTCTAAAGCTAATACAAATAAAAGTGGTGATAAAGAACAGCCTTGCTGGGTACCTCTTAAGATAGGAAAAGTTGAAATGAACGTTCCATTGATAAAGATTTAAGAAGTGAGAATAGAATAAAGTATGTTGTTAAGGTTTATAAAACATGTTGGAATTCTGTGCCATTTGGGAGATTGGCGCATATAATGCCAATTAACAGGATCAAATGCTTTTTCTGCGTCAAGTGAAATTAGTAAGCGTTGATCTATAGAAGAATTCTTAGAAGCAAATAAATTAAAAAGAAGACGAGTATTGGAGGAACCATACTGTTACTCACCGCACCTTCACAGCCAGGGCGTTGTGATCCTGTGATAGAGGAGCAGAATAAGGGCCTCGGCAGTGAGCCTGATCCACCACGTCCTCTCCGTATACAGGCCTCCTCAACTCAAAGGAACTCTATTTTACGATACACCCCTCTGCTGTTAAAAGAAGACAGTCAGAGGAGTTGATCCCACAAAAGAGCAGGGAACACACGCACCGCTTGTACCAATGTTGTAAAGAAAGAACAAGCATTAATAGAGTCACAAGACAGCAAATACAGATCCCTATCCTTCAGCCGTAGTTATGGAACACCTGTTAGTTATCTTGTTAATGGCAGAGAGTCTGAACCAGTTAATACTAAGGGCTAGATGGAATATGGCTCAACCCCCCCTACCTAATGCTCAGATTTTACCACCAAATCAAGAGGAAGTCAAGTTGTGAGTCAATGAAACTACGACAGGAAAAAATAATAAACAGGTAGGTTAGTATGGTACAATCTACCCCGGGCAGCACGAGGGACGCGCTGGGTCCGGGATGGTGCACTGGCAGCTGTGCACGCAAAGAGCAGAAGAGACACAATACTTTAAAGGATTGGTGTTCAGCAGCAAAGGTAAGAATAGGGATGGTCTTTGGAAATGCAGGACAAAGAGCAATGAAAACCTCTCATAGAGAAGGGTATGTCTTACTGAGTTTTCCGGTACACACGATTCCAGGAGAGGGTGTGTGTAGAACCAGGAGGAGTCCCAGAACGCTGAGGAAGTAAGTAACGGTGTTTCCAACCAGGTACGAAGGTTGCGTAGGACTCGATAAACAGGTATGAATGAGTCCGGAGTAAGAAGGCTTCGTAGCAGAATCGAAAGGCGAGGCAGGGTCGGGGCGGTCCGCGTTCTGGTAACCAGAGAAAAAAGCTGTAACTAATTCAAAGAGCGGGAGCAAGTCCAGTAGGCGGTGCAGAGTCAGGAAACACAGGAAGGTAGTTCGAAGAGCTTCTGAATAGACAAAAGAATTGTCTCAGAGCAGTCACAACGTAACGCTAAATAGAAGCACCAAAACAAGAAAATTAGAGGATTTATATTTCCAGCAGGGGTGGAGTCTGTACGGACGTAGCCCGATTAGGAACGTCGGCGTCCCACGTGACACGGGAGGTACACTTTGTTTGCCAGTTTCCAAGGCAACCTCCATTTCTTCCACAAGGGAGTGCTGCCACAGCGAAAGAAACCGCAAAGTCGCTGTAATCCACTTGGTCCCTGTAAGCGTTGCGCAGAAGGCGCAGGGCCACGCGTGACAGCATCTGCCCCCAAAGGCACTGACAAGCCCCTGGAGGCACGGAAAGCATGCAAAAGGCGAGGGGCATGAATATGTGCCAACGGTTCCCATGTTCTGTCCTCGGGACCGTAGCCCTTCCATTCAACTAGATAGTAGGACATGCCCCAAGCAATCCTATGAACCAGGATACGTCACACTACAAACTCTTTTTCACCATCCACCATCACCCGAGCAGAACGCGCAGGCAAATGAGTGTTGGTTACACATGGCTTAACAAGTGACACATGGAATACTGGATGAAGATGCCAAGACACTGGAAAAGTTAATATTGACAGCCGCAGGATTGACAACGGACTCTACAACATAAGCACCCACAAAACGTGGCAGCAAGGCACGTCTGCCAGGAATGTTCAGATGCCGAGATGACAGGCAGACTTTCGAGCCCACCTGGTATTGCGGGCCAGGAGACCTATGAGTGTCGGCATTCCTCTTAGCATGAACCTGTGCCTGTAGCAAATGTAACCGAACGTCCCAATGTACTTGATCCATGTCCCGTACACAGGCGGTGGCTGCCGGATTATCCAATAGTAATGAGGGATCTAATGGTAAGGTCCTTGCCCAATAAGGCAAAAAATGGAGATACACCTGTTGAGGTATGCAATGTATTGTTGTATGCGAACTCTGCTTGGAACAACACCGACAACCAGGTCTGCTGGAACTGTAGACATAAACAACGGAAATATTGTTCCAGCGTGGCATTGAGCCTCTCGGTTTGGCCATCTGTCTGTGGATTCTAAGAAGAGGAAAGCCGGTCATCGATACCCAGGGACTGGGTGAGTGCTCTCCCGAAACGAGAGGTGATTTGGGAGCCCCGGTCCGTAACGTAGATAGCCGGTAAACCGAAACGTCAAAAGACGTTGGTGAGAAAAAGTTCAGCCAACCTGGGAGCTGATGGTAGACCTGCACAAAGTACAATGATAGCATACTTTGTGAAGTAGTCCACGACCACCCAGATAGTGTTAAGACTCTTGATGTTTGGTAGTTCCACAATAAAGTCCATGGAGACCATCTGCCATGGTTTATATGGAACAGGTATCGGTTGCAATAGTCCCTTGGGTCTGGAACGTGAGGACTTGCATTGTGCACAGATCGCCGTTGTAGCTATGTGTTCCATGACGTCGCGAGTCATGGCGGGCCATCAAGACCAACAGCGTAATGCTTCCAGTGTCTTTTGCTGACCTGGATGGGCCGCCACTATTGAATCATGAGCCCACTGCAGAGCCCAGGTACGAGGTTGTCCCAGTGGTATAAAGACCCAGCCTTGAATAAAGGAAAGGCCGTCCACCACATTGAGGTTCAGGTCCGCCACCTCCTCAGGATGGGAAGAAACCCATCGTTCTATACATGTTCTCATGTGGGGTTGGACTTAGCAGCCACATACCACGTTAGAGGGCAATAGAAGAAGTGGTTCAGAGTGGTCACTCTCCTCACTTCAATGGAGTCGTGAGAGTGCATCAGCGGAAACCTGGGACTTGGCAGGGCAGTAGGTGATGTAGAAACGATAGTGAGAGAAGAAAAAATGCCAACGGGCTAACCTGGCGGTGAGACACTTCATTGACAAAAAAAGGCCCACAGGTTGCGGTTTTAATGTTTTAATCTCAGATGCAAAAACCTTGGGCTGCTAAAATGAGTACAGGTAGTCATGGTCATGGTGACAAACATGTATAAAGCTAGGGAGAGTGTTGTGCAAAGACAAAATTAACGCTAACCTAGAGTGTTAAAGTGTACACCTCTTTTAGCACTGACTATAGGGCAACAGGCCGAATGATGCCCTGAGCCACGGGTCCTTTTCATTTATGGACCAATATTTCCTGCACTGACACCTGAGAGATAGGGCAAATGCGATGGTTGAAATGAGCAACATGTAATTAATGGTCGGTAGGAAAAATGTGATTGAATGCAGTTTCTGGTGAGTAGGTGAGTTGTAGGCTTTATGGCGCTGAGGCAAAGGATACACTCACATGTAAAGCCTGTGATTTATTTATTAAACATATTGACATTTTATACAGCAACCATTGCCAAAAAGAGTTACAGCATGTGCGTGCTTGTGGGTGTAACTGTGTTGCTGAAAGGGATGGCCCACCCCTGAGCGGCTATTTTAGAAGTTTTCATAGAGTTTATCTAGGGTTTGCTTGCAATATTGTGATTATAAAAATCTCTCTGTTTTCTTGACGGGCACTGTCTGTGAATGTGCATGTGCCGAGGTGTGCATTTACCAAAACACTTACCTCTCTTAACACCCTTTGGCAGCAGCACCATGGAATTATCACATTTTAAGCCGGGTGATGCTGCCCCCATCCACAGCTTTTGTCTACTCGTTTAAGTACTTTACAATGGTATCATACAAAACCAACTGTGCCAGCAGTCTTATAATAAATTGTGAAATGCATTCTAGACTGTGACTCGAGATTACGGAGTAAGGCTTAACATTCTTTCTGCGGGCAGTTGTTTTGTGAATAACACAAGTCGGGGCTTGCACTGAATTAACACGAAGCATAGCTCAAACATCTCCCTCATTTGGAATGTGAAACATGTCAGAGTCATTCGCAACCAAACTCACAAGCAGACCAAGGACTTGTGATACCTCTGATTGCCACATACAGCTGCGAGTGACATGTATACTCAGTGGTGAAAAATGATCTCTGAAGGCCTTCATCACGACAACCCACACACACGGAACAAAGACACAGGTGACACTTTGTGACACCAGGTCCACTAGGACCATTAGGACCACACGGGGAAGTTGAGACACTTAATATTTATAAAGTGTGGACCAGGGGCGTTGCTAGGGGGGGGCCAAGGGGGCTATAGCCCCTGATCTTTTGTTTGTAGCCCCGGATAGAATCTCAGGAGCTACAGCCAAAAGACTAGCTAGCCCCCAGTCCCGACAGCTCCGACATCAGCTTAGCCCCGGGTCTTTTCCAGACCTAGTAACTCCCCTGGTGTGGACCCAGCCAAATGATTGTGGAGAATTTAGCGCGTGTATTGCTGTTATACATGAGGAAGCACGAATATTCGGGACCTGGGAGATATTCTGAGCGTACTTTGTGCCTTTTTACTTTGTTAAACTTTGTTTTATTACTCAGTTCTTTTATACGTGTATCTTCTACGCCCCTGTAATCTTTTCTTATATTCTCAGGAAGCAGTTCAAAGGGAATGCAGTCCCCACAGTCAACGCTATGCAGTCAGTCCCAGTGATCCCAAGAGAAATACTGTCCCAAACAAATGATGGTCGGTTAAGCAAGGTACTGAATGATTACAAAGCCAGCCCAGCTACCAGCAATGCCAAAGCGTGCAATCACAAGAATGTAATTATGCAATAGCACAAAAGACAAGCACTTGCACTGAAAATAGAACATGATAAGCCATGTATTTGCATCCTTTAGTGCACCCCACAGTAATGCTGCTGTACCACAGTCTGCTCAGGATCCGGCAAGGGCACAGATTGTAGTTGCCAGGCTGTAGTTTACCAGTGTGCAGCCACTTGTATAGCTGCAACCACTGTAGGGCCTTAGCATACACAACATACACAACAGAGGCTCTTGCAGTGCCAAACGCCAAACTCCAAAGTGCCATTGCATCCAATACCTCCACTGCCTCAGCTATGTGTAGGTGAGTCCCCTTAGTCTGGACGCCACCACCAGCTCACCACCTGACAACTTTGCCGGCCAAAGGTCGATCTCTTGGGATCTCTAGGGTCTCTAATACCGATGCTGACCAACAGCCAAAACCTCCAGGCTCTTCAGAGCTTGTTGCTCACAGCGCCATCTGCACATCATGCCAAGGCGATCGAGGTCCGAAGCCAGGCTAATGCTAGAGTAAGGGACCTCTTAACGTGAGCTGCTCGATCGTCAAGGCTTGCTGGCAAGCGCCAGACGCACCTCTAACTGCTTCCAACTATCAGCACATCTAGCTTTGAGAATTTGCTGTACAGTTGTAAAAATCAAGCTTTATTTAATTGTACTTCTCCAGAGCAGGTTGACCTTTGATTCTGTACTTCAGCCAGGATTGGATATTAGAGTCAGCTTGCACTGTGTGGCTGAAGATCCACTCGCCTCCGTACAGCACTTGTTTCCACCCATCCTTAATCTATGCCAACATAAGGGGGCAGGCCATGCCCCCCCTCTCAAGTTGCTTGTGAAAAGACTTTCCTTTCAGACCACAAGGCCCAGCCAAGCACTTTGCCCGATACAAAGCCACATCCCTCAAACCTGGTGCCCCGATGTTCAAGTTGCTGAAAAGCCCTGAATGCATTGGGGTTCACTCAGCACTGCATCACCCCGTTCTGAATAACCCTAAATAATAAAGTGAAACTGCATTATCAGCAATGCTATGTGTCGCCCTTTTTCCCATGGGACCAATGCCCACCTGTACAGCATACAGGGATCTGTAGACCTTTTCTATCTGCCTTGGCACCAGACACATTGATAATGTCCGTTCTCCTTCTCTGCTGCGCTTCCACCTGTGCCTTATTGTGCCCAGGACGTCCTAGGCAAACAAACAGAATACATTGCATTGGTTTCCTTTTTAAATGAATGGCTCCACGCATAAACTTTGTGCTGCTCCTGGACTGAGGGTGCTTGTATCTTTTATTGAACTTAGTAACATACGTAAATAGCCAGAATCATGCAGCAACAATCTACATCCAGTACATGGTATCCAGACTCATCTCAGAACCACAAAGCTAACAACAAGGCCTTCTATGGATGTGGTTCAATCTCTGACCTTGATCCTACAGTGTGGATGTACTTCACCACAGTGCAGTGCAAATGGGAGGACAGTATCCTAGTGCAGGGATCCCTAAAAGCGAGGGCTAGCACCTCTAAACAGAGCGGCAAAATGGGAGGTCAGGATCCTACCACAGAGATTCCTAAAAGGGAAGGCAAGAACCTCTACATAGAATGGCACAAACTGGAGGCCAGGGTCCATCTTTTGGGATTCCTAAAAGGGAGGTCAGCACCTCTAAACAAGGCATTGAAAAGGGAGATCAGGATCCTCCTTCAGGGAGTCCTAAAAGGGAAAGCGTGCCGCTCCAAACAGGGCATTGAAATGGAAGATCAGGATCCTCCATCAGAGATTCCTAAAGGGAGGGTGAGCACCTCTAAACAGGGCATTGAAACGGGGGATCAGGATCCTTCTTCAGGAATTCCTAAAGGCAGGGTGAGCACCTCTAAACAGGGCATTGAAACGGGGGATCGGGATCCTTCTTCAGGGATTCCTAAAGGGAGGGCGAGCACCTCTAAACAGGGCATTGAATGGGAGATCAGGGTCCTTCTTCAGGGATTCCTAAAGGGAGGGCGAGCACCTCTAAACAGGGCATTGAATGGGAGATCAGGGTCCTTCTTCAGGGATTCCTAAAGGGAGGGCGAGCACCTCTAAACAGGGCATTGAATGGGAGATCAGGGTCCTTCTTCAGGGATTCCTAAAGGGAGGGCGAGCACCTCTAAACAGGGCATTGAACCTCTAAACAGGGCATTGAATGGGAAGGCAAACATCTCTACACAGAGCAACACAAATGGGAGGTCAACATGCAAGTTCACAGATTCCTAAAACGGAGAGTGAGCATCCCTACACAGAACAGCACAAACGGAAGGTCAGGACCTTAATGCAGGGATTCCTAAAAGGGAGGGTGAGCATGCACTGCACTGCCCACCTGGCTCTGAACTGGAGGTGAAATTCCAGTGATGTCTACTGGGTGATGATGTGCTGTGTGTGACATGGCTAATTCTACCTTCACACTGTAGGTGGACGGTTTTTGTCAAGCTTTACATACCCCCTATAACCTTTCTGGTGTTTTCTACGTGTCTAATCTATATGTTTATCAAAACTATTCTCTGCAAATACAATGGGTATAGGTTGGTTGTTCATTTGTGGTGGAACACACACTCATCATATGACACCTTGTGCCATGACACATACTACTCGTCTGCATGCATGTGCCTGAAAAATAAAAAGCATTGTTTTTTCTATAATGTAATGTAAGTGGTATTGTATAGAGTCCTTCTGACACTGTTGGCAGCCTTGTTGCACTTGATCCTGTAAGAAAAAGGAGGGGGGGGGGGTCATTAGTGGGACAGTGAGAGGGGCAGATGCGAAACATGTGTGGTTATTGGGTGCAGGTCAGAAGTACCCGGATCCTGTGTGCCAATCTGCTTTCTTTGGGTTTAGCGGAGGAACTTGGGAGTATGTACAAGAGCGCAAGATCTGATAGACTACAGCGCTTTGAGTCTGGTTAGCCACTGGTGTGGGAGAGTGTGATAGAGGCTAAAGAGGTGTACTTAGTTATGCTTCGGTTAGTGTTGATGCGCTAATGGCTAGGCCCGTGGCAGCTGTCTGTGGGGGGTGGATATCTGCAGTGTAAGTAGTAGGTGACCTTGGAGGGAACTCGGTTAGTCAGGAGAAAGGGGGAATAGGTCTTACACGACAAAACAACCTTCAACCCTGCACGGCTCTTGCAAATCTGATTTCACAAGTGCACATTGCCAATGTCAATCCCCCTCTCTCTCTCCCTCTTAAATTGATCATTTGCATCCCATATGCAAGATAACAAGCATCAGCAAGCTGGCAAATGAGGAGGGGAAGGGGCAGTCTGGCAACCCCATTCAGTCCTCATAAGCTACTTGCTAAGGGCTATGAGAGGCAAGAACCTTTGATTTAGAGAAAGGGCTACTTGGCATTTGAGCGCTACAGTCACCCTTTTGCCTTCATTAGTATTCTGGTTAGCAGGCTGAGAGATGCCTCAAATTTCACTCTTGCATGCTGAGGGACTGTGTTCCTTGGCCTGCTGGGAATTCTGCCCGTCAAGTGCAGGGCCAGTCTCGGGCAGGGCAAGAGGTCGTTAGTCAGGCGTTCATCAGGTGGTTGGGGCAGGGACCATAATCCCTGCGTGTTCCTTCTGCTGACCCCCACAAGCCCAATACATGCAAGGCTCCCTGATTTCTGTTTTTACTAATTTTAACACAAAAACACAGATTAAAATCACTTTGGTCCCTTTCACTGTGCATTTGTAAACATGGAGAAAATCAGAAATGCAGGTGTTTTGCTCATCTGTTTTTGTTGTCGATCATGCTTTCCAAGCCAATGGGTGTGCAAAGTAGCACAACAGTGAGAACATTTTTTTTTTCATTGAGGTTGTTTAAGTGACTGTAGAGATGTCATGGTTGGCAACAGCAGCAGGGAGTTTTTTCCTAGTAGGATAATGGAACTTGGCTTGACCTGCAGGAACCTAGCGCTTTGAACACCCAATTCTAGGAATTCAAGCATTACATTTTTTATTTCAGAAGTTACAACAAAAAGTTGCAGAAAAGAATGAATGTGGCTAAAGACCAAAAATACATTTGGAAAAATACAGATGGATATTATGAAAAAAAATTGTTCTATCTGAAAATGTCCCCAGCAAAATGTAGTCATGTGAAAATGTAGCCAGCAAAAAGTAATTTTCAAAAATCTAGTCATTCAATACAATCAATGCAAACTGTGAAAATGTTGGCAGTAATAAGGCCGCCAAAATACACAAAAGTACAAGGCTGTAACCCTAACCATGACCCAAACCTTTAATAAAACCTCCACAGTCACATCACTCTGTTCCTAAAGCATCCATCCCCTAAATCTAATTACTACCCTGAACTCTCACAGTACACTAACCCTTCAGCGTGCTAAAGCATTTTATTTCCATGGTACTCAATTCAAAATCAATGGGAAATGAACAGTGAACCTAATTCCAACCTTTTCACCAGCTCCCCACAAATGACGTAGCCTTTGCCCTAACCCAAACCCTTGCTCTAATCCTAACCTTAGCTTACCATAATGGCAACTCCATCACTTACACTAATGCTTACTTTGCTCTAATCACTAGCTGTATCCTAACCCTTATACTACGTCAACATCACCCGCCTTCCCAAGTTTCTCTAGCCCTTTCTTTAACACTTGCCCAAGTCATCACTCTACTAGCCCTAGCCTTACCACCCCCCTACCCTAACACTTACCCTGACACTTAATCTACCCGAAAGACTAACCCAACCCAGCGTCACCAGCTCTACAGCATTCATCCTGGCCCTAACTCTTATGCTAATTCTACCAAAAATATTTACTGTAACCTTTACCACTATCCTTACCCTTAACACAATTTTAACCCTAAACCTAGCAATCACAAGCCCACAAAACCCTCTGTAACTCTTGCAATTACCCTATCAGCCCGACATTTTTGCTACAGTTTGCTTGGCAACTTTTTCACTGCAGAGGTATTTTCACCACGACTTTTTCATTGACTACATTTTTTCTGGCAACGTTTCACTGGATACTGAAAAAATGAAAACCATAAAACTGGTAGCCTTTAGAATATGCTAGTAAATTTCAGGCAAAACAAATTCCTTTAAAGACTCCCTCTAAAGGAGTTAAGAATAATGAACTCCTTTATGAGGAAGTCAAGCCTCTCCACCCCTCCCCAAGGACTTATCAAGTCTTTGAGAGTAAGAAATTGGACTTTTATTTTTGGATAACCAATCTTTGATTAAACCCCACCAACAAAAAGATAGAACTTGTAAAGCGTGAGACCCGCACCAAGACTGGAAAGAGCACCAGGGATGTGAGTACACCCTACTGGTAGAGTCACGCCGAGCAACCTTCACTGATGTTGCTGCCTCCTTCAACAACCCTAGGCCTCAAAACCTCACTTCTCAATTTACCCGCTGTCAGTCTGAGGTAGGATAACTTCAGGATTAGTACTGAGGAATCCTTGACAAGTGATGGACAAGCGGGACAGCGAGCTCCTGAGTTGCAGCTAACTCGAGAAGGAGCTTCAAGGATGTTCTTCCTGGCCAGCATGGAGCTACCAGAATCAAATCTCCCCTCGCCCCTCCCATATCAATGTCCTGAGGACTCGAGGGATTCATGGGCATGGCAGCAAGGCATATACAAGGGTTCTTGGCAATTGAACAGCCAGTGCTACTGTCCCCCACACCAGTGTTTCTGCACTCCGGCTGCAGTACTTTACCACCTCCACACTGGAATCCGATGCCAATGGATCTATTTGTGAGGTTCCAGACATGTCCCAAATGAGCTGGTATGCACTGGTAGAAAATGCCCTCTGACAGTAAGAGCGGAACACTCGACTCAAGACTTGCTGCTGCCTTGTCGAGGGGCCCCTGGATGTAAACTGCTGATATTGAGAGTATCAGTAGAGTTGACCTCTACCCAAGTAAACATTTCTTCCAATATCTTTGATAATAACATTGCTCTCGTACCCCCATCCCCACACTGGCGATTGATATAGGCTTCAGTAACCATGGTGTCCATCTGAACCAAAGCCGCTTTGTTCTTCAGCATTGGAGAAAATGCCAACAAGACTGTGCAGATCGCGGATAACTCCTTCCAGTGGGATGTCTGCCCTGTCTGTGGAAGAATATAGTAAAGAGCAAAATTGAGCAAGGTCATAGGATACCTGGCTGATTAACGAAGGGTGAATACACACCTAAGGGGGTTACACCTTCGTAAGTGTGTACGAGTAACTCTGAATGACTTCTGACAAAAATATATCAGGACAGTTCTGAGTACTGCAGTTAGATATTTAATAAAACTGCAGTTTACGTGTTTTTAGATACACTTGATTGAGAGTAACACAAGATACAACAGTATTTACACATTTTGAATGTATAGTAACCAGTTTGTGAGTGACAAATTTCAAATATTTGTAACGTCTTTTCAATGCTTACACATCCACTGAGTGATCCTTGGGAAGGAAACCAGTGGATTTAGTGAGGTGATAGCATGTGATAGTCAGCACATATACATCAAAACAATGAGGGGTTGAACAAGGACAATGCAGACAATATAACAGTCAACACGACAGCGATTCGGCCAGAAAGTGAGCTTGGATGAGCTCTGATGGTGTGGCCTTTATCAGGACGAGATATTCCAAGGCAGGAAGTATCTTGTGAGGTCGGAACTTCGGAGCGCAGTGGTTCAGGGAGTGGCAGTGTCAGCAGTACACTGGAGGATTTTTCGAGATCCTAGAAGTGGCTGTTCCTTGAGGGCCTGTTGCCGCGCATAATATGGGTAGAACAGGCTGGTGTGATGAGTACGCTAGAGTCAACCGCAAGCGTGAGGGGCTGCGGATGAAGGAAGGATGAGTGCTGCAGAGCAAGCTGTCAGCGGTCGCGGTCCCTGCTGCGCCCTTTTTGATAAACACTCTGTGGAAGAAGCCATTTCCCATGGGTGGAGTGGAGTTCTAGCATCCCTCTCCACCCCAGAAGACGCGCATTTGTTATCACCACATTCGGCTGTAATGGGGTCATTGAGAACCCCTCCTGCAATTTCCCGACTAACAACCACCACTGAAGTTCTGTCTGATTTCCATGGTGACAGGGAATAGCTTGTTTGTAATGCCCCTACCACGGTCTCCAGTTGATCCATATACAGTTGATATGTTTGACATATTACCTAACCCAATGTACCAGGAAAATGGTGGTCGCCTTCAACCCCTGAACACTTAGCCAATGCCTCGCTAAGTTGTAAGTACGATACAGGCATTGACACTGCCGGGCCGGAGAACTGCAGCCCTTTTTGGAGGGAGAAACACTTTTCCTACATCTATCGCCAGTGTAGCTCCAATTAAATCCAATTGTTGGACTGAAGGGATTTGAGACTTCTTGCAGTGGATGAAGAACCTGAGGCTCCTGATCAGCTGACAGACTCTGCTGACATGTTTTGTCTCTGACAATGTGGACTCCATGAACAGCCAGTCATTCAGATAGGGGTGGACCCTTACCTTCCATTGATGCAACAGAGCCATAATTGGATGACCTATTTTTGTAAAAATCCTTGAAGCAGATTTTTGGCCAAGTGGAAGGTCCCAGAATTGCGAACCGGACTTGTGGTGAAGAGAACCTGTTGGGGCATGATGATATGTGTCCTATGGGCCCAGAGACTTAAGCTACAGACCTTGTCTCACCAGTGGAAATATTCTCTGGAAGGACACCATCACAAAATCATTGCCCTGAACTGACAAGTTGAGCTTCTTCAGGCTCAACAAAAGCCTGTGCTCCCCACTCCTCCGAGTTCTTTGGAATGAGGCATATTGTGAAGTAGAACCCACAGCCTTTAGTGCACTCTGGGACTGAGGCCATCACCCTCTTGCAAAGGAGTTCCTGAATCATCTTGGCCAGAGCTAGACACCTGTGCAGGTCCGTTGGTATAACAGTCTGCCCGTTCCCAGCCTCAGAAGGTAAAGTCGCAAATTCTATCCCATGGATCAGCAGCCTCGACCGTTATCGTGTCCGTCTGATATACATGATGACAGATGCATAAGGGACATAAATGTGCTGATGTCTGTATTCTACCGTCCCGGAAACCCGGGCGATTCTGGGCCTTAGGAAATCGTCTGGTCTTTCTGAAGGGCTTAGTTTGCCCCTGCTGAGGCCTCTTATCTTGAGACCTTTTATGTGCCCCAGGATAACAGATACACAAGGGACATAGTAGTCACAATGTCTGGGTTCGACCGTCCCCGAAACTGGGGTGATTCTGGGGAATCTTCTGGTCTTTCTGAAGGACTTATTTTGTCTCTGCAGAGGATTCTTATCTTGGAACTTTTACGCCGTCCCACGATGCCATATCCTCTACTGACATTGACGGATTCCCTAACAAATTTGGGACTGAAACATCGACCAACACATGTTCCGACAGTAAGGTTTGCCGCCTTGCACTTGATAGTGCTTTACAATGAATTGTGGATTGATTTTCTTCGTGTGTTGCCATTCTCTGGTTACCGCCTTCCTAATGGTCTTAATTATCGGTACGCGAGACAGCCCATGATGTCATATCGCTTAAGGAAGTCCCCTTCGTGCTCCAGGTTCGTTTCTTTTTTAGAAAATGCTGCCTCCCAAATCTCATGCAGCAAGTTGGCGTGGCTAATTTCGATATATATCCACGTTTTGATTCTGGGACGGTTTCTTCACTGGGAACCTGCAAAGGGGTTTCATTATTGCGCTCCCTATGCAGGGTTTCAGTAATGGTTAAAACTATTGAAGTTCATAAATCTGCTTTTGCTTCAGGTGGGCTAGGGGAAGGAGATCGTTTGACCCTACGTTTGCTGGGCGGGGCCTACCTGGAAAAACTGGGCTGACATCTCTGTCCCTGGATCAGTGGAGGCTCCTGGACCTTGTGGCTTGCCTCTGTCTTTTCGGAGATGGGAAGAGAGAACGAGATACGCTGTGGTGCAAAATGCTGGGCTTTACAATTCAACCGCACACAGAGCTACACTTCCTTAGCAGCTTGTCTCCTGGCAGGCCGCGGTCTGGTGTGCAGCATGCTGTGCAGTACTTCGATCTAGCTTTCGCCAGGAGGCCTGACCTCTCAAGTATCTAACGTGTGTGGGCTCGGGCCACACCGCCGTCCTTTCCAAAGCCACCCTGTCTCGCCAGGAGTGGCAGCTGGTATAGGATCCTGTGTGTGCACCAGGCACTAGCCAAAAACAATAAACCTGCGTAGGTTCTGCGCACCTGCGATGGCCTTTATGTTAATGTTAAAGGACATTTATGCTGTGCACTATCACCACCGTAGTTGTCCCCTGGCGCTCTGGCGGATCTGAAAGGTAAGGTATTTATAAATGAAAGAAACAGGAGGAGTGAGTGGTGAGTATGGGAGCACCTTATTGGCCCAGGAAGGTTGAGGGACTTAAAGGGGCACTCGGGGGGGGGGGGGAGAGGACGTGGGGGGGGAGGTAGGGCTCATGTTAGAGGGATACATTAGAATCTAAAAGTTTTTTAAAAGTTTCTAGTGAGGAGCAAGGGCCTCAAAGGTGAAGAAAATGACGGGAAGGGATGCAGGAGTAATTTATGTTAAGTTATTGGTTCTTGATATAGCACAGCTTTTGCCATTTGAATAGCCTCTTCGCGTCTTGAGTTCTGCATGTAAAAATGCGGGGTGATGAGGGCGTTAGTGGGTGCAGAAAAGAAGTGTATTTGTTACTCTGTGATGCAGGCATTATTTGATCATTGCCTGTGTGTGGTGTGAGAGTATATGTTAATGTTTTGTTGCTTGTTGCTGGTTATCCGAAATCTTCCACACATGGTGACCATTTCGGGTGTAACAAGAGGAGTCTTGTAAGAAGCACCTTCCACCGGCGGCACAGGACACACTTCTTTGCAACGCTCCGTAAACTGTGGGTTTCCGATTTCTTACAGGCATTAGGCTCAACTTCCTGACAAATGGTCGGAAGCGTTCAAGGTCACCGCAGGCCAGAGGGCAGCGACGGCCCTTCGCCTTGATTTACAGGCCCGGCCTCACAATTGCTCCCTTCACCGGCGTTTCCCTGCTCGGTCCCAGGGGAGCAGGAGCGCCTCGCATTTAACCCCGCGGCCAGGTGCCGGGCCTGGCGAGGCCTCCACGCTTCTCCCGCCCTGGCAGCCCGCCAGCCGGATGTGTCCCTGCGTCAGCGACGTACGCTGGGCCCTGCTACGCTGCACCTGCGGCCATGTCACCGCCACTGGGCCCTCTAGCCAGCCCCCTCCAGGACCGCACTGGACCGTTTATTCTAACACCTGTTCTCCTTCCTCTCTTTGCTTTTCTTCAGCTTATACTGTTTTCCTTCGCCAGACATTCTGGAAGTCCGAGTAATCCTGAGAAAGCGTGATTTGCACAGCATTAGCTCCCAACTGGCTGCTGAGAGGTGTAGCGCCAAGTGTTAGGCAGAAACCTGTGCAGTTCCCTTGGGGAACACTGCAAAAAGATTAAGACTGCAGGTGTTTGGCAGTAAACCCAATTGGTAGCAGTCTGTACCACCCATATTTACCTGGTAGCTGTGGCTGAGCAGTCAGACTTCTCTCAAGAAGAGTTAGGCAGTATACAGAGGATACACAATAGGGCTAAAAACACAGTAGAACAAGCAAACACTGACCAGAGCTTTGTATCAAAATATATAATTATTTATTTAACATGCACTTTAGAAAATACACTAGCACTATTAATCAAAGCAAGTTAAAAACACAATCAGAAAAAGGATACACATCTCCCCTAGCAATTACTAGACAAGTCTAAGTCAAAACACCACTTTTTGTCAAAACAGAGGTGAGCGCGTAACTTAGATGGCACTCCAATAATTAAATAAAAGGGAGAGAAAAAGGCACGTCATAAAAATAAAACAGTTTCCAACACTTTTAAGAGACCAAAACAAGTTAGTGAAGGCAGAGTCTACTGTAGAGCCAAAGTTCATAGGCCAGGCCCACTTTAAATGGAGCAAGGTGAAATGTGCCCAAGATCACACAGTTGAGAAGTGCATTCAAGTCTTTGTAGCGAGGTTCAAAAGAGGTTGGGGTGGTTCAAAAGATAAAATTGGATGGTCTGGGGCCAACCCAGTTGGAAACCCAAGGATTTAAGGGTCACCTTTATCAATCCGAAGAAAGGGAGGCCAGGTGGAACACAGTACCTTTAAAGTTGAGGAAGCTCCAGCGGTGGCAGTTGTTCCTGGCAGCGGGTGCAGTTTGTGATTTTGACCAGGGGAAAGAGAGGATCTCGTCGAGGAGGAAACTTGGAGTCGTTGCACTGCCCAGGGAAGAAACCAGCCGCGCAGTTCGTCGGTTAAAAGGTGCGTTCCTGGTATTCTCAGTCACAGTGGTGAAGCTTGGCTATCCGGCCGCCGGGGTGCTTGGTACAGGTGATTCGACCAAGAGACCTCCTGGAAGGCGAAATGTCGAACTGGTTGATCCCACCAGCTCAGAGGAAGAAGACTCTTTCAGCAGAAGATCTTCTCTTGTCGTCCGGGAAGTGGTGAGGTCGTTGCAGCAGGGCTCCACCGGTGGTGTCGTCGTTGCAGATGGCTCAGCTTCTGTCCTCTTCGGATTTCGTAGGACCTGTGGCGACTTCTGAAGTTCCAGTCCCAAAAGCCCTGCTTTTATGCAGAAAAACCCCCATTCAACAGCCTAGCTGTCACTCAAACATGCTAAGTGGTGAGCCAGGCGGCTCACCACTGGCCCAATTAGAAAAGAGTGTGACTTGGGTTGCTAAGGCAACGCAGTCCAGGGTGCCAATTCCCCAAACCACACATCCTGTGGAACCCAGACAGAGTGACACCAGTTGGAGGGCTTCTGTGGAGAAGCCTGCCAAAAAAGTGGAACAAAGGGCCCGACCTTGGTTGGAGTTACAGAGACGGACACGAACACCATTTTAGAAAAGAGTTCTGGCAAAAGGACCCAACCCGGTATTTAATATTAAATAAATAAACCAGCGGTATCTTTAACATTGCACCAAAAAGTGGTGTGTTTAAAATCAATGGGAAAATCCCATAGGAAATATTCCGGTGGAATATTTTGCGTGGTAACCACTGCCACCAGCCAGAAACTTGACATGGGGGGACTGGACAGTGCCCCCTTGGAAACAGACCCAGGGGCAATCGAATTAACCCCTTCCAGTACAATATGATGGTTTGTACTGGTTCTGTTCACAATTTTGGACTAGTAAAGTCAATGGTGATTTTACATGCCCTGGGAGACAGTAGTCAGTCCTAGGGTATGGAGTCTATGTTTGGGGGTCACTATGACAACCCTGTGTTACTGAACTGAGGGTGCTGTGTAACACATACACAAAAACAGATGATACCATGTGGAGTAAAAAAAAACATAGCCCATAAGCACACAAAAAGTCAAAGACATACCTCAAATCATGCCTAAGAGTGGGAGGAAAAGAGTCTCACTCTTAGCAGGAGAAAAAAAAACAAACCCCAAAAATCCAGCAAAGCTGCTGGGGGACTCACTAGGTTTGGGAAATGAGCCTTATAAGAGAATTCTCCCTAACACCAAGAAAACCACCTATGGTGATCGAGCGCTCTAGAAAGCTTACAGAAGTGCAGGCTAAATAGGATGGTAAAATGAAGCATCACACTGCACCGTCACTGAGCGCCAGGGAGATGAACAGATGTGCAAGAGCAGATGTGGAATGTGTCCAGGGCTGGTCCTAAGATTTGCGGGGCCCCGGGAGGAATATAAGTGTGGGGGTCCCCTCCAATTTTCACATGTGGTGATGTCATAGGAAGGGACACAAAATCTAGCAACTTAATAGAAAAAGTCCCCGATGTCCCTGGCTTGAAAGAACAGTTTGCACTTTGCTCTACTATTTGCAAAAACATGTGTCCCTGTTTTATATTATAAGCTTTATTGGTTATCCGTTATAATGGTGCAAATATTCCTCTTCTATGTTCTCCTCTTACCCCAACAACCCCCACGCGCCATTCACCAACACCCCTCCCAATAAACAATTCTCCATCACAACTTGCACTCCCTGAACCTCTCGCTCTGCTGGTAACGTGCATCCTCACTTGCTCCGTCACACGTCCAAGTCGCAGGCCGCAGGCCCCAGTCTCTTCCACGCTCCCAACTCCCACTCTGTAGTTCCTCCTGCAATCTGCATCCCTTCATTCTTTGTAGCTCCTTCAGCATCTTGCATCCTTTCTCCCAATCTGCAGCTCAGACCCTTTTTCCGTCGTCCTGACCCCCCTGCTTTCTGGCCCACAAGTCTCCCGCTAGACTACCACACCCCCCCTCTGCTTTCTTGCACATCGGTCCTCTGGCCCACTGCTCCTCTCCTAGCCCACTGCCCCCTCTCTGCTTTCTTGCCCTCCCACTCTTCCTTCTGGCACACCGCTACCCCTCTACCTTCTTGCTAACCACTCCTCCTCTTCTGGCCCACCGAGCCCTCTGTTAAACCCCCCACCCCTTCCTCTCTGCATTCTTGCCCAATGTCCCCCCCTGGCCAACTGATCGCCTTCTGCTTTCTTGCCCACCGCTCCCCACCAGACCCACTGATCCCCACCTGACCCACTGATTCACTTGTGCGCACCACCGCTCCCCCCTGTGGGTACACCATTCCCTCTCCCTTTCTCATTTTCCCCATCATATTGTGACATTAAGAAAAGTACATTTTTGCCCAAATAACGTTTTTGCAGTTTTTAAAAAAAGAAATACAGATTTGTGGTCTTTAGCTGTAAGCATTGGGTGGTCTGAATATAGTACATTCAACTCAAAAGGCTGCTTATGCTAGTGGCGGGAAGAACACTTACCTTGGGGGCTGAAGTCAGACTGTGAGGTCAATGTGGCAGTAGCATAGGGCGGAGCAGGACACAGAAGGCGCGCAGTGGGAGGCAGACTGGGCAACATACAGTTTCTAATTGAAAGCTTTCAGCTATTTAAGAAAAGAAAAAAAAGGAAGAAGAAAGGAAAAGACAAAAGGAAGAATAGAATAAAAGATAATGATAATGGAAGATAATAAGAGGATAAGAAAAGTAAACATAAAACGAAATACAGCACTTTCTTTGCTCGCTCTAACCATTAATTGTTGCTTCGGAGATGTGACAGCAGGGGCCCGTGATGCTCCCGGAGATGTGACAGCAGGGAGCCGTGATGCTCCCGGAGATGTGACAGCAGGGGCCCGTGATGCTCCCGGAGATGTGACAGCAGGGAGCCGTGATGCTCCCGGAGATGTGACAGCAGGGGCCGTGATGCTCCCGGAGATGTGACAGCAGGGAGCCGTGATGCTCCGGGAGATGTGACAGCAGGGAGCCGTGATGCTCCCGGAGATGTGACAGCAGGGAGCCGTGATGCTCCCGGAGATGTGACAGCAGGGAGCCGTGATGCTCTAGGAGATGTGACAGCAGGCGCCCGTGATGCTCCCGGAGATGTGACAGCAGGGGCCTGCGATTCTCCCGGAGATGTGACAGCAGGGAGCTGTGATACTCCCGGAGATGTGACAGCAGGGAGCCGTGATGCTCCCGGAGATGTGACAGCAGGGGCCCGTGATGCTCCCGGAGATGTGACAGCAGGGAGCCGTGATGCTCAGGGAGATGTGACAGCAGGGAGCCGTGATGCTCCCGGAGATGTGACAGCATGGAGCCATGATGCTCCCGGAGATGTGACAGCAGGGGCCCATGATGCTCCCGGAGATGTGACAGCAGGGAGCCGTGATGCTCCCGGAGATGTCACAGCATGGAGCCGTGATGCTCCCGGAGATGTGACAGCAGGGGCCCGTGATGCTCCCGGAGATGTGACAGCAGGGAGCCGTGATGCTCAGGGAGATGTGACAGCAGGGAGCCGTGATGCTCCCGGAGATGTGACAGCAGGGAGCCGTGATGCTCCCGGAGATGTCACAGCATGGAGCCGTGATGCTCCCAGAGATGTGACAGCAGGGGCCCGTGATGCTCCCAGAGATGTGACTGCAGGGGCCTGTGATGCTCCCGGAGATGTGACAGCAGGGGCCCATGATGCTTCTGGAGATGTGACAGCAGGGAGCCGTGATGCTCCCGGAGATGTGACAGCAGGGGCCCGTGATGATCCCGGAGATGTGACTGCAGGGGCCTGTGATGCTCCCGGAGATGTGACAGCAGGGGCCTGCGATGCTCCCGGAGATGTGACAGCAGGGAGCCGTGATGCTCTAGGAGATGTGACAGCAGGGAGCCGTGATGATCCCGGAGATGTGACTGCAGGGGCCTGTGATGCTCCCGGAGATGTGACAGCAGGGAGCCGTGATGCTCTAGGAGATGTGACAGCAGGGAGCCGTGATGATCCCGGAGATGTGACTGCAGGGGCCTGTGATGCTCCCGGAGATGTGACAGCAGGGAGCCGTGATGCTCCAGGAGATGTGACAGCAGGGAGCCGTGATGCTCCGGGAGATGTGACAGCAGGGGCCCGTGATGCTCCCGGCGATGTGACAGCAGGGAGCCGTGATGCTCTAGGAGATGTGACAGCAGGGAGCCGTGATGCTCCTGGAGATGTGACAGCAGGGGCCCATGATGCTCCCGGAGATGTGACAGCAGGGGCCCGTGATGCTCCCAGAGATGTGACAGCAGGGAGCCGTGATGCTCCAGGAGATGTGACAGCAGGGAGCCGTGATGCTCCCGGAGATGTGACAGCAGGGGCCCATGATGCTCCTGGAGATGTGACAGCAGGGGCCTGCGATGCTCAGCATGGGCCCGTGATGCTCCCGGAGATGTGACAGCAGGGGCCTGCGATGCTCCCGGAGATGTGACAGCAGGGAGCTGTGATACTCCCGGAGATGTGACAGCAGGGAGCTGTGATGCTCCCGGAGATGTGACAGCAGGGGCCCGCGATGCTCCAGGAGATGTGACAGCAGGGAGCCGTGATGCTCCCGGAGATGTGACAGCAGGGGCCCGTGATGCTCCCAGAGATGTGACAGCAAGGGCCCGTGATGCTCTCGGAGATGGGACAGCAGGGGCCCGTGACGCTCCCAGAGATGTGCCAGCAGGGGCCCGTGATGCTCCCGGAGATGTGACAGCAGGGAGCCGTGATGCATAAGGTGAAACTGCACCTGTTTGCTGTCAGCCGGAGCTTGCGGAAGGTGTTTTTGAAAGTGATTGCCTGTGCATTCGGATCGAAGTGCATATGGGTCAGATGTCCAGGGGGCCACCGCTGCTGCGGGGCCCTGTGCCACCGCACACACTACCCCTGTCTCAGGCCAGGCTCTGAATGTGTCAATTGACTTCTGCCCTGCAGGAGTACAAGAATGAGCAGAGGTTAAAGCGCTTGCTTAGCCGTCGCACCTCTACAAACGAAGAGCCAACATGATCATAAAGGTAAGCCAGGCACAGTCAAGAGATATCCCTCCTTCACCTTTTGTGGTAACGTGGGCAGGGGAGGTATATACTCTCAAGAGGAGTGTGTATGTGGTTCAGTTGCAATCCAAACAGCAAAGTATAACAGTCCAAAATAAAAGAATGTCCAATCCAGGTACTATATATATGTGTATACTTTAATCAAACACACCATGTACAATAACTAACTAGAAAACACTGTAAAAACCCACCCCGGAAGAAGGCACACAATATATGCAACAATAGAATAGACACAGCACTCTGGGTAATGAGACAGGGGGAGAAAGGGCAATTAAAAGCCCACAATCCTCAAAAAGGATATTTCGTGGAAGTTGCAAACATGGATCAAGGTGACCTAGACAGTCTTTAGGGTCCAGAATGGATCAGGAGGGCAGTTTCTAGCCAATAGTACCTTTTAATGTCTTGGTGGTTAGATGCAGTGAATAGGGCTCTTCAACACTGTTTGTGTAGTTCGAGCCAGTTTGAGATGCGGCAGTCGCTGTTGTCCAACGGTGTGCAGGTGTCAAAGCAGGGTCGAACTAGAAGAAGGCTGCAGGTCGAAGCGGCTCGAGCGATGTTCGTCGAGGTCACCTTGCTCCGTTTGACAGTCGTGGTTCAATGGCGGATGGGCAGATTGCGGGATGCGCTGGCGAGGTGGTTTGATGCAGCTCAAAGTATGCAGTTTGAGAAGAACCCCAGCCGTGGTTCGGTCAACGACTCGATCAGCGATGAAGAGGCTGGTGGGGTGAATGGAGGTGCACACAATGCGAAAGCAGCAGCACTTCTCTGTTTGAGCCGAGGCAACAAAGCGATTCAGCAGGTGCGGTCCAGTGGTGAACTTGTTCAAAAGGGCGCACTGCAGTTCAAAATCCAGCAAATGTCAAAAGTAGCTCCTGAGTGTCCTGGTTGTTTGATCAGGGTCTAACATGCACAAATCAAGGCTCACATGTTACGCTCACCTGGCTCCCACAGGGGCGTCGATCTGAACTGGACAGCTGCGGCCTCCACCAATGTGATGCGTAGTGTCGAGATGATGGACTGGACTGGCCCACCTAGCTTCGTTTGCTTGGCCCGTAGGAATATTCTTCTGCAAATGGAGAAAGGGAATTAACCACCCGTGGAGTTGAGCGTAAATCCCCCCACCCCTGCTGTTCTCCCCACAGATCACCTTTGATGTCCCCTCTTATAGTCTTACCTGATGGTTTGAAAAGATGAGCCCTCCATCCTGCTTTGAGCGCAGGGGCGCGTTGATAACCAGTTGCTTCACTGGCTCGACGGAATTGGTGAGTTCCAGAACAATATTGACTCCGAGATTCCCGGCAAGACGCCGTAAGTATAAAGTTCGTAAGAGTTCAAATGCCTGACTTTCACTCTTGTCCGATTCCTTGCAGGTTGCAGCTTGACCCTAATGAAGAGTTCCTCATGGCAACCGGTAGTATTCTGGTAAGGATTTGTATTTTCCAGCACAGTTTGATAAAATAATATCAATATGTAACCTGTTGCTTTCTCCCTTATTCAGGCGCTGAGAGAAAGTATGAAGTCTCGGGGAATAATACCTCCGGCGGTAAAATCAGGTAAGTCTATTGTGGTGAGGAGGGTTCCCCTTTGTTTCACCTTGCTGTCCTTTTGTTTCCCCTTAGGAGCCGGGGTTCAGAGAAGATGCAGTGGAAGCTGCACCGACCCGTGAAGAGGAATAGTACCCCCGGTGGTAAAATCAGGTAAGTCTATGGGGGGGTAACTAATATTCCTCTGTGTATTCCCTTGGCTCACCTTGCTGTTCTTGTCTTCTCCTTAGGTGCCGGAGTGCGGCGGGAACATGCAGGAGGATGCGGTGGAATGTGAAGATTCTGCGAAGGCCGGTGAGTTCAGCGCGGCGCTGCAGCAGGTGAGGCGACGCGCATAAAATAACTTCTTTCTTCCAGCTCGAAGGCGCGATGGATCGGGAATTCAGGTAAGGATCAAAGTTATTGCTCTTGTTCTAACCTTTTCTCCTTCTTCCTCCCTTTTTCTAGGAGCTCCAAACTCGAGGCGGGCGTGGCAGAAGGCTGGATGCAGACTTGCATGCACGGTGAGCGTTACGCTGCTGGATGCAGAATAACGCAAAGCGTGTGCTGCTCTTCGGGCGTGGTTTGAATAGCCTCCAAAGTAGTCCCAGGTAAGTATTCCTCCCCAACCCCGCCCGAGTAAAAAAATAGTCCCTAAGTAAAGTAGTCCCTTCCAAGCCTCCTTTGGCTTGGAGCTCTTGCAGCATGGTCTGCATCAGGTAAGTTTGCAGCATGGTGTGCATCAGGTAAGTTTTAATCTATGAGCCTGGCGCCTACGGCACCAGGACTGGACGCAAATAGCCCCTAGCAGGGGTTGTTGTGCTTGCTTAGGATAACTTGATGCCTGCTTCTGGGGTTGCTGGACTTGGTCTGGGTCCCCGGAGGTAGGCATCATGACAGCACTCCCCCCCAAGGCCCCTCCTAAAGTCGTTCTTCCCTGTGGTTTCGGTTTGTCTGGGAAATTTCAGTCGACCTTTTTCACCAATCGGGGTGCATGAACATGGTCACTAGGTTCCCATGACCTTTCCTGTGGTCCGTAACCTTTCCAGTCGATTAAATAAAAGAGTTTTGACTTTATCAGCTTGGAGTCCAGGATGTTCTTAACTTCAAATTTGGGTTCTCCGTCTACAAGGATAGGGTCTGGTGGCTTGGTTAGTCTTGTCCCTGGTTGCACTGGCTTCAAAAGAGACACATGAAAGACGGGGGGAATTTGCATATTAGCAGGGAAGTCCAACTTGACAGCCACCGGGTTGATAATGGCCTTAATAGAGTAAGGTCCCAAATATCTGGGGTTAAAGGTCCGTGTTCCCTTTAGAGGTATATGTTTTCTGACTAACCATACTTGGTCCCCTATCTGGTATTGTGGAGTATCACTTCTATGCCGATCAGCATCTTTCTTGTATTTTTCTTTCGCCTGTTTTAAATGTGTAGTAGCTTCCTTAAAGGCTTGTGTAATCGTAGCGTGCAGATGGTCCACTGCGGGCATTTCTAAGTGTTGGGGTGAGTCAAGGTCTGAGGTTCGAGGATGGTGCCCATATAAGGTATAAAAGGGGCTTTGTCCAGTTCCAGAGTGTACTGAAGTATTGTATGCATATTCGGCGATCCAAAGAATGTCTTTCCAATTACTCTCAGTCTGATGTAACATACAACGCAGGTATTGTTCGAGAGTCTGGTTGGTCCTCTCCGTTTGACCATCGGTCTGGGGGGGGTGACTGGTCGATAACCTCACATCGATTTGCGTCAATTGACAGCATTTTTTCCAAAAAATGTGAAATGCATTGACTGCCCCGGTCAGAGACCAATATGGACGGAAATCCGTGTATGCGAACAATGTTTTCGAGAAACTCCTTGGCCAGGATTGAAGCTGAAGGTAATCCTTTTAAAGGAATAAAGTGGGCCACCTTGGAAAAAAGATCCACAATAACTAGAATGGTGTTAAATCCATTGCATGGGGGTAGATCAGTAATAAAGTCTAACGATAAGGTGTGCCATGGTGTAGGCGGAATGTCTAAAGGTTGTAAGAGTCCAGCTGGTTTTTTCTTTTGACTTTTGTTTTGGGCGCAAATGCCACAAGACATCACAAATGATTTAATATCCTTTCGCCAGGTGGGCCACCAGAATTGTCTTTTAATTTTAGCTTCAGTTTTTGCACTACCTGGGTGCCCCTCCATTAGGGTATCATGATAACGGGAAATGACTAGCTCTTGTAGTTCCTTGTGTGGCAGAAATAGCCGCCCTTGGTAATAAGGCAGATCATTAGTGACAGAGTAGTCCGGCCTTTTTTAACCCAGTCCTGCAGGGCTGTAGGATCAAAGAGTTGCTGGATCTTTACCTGAATGTACTCTAGTGTCTGTAGAGTAGTCATGCCAAGAATTCTTTGTTCGGAAATTATAGGTACTGGTTCTGGGTTCACTTCTGCCTCTCCCATCCCTATTCGGGATAAGGCGTCTGCTTTACCATTCTTACAACCTGGTCGATAGGTTATTACGAAATCGAACTCGGCAAAGAACAATGCCCATCGGAGTTGACGTGACGATTGGGCCTTGGCTGTCTTTAAATACTGTAAGTTCCGGTGATCGGTGATCACAGTAATGGTATGCCTGGCACCGAGAAGATAGTGCCGCCAAGCCTTGAAGGCAGATTTAATGGCTAATAACTCCTTGTCGGTAACCGCATAGTTTAACTCGGGTGCCGAGAACTTTCTGTTCTGGACCAAAATCCTACTGGATGAAGCTGGCCAGTTTCAGGGTCCTTTTGAGACAGGACAGCTCCCATGGCTAGACTGGATGCATCAGTTTCCACTATGTAGGGAAGTTCAGGGCGCGGGTGCTTTAATACAGGTGCAGACGTGAATTTCGCTTTCAGCTCTTGGAAGGCATTTTCAGCTTCTTCAGTCCACATAAAGCGTTTATTTTTTCGCAAGAGTGCTGTGATGGGATGTACAACATGTGAAAAATCCGGGATGAATCTGCGGTAGAAATTGGCAAAGCCGAGCATGCTTTGTACTCCTTTAACTGAACTTGGTGATGGCCACTTAAGGATTGCGTCCACCCTTCGTGAGTCTATTTGGACTCCCTTTGGGGTCAGGATAAACCTAAGGAATTCAACATCTGTGGCATGAAAAATGAATTTTTCCAGTTTTGCATATAGTTTGTGCTGGCGCAATTTCTCAAGGACTGCTCGGACGTGTTTCACATGGTCAGATTCTGAAGAGGAGTATACTAGAATATCATCGATATATACAACAACACAAACGTCAATGAGTTCATGAAGGAAATCATTCAGGAAGTATTGGAAGGCTGCTGGTGCATTGCACAACCTGAAAGGCATCACCTGGTATTCGAATAACCCATACTTAGTGCGGGAAGCAGTCTTCCATTCGTCGCCTTCTTTTACACGTACCAGATGGTATGCCCCCCGGAGATCTAATTTAGTGTATATACAAGCGTCCTTCACTTGGTCTAGTAGTTCAGGGATCAGAGGCAATGGGTATTGGTTCTTAACAGTTATCTGGTTCAATGCACGGTAGTCTATGCACGTTCTGAGGTCACCTTCCTTTTTGGGCACGAAGAACAAAGCTGAAGATGCAGGGGACATGGATGGGCGAATAAAGCCATTGGCGAGGTACTGGTCTAAGTATTGTCGTAGGTGAAGGTTCTCAGGTTCGGTAAGGGCATAGATCCTGCTACTATACAATCAATACAAGGATTATGTGTTTCCAACCAAGGTATCCCCTGTATTATTTGGAACTGTGGGGCTTTGATTAGATCAAACACAATAGTCTCTCGATGCCCATCCTGATCCAATAGTGTCATCTCTGCGGTGGAATGAGTTACAGGCCCAGAGGCAATTTCAGTTCCATCGACTGTGGTGATGACATCTGAGGTGGTTTTTCGGCAGAGAGGTAGATTCATCCTGGAATCCAACTCATAGTCCACATAGTTTCCTATGGCCCCGCTATCAATGTATGCCCTTACTGCGTGCATACGCAATGGCTGCCCTGGATCTACGAGGACCATTGGTATGATGAAATGCAAGGTCTGAGTATCCTTCTTCAAGCTCGGCAAGCGGACCTCTACGCTTGTCGGGCGTGGTCGTTTCCCGAGTCTGACTCCATATGGCTTTTATCAGCAGCTCCTTCTACCTTCTTGGGTGGTTTTACAGGGCAATCCCGTAGAAAATGCCCAGAAGTTCCACAATATAGACACACTTGGATTTGCCGTCTCCTTTCTCTTTCCTTCTGGGTTAAGGATCCTTTAACCCCTCTAATTTGCATGGGTTCTGAAGCATCTGCTCCTTTGGGGTTAGCGTGGGTTTTGACCAACACCCGATTCTCAAACTTGGCTCGATCAGCCTTTCTGTTCTGAAGTCTGTGATCTAACTGGACCACTAAGTTTATATATTCAGCGCAGTCTTGAGGTGGGTTCACGACTTGAGCCAATACATCCTTGAGTTCTCCTCGAAGCCCTTGATGAAATAACGTGATTCGTTTTACCTCAGGCCATCCAGTTTCCACTATCAACCTATTAAAGGTTGTGATGTAGGATAGAAGGTCCTGGTTGCCCTGTCGTAGGGACAAAAGTTCATTATCCAGGGCCTGTCCTTGGGAGTGCCGGGCAAATACACTTTCCATGCTCGTTTGAAAGCCCTGAAAATCCCGAAGAATTGGGTCATCCTGAGTAACTAGTGGAATTGACCAATCAGCTGCACTGCCGCTGAGATATGACAATACAAAGGCTACCTTGGCTTGATCATTTGGGAAGGCTCCAGGTCTGCATAAAAAGTGCAAGCGGCATTGGTTCCTAAAAACGGCAAAACTTTTGGGATCTCCGGCTTCGCGTTCTGTTACGCTCACAGTGGTGCGGCAGCGAAATGGCAGGAATCCTGTCTGTGTTGGCTGTCAGAAGCTGTGAGTCCCAATCCAGGGTCCCGGGGACAAGAGGAGTCCTTTTTCTTGGGGATGCAACATGAGGGAGGTTGGCACACCCCTCTCAGGGGTCCGACAGCACATTGAGACCCTGGTCAGCAGTGATGCTGGCAGAGATGCAGGTGTTGGTCCAGCAGCAGTTCACCCCCAATGGTCCCTGAGGATGGTTTGGGGACAGAGCTTGCTTCTGCCTCGGATCACCTGCATTCACCTCGTAACTGGAGGACTCTGGAAAGAACTGCTCTCCCAACAGGGACCAATGAATTCTTTGAAGTCCAGAGATGATTCAAAAGAAGTGCTGTGAGACCCCCTTTTTTAAAGGTAAAAGTCCACAGGTAATTGGACTAAAGCTAGCCTGCTTTAGGGGTCCAATCTCTGTTTTTGAAATAAAAGTGGACTTTGCGCTTCTGACATCACACCCAAAGTGCTTGGTCCTAGGAAGTGGAGGGGACAGGAAGGGGAGGCAGAGGCAGAGAGAAGCAAGATGGTGGAAACGTCCCTAATTGGAGGCCAAGCCTTTTGTGAATGGGGGAGCCCTTTGATTCCTGTTCCCATGCCAACTTCCTGTGGAGTGGCGGTCCCTGGGAAAGGATGTTACCTGCCCTTACAATGGAACCAATAGAGGCATTTAGCCTAGGCTACATTCCTGCCAGCAGGGCAAGGTCCAGTCTGTCTGGGGAGAATACACACAACCCCTTCATGGCTGAACTGGCCCTGCAGGGCTGACACAAGTGCAATATTCATTTGATGTGGCTGCAATGATTATGAGCAGTGCCATACACCATGCCTTAACTCAGGCATAGCTTATGTTTAGAGATTACCCTGCCACCACATGGGCTACATATCATCATCATAGTTTTGGTACAGGGCTGCATATCTTAAATGCAGCCCCTACGCTGCAGCAACTTGGCTGTTGCTGCAACTGCCAAATGGGCTCCTGTGACCTATGAATCTGCTCTGTGCTACTGGTGGAGCAGAGGCGCTGCAGATCAGGAGACTGACGCAGTAGGACACGGGTCCACACTATGCTTTTGCCCTGGATCTTATGAAAGGGGGATCTGATCAGCAGATTACCCTTTCAGAGATGAATTAACTGCATTATTAATTAAAATAAATCAGAAAGCCAGGCCTTTCACGCTCTTGCCAGATAGCAGTTCATCAAAGCTTGACCATTGCTCTACACTGGTTCTTATTCCCACTTTCTTCCCACTCCTCCCTGCTTTTCTTCTGCAGCATACAACCTTCAACTTCACTTGGTGTTCTCAAAGACAGAGTCATTATGAGAGAGGGTGATTTGCAGAGCAAGATCCCCCAGCTAGCCGCGCACAGGTTTATCACCAGGATACCACCTGCAGTGATCGAGCACTCTACGAAACCTCTAGAAATATGCTAAATAAGAAGTTGAAATAATGCATCACACTGTGGCTTGGCCTGTGTGTGTTTGCACCACATTTTGGCCAATAATTCAACTGAGACCCAATGAGATGAAACAGATGTGCCAAGAGTGGAAGTGGAACATGTCCCCGGGTATGCCACTAGTTCTCAAGAGCGGAAGTGGAACATGTCACCGGGTATGCCGCTAGTTCTGAAGAGTGGAAGTGGAACATGTCACCGGGTATGCCGCTAGTTATCAAGAGCAGAAGTGGAACATGTCACCGGGTATGCCGCTAGTTATCAAGAGCGGAAGTGGAACATGTCACCGGGTATGCCGCTAGTTCTCAAGAGCAGAAGTGGAACATGTCACCGGGTATGCCGCTAGTTATCAAGAGCGGAAGTGGAACATGTCATCGGGTATGCCGCTAGTTCTCAAGAGCGGAAGTGGAACATGTCACTGGGTATGCCACAAGTTCTCAAGAGCGGAAGTGGAACATGTCACTGGGTATGCCACAAGTTCTCAAGAGCGGAAGTGGAACATGTCACTGGGTATGCCACAAGTTCTCAAGAGCGGAAGTGGAACATGTCACTGGGTATGCCACAAGTTCTCAAGAGCGGAAGTGGAACATCTCAGCGGGTATGCCGCTAGTCATCAAGAGCGGAAGTGGAACATGTCACTGGGTGTGCCACTAGTTCTCTTATTTTCAAGCAATTGCGCTGCTTGATTTTTCAAGAGTTCAGGCAACATCCTACAAACCTAAGTAATCCTATGTGCATATTTCTCTAAGGTTGTCTGTGCACCCACGTTCCCTCTCAAGCCCTTCCCTTCTCGAAATCTGGCTCCATTAGGTGCTTGGATCCCAATGCGGTGACAAGATGTTGCAGCATTTAATCTTCACTTCCAAATTCCAAGGCTGTCTGTATGATTATGTGTGGTGCATGGTTGCAGACACTTTAAACGGGTTGGGGAAATTGAAATGAACACCAAGACGAGTGTGCATTATGAATTTAGTGATCCAAGCATGAAACCCTTTCATCATAGGCATATTTCTCAAATACAAAGATCTTTGGTGAGTCTCAGGCCCTTTGAGTTCATGCAAAGTGGACAGGAGCCCTCATTAATGTTGTTTGGCTCCTTACGCATTCTAATCAAGGCTGTTTGTAAAGAGTACAAACAGAGTGAACCAAACTGTCTGTCTTGGAATAATAACCTTCTATCAGAAAATAAGTTAAATGGTTATTGGAGAAATTTGATAATGTGGTTTATTCACTAAGACAATTGTGATTTGATTTTCTCATGTCTACAATATATACCAGAATATATACTAGAAGTGATCATTAGAAATGAACAATGCAACGTTTTCAAAAGAGACAGTTGACAGTGATAGTACAATTAAATAATGTCCTTTGATAGCTTTTTGTGCTGATAATATGAACCATTTTGTCTCCCAAAAATCCCCCCTTCTTGGAAAGCTTCATACTCAGATTAAAACCAATAATGGGTTTCTTCTGTGAGCACCAAGGCAACGTTTAATTTTGCGTGCTGGCCACTGATTGTTTGGTAGTGTTGTTGAAACCGTGCATTAGTCGTAGTATGCACAAACGCTAATCATTAACGAAAAACGAAAATAAGAAACACGGTTATAAAACCTGCAGCCTGTTTCTCTGGTCCCTTACACGGTCTGTGGCCCTCATTACGACCCAGGCGGTAGGTTACCGCCTGGGCCGTGACTTTACCACCATGGCGTAAACTACGTTTACGCCATGGTGGTAGGCGGACTTACTGCCCCATTCCAACCTTGGCGGGGCGGTAAATCCCCATTTTCCCATTTTCCCTTCCCCATTCCCATTTTGCCCCATAGGGCATAATGGGAGTGGGGAAGGCGTTAATTACGCCACCGTAAATTATGGTGGCGTAATTAACTCCATGGTCCCTTAGCACCATGGATTTTAACATCTGCTAAAAGCAGGTGTTAAGTCCGCCATGGCGCTAAGGGACCTCGTACTCAGGCGGTAAGGGTCGGCGCTGTTTACGCCGCCGTAAAACCCTTACCGCCTGAGTTGTAATGAGACCCTGTATAAACCTGGCACCCGCCGCAGTCCCTGTGCCCCTCCTACCCACATTCCCTCTACAGACACTGGGCCTCATCACGAGTTGGGCGGTAACCCTTAAATGTGGCGGTAACAGTGTTATCACCACAGTTACTGCCCCGCCCAATCTCGAGTCTGAACGCCAGGAAAATGCCAATTTTCAGCGCAATTACCACTGGCGGTGTTACCATGTGGTAATTGCACCAGAAATTCCCCATTGGGTCAGGGATAGGAGTCATGTTTAGCGTGTAACCCATGATCCGGCGGTAATACCACAGGACAGGTGGGCATTAACACACTAAAGTTGGGCCGTATCCCAATCGGGATACCACCCAACTAATGATGAGTCCCACTGCCTCTTAGTGTGATGGTGACATTCTCTCATGACACACGCAATAGCAGGGGTGGAGTCGGTGGCGAAAACGTGACATCAGGTAAGGCAGAGGTCAGCCTCCCACCCTGCATTACCGGTGGCTTCATCACCGACCAGGATGATGAAGACCAAACTCATGATGCCCATGAAACAATCGCAACTTTTGTTTGTGAACAAAGACAAACCCCCCACGGAGATTGGCCGGACCACAGCCTCCACCCCAGAGATAACATCCTCATCCTCTGCGAGGAGAGAGACCGTTCAAGATGGGCTGGATTGCTGTGACTTGGCCCAAACACCAAAAAATGGGAAGGAAACCCCAAGGGTTGGAGATGGACAACAGTCCCCTCTGCAGCCATTGCACGTGGAGGCATCCGAGGGGGTGTTGGAAATATGTGACTTGGCCCAAACACCGAAAAATGGGAAGGAAACCCGAAGGGCTGAGGAAGGACCACATCTCCTGGTGCTGTCCCTGACCATAGACATAGACCAGGAGGAACGTATTGAGGTAGATGGAGCTGTCCAAGCGGTAAAGACAAAGTTGTCGGAAGACAAATATTCTGCCGCCATCTGGACGGCAGAAAGGGCCGAAAAAACTGTAAATACCCTATCCGTTAACAGGATAAGTGAGGATACCCTCCCGGTACCGTCCCGGATACCCTCCCGGTGCCAACAGTTAGTTCGCAAATGACTATTGATGAAGACTCCTTGGAGAAAATAAGAGAGCTGTGCAGTAAGGGGAGAATGGATGATTTCGTGCATACTCAGAATGTGGTGATGGCTGCCCTGAACATTGCAATTGCCCCCTTCCTTAAGCTCTATGAAAATATAAACGAATCCCTGCAAACGGTCCATCCGTTAAACTCAAAAACAAGGGAACAGATACATGAAATTGAAGGGTCATGAAAAGATTAGGACTGCGAATGGATAAGGAATCGGATCAATCAAATAAATGGCAAGACCGCCTAAGTGATATAGCACGCCGAGATTCCAATGATAAGCAACTACTCACGGAGGCGGTGTTAGAAGAGCACAGTGGATAAGTGTGATGCTGGAAATGCATTGGAGGGACAGGGCCTCCCTGTCCTTGTCCTGTAGTCCTTTTTCATATTGTGTTCTGTGTTGTTTTCTGCCCAGGAGTCCATATGGGACTCCTGGCAGTGCAGCTCTACCTAGTTTTGGTTTGGTGTACAGACCCATGGGATACATACCCTTATGGCACCCATGGGTGGGGGGGCAACCCTGTGCCCCTAGTGTATGTTTTTGGGCACCTGTGTGTGACCCACAGAGCAGGGTATAGGCTGGTTTCAGCACTATGCTGAATGTGACAGGTGCTCTGAGTGTCCTCCATTTTGGGATACCCAGGCCCTGCCATTGGGATCAGTTGATTCCTGATAGGAAACAAGATGGCCCCTGTGGCCTTTTGCTTTCTATTGCCTGTTACCTTGTTTTCCCAAAGTCCTAGGAAGCCCTGACTCTGTCCCTTCCCCCTGACTGGCTGTTGGGTGGAAGTTCCATATATGGTGTTGTTGTGAAGGCCCAGCTAGACTGACTGGAGCCTTCCCAGTGACTGTATGTTGTGGGTACCTCCTGTGGGTGGGACCTGGGTGAATGGAGTGTGTGACCAATATACACTCCTTGTTGTGGTTGTCTGGTTTCTGGCATGAGAGACAAAGACTGAGACAGCCCTGCCCGAAACTGGCCTGAATGCAGTGTGTAGTGTTGAATGGCTGGGTACTTGTCCCAATCCACATTCCCTGTTGTGAGTGTCTGGAAGGGAGGAGTGTGGCCTGAATGCCCTGTGTGCCTGATTGGCTGAGTGACTGCATGAATGCCCTGCAGTATGATTGGCTGCTGAGTGTGCGCCAGCAGTGTAGATGAGAGACAGAATAGTATATCTGGGGACCTCTCACCACTGGTAATTGTTCAGAAGCATTCAGGAGCTGAGTCTCCACTCTAAGAGTAACTGGAACTGCTGATCCTCGACGTCCAGCTGGAAGAAGAAGAGTTGCTGCTGCATTTGCTTCGACCGATCCGAAGGCTGCCGAAATCGTCGAAGACTGACCCGAGAGAGGACCTGGTAAGGCGCCCTCTTCCCGTGCTCCGAGGGACCATCGAGCACCGCTCCATCTTCGCCGAAGCACCCTGGAAGTCAGACCCTCGAAAGGCTGCCGACCCAAGACGGGACCGCCGAGGAGATCGAAGTGAAGCACCCGGACATCGCTGCTGTCGAAGTCCATTGCCGTCAACCAGGGTTCGCAGGTTTGTGTAACCGCTGGAGGCCCGTCGAAGTTGTGTTGCCCAGCCATGGGGACCACTTGACGCCGTGCCGCCGACGACCGGAGCAGCCCGCTCCTTTGCCTAAGAACATTCGAATCGAAGGACTCCCTCATCCGCACCGTCGACCGCTTTATCCTGCCGGAGAAAGTCGAGGACGACCAACGCGCCGAGGAGAAACCTGCCGGTGGGTTTCCCGCCACCCGAAGACCACAAAGACTCGAACGACTCGACGCCCTTGCTGGGCCCCCGTCTCCACAATCTTTGCGGTCCAGAACTATTGTCACCGAGGTGCCCCGCACGCCTCTTCCTTGCAGGACGCCGACGCTCCGACGCCGACGAGCACCGCTCGGACAAAGCTACCGCCTCATCGACGCCGTTCACCCGTGTTCTCCGTCGGACGTTCGACGACCTGTGTCTCCCGCTTTAAAGGGCAGGCACTCAAGAAGGGTTGTCGATTCCCCGACGCTGAACGCCGAGTTCCTCGACGGACATTCGACGCCCTGTGTCTCCCGCTTGAAAGGGAAGGCATTCAAGAAGGGCCGTCGATTCCCCGCCACTGAACGCCGAGTTCCTCGACGCTTCTCGACGCCTCTCGACGATACGTGACTCCCGCTTGAAAGGGGGTCGCTCAAGAAGGATCTGTCGACGCCTCTTCGAAGTACTCGACTCCACCAGGTACATTGGGGGGGTAAAAACATTATAGGAGGGAATAAGACTTGCAGAACAATATATGGACTGGGCTTGTGCTATATCTTTATTTTACAGGTTGCCCAGGTGGGGGGATCTCCACGCAGAACTGTGTCTAGTGGTAGGGGCCAGTATTCTGCCTATTGCTCAACCATCTTATTTTCTCTCCTCTCTCTATTGCTGGTTTCCCTCTATTGATCTGTGTGACATTGTTACAGTATTGTTGATGCACTTTAAGGAGATCTAATACAAAGGGTGGTACCACTTTAGAATTGTATATATTTGCCATTGTTGATTTTCCTAAGTACAAAGTGAGTTATTATGATAAGTGTACATAACCTTCAATATTGATTATATAAAGACTGTGTTCTAACCAATACAGTGTGTGGACATTCCTTTGTGGGGGCTTGGGGACTACACTGTACTTAAGAACCAGCCTGCATCACCTCCTGAGAAGCTAGGCCTTGATTGCTCGACCTTAGCTACCGAATAGAGAATCTAGGCTGGGGTCCTCTGTGCCTCCCCTCTACCATATAGAGAGCAGAAGTACAGACCACCCCCTACTAGTCTCTACAATAAGGAAGATATGCCAGCAAAATACTCTCATATGTCCGAGGGCTCAAGAAAGCGGAAATCGAAGAGTGGAAAATGAAGAATCGAAGGAAAAAAGACAGACCGCCGCTGAGAATAGGAACCAGGGCTCAAAAAAGGGGGGCCCACTGTTACTAGGAAGAGGTCTGGACTTAACTAAAACAAGTCAAGAGGATTGGAACTCACTATTTACTGAGGTTCCCCAAGTGTCTACTCAGGAAACTTCTCATATTGAAGACTCTCTATATATCGAGTTATGCAATATTTCAAGATCCATCTAATCCTGTCAAGGAGCCACCAGTAACTGTACCTAAGACGTCTCAAAAAGACCAACAAAGCAAATTGCAAAAGAAAACAAAAAATCAAACAACCAAACGAAGGAATGTGGCTCAAGATTATTTTTAAGGAACATTAAAATACCAACCGGTGAGGAGACGAACCACCCAGCAAAGAAGCCAAGGATGGAAATGAAAATATGCAATCCATCCAAAGATCTGGAAACTCCTAAGAAATCAGCTATAATTGGAATTGATAGTGAAACAGAAAATGAAATGGACCGGGAGTCAAATGGATGTCTGAGCGATCTAATTGAAACAATAGAAAATCACAAGGAGGATGAAAACTGGGAAAACATCAGCATGTCAGACTGGCAAGCCATTGACAACCAGCCACATTTCTATGAAAGGGAAAAAAACAGAAAAGGAGAAAAACCACGAAAAAAATCTGAGACGGGGGAAAAGAAGAGGAAAGACCTTAGTACCCGTATACTCAGTAATCAATCTCGCAGTGAAGAAAAAAAAAGGATGGATGTTTTGTGTTGTCTAGAAGAAAGAAGGGAAGTCAGACTCCAAACTGTGGGAGAAGCCCCCAGGAAAGATTCCAGGGACCCGACTGAACGACAAAGAAATACAAATATGTAAGGACACACGGAAATCAGATGGAGAGGGATGGTGGAAGAAAGATCGCCCACAAACTTATAAATTGAAGCTGGAAAGACTAGCGAAAGACTCTAAAAGGATAATTCTGAACAGAAAGAACTTGATGACTATATTCAACCAACTCTCATCATTAAGGAAGGTCTCATCGGACGACATCGCAATTGTCGAATTTCTAGATGACAAGAGGCCAGATGTGATAATACTCCATCTGAGATCACAAAGGATAAAAGATACAATGATGAGTGCAACGGGAAAGCTGGCGGACGCTGGCTTTAGACTAACGGATGAGTCATTGGAAGAGAGCAGAAGGCAAGACAAACATGTTCGACTGAGAAGTGAGAGAGATGAACCTAGATATATTGCACCAAAGTCAAACTCCCGGGTAAAACACTATAAACATCCAGAAAGAGGGTGTGTTAAAATCTGGAGCGTCGAAAGCCAAAGAGACTTAAGGCATGTACAGCGAGGAGTCGAGAGAGAGGCATCAAAAACTAAATCTGTTGAGCAATACCCTCGGGTAAAACACCACAAATATTTGGAACGAGAGTACCCTAAACCAGGGCCAAAAGAAATTTAGAGATCGAGATTGGAACATAGAAATACTCTAGATTCCAAAAGAGAGGGAGAAGGCCATCGGACACTTGCCGATAGTAAAACGGCGAAATCTGAAATTCACGGTGGATAACTCTAGATCTAAGGCAATTCACCCAGGAAGTCAGAACTCAGGAAGAAAAAAAGGAATGAACAACTTAAAACCAGGGAAAAAGATACAATAGATTAATATAGAGGCGGCAACGAAAAATTCCCTATTGGCCTCATGGAACACCAATGGCTTTAATCACCTCTACTCTGGCGAAAGTGCCTTTCTGGGGAAATTTGAAATAATTTGCCTACAGGAATCTTGGATAAGATTGGCCCCTTTGTGTGATGGTTACGAAATATAAATGGATCCGGCCAGAAAAGGCCCGCTGGGCAGACCTCGCGCTGGATTGTTGACGTTAGTAAAAGGTGATTGTGACCTTCAAGTGCTGGGCCATCGTACTCCAAACCTGTATGTCCAGATATTAAAAATAAAGAAAAAGATGGAACCAAATGACATCAGACTCCATTTAATTAATAGATATTGGAGTCAAACGGACTGCGAAAACGAAAAATACTTGTTTGACATTATGGAGGCAATAGACGAGTCTATGCTAGAGGAAAAAAATAAACTTATCATCATATGTGGCGATTTGAATTTAAAACTGCTAGACAAAGAAGGCAAACAGAAATCAAATTTGCTGGTAGCTGGACGGAAAGGAAAAACGATGGATGGAAGAAATGGAAATCAGAGAAATTAAAGTCTTAAATGGGCGGACAAAAGGAGATCTCCAAGGAGCCAATACGTGGTCAAATGATATAAGTAGTGCTGTTTCAGACTACTGCTTTGACGCAGGGAATACCCAGAAGTGGAAAAATACTCGTACAGTTTCGAAACAGAAGGCCAGTGACCATGCCTTACTGGAGATCGAACTCAACTGGGAGTCTGGAGCGACAGCTAATCCTGCTTTTCCTATTTTAGAAGTGTCATGGGAAAGAAACAGAATAAGAATTAAGCCACAGGCTACTTCAAAATTAGCGAATGGCTTCAATGCCCAAGTAAAAAGAAACCTAGAGGAAGTAGAATATAGGTGGCTATTAAAAGAGTACGAAGTAAAGTCCGATGTAAACAAAAAACAAACAATCTCAAGGAAACATGCGTACAACATAGAATTGGTCGCCAAAAGGAAGACACATCGTACTGAATTGCGAGACATATGTCGAGGCTCTCTACCCAACAAAGAGGAACTGATGTGAAAATGTATATATACGGGCATATCAAAACTAGCTGACCTCGGCAAAGGTTTGGAGAGCACAATGTGATGCAGAGAAGAATTTGGCAGCAATTCAGACAGCAAATGCGCGCAGCCTTTGGGCGATCATCAATAAAGGCGACAATTTCCAACCTGCCGTGACCATTTCTCAAGTGTTAGAGGACCAATGGGTAAAGCACTATACAAATCTATTCCAGCAGAACCATGCAGTGAACATGAAGACCCATTTGAGGAAAGTAACTCCCCGGCTCATCGAGTGTGATTACGAAGACATCTTGTTGAAGATAAAAAACTAAGCTCCTCAAGAGCAGCCGGGCCTGGTGGCATATCAAACCATATGCTCAAAGAAAATGGGGAAGCCTGGGTAAGTTTCATTCTCCTGCTCTTTACTCAAATAAAGAAAACTCAAACTATCCCTCTGTCATGGAAGGAGGCACTGATATTCCTAATATTTAAAAAAGGGGACCATGGCGATCCTAAAAATTATATGCATATTGCCTTATTAGACTCAATCAGAAAGATCTTTGCCTTCATCCTCTTGAGAGATCTAAAAAAGTGGGCCATAAAGACAGGTCTTCTGGATGAACGCCAAACGGCCTTTGTGAGTGGAGGTGGAACTTCCCTGAATGTATTCATTCTGAACAGGCTGAAGCTCTGGGCACTTGAAACAAAAACAAACATCTATTTGGACTTTATTCACCTAGAGCAGGCTTTCGACGGAGTCAGCAGAGAACTGCTTTGGGCGAAGTTAAAGAATTGGAACTGCCCGGAAGATCTTTTAGAAGCTATCCAGGAGTTATATACGGACACATCAATTCAAATAGTAACCTCCGAGGGAGGTGATCCCACTGAAAAGATCCTGACATTTAAGGGAATCAAGCAAGGTTGTGCCTTGGCACCCTTTCTATCGTTTTATACCTGGCTGACATGATCAAATCCCAGTGTAAGATTAGAGCCTTTCCACCAATAATCGAAGATGATCAGCTGGCCTGGATCCAATATGCTGATGATGCGGTTTTTGTTGACCAAACTGCTATAGGTCTCCAGAGACGTAACACTGAATTAAAAAACTACTTGGATAGAAATCATATTACGATCAACATAAAGAAATCAGTGATCTTAGTGATGAAATCAGCTCGGGGACAAGCTTAGAAAAAAAAGAGCTTTGTGTGGACCATAGACACCCAAAAACTGGATACAGTTGATTCCACAATCTACCTGGGAGTAAGAATAAACAAGAATGTAAATGAACAGTGCCAGTACACTCTTATCAGAGGAAAACTGGTAAAATTGACAAACCAAGGGCGAGCTCTCCATCGAAGATATGGGACATATTCAATGATCCCAATATTAACCTTCTACAAGCAAAAGGTGGTGGCGGTTCTGACGTATGGAGCGGAGGCTCTGTTAAACCTCCGATGGGAAATTTGGGACTAGTCGAAGCCTTTTTTTGGCTGAAAATACTAAGTAATTCATAGAATTTAGCGCACAAGTGGCGCACGCGGCTGGCGCACAGTGTGTGCGTACGATAGTCTGCGCCAGCCGCATGCGCTAAAATCCATTTCGGCGCACAGCGTATTCATGGATTTTAGCCACCAAAAGCAGCCGCGGCGCAGAGTGGCACAGCGACCCTGCAGCAGCGCCAGTAACGCCCCCAAGACCGCCCCTCGCGCAAGGAAAAGCCATCAAAATCCCCAATCCAGCGCAAAGGGCTGCGCTAACCCTGGACCAGTATACAGGGCCGCCACACAGCACACGGCAAGCGGGGAACGTGTATTACTGGGGTTTGCGGGAAGTTAAACCCGCAATTTCAGCAGGGTATGTGTATTTCTGGGCTGCGGGGAAGTTTAACACGCGATTTCAGCAGGGTACGTGTGGGGTGCGGGGAAGTTTAACACGCAATTTCAGCAGGGTACGTGTATTTATGGGGTGCGCAGGAAGTTCCACACACAATTTCAGCAGGGTACGTGTATTTCTGGGGTGCAGGGAAGTTCCACACGTGATTTCAGTAGGGTACGTGTATTACTGGGGTGCGCGGGAAGTTTAACACGCGATTTCAGCAGGGCACGTGTATTTCTGGGGTGCGCGGGAAGTTCCACACGCAATTTCAGCAGGGTATGTGTATTTCTGGGGTGCAGGGAAGTTTAACATGCGATTTCAGCAGGGTACGTGTATTTCTGGGGTGAGCGGGAAGTTCCACACGTGATTTCAGCAGGGTACGTGTATTTCTGGGGTGCGGGGAAGTTTAACACACGATTTCAGCAGGGTACGTGTATTTATGGGGTGTGCGGGAAGTTCCACACTCGATTTCAGCAGGGTACGTGTATTTATGGGGTGCGGGGAAGTTTAACACGCGATTTCAGCAGGGTACGTGTATTACTGGGGTGTGCGGGAGGTTCCCCCCTGGTCATGTCCCGCAGGCAGCCCATCCACCATGGGCATGCCCCCCCAGCCAAGCCACATGTCACCTTGCACTAGTGATAACCAACGCATTACCCCCTTGCACCCCGACCCACCAGCTGTGCAGGACACCTGCCTGCAGGCCCCCACTCATGTCCCCCAGCACCCCCACCCCCCAGCATTCAGGGGCACCTGCCTGCAGGCCCCCACTCATGTCCCCCAGCACCCCCACCCCCAAGCAGTCAGGGGCACCTGCCAGCAGGCCCCCACTCATGTCCCCTTGCACCCCCACCCCCCAGCAGTCAGAGGCACCTGCCAGCAGGCCCCCACTCATGTCCCACTCATGTCCCCTTGCACCCCCACTGCACAGCATTGCGGGGCACCTGTCAGCAGGCCCCCACTCATGTCCCCTTGCACCCCCACCCCCCCAGCAGTCAGGGGCACCTGCCAGCAGTCCCCCACTCATGTCCCACTCATGTCCCCTTGCACCTCCACCCCCCAGCAGTCAGGGGCACCTGCCAGCAGGCCTCCACTCATGTCCCCTTGCACCCCCACCCCCCAGCAGTGCAGGGTACCTGCCAGCAGGCCCCCACTCATGTCCCACTCATGTCCCCTTGCACCCCCACCCCCCAGCACTGAGGGGCACCTGCCAGCAGGCACCCACATATGTCCCCTGCACCCCCACCCCCCAGCAGTCAGGGGCACATGCCAGCAGGCCCCGACACATGTCCCCCAGCCAACACGTCATCACAATCTAGATCCCTGGCCCTTATGGGCAGCCTCCACATGCCAAAGACCCACCCAAGTATTGCATCCACCCACATAGAAATGCCAATTACATGATACAACCCCAATGGCAAGTATGTAAATGAACACATGCCCGTCACACACACACAATGGGTGCAAGTGAATGCCAAAACCCATCATGACATGCATGAAACCAATGAGATAATACCACAAATGGAAATATAAAAAAATATATATTAAAGATAACATGAACGTAAATCAAATCAAACAAACAACAATGTGAATAAAAAAATAAATGGTCCATGTCCGATAAATTATGAAAATCAAGAAAACATAAGCAAAAGAAATCCCAAAAGAAATGTTGTCCGAAGTCACAGTCCAAAAAAGCAAATCCAAGGGAAAATAAAAACCATTGCTCCATGGTGAACACAAAAAAAATATTAAAAAAGATGAATTCAATGTAGAACTATGTACAATAGAAGAATCCCAGGTCCATGAGACCAACTTAAGAAATGAAACCTACCAAAAACTACCTAATAAAAAACTATATGCAAAAATGTGGTCCATTGTCCAAGCGGTCCAAAATAAAGAAAAAACGAAAGGAAACCTAATAGTAACTAACTAACTATTTACAAGGGCAAGTCCAACGGCTCACATGTTGATGTCCCGGACCAGGGCATCATCGAACTCCTGCTCGATGTCCCGGAGGCGGTCCTCTTCCATGGCCCCGAGGGTTCGCAGGGACGATGACATCTGGAACTCCAGGTCCCTGCGAATGGTCTCGAGGCACTAGGCCCGCCTCAGGGCCCTACGCATGGAGTTCTCCCCACTGACCAACGTGAGCCGTGCCTCTTCCGCCCACTGCCGCTTCGCATCTATCGCATGGCCAAACCGCTGCCACACGGAAGACACTTCCCGCCCAGGGTCCTCCTGCCCTCCGGCCGATGCCTGCTCCTCCGATGTTGATGGCCCAGAGCCATCATTGCTCCCACCTACAGCCTGCTCCTGCTGTTGCTGCTTCTGTCCATGTGCCCTGTCCGATGGTGCCTGCACATCCTCCATCTGCTGGTCTCCAGTTGTGGTGTCCACCCCTGCTGGACCGCCAACTCCCGACTGTGGCAGGGATGGGATCTCCACCAAGCTGGCTGTGTTGGTCAGGCCAGGGCCACAGGGGGGCCTGTTGTAATCTGGGCCGGAAGACGATGTGGAGAACGACCGGCGCATAGCCTCCACAGAGGAGGAGAGGTCCGACAGAGTGCGCGTCACAAGTAGGAATGCAACCATGGCCCCTCCCAGCAGTGCCACGTCACGATGCTGCTCTTCGTGATGGCGTGCGTTCTCCGCCCAGGAAGAACGCACGTCATCACGAATGGCACGTGTGCGCAACGCAACGCCCACCAGGATGGATCCCATACGGTCGCGGGACCCCTCGTCCGCAGGTAGTGGAGAGGCAGGTGATATGGCACTCTCCCCTACCTGCGGACGGGCCTGGGACAGGGCCTCCCTGCTGGTGCATGATGGTGCAGTCACAGGGTCAAGGACAGCGACATGCACAGGCCCCTCTGCGGTGACCTGTGCTGCCTCCTGACCCTGGTCCTGGACTGCACCACTTGCACCAGTGGTACTACCCCCACCAGGCCCCATGTGCGGCTCAGTAGCGGGCTCCTCCTCCTCTGTGGAGACCACCAACCTGGATGTCTCCACACCGTCTTCCGCCATTGGAAGCCCCTGTGGGGGCTCACCCGGCCCTTCCGCCACAGCCGTTGTGGCAGACGCGGCATCAGCCCCCTCGCTCCCGGATGATGGTAATTCCTGGGAGGGTGGCTGGGCCATGCATCGCCGCCCGGTGGAGGCATCCCCGCCGCTTGGCTCCACAGCGCTGTCTCCGTCTTCTTCTTCATTTGACGCTGCGTAGAGGGAGACATAGAACACAAGCATCAGGGTACAGCACAAAATACCCTAGACAGGAAGCAATAACACATGAGTGGCACTGTCAAATGTCACTTCCATCCTGTCCACAACACATGGGTCAATGCATGCAACGCACATGCAGAACCACTCCCGACGCCTGCAATCAACATCAACACCCATGTACAAGTGCCCCTGTAAACAAAGATGTTGCCTTCAAAGTCACATGCATCCATGGCGTTTCAAAGTGAAACACACACTTCTCTGGCGCACACCCACACACACACACACACACATGTGCACCATACATGTATATGACATCAGCACCCATTCCTCATCCCCCCTCCATGTCCAGGAACAGAGACTGGCATGTTTTCAGGTGTGCATTCTGCATCGAGGTCCCCATGTTGCATGAAAACACATGCAACTACCATGTGCTTCACACATAACTGGTCCCACATGCATGACCATGATGTCCCTGCACACACACATATCCTTACATGGCCTACGTCACACATGCAGGCAAGTATCAGACTACCAGCACACTGCAACATGCCCTGTCTCACACAGCAATGCTTGGCCACTTACTGCTCAACTCCAGACGGGTCTGCCTCCGAAGGATCTGGGCATGGAACGCTGGGCGTACGCGTTTCAGGACCCTCATCTGGATGTTGCTCAGGCTGACCCGGCCCCCCTCCGCGAGGCGCCGGGCCTTGTTGAGGGTCCTGGACCCTCAGTCCTCCCAGCGCTTCTTGACATGATGGAATTCGCGGACTGCCACCCCCTCCGCGTTGATGGCAGCCACGATGTCCGTCCAGATCCTGGTCCGTCCTTCCTTGTTGGTGCGTCTTGTTCCGAAGAGGGCATCATAATGCCCCAGGACATGCACCACCAGGACACCAACTTCGGTGGCAGTGAAGCTGGTGGCCCTCTGCCTCTCTGGCTGGGAGTTGTCGGTGGTGCCAGATAGAGATGTGCCCGACATGGCAACCCCAGAGGCAGGGGTGGGTGGGTAACTGGGTCCTGGGGCTGGGCTGTGGAGCGATGGTATCCCAGTCGGGAGTCTTCAGTTCCTGCAGGGGTGGTCACAGCAATTGCACCCCTGGCTGATGTGCAGGCAGCAAATAGCAGGGCACGTGGGCAGCAGGCAGTCAGACAGCAGCAGATGGCAGGTGGGAGCGTGCTCGGGGCTCTGGGGGGCAGTGATTCGGCCTTTTGGGCAGGAGTGTGGTCTTCCGTGTGTTTTCACGTCGCCAGCTTCATACGGAGTGATTTGGCACGTGAAAAATGTGCACGTCAGCGTGTAATTCGTGGAAAGGCCCCTAGCGCGTAAGTGCGTCAGCACTCGTACACGCTTTCGTTGGACCAAAGGTCCTTCAAGCGTAAGCGCCTCTGTGACGTGACGCGCGTGGGCATGCGCGGGCGTTTCCCTCGTGACATTAGCATAGTGGGTCAGCGCGCGTGAAAAAACTGCACGTCCGCGTGTAAATGCGTGTAATCTGAGGAAAGGGCCTATGCGCGTAAGTGACGTGACGCGCGCGGGCGTTTACCTCAGCACGGGTTAAAGGTGAGCGGGGGCAGCAGTTCGCTGTAGGTGCCTTTCTTGGAGACCGACGTGTGTTGCTGCTTCCTGTTGTTTTGCGCGCCATCACAACTTCACAGCTATCAAGGACGTATCTCTTCATTTGGCGGGGGTATTGGCTACGCGTGTTTTTATGCATCGCGCTAGTCAGTCGGTGAGTCGCACACGCTATTTTTCCCACTGCGGGTGCCCCTGTGTATCGCACCCATTTTCGAGGTCATAGTAGACTGCGTGTTTAAGCATACGCGTTATTCGTGTTACTGGGTGCCACCGCGTACTGCGGGAGGTTGATTCCACGCACGTAGGCTGCAGGGTTGCGTTCACGGTTTTACTGCAGTTTTGGGGTGCCTGAGCGTTGCGTGACCCGTCACTACATCACCGGGGTCACATACAGCCTTGCAGGTGCAGGGGGGCTGTTAACATCTTGCTTCCCACCCCCTTCACCCCAATTGCCCAGGTCAATTGTGGTGTACACCTCCCATTGGCACTACTCCATCTGTGCCGGCACTACTACATCTGTGCCATGGTTGGGAGGCCACCAAAGGTGAGGGGCGCCTCAGCTGGGCGTACTCTTCGTGGCGGGCGTGGTCGGGGACGTGGCCGTGGTGACCAGGGAGTAGGGGGACTCCAGGGTGTCCAGGGCGGCCACAGAGGGGGAAGAGGCAGGGGTGCGCCACTTGAGCACAATGTTGTGGTTCCGGGAGATGCAGCTTCTGCATCTAGCACTGGTGCCCGTGTGACCCGGCAGTCCGTTCCATCGACTGCCACGGGCCCAAGGGTAGTGGTAGCTGCAGGTGCAACTGTGGACACCGCCACCCAGGCTCAGGGTCTGCCAGCGCAGTCTGCGTTGGCACTTGAGGAGCCCTTAGAATATTTCCAACAGGACAGGAGGGAAACCGTAGGGGCACGCAGGGCTGCTCTGACCAAGACACGTGTCTCTAGGGCAGTTATGTCATCTGCTGCCCCGAACAGTCGGGTGTTGGCAAGTGCAGGGGCAGATGCACCCAACAACACCCTGGTTGTGAGTCTGCCAACCAGGACCGTTGCGGTCAATGACCCTGCCACAGCGGATTTTGCTGTGCAGGGTCCATCAGAGGGCACCCAGCTGCCACTGACACAAGTCAGGCCTTTGGTCGTCCCTCCACCTGCCACTCCCTTAGCTCAATCCACCGAACCCACTGGCCATACTGGTCAGGGCGGCATTAGCCAGCCAGGGTCTGCGCCGCAGTCCAAGAGGAGGAAGGTTGCACCTGCAGCACAGGCTGGGACCCCACACACAGCCACGACCTCCTGCACATCGAGGAAGAAGCCTTTCTGCAAGCAGGAACTGGACTTCCTTGTGGACTACGTGCGGGGCCACAGCCGTGACATGGTAGTGGGTGCCAATAGTCAGCCTACGGCTGCCCACCGTAACACCCACTGGAAGTAAGTTGCGGAACATGTCAGTTCATTCGGTCATGAGGTGCGCACGGCGCAAGAGTGCAAAAAGCGTTGGAATGACCTCAAACACAGCGCTAAGGCTAAGCGTGCCTCAAATTACAACTTGACTCTGGTGACTGGCGGTAGGCCTGCACCAGAGGAGGAAGGGCTCACTCTGCATGAGTCACTCGTTGCGGAGTTCATACCATCTGAATCGGTCGAAGGAGTGGGAGAGATGCTGGACTTTGATGCCCAGTCCAGTGAGTGTTGATGCGTGTTTGTTGAGGACGTGTGTGTTTTACTTGTGGGATGTGTTGTGCATGATTGCCACTACATGTGACGTGTACATGGTTCTGATGTGCAAGTAATGCAATGCTTCCGTGATGCATGTCTGCTGTGCTGGATGGTGGACATGTGGAGCAGACGGGGAGTGTCTGCATCACCACTATTGCACCCTACTCACATGCTGGTTACCAGTATACCCCTACGGTCCATGTTCCAGCTCACTGGCCCTTCTACATGTAGCGTGGGGTGACCTTCCTCTCAGCCCAGGCACAATGTCATAGCATGACTGACGTGCATGTGTCCTCTGCCTGCATGCGGGTATTCCATGTAGGCATGCTCCCTTGCCCCTCCTCCGCCACTCTGCACCCCAGTTCCACCTTTGCACTGGTCTGCTTCAATCTTGCCATTGGGTACTTTCCTGTTCATGCGTCCTGTGTACATGCTAACTTCCAGCGGACAATCTGCCAGACATATGCTGTGTGGTACAGCCTTAGTACTTGATGCAGGGTATCTCACTTGTACTGTGCAGAGGTCAGATGCCCCGCAGGGACATGAGTGCCCATTCATGCTCCATGTGCATTGCACGCATGCCCCTATGTGTCCTTGACTGGATGATCACTGTAATACAAGTCCTGGGTGACATACATTGCATGGCATCTCATCAGCCTTCCCATGTCAACTGTGGCTCAGTACTGCGTTGCACACATGTTTAGGGTCTGACAATCTGTGTGGGTCACAGGCCTCAGCCTGTTTAATGGCCAATGACTCTGTCCGACTGTTGTAGTGTCTTCTTCACACGTGGGTGGCCTCCAGACGTTTCATCATGTGTCCTGCTGACGTTTCATCATGTGTCCTGCTTACTGTCCCATCATCATTTGCAGTGTTGTCACTTGACTCACATGAAGCTGTTGATGCTAGTCAACACTGTCTGTCAATACACAGGTGTATGGTCAGCCTTTTGATACCATGCTAGGCATCCCTGCTTTTGCACTCGGGTGGAGGGGTGCTATGCTTGTAGATATGCTACCCATTGAATGCACATTGCACGTGATGCCTGAAGTGGACCTTGCACTGCCGTCACATTTCCTGACACACACCATGAAGTCCTTGTACATGTAGGTAGTGAGTGACATACACATTTGCTGCACTGCATAGACCCACTTCTATGCAAACTGCCACCTTTCAACAGGTCTGATCACAGAAGCAATTCAAAGTTGACCCAGCATGCATGCCAGGTTCTATTTTGTGTGTCACATGTCTGCCTGATGTGTTTGTTGTCGGTGTGTCTGTGTGTTGTGTGCTTCTGACATGTGTAGTGACCTTTTTTCTTTATAATTTTCAGATGATGACGCAATGGAGCCGGAGGATGGTGTTGTCATGCCAGACACAGGGTTGTTACCACTACATCAACCCGGCACAAGTGGGGGTCGTGGGGTGGTAGGCCACGAAAACCCCCAAGTGCTACAGTCCATCTTGTCTCTGGCTGCCTATGAGTCCAGCCCTGATGACGCCTCTGACGTCCATGTCGAGTTGGATGAGCATCAAGTCCATGTGTCAGGGGTGAGTGATTCTAATGTGGACACTCCTCTGTCCGCGACACCTGCACTGAGGGGTCAGACAGTCTTGGTACCTCCGCCCGTGGTGGATCGGGACGCAGGGTCACCCTCCACACCAGTCACTGATGTGCCTGGGACATCACGTCGACGGGGGCATGTAGTCGTGCAGCCGCGGGCGGTGCCAACACAGCGAGGATACCCGGTCCTTGGGTCCCGCAGGGGTCAAGCCCAGCAACCGCAGTATGCTGAGTGGGAGCAAGACATGACTGCCAATTCTGAACGGCAGAGGAGAGCAATGGAGAACATCGCTGAGAGCATGGAGCGTGTGGCCCGATCTGTGCTCCCCCCTGCTAGGCAGGTGCTTCTCCAGCAGCAGGCGGCACGGTCCACGGCCCGCTCGCTCAGGCTGGGCATGGCGGCCTCAGACAGGGCACGCCAGGCTGAAATGTCGTCTCTGCGTAAAGCAATTGCTGCTCACGCAGAGGCGCACATGGAGGCCCTGAGGGAGGAGTATGCTTCCCTCAAATCCACTCTGGGTGTCCTTCTGATATCCCAGAGGCAGCGGCCAGAGGAGAGGTTTGCACAGCTTGAGCGTACCATCTCGGCTGAGCTACAGGCTTGCCGGGAGGTGCAGCGGTTGTCCAGCCAGGCCTTGCAGGAGGAACTCCGTGTTACACGTGCTACCTTGCAAGAAGAAGCACGTGTATCACGTGAGGTTCTGCATGCAGACCTACGTCACATCGCCACACAGAACCAGGCTCACCCGTCCGGCAGACTTGCTGCTGTCGAGGGGCAAGCTGCGGCTAGGCGTGGCCAGGCTACTGTGCCACGTCCTCCTTTCCAGGATGAGCCAGACTCGGACGACCATCTATCTCCCACATAGGTCAGGCTGTGCAGGCGTTGAGTCCATGGAGGTTTTTTATTTGGCTCAGCATCATCGGATGTGGGTGTTGAGCAGCACCCTGTAACTCCCCCCTCCTGGGTGCCCCCCCCCCCGGGACGTATGTGGCCATTTTTGATTTTTCTTTTAGTTTAGTTAGTTAAGTTTCTTTTTGATAGTTAGTTTAATTAGGTAATGTAGGTTTTTCATAGTTAGTGTAATTAGTTAATATAGTTTAAAATTGCTTGTCTATTGTGCTTTCATGTGACGGTGCGGTGCTTTGTGGCTTTTGAAAGCATCCACTGTCTGTTCCAGCTGGGCCCTTCAGGCTTGTCTTGTGTATGTGTTTGCTGCTTGGGGTCCTTGACTCACATATGCCACTCCTGCTTCCCTTATCCATGGGCTCGCAAGGATGGTTCGGTGTAACAGCCTATTACACAAGGGCTTTGGACTGTCATATCTGTGGCATGTCTGGTGCTGTGTAACTTGTGTTAACACCCCTAGTGGGGATGATTGCGGTGTTATTGACCACTGTTCTGCTTTTGCTAGATGGGGTGTTTCATGATTAATGTGTACATTCATTGCTATGCATTGTGTAGTATGTTTCCTATCTTTACTGTACATGTGCTTGTTGCAATTCATGCCGTAGATAGTGTGTTCCACACTTTGGATGTGAAAGACGGACGGATGGTGTGATTTCTGATGTACGTCTCTGACATGGTCCAGTAATGAGATGCCTGAAGAGACACACACAGATGACTCTAAAGCATTAATCATGTGTTTCATGCCCTTTCTGCAGGGGTATGAGCCTCCAGACCACCTTTGCCAGCAGACATGGCCCATTGGACGTCTGGATTCTGGACACGTTTGGTGGTGCCCACATGCACATGTGTGCGCAAGCAGAGGCACAGGGATTGCAGACATACATCCTAGAACTGCTGACGTGTTTCAAGGGACTCCAGGCAAGGTGAGCAGCACAGGGGGGCCACAACACAGCAAAGCTTCCACCAGGCCAGTTGCACATGCATGCTTAGTAGCAGCACTGACAGTGAGCTTGGACGAATATTGGTGTTGAAGCGCACAATACAGCTCAGATGTGTTGGTGGACTGATGGCTAGTTGATTGTAAGGTTGTCTGGGGCACCTGCAGGGGCAGTGGCACATAACCTCCGGTCCACCATGGGCCATTGAGGCACTTGTATCACCCATGTCGCCTTTCCGAGACATGGAAAGGAGCAGCTCACAGGGACATACAGCAAGGGACAGACTCGGGTGCAGTGCATTTCATTTCCATGTACATTTTGAAACATGCACTGCCTACTTTGTTGTGTGTTTGTGTGTTATGGGCACGCACAGATTATTAACTGTGGCTCTCTTTGCAGCATTGAAGTGCTCCTGTAACCGGACCTGAGAGTGCGCAGGCAGGAGGCCAGCACTCAAAACCAGAGCTAAGTGTCCTGTTTTTTTTCTTTCAAACTGCTCTGCATAGGCTTGCTGGGGGGTGCACTAATGCATGGATGAATGTGTAATTCAATTTGTTTTGTTTTTTTCCCTAATCACCCGAGTCCTATCCAATTCTAAACCCTGTACCCTCTACCCGGTGTTCCTGCTTCCCGTACCTATCCAACCAACATTCCCTAACCCTCTTTCCCCGCTGGGGTTGCGGATGCCTGTGTAAGCCCCAAGCTTGCAGGCGCCAAAACCCTAGAGGGGGTGGATGGTTCGTGCCACTCCTGCGCCGGGACTCCGGAAGGCCCTGACAATGATGTACAAGTTTGTTATGATTGTGTATGTGTTAATGCAAATACTAAATTTTAGTGCATTCCCTACTTTCACGTGTCATTCCTACTCCCCTCTCCTGCCCCTCATTCCAGTTATCCAGTGTGCCAACACCTGTCCCGACTGCATATCCCTGACCCTCCTTCCCCACCAGGGTCTCAGAGGCCTGTGTGAGTTTGACCTTGCAGGCACCCAGGCCACGGTGGGGGTGGTTGGTTCATGCCACTCCTGCGCCTGTACACGGGACCTGTGACAGTACACATCCGTTCGTGGTGCATCATTCTATGTTATGTACCACACATGGTTCACATCCTGTTGTGACATTGTTTTACTGTGCTACCTTGGTTGTTACAGCATTGTGGTAGTACTTGGCCTTTGTGAGGTACTGCTACTTCAAGTCATGTACTGGAGGCTGTTCTGGTTCGTTTTTCTGCCTTGGATTTTGTGTTTTTGCAAATGAAGGTGAACTCTGAGGGTGCAGGCAACTTTTTACACACAAGGTGGGAGATGGTGACGAAGGGGACGGGTGATCCTGTGGCCAGGTGAAATTGACGTTTGAAGGCTCCATGACCCAGGTGCAGTTGTTCAGTGGTTCATGATCATTTGTGAGGAGGGGGGGTGTTTTGTTGTTGATAGTTGCCTTGCCCTGCAGTGTGATGGAAACCCTGACATTGTAATGGTGGTATCCTATGTACATGATGTGTTCTGCTGATCAATGCCTGTTCATGTGTTGTGTTTACCTTTCAGGTGTGAGGGGATAGTTGTGGTTTGACATACTGGGGTGTACACATGGTGAATGTTCACATGTGATGTGTAGAGGACACTGATGGTCACTTGATTGCACATGCTTATGTTGAGTGCATGTCCTTACTGACCCACACAGTCGCACTATGATGCACTACATGTACAACCACTCTTTGGTATCCACGTGTACACTCTGTTTGCCTTCTGCTGCCCACTGTGTCCCTGCAGCACATGTTTTGTGACCAATTATGGATCCTGTACATGCCTAATTTGCTTTTTGATGTGGTTTGTCACTTAGATGTGATGCTCAGGGTGTGCATCACACACAATGGCTGTTCACTGTGCTGTGCGCTGAGCAGTGTGTTGCAGGAGTTGGACACAGCACACAGAAGCTGCAGTGTTGATTTTGCAATGCACAATGTGCATGTAGACAGGCATTCATTGTTATGTTACGGCTACAACTTTTGTAATGCATTTGGGAATGACTTATTTTGGGTGGGAGGTTGTTGGTCAGTCATTTCATCTGATTCCATGTCAGGCATCATTGTCTGATGCCAATTTACATTTTTCACATGGCAATGTGTACCTTATTGGTACTGTGTTGGTGTATGGCTATTGCTTGCCATGTCATGTTGTGGTTTGGGAGGGTTTGAGTGACATAACAGTGATGGTCATGGCCTGTTTTGCAGGTGTGTGTGATTCACACCTTGCATGTCAGGGTCAGCCGCTTCTCGAAGCAACAAGGTGGGGGTAGATCTCTCTCCGCGGCAGGGGCCTCCCTCTGGAACAGCCTTCCTGCCTCCCTGAAACTTGAGGAGAACCATCTCCGGTTCCGGAAGCACCTCAAAGCCTTCCTCTTTGCTTCTGCTTTCTCTCTCCCTCTCCCTTGCTAATTTCTTCACTGAATCTGCAACTGGGCCACTCTCACCGACCTCAGTCCCTAGCCCAGCCGCTCTCCACTTGCACTGCCTCCCTGGCAACCCCTGCACTGCGGGACTGTCTCTGTATCCCTACAGCCCCCCCCCTTCCCAGCACTTGTCTGCACTTAACTTTGCACTTGCCACCAGCTGGCTTATTTATTTATTTTTTATTCTACTTACCCTGTACTGCACTCCCCCCCCTCCCCTTCCCCTTGCATTTTTCCCTTCCCCCTACCCCTGCACTTGCGCGATCTAAATGACACCTGGCCTAGTAGGATCGCTGTCTGTCTTCCCTTGTTCCCCCCTCCCTGCCTCGTCGCACCTTGAAACACTTGTGTATAGGCGCGTTACAAATGCCATATCATATCATATCACATATCATATGTGTGCCTTTTGGTCACACAGGATAGCTTGTGCTTAAGTAGCTAGGGATGCACACAATGTGGCACTTCCATGGCAACAATCTCAGGGTGGTAAGGTTGTGACAGTTGACTGTCTCTTTGTCATCATCGATTGTCACCTGGTATGTGCCAGGCCTGTGTGCACTCCGCAGGTGTGGGAGATTAGGTGAAAAATGTGGCCACAAGCTGGGTCCGGGCTTCCTCGCCACGTGTCGTATCCCCTCCCATGGGCAGAGCCTGTGCCTGTGGTTGGGGATGTGGGGGCACCACCATGTCCACCGGTACGCCCTGCCGTGTTGCAACATTGTGCAGGACACATGCTGCCACAATGATCCTGCACACTGCTGGGGGTGCATAGAGTCTCTGCCCGCCAGAGCGGTCAAGGGAGCAGAAGCGTGACTTGAGCACTCCGAATGTGTGCTCCACTATGGCCCTGGTTGCAATATGGGCTGCGTTGTATCTTACCTGGGGTGGTGTGGTGGGGTTCCGGATTGGCGTCATCATGTGGTTGCTCAGAGGGTAGGCACTGTCCCCTGGGGAGGTGAAAATGGTTGTGATTATTGGGGTTTGTGTATTTGTGTGTGTGTGTGTGGGACATGCATGCATGTGCAAGGGCATTTGTACTCACCTAGGAGCCATGTGTCGCCATGCTGCCCAGCTTTCAGGGCCCGGCTCAGGGCGGACATTCTGTATATGAAACTGTCATGGGTGGAGCCAGGGTAGTTTGCATAGACAGAGGTGATGATTCCCTTTGCATCGCATACCACCTGTACATTGATGGAATGCCAGTGCTTGCGGTTTCGGTAGATGTGCTCAGTGGCCCTAGGTGGGCGTAGGGCCACATGAGTGCAATCAATGGCACCGAGCACTTTGGGGAAGTGTGCCACCCTGTAGAAGTCCAGGACTACGGCCTGCCTTTCTGCAGGTGTTCTGGGCATGTATATGTGCCTGCGGACTGAGGGGCGCGCTGTCATGATTGCCAAGACCTGGTATAGGCAGCGTGACTGCGTGGCCTGTGAGACCCCCCCCCCACTATAGCAGTAGTCCGCTGAAATGACCCAGTGGCCAAAAAATGCAGGACATTGAGCACCTTCTCCAAGGGGCTCAATGCTTGGGAGCAAAGGGTGGGGGATGTAAGGTCATCTTCCCACTCCCTGACCAGGTCTAGGATGATATGGGGTGGAAACCTATACCTGCCGTAGACCTGGTCGTCAGGCATCCCAAAAAGGCTTGTCCGTGGTGAGAAAATGCGTGCCCTGGCTATTCTCCTCCTCCTGCGGTGTCCCATGATCAGTGCTGCGACAAATGGGGCATTCATCGTAGCTGTATATATGTGTTTGTTGTTGGCCCGCACTTTTATACTGTGCGCGGGGACGCTTCCGCCTTCCTTCGTGTGGTGGACGCGTTGACGCCTGTGCGCGTCTTTTGCCGTGCGCGGGTTTCCCGTATTCGAATCCATGAATATGGGTTGTTCGCGTGTGTGTGGGCGTTCCGTGTAGTTCCCTGCAGTACTTCCCCAGTTACGCCTTCTTTTTCACGCGTTGTTCCCCATTCCGCGTGTTACGCCCACTGTTCCGCCCACTTTTGTTGTGTGCGCCGCGCTATGTGCGTTTTTGCTGTGCGCGTAGCTCACGCCGTTTGATGACGTGTGTGCCCATGTGCGACATGCATGGATTTGGCGCACGACCAGCGGGAAACAAGCGCAGCGCCTTCCTTGAATTGCACACGTGCGCTTGATTTCTCACGCTTGCGCCACCTTGCGCCTGCTTGCGCAGGGATTTTCGGCTCAAGTTTGTTCCATGAATCGACCCCTAAGTCTGCCAAATTGCCTGTCTATTTCAACAACAAGGCATGAACTCAGGCTACAGTCCCTAAGATCGATAGTACTGTGGAAGACCATCTCGTTCTACAGGAAGTGTATTTCGGACTCGCCACCACCCCCCTTTGAGATTATGGCAAAGATAAAAGTGGTAAAGCGGGATAAAAGCCTTAAATTCTGGAAAACAAAATGTCAAGAAGTTCTATCGCACTATAACATCAAAAAAGAGATATTACAGACAAATCCTGATAAGGCAAAGAAAATCTTGCGAGAAAACTGAAATACTAAAGCGAGCAAACAAATTCTGCCATAACATTATATGGGGGCGCAAAGCAGTGAATGATCTGCCTCCGTATTTGAGGAAATGTCCGTGGTCCCGCTATAGGGACTTACTGACCCTACCAACCAAAGAAGTGACATTTCTAAGAAAGCAGATTACGCTCCAAGACGCCGGACGTCGGCAATGTGGAAACTCCAGTATATTAGAAACAACCAAGCGTCTGACATTATCTTGTCCGAAACTACTGCCATAAAGGAGAAAGTGCCTGGGAGCCTACGTACTTTAATTGACCCAAGCACAGAGGAGGAATATTGGGAGAGGCTTTCAACTGTTGAAAAAATTGGCCGGACACTCGACGCTCTTAAGTTCATAGAACAGATTTTACGTTCTAATTGGGACACGGAACAATAGATGAACAGAGAGGGGTATATGCTCACTTACTGGCATGGGCAGTGACCTACTTGGACTCGAAGATGCTTTCTCCTCCTGCTTCTGTTCCTTCTCCAACAGGGACGGACCCTTAAATTATTCTGAAATTGGAGAATGGATTCAGGGACTTATGTTAAAGGTTGACATTTTTATTATTTAACCAATAAAGCAAAAACAAAACAAAAACAAAACATTCCACCATGGGGGCTCGTTTCAGAGACGCCCCCCAAGGACCAAGATGCCTCTGGCATAAGCTGCGCGCATGAGCATTATTCAAAACCTGCAGCACAACTGGTTCTCTGTTTGTGCACTTCGACTGCTCGCTCTGCCCAGGATCACACGATGTGGTCAAAAGAGGAATCCTGCACTTGAAGGCATGTCTCCTTAGTGTATAGTCGGCTGCGCAGCAACCCGACCACATCCTCTGTCTGCTCCATACAATTCAATGGCATTACTCAGGGGCACAGAACAAAGGCGACCAGTGGCTGCATTTGTCATTATTTTGCCATTCATATGTTTTTGCAAGCTGGCAGTGATTCGATAATGCACACAGCCCCTACGGGGTACACGCCCTTCTAGTTTGTCATTATCACAAACCTCTGCGGGTTTTGTTAAGGGTGCTTCATACAGCGCCAAATCACCACCGTGGCAGCCTTCGAACCACTGGCTAGTCTGGAGTATTATGCCCTCATCCAGGGCATAGACTGTGGAAGGAAAAGGAAGAGTGGGGCAAAATAGGAGGATGAGGAGTGGCAGACAATAGGCGGGGAATGCAGCCAGGGGAGGGGGTGATTGCATTCGTGCGGGTGCCTGTGTATCTCTTGGGTGGGCAATGCCCAGTTACGCAGAAGGTTTAATATATATGCTTAGGCTTAATTCTGAATCAATTATCTATGCAAGACATTTCCAAGGATAATATGTAGACAGCGTTCTTAGGGTGTTGTGTTGTGTGTTAATAATAACTTGTTATTTTTATAATACTCTTATCCAAAGTGCTTTGCATAGAACATTTTTATATACAATTATTAATACCAATTGGTGCTCACTGTATCGGCCCCGAACTCTCTCCCACTTCATCGAAGATCTGAACAACCCTAGTGGACATCCGGAAAGGCACTGAAAACGTGGTTGTTCACCTAAACCACTTCTTGACCTGTCTGCCCTCTCCCTATATGCACGTGAGTGTAACTGGCTGTAACAGTGCCTTGACGCCAAAGAGTTTTGTGTGCTTAACAAATTTTAAATAAATAAATAAAAGGCTGAATCAACCATGCTGGGATTTCATCTTGGAACCTGCAGATCACACACAGCTCTCAGCAGCAAGTGCTTAACGCGCCGAGCTATGTTACCAGTTTAATAGGCCTTCAAAGTGCTCAAACCACCTGCGTCTCATGCCCTAATCACCACTTGTTAGACAAGATTGTATGCAGTAACCCTGTGGGAGTCTACACCAGTCTTGTCCTATTGGTATTGGGTAACCCACCTATTGGTATAGGTCTGTACTACACAAGTTGGTAGCGTGACCGAGCAGCCAGACTTATCTCAAGAGGGGTAAATGTGAGCTGTAGAGCTGTAGCATCGAAATCCACAAATACAAGTATTCAAATAACACACTCAAGGTTTTCTAGTAATTTGATCATTTATTTAACGGTCAGTTTTAAATAAGCCTTCTTTAAAAAGGGCAATATGCAACAAAAAAAATATACTTCATAACACGTTCTCAGAATCAAGGTAAGCAAGTAGATACTCTTTAGAGATACGTCATACACACTTCCTACACCCTGGGGTGACTTCAATAACTAGGACAGTATTGGCATTTATATATCACTTTTGTACTTGGTAAAATTCTGAGGTTTTGGAAAAGGCATTGTTAAAGGAAGGAAAAGATTAACAGATTCTCAGGTTCCATGTCATTTCATCGGGGGATGTTTTTTGAGGGTTTTTTTACCGCGAATGTTTTTACGAAAAAAATATCTAATTTTTTATTTTTGGGGGGTTTCCCCCTGAACCCCTCCATTCTCTTTAAATGTTTAGCTATTGCCTTACACCCACACCCCATATATATAATTTTCTATACCCCCCAAAAATATTTCGATGGGTTCTTCGTAGAAATATTTGCGGTAAAAATTCCAGCGAAAAAACATCCCGCAATTAAAGGACGCTGTACCGATTCTCAGAGCATGTGAGCACTTTTAAAATCTCCCAAGGAAGTCTGGATAGAACCTTTGTCAGCAATATTAGTTAAAAACCAATGTATCACCTACGAGGGACAGTTAGAATCAAAGTCAATGGGTTAGAATAGTCTCCAGGGAGCCAGGACAGCCAAAGTCAAATCGGAGCAAAGCCTATGGAGCTGAGGCACTTCATAGATAGCCAAAACGTCTTGCACAAAGATAGAGAGTTTGTTGCAGGAAATCACTGTTGGGCCACAAGCTGTTGCACTTGTGAAAAGTTAGAGTTATAACCAACTCTAGAAAGGCAGCTACTGCAAGTCTCAAGTGAGACAAGCAAGCTCCAGACACAGAGGTAAGTACCCCTCTGTCAGCACAGTACCTTAGGTTAGAAGAAGAGGATCCCGCTGGCTTCTGCTCTGGTTGCATGGATGCAGATCCTGTTTTCCTGGGCCTCAGTCGTGGGGGCAAGAGTGAGGACGCCTGGAGGACTCCTGCACAGCAGTTTGGAGGTCAGCGGCAGCCACAGGCTCTTTTCGGTACAGTGGCACTTTGCAGTTTCAGCTACCAGCAAATAGCACCACTGCGGATCTTGGACACTAGATGGGCTTCCTTCGATCCCTGAGTCCAGCACTTTGGAGAGGTGGCTTGAGCTTTGGTCGTCCTGCTTCGGGAGGGTCCTCAGGATCTTCCTGAAGCTTCGGTCTGACTTAAAGACGTTGTACTCGACTACGGATTTCTTGACCCCTGGCACTCGGTTCCAGCACCAGCAAAGAAGTACAGCCAGTTGGGGAAGGTCCTCCAGCAAAGTTCGTCTTGGGGTTAGTTGGGTCGCACCAACCCAAGGGAAGAGGTTGTCCTTTCTGGAGCTTCTCTTGTCGATTAGGAAAAGCTGTTTCAGCACAGCAGCAGGGCTTCACCGGGCAGTTCAATGGTCCAGCAGGATGCAGCAAGCTTCACTTCATGATTCCTTTGTCGGATGTTTCGTCCAGTGGTCGACTCTGTCTTCAGTTCAAGAAGCCTCGACTTTTATGCAGGTTTCTCCCATTCATGCAGAGCCTAGCTGTCACTCACACAGCAGGGTAGCACATCACAACTGGGTGCATTCAGGTTACCAAGGAGACTAAGGACAGGGAGTTTCGGGCACCTCCCTCGCTTCCTGCCCTTCCAGACACACTGGAGCCAGAGGCGGGTTTCACTACTGAAGCCGGCCAAAGGCAAAGCGAACAAAAGGGTTAAACCTGATTTGGCGCACAGAGTCAAATCCAAGAAAGACCTCACAAGCAAGAAATGGTGAAAAAAGAAGTGCGGGCCCATTTTGACAAAATGGTCACACATGGGTGCTACACTGCAGATGAGGATTCAGCCTGAGGTAGAAAAGCACAATGGTAGGAAAACTAAACCACTGCCACCACCCATTAAAAGTAGTGAGGGTAACATCATTTCTTTTTACACGAGTATGTAGAAAAAGGGGCTACTAAGTAACCCCCCCCCCCCCCCAGCACTCCACATAAGAAGGTGTGTGCTGGATCTACAAAGAGAAAAGGTAAGTAAAGTCGATTTCACTTTACTATTCTTGGGAACTGTAGTTCACCCAAGGAAAGGTATTTAAACCTTTAGAGAAATCTAAAGGATTTGTCTGTGGCACTGCACTGAAGGTGCTGTGTGTCACTATACAAAAGGTAGATGCCTATGGAGTTTGTCAGACCCCAAAAACAAAGGAAATATGAATCCAAATCATATCAAAACACATGAGAGAGTGAGAAAGGGGTCTCACTCACTCCAGGGTTAAAAAGTCCTGAAATCCAGCAAAAGAGCTGGGGGTCTCTAAGGTTGAAGGGAATTAGCACAGAAATGAAAAGTCTCCCTAACTCCACTCTCAGTGGGTGTGATGCACTGAGTGTGTGTGATGGCCTTGTGGGCAGTATGTATGGATTCAGAGCCTTTATCACCAGTCAGTATGGACTATACTGCCTAATCACCAATCACTAGGTGTGCAACAGTCTCATCACCAATCACTAGGTGTGCAACCGTCTCATCACCAATCACTAGGTGTGCAACAGTCTCATCACCAATCACTAGGTGTGCAACCGTCTCATCAACAATCACTAGGTGTGCAACAGTCTCATCACCAATCAATAGGTGTGCAACAGTCTTATCACCAATCACTAGGTGTGCAACCGTCTCATCACCAATCACTAGGTGTGCAACAGTCTCATCACCAATCACTAGGTGTGCAACCGTCTCATCACCAATCACTAGGTGTGCAACAGTCTCATCACCAATCACTAGGTGTGCAACCGTCTCATCACCAATCACTAGGTGTGCAACAGTCTCATCACCAATCACTAGGTGTGCAACCGTCTCATCAACAATCACTAGGTGTGCAACAGTCTCATCACCAATCACTAGGTGTGCAACCGTCTCATCACCAATCACTAGGTGTGCAACAGTCTCATCACCAATCACTAGGTGTGCAACCGTCTCATCACCAATCACTAGGTGTGCAACAGTCTCATCGCCAATCACTAGGTGTACAACCGTCTCATCAACAATCACTAGGTGTGCAACAGTCTCATCGCCAATCACTAGGTGTGCAACCGTCTCATCACCAATCACTGGGTGTGCAACAGTCTCATCACCTCTCATCACCAATCACTAGGTGTGCAACAGTCTCATCACCAATTACTAGGTGTGCAACCGTCTCATCTCCAATCACTAGGTGTGCAACAGTCTCATCACCAATCACTAGGTGTGCAACCGTCTCATCAACAATCACTAGGTGTGCAACAGTCTCATCACCAATCACTAGGTGTGCAACCGTCTCATCACCAATCACTAGGTGTGCAACAGTCTCATCACCAATCACTAGGTGTGCAACAGTCTCATCACCAATCACTAGGTGTGCAACCATCTCATCAACAATCACTAGGTGTGCAACAGTCTCATCACCAATCACTAGGTGTGCAATGGTCTCATCACCAATCACTAGGTGTGCAACGGTCTCATCACCAATCACTAGGTGCGCAACAGTCTCATCACCAATCACTAGGTGTGCAACAGTCTCATCACCAATCACTGGGTGTGCAACCGTCTCATCGCCAATCACTAAGTGTGCAACAGTCTCATCACCTCTCATCACCAATCACTAGGTGTGCAACCGTCTCATCACCAATCACTAGGTGTGCAACAGTCTCATCAACAATCACTAGGTGTGCAACCGTCTCATCACCAATCACTGGGTGTGCAACCGTCTCATCGCCAAACACTAGGTGTGCAACAGTCTCATCACCTCTCATCACCAATCACTAGGTGTGCAACAGTCTCATCACCAATCACTAGGTGTGCACCAGTCTCATCACAAATCACTGGGTGTGCAACCGTCTCATCGCCAATCACTAGGTGTGCAACAGTCTCATCACCTCTCATCACCAATCACTAGGTGTGCAACAGTCTCATCACCAATCACTGGGTGTGCAACCGTCTCATCGCCAATTACTAGGTGTGCACCAGTCTCATCACCTCTCATCACCAATCACTAGGTGTGCAACAGTCTCATCACCAATCACTAGGTGTGCAACCGTCTCATCACCAATCACTAGGTGTGCAACAGTCTCATCACCAATCACTAGGTGTGCAACCGTCTCATCAACAATCACTAGGTGTGCAACAGTCTCATCACCAATCACTAGGTGTGCAACAGTCTCATCACCTCTCATCACTAATCACTAGATGTGCAACAGTCTCATCACCAATCACTAGGTGTGCAATAGTCTCATCAGTGCTCTCTTTGGATTTGGATCTCACACAGAACCTATTTGACCCCATATTTGACTAGCACTCTCTAAATAACATGTATACCTCCATTCTTCAGCACCTAATCACGGTATCAGTTGGTGCTGTTGCCTCGTTGCCTGCACACAACTTCACATTCACCCACACTCACACTTCCCCGGAGCCAGCTGATGCCACACAACTGTCAAATCCATGAAACATTAAAGGTCCTGCATGATACCACGTTTTTGTCATATCCAACATGTTAAAGAAGTCGCTGCAAGGCAGACACTCTCAACTCACACACTTTTGGCGGGTGGCAGTCCGGTAACTCACCCGCCAAGCCCCTAACCCACCATTACAATTTAATGGGCTCTCAACCGCCAAAAAGGAAATCTGTTTTCATCCGCCCCTTTGGACAGAAAAGGTTGAGAGCTACGTGCAAGCCCCCCCTCCTCTCAGCACAGGGTACCACCTCCCGCCCACTGCCTATGCCCAGTGACTCCCACCAGCACACGGTACAACCATCTCCAGCAGGGCTCAGCGTGGGCCGAGCCCCTCCAGATCATGGGACACAGGTAACGGAGCACAGCGCGCCCCTGCAGCTCAGGGGGCACACAGGATCATACCTGCCAAGCCTCTGGGTTTATCCTGGAGACTCTGGGTTTTTACACTCTTTTCCATGTCTCCGGGGAAGAGTGTGGAGTCTCCAGGGTTTCCGTCCCGGTCAGTAACTCTACCGACACCTTGATGCAATTGGCTACAAGCAGATCGATAGTAGCCAATCACATTGAGGTATGGGTAGATGAGCATAAATCTCGCTCAAATTGGCGTCATTTGATGGTGATCTTTGTTTTGTTTTTTAAATAAAATGTGGGTGGCGCGTGTGGGCGGAGTCTTGGAGAAAAGGGGTAATTTAAATTCCTGATTTAGCCACATACTGTCCTGAACTCAAATTGAAACCTTCCTCCTGATTAATACGCCCATGTGCCTATATGTCCAAAGTGACACTTAACCTAGCTTCTCCTTGCATCACTCTTTCACCAGCAAACGTATGGTGCATGAAGAAATGGGAAATGGAGGATGTTATAGTAGTCAATCAGTAATGTTGGTAGAAAGTATGTCATAGAACTGATACACGTAAAATGGATTCCGGAATGTAGAATCTGGAATGTGGTTTGCTGAGGAGGTTTTCCCGGTGGCGTACGCTCCGGGGGCTCTTATATTAAACCACTTATAAAACGTACTACTTCTTAGGTATGACGGAATACTACTCTAAATTCGTGGATGACTACACGAATAAAACCAAGAACATGAGAGATCTTATGAAAAAATCAGCAAAATACATATGGTCAGATGAATGCAAGGACGAATTTGAACGAATAAAAACTGCCATCAACCAAGCACCAGCATTGGGAATGTTTGACTGCAAAGCAAGAACAATAATTTCAGTAGACGCCAGTAAAGTTGGCTTGGGAGGGGTGCTGGAACAGCTTCAAGAGAAAGGTATGGTAACCATTGCATTTGCATCAAGAGTGTTAAGAGGGGCACTATTGAACCACTCCACCATAGAAAAGGAAGCCCTAGGGGTGAAGTGGATCTTAGAACATTTTAGAAATCTGATTTGGGGTTTACCCATTCTTCTCAAGACTGATCACAAACCACTGGTAAATGTTCTACAGTCGAAGGCACCCCTCCTGATATCACCGAGGATTAGGCGGTGGATTCTGGATATAATGTAGTATAATCTTCATATATGTTATACACCTGGTACACAAAACCAGCTAGCTGATTGTTTTTCCAGATTGCCAACCAACCATGGAACTGAGATTGCGTCCATGGATGAAGATATCATTGCCACCATAAACCTGGGCATTGCTAAGGCAGAGTGGAAAAATATGGCTGACACAGATCCAGAACAAGTAAAGATCAGAAAAGCCATAGCTAGTGATTGGAAAGAGTATGAACAAGGTCTGGGAGATTTTGCACAAATCAAGGAGGAGTTTTGAAAGGACCCAGAACACATCTATAGAGGTGATCAAATAATCCCTCCTGTACAAGTAAGAAACAGATGACTTGCTCTGGCCCATGAAGGGCACCTAGGAAGGAGTTTAACAAAGAAGAGAGCGAGAAGTAACTATTGGTGGCCGAGTATGTGGAGAGAGGCGGAAGAGATTGTTAAGAATTGCACTGCATGCGCCGCAAGTGATAAATCAAAGACCTTAAGGAAAACACCACTGCAACCAGTGGAGGCTCCCAGCAGTGTGTGGTCCAAGTTGGCGATCGATGTCATAGGGCCATATGAAAATCTTGATACAGTTAAAATATACATTATAGTCCTTGTAGACTACACCTCCAAGTGGGTAGAGTGGGGAGTATCCGAAGGGAGCATTACAACTGAAAAGGTTCTGAATTTCTTGATTGAAGTTTTCAGTAGGGAAGGTGACCCCAAGGAATTAGTTTCTGACAATGGTTCTCAGTTCACATCATTAGAATTCCAAGGATTCCTGAGGGATAGAGCAATTGAACATATAACAACCTCGCTGTATCATCCTATTGCCAACGGACTCGTAGAGAGAATGAATACATTCGTAAAGAGTGTGATTCAGTTAGCCATAGCTAATTCCCTTCCATGGAGAGAAACGCTCAAGGAAGCCGTGTGTGCTTATAGGTCAACTCCACATTCCACCACAAATGTTGAACCATGCCTGGATGTTCATGGACACAGGTGAGGCAAGGTTGGATGTTGATCAAATATTAAGAAATGTAAAAGAGAAACAGGCAAAATACAAAAACTATTATGATCGCAGGAACGGAGTGAAGGAAACGACTATCAAAGAGAGAGAGTGAGTTTGCATTAGAGAACCCAGGAAAACATTGAAAGGTGAATCCAGATTTAGATCGCCACAGAGAGTAAAGAGTTGTCATGGCAAATCAGTGGTGTTGGAGGAATGGAAAAGATGGTCTTGAGATGATGTTGTGAGAATAGAGAAAGATTTCAATAGACCAAGCACAAGTAAGGACATTAACCTAAGGACATCAGCCGGTCAAGTGGCACAGTGAGTAGAGCGCTCACTTTGACATTCGTGCAGAGCCTGCTAACGCAGGTTCGAAGTTCGTAGCGCTATATAAATGCCAAATTATTATTATCAGGCCAAATGAACAAAGAAACCTTCAAGAGACCAAGCACTAGTAAAGGCAACGACCCTGGAATGTCTGACCACATAAACAAGGAATCTGTAAACAGTCACCATGATGGAAGAAGTGAAGTTCTTAATGGTGGACTATCTAAGAGAAACCGGAAAATTATTCAAAACTTTAACAATTATTACTTCTACTACTAGTATTGGCCAATCATCATGGCCTCATGTATCCTTTTGCATAATCCTAAAAGAAATGTAATTTATACCTTATTCAGTTCACCTTCATCCCCTTCTTTTGCTATACCCCCCTATAACCCATCCTTCCTTAAATCGTTTGTTTTATTTTACATAAGGGAGGGAGATGTTGTAGTAGTCAATAAGTAATGTTGGTAGAATGTATGTCATAGAACTGATACACGTAAGATGGATTCCAGAATGTAGAATCAGGAATGTGGTTTGCTGAGGAGGTTTTCCCGGTGGCGTACGCTCCAGGGGCTCTTATATTAAACCACTTATAAAATGTACTACATGCCTCTGTTATTTTATTACAGAGGATTTAAGGAAACACCTTAAGGTGCCCCTAGCTGGATGGTGCGGTGACGCAAGGTTGATCTTTGAGTCTTTTTATGAAAGTGAGGTGGTGACCTAGACATGGATGATCATAGGGAGCATGTTCTACAGCCCCATTCATTCATCTGGAGAATATCAAAAAGCAATTTAACCTCTGAGCATTCCTCTTGGCAGTTCTCCAGGCCATCATCTTTCAGCTCACCTGTGCCAATACTAAGGGGCCCAACTGTGACGAATCAACTTCCAAGGTACCAGTGGTCCAGGGGTGATTATCGGTTTCTAAACCATCAATCAGCCCCATATCTCTAATACACCAGAAGGGATCCAAAAGATTGGAGTAACAAACAATTTATAAATCTCCTTGTCCATCTTTGGTAACGTGGATGGAACGGCAGGCTTATCTCCAAAAAGTCATGGATCGTTGGTTAGTTGCAACACAGAAAAATACAGTTATTACTCATTGATAAAAAGAGTGTCCAGTCAAGGTTGTACTAAAAATATCTACTATATTAACCACAACAGACAGTCTAACAACACTACGGAATGCAACCCACCCTGTAAAGGAATACAGGGGACAGAACGTTTCAAAGAAGGAAAAGGGATGCACTCTGGATAATGACAGGAGGGTAGTCGGTGTGGTTAATAACCACAACAGTTTAAGGTTTCTTGGCTTTTGCATCAAGAGAGTAATAGGTCTTAAAATGTTTCAAGGGGCCTTCTGGGAAGGGCCCGGGGGACAGAACCACAATGTACCTTGTGCTGAGTTCTTGGTGGTCGGCAGGATTGAGTCGGCTTCAGAACGCTTTGCAGGCTTCTGTTTGGTGAGCAAAGCAGGATGAACAGCTGCAGGCTGGCCTACGCAGCGGCTCAGGCTCAGGAATCATTGTCTCAGTGCTGATCGGCCGTTCTGAAGCACTGGTTCGAGATATCTCAGGTGCCTTTAAGCAACGGCAGCTTGACAATGGTCAGCATTCCCGTCCTTTGCAGATTGAGGAACTGGACTGGCTCGAAAATGTCCTGTAAGGCAGATGTTGGTAGATGCTCGTCTAGACACCTCTCCCAGCTTCTTCAATGGGCTTGTTTCGTCCTTTGAGGCGGACAGCATAAAAGCTGAGGAGTGTGTTGCATGCAGCTGCCTTGTCCGTTGTAGGTTCAGAGACCTTCTGGCATTTCCTATCCAGAAAGCTTGCTGCAGAGACTAACAGGGCACACTGTGTGCTGGCTGGGTACCGGTTCTGGAGTGGCTTGAGGGTCCTCTCAGTTCTCTGGGAGATGTTATTGGAGGGATTTTGCTTCCCTCTTTGGATATACCGGTGGAAGACGAAAGCCAGACTACCTTCAGGCAGGGTCCAAAGTTGAGTTCTCCTTTCTTACTTCTTATGAGGTTGTGAGATGATCTGTTTAAAGAGGGGCTCCAGCCCTCTTTTAAAGCCAAGTTGGCCACGGTGATTGGTGTCGGCTAAGCTTACCATAATGAACCAATCCTGGGGTCCCTACCAAAAACCTCCTATATGTGTGAGGTCATAACTAGAGTGATTTACAACAGGAAAGGTAAAAGGGTAAAAAACAGAACAAGGTGTGCCCAGAACGAAAATGGTGTAAACAGAAATCTCTGGCCACACTCTAAGTTACTAGGGGAATCCAGACGTGGACCCCTTGCTCACTATTCTTAGAGAGGCACAGCTCCTCCCTACTGATGAGGTCCAACCAGACCGAAACACGTGTCTGGGGATGCTGTTGGAACTCTTGTTCAGAGGAGAATTGCCTAGCATTTCGGTGCTGGACTGCCCCAGGGCAGGACAAAGACTGATATGTTTAGGATATTTCTACTCTGTGAAAGATAGTGAGCTAAAGACTCTGGGTAAGTCTCTCGCAACCAGGACTAATGCCTGGCAGAGGGACTCCCAGGACCCCCCTTGTTAATTTGCATATGCAAGTAACTTTGGGTCTCACCCTAAGTTACTAGGGGAATCCAGACGTGGACCCCTTGCTCACTATTCTTAGAGAGGCACAGCTCCTCCCTACTGATGAGGTCCAACCAGACCGAAACACGTGTCTGGGGATGCTGTTGGAACTCTTGTTCAGAGGAGAATTGCCTAGCATTTCGGTGCTGGACTGCCCCAGGGCAGGACAAAGACTGATATGTTTAGGATATTTCTACTCTGTGAAAGATAGTGAGCTAAAGACTCTGGGTAAGTCTCTCGCAACCAGGACTAATGCCTGGCAGAGGGACTCCCAGGACCCCCCTTGTTAATTGACACTAAGTCCCATCCAGCTTCCTGTCTGTTGTGTTCAAAGTGTTTCTCTGGTTAATGGTCCTCTCTATGTTGTCCCTGTTAAAGCGGCAGGTCTCCCTTGAAGCTGCGGCAAGACCAGAAACTCTGGCTCCTGCAAACCACATTCTCGCGACTTAAGAAGGGGTCCCCCCAGCGGGGTGGCTTACTGTAAACAGCAGTCCCAGAGATGAAAGCTCACTGACATTGATACTGAGGGCAGGAGCTGGCTTCAGGCTGACACAGTTACATATGAAAGGTTGTTCCATTTCCTGTCTCCTTAGTTAACCTCTGCAGCCAGGCCCGAGACTGTTTTAAGTACCCTCAATTGGTATGTTAATCACTGCCACCAGCTGCAGTGTTCATCAAAAAAGCAGGGCAAATCCATGGAGCCTTTGTTAGTTAATCAGGCTGGCAAGGGTGGGGGGAAACGTGGTCCTCCCCCTTACTGGAGATGAAATTGTGCACTCATGGCTGTCACATTCCAACTAATTATGACAGGGCAGACTGTTCCTGTAGGCTGTGTCCACCCAGAGTATACAGGTCTATGCATTTGTTGTGGTTTGAGCATAGAAATATGTGTGTGGAATAGCTCCACACATTTTCCTGAGGTTGGTCTACCATCATTCCATTTAATAAAGAATTTCAAAAATCCCTGCGAGCGCACGCCCACCATGCGGATGGTCGAATTCCCCACACTAACCATGTTCAAATCAGTCTTGGACCTGTCCTCTAACTGGGGAAGTCCAACCTGTGGCTGCTACAGTAGGATATGCCCCCCCTCAGGGGCGTTGCTAGGAGGGGGGCTATAGCCCCTGATCTTTTGGTTGTAGCCCCAGATAGAATCTCAGGAGCTACAGCCAAATGACTAGCTAGCCCCCAGTCCCAACAGTTCCGACATCAGCGTAGCCCCGGGTCTTTTCCAGACCTAGCAACTCCCCTGCCCCCCCTAATGAGGATACACCCATGGGCATACATGTGTCATCCTTGTTGGGCCTCATCAGTGAGGTGACATATGAGTCCCTACTCACAGTGTACTTCATGGTGCATGAATGATCCGCTTGTGTAATGTCACAGATGGAATGTAGGAGTCTAACCAGGGAAATTCAGGTGAAGAAACACGGGCTCAAGCATTGGTTTCCTTATGGGGTGAGATATCATGCAGAGCTGAGTGACAAATATGGGTGATGCATATATAGAGGAGCAGCTGTACACATCTGCAGGAGATCCCACCCCCCTGCCTCCCCTGCATTGGAGACATGAGACTGTGCCGTTTTGACACCAGCCATCGTGCCAATACCGTAGCGAGTGTTTGGAAAAAGATACCCATTAAGAGAACCTTGTCGATTGTAACCCCCAAGTGACGATAATCTGCAGGAGGAATATGAGACGAAGCTAAGAAGGGGAGCTAGTGACATAAAGAAGTGTGAACGACGTCTCGAGATACTAGCTGAAGATGATGAATAGATCCTGAACGCCAATGATGAATTAAGGATCGTGCAAACTCACAAGTGTGAAAAAGAAAACGATGACACGTGCACGAAGTGCTGCAGAAAACAACTCTTCAATAAATGTACAAACGTTGAAACGCAAGGTAGATTAAGTCATCATAGAAGCTGGCTATGAGCAGGGGTGTTGCTGGGTCTGGAAAAGATCTGGGGCTATAACCCCCTCAGCCCCTCCTAGCACGCCTCTGGTTATGAGTAGTGAATAGAATGCAGGCAAAGCCGCCATTTTACGGAACTGAACATGGGTAAAACAGAAACCATGAAGCGGGAATGGAAAACTGTGTCGCAGCAAGAATAATAAGTTCATGGAACTGCGTGCCGAGGCTGCCTGGCCTAATGTCAAGATTCTAGAAGGCGAGGCCAACTATCTTTTCTGAAGAAGAACGAGTATGCAGAGGATGAACCGTCTTGCAATAAGGTGCAAGAAAGAACACAAAGGATGCCAAGCTTAAATTCATTTAGAGCGTTTAAAGGCTGCAAAATGGACCAAAGAGTGGTCTCCTGTCACGTGAGCCAAGGATGGAAATAGAGTTTGAACTTGGAGTTCCAGACATGATAGCGAGTGCCCTCACTCCCGTGCATTCCCAAAGTCGAGGATATTCTGCAAGGCCAAGTACAAAGACAATTTCATGGCAGAAGGAATTGGTGGTGAGTGATGCTGGGCTAATTGGGTGGTGAGGTAGTTTCATATCCTATCTCCCTACACCTGGGGCTGGGCTTACGTGCTGCTAAATGAACCAAATGTTCCACACATGGCACCAGCATGCCAACCAATTGTATTAGTCCATATAACGAAGGACCTTATAGTTTGAAGACCAATGAGAAAAAATATATCTAATATTTCTGAAATTACATGTTTTTGGAGGTAGGCATACGTTGTCCATCTGTTACCGGGAAGCCAATAACAATCCTAGCTCCTATAGAAATGTATACTTAGATGTGTCCCTTGTCCAATGCCGACCCTTGATAGGTTTTTCACTATTGCCACGTAGTACGACATCACTCTGACGCATTCTTTAGTATAAGGAAAATATTTTGTGTGGTGATCATTGAGAGACTGATCGTCTGTCCGTTGATGTTCGTTGTAACCTCCCTGTTTTAGACACGTGTTAATAAAACAGATCTTGCCACATTCTTGAGTTTGTCCGGTTATTTAGACTCAGAATTATTCTGGTGTAATCCCATCCATTATATATGCACGGGCCATAAACTCACATACATTAAAAGTAGAGTTACCAGGTAGTGAATATCCAGTAAAGGGTCCTTCCTGCACACCCCCTTATTGTTTTCACACCCCTCCGTGGGCTTCACCCCCCACATTCATTTCGGGTGGGCTCTTACTGCTTTCCTCTGAGATATTCAGCACATGTGCGCGGGACAATTTAACATAGATGTGTCTTTCGGAGCTATAAAGCCAACATTCATATTTACGAAAATATTTTCCTCGCCTTGATGACCTGCAAATGATGGCTAGATGATTGCAACAGGAGCTTTCACCCACTGAGCTAACCGGTCACTTGGTACACAGGTTTAATGGAACAGCTTCGCCGATCCCCTCGCACTAGTACAATCCTCTCCCACACCTTAAGGATCTTGGGCCTCTTGCATCTTTTCAGGTGCTCCCAGCCCCCACAACTTCAGCCTTCATAATCTTGTTCACAGCCTGTCCTATACTCGCTCTCTGCTGAGATCTGTGATGGACGTGCAGGGCAGTCTCCGAATCTTATCCTACCCCTCTTCCTGACTTCAGTGCCCTTGAATTAGGCAATAGTAACACCTGTTATTTATAGCAGTATAACACAACTTAACTGTTGTAGCTAAGATGTATAAATAACACGGTATTGTTGATATTGTACAGCAGTATCCATGCCAAGCCAGTAAAATGGCTCAGCGGGTTAAGCATTCATTGATGTGATCTGTCTTTGTTCTGCAGGGCGTGGGTTCGAACCCTGGCAAGGTCCACTCAGCCTTTTTATCCTTCCGAGGTTGATAAAGTGAGTATCAGCTTCGATTGGGTAATACTAATGCATGTAAATATGTGCTATGTAAAGCGCTTTGGATCAAAGCGCTATACCCATTTGAAATCATTAGAATATATTCTATTTTATTTAAGGCTGCACTCCTGTCTGTGCTTGTGGCACGCTGCCCTGGTGCCGGGCTGCGGTGTTGGCATTACTGTCGTATCAACGTCATCAGTGAGCAGTGAAAGCACCTGGGCAGTGGGGTCACTCCTGTCATATACTGAGCGTGATTCCGGAGCGTTTTTCAATGGAAGGTCTCATTGCAAAACGCTTTGTGAAGCCTTTTGCAGCAGGGGTGCGGCCGCCTGCACAGGCATGGTTTCTTCCCCGGCCCACTATGCTTCATTCTTGGGTCTGTGTGTGATGTGTTACTGGGGTTTCCACCGCACGGAACCGCCATTGCTGGCTGCCTGCAGTGTCCACGCGCCCACTGGCAACCCCCCCCCCTCCGCGCACAGCCCACCGCGAGCACCTGCTGGTATTTTCCCTGCATTTGACCCCTGCCACTCTCCCCCTGACCCCTGCGCCCCGTCCTGTACCTGTGAGGGGAGCAGCTTCCTCGGTGTGTCAGCTGTGAGGGGCCGGGTCCCTCATGCCGTCTGCACGGCCACCTGCCCGGCACCGCGCCTTTGAAGCGCTGTTGTGTTATCAGACACCAGCGTCCTTTCAAGGTGTTACTTTAGTTTGTAACTAAATGCACAGCCCTGAGCACCCGTGTCAGCCTTTGCAAACCTCCACACATGACGTTTGATGCACACACCACTCAAGTCAGCTGGAATAACACATCACACCCTGGGCCTTGGTGGCGTTCACGGCACCTGCTGCTGCGGGACACATATAAACATAAACAAGTCCCCATCATTCTGTCGGAGTAATTACTAGAAATAAGCAGCCGCTGAGCGTGTGACATGCGCACTGCTCACTGTGGCCAGCATTTCTTTGGAGGTGTTTAGGTACTGTGGTCAACGTGTCACCAAAAAAAACTAGTAGGACGACGTTCCCTCTGCGTCGGCTCTTTTCTGCTCCCTCCGCTCCCCCATACTCACCGCGTCACCCCCACAATTCAAACCCCGACCTGGGTATTTTCCCCCACCCCACCATGCTGCGTTTTACAGCAGTTCTAGCAAGACTGGACTAAAGGCGAGAGAATATGCATTTAAAGGTCCGCCATTAGCGAGACATTGTCCCCCCAGAGTGTTCAGCTTTGTTCAGGCCCCCACTTCCAATCATTCGCACGGAGCTTTTAAGGGACATGCCCCTGCTCACCCCTACCCCCCCTTATCTACAAACACGCTGTCCCTGCAGAGCTGGGAACCGGCTTTATGTCCCAAGCGGTCAATTGAAATTAACAAAGCAGAACCAGAACCTGGGAGAGAGCACTGTTTCTAATGGCAGGAGATACACACTGCGATGTGACGCTGTTTCTAATGGCAGGAGATACACACTGCGATGTGACGCTGTTTTTAATGGCAGGAGATACACACTGAGATGTGACGCTGTTTCTATGGCAGGAGATACACACTGCGATGTGACGCTGTTTCTAATGGCAGGAGATACACACTGAGATGTGACGCTGTTTCTAATGGCAGGTGATACACACTGCGATGTGACGCTGTTTCTAATGACAGGAGATACACACTGCGATGTGACGCTGTTTCTAATGGCAGGAGATACACACTGCGATGTGACGCTGTTTCTATGGCAGGAGATACACACTGCGATGTGACGCTGTTTCTATGGCAGGAGATACACACTGCGATGTGACGCTGTTTCTAATGGCAGGAGATACACACTGAGACGTGACGCTGTTTCTAATGGCAGGTGATATACACTGCGATGTGACACTGTTTCTAATGGCAGGAGATACACACTGAGACGTGACGCTGTTTCTAATGGCAGGTGATATACACTGCGATGTGACGCTGTTTCTAATGGCAGGAGATACACACTGCGACGTGACGCTGTTTCTAATGACAGGAGATACACACTACGATGTGACGCTGTTTCTAATGGCAGGAGATACACACTGCGATGTGACGCTGTTCCTAATGGCAGGAGATACACACTGAGATGTGACGCTGTTTCTAATGGCAGGTGATAAACACTGCGATGTGACGCTGTTCCTAATGGCAGGAGATACACACTGCGATGTGACGCTGTTTCTAATGGCAGGTGATACACACTGAGATGTGACGCTGTTTCTAATGGCAGGAGATACACACTGAGATGTGACGCTGTTTCTAATGGCAGGTGATACACACTGCGATGTGACGCTGTTTCTAATGGCAGGAGATACACACTGCGATGTGACGCTGTTTCTAATGGCAGGAGATACACACTGCGATGTGACGCTGTTTCTAATGGCAGGAGATACACACTGCGATGTGACGCTGTTTCTATGGCAAGAGATACACACTGAGACGTGACGCTGTTTCTAATGGCAGGAGATACACACTGAGACGTGACGCTGTTTCTAATGGCAAGAGATACACACTGCGACGTGACGCTGTTTCTAATGGCAGGAGATACACACTGAGATGTGACGCTGTTTCTAATGGCAAGAGATACACACTGAGACGTGACGCTGTTTCTAATGGCAGGAGATACACACTGCGATGTGACGCTGTTTCTATGGCAGGAGATACACACTGAGACGTGACGCTGTTTCTAATGGCAAGAGATACACACTGAGGCGTGACGCTGTTTCTAATGGCAAGAGATACACACTGAGACGTGACGCTGTTTCTAATGGCAGGAGATACACACTGAGACGTGACGCTGTTTCTAATGGCAGGAGATACACACTGAGACGTGACGCTGTTTCTAATGGCAGGTGATACACACTGAGACGTGACGCTGTTTCTAATGGCAGGTGATACACACTGCGATGTGACGCTGTTTCTAATGGCAGGTGATACACACTGCGATGTGACGCTGTTTCTAATGGCAGGAGATACACACTGACATGTGACGCTGTTTCTTATGGCAGGAGAAAGCACAATGATGTTTGTTACGGCAGGGTTCTGGTTCGAATCTCACCCAGGGGTGAAGTTAAACAAATTAAAAACGAAGGTGTCTTTCACTACCGTCCTGGTGATGAGAGATTGCCCTGAGAAGTAAGGGAACCTTGTACCCTTACGTTCCCACCCACTTTGACCTCTGGGTATTCACATTTTGAGTTTTAGGTGAGTAGCTATGAACTACAGGGGTAGTGCAGCAATGGGAGACTCACTGCAGGTAGGGGAAACTCAATAACGGGAGGTTTGGCCGCAGCAGATTTCATCGAGGGAGAATTTGTTTTGCCGCATTTTACCACAAATGTATGTGGGGCAGAGGCGATGCTAGGGGGTAGCTGAGGGAGCTGTAGCCCTGGGGCTTCTGCTTGTAGCCCCAAATAGAAGCTCAAGGGCTATTACCAAAAGGCTTGCTCGCCCGAGTCCCGACATTAGCGTAGCAGCGGATCCTTTCCAGACCTAGTAATAACTATGATGTGGGGAGCGGGTTAGGGGAATTATGAAGGCAGGGGGAGATTAAGGGAGGGCTGTGGGGGTTCTCCCCCTGCATACATTTGAGGCAAAATGTCCTTAAAGAAAAAAAAAAACATTCAACCAATTCTGCCTCAATGAAATAAATTCGAAGAAATCCAACAGAACCGACAAATCTTGATTCACTTTGAGAAGGGAAGGAGAAAAATGCCACCTTCAGATGCTGCTCAACCCTTTCCTCTCTGCCTACTACTCTCTCTCTCTTCCTCCTTCCTCTCTGCCTAGTACTCTCTCTCTTCCTCCTTCCTGTCTGCCTACTACTCGCTCTCGTCCTCCTTCCTCTCTGCCTAGTACTCTCTCTCTTCCTCCTTCCTCTCTGCCTAGTACTCTCTCTCTTCCTCCTTCCTCTCTGCCTAGTAATCTCTCTCTCTTCCTCCTTCCTCTCTGCCTAGTACTCCCTCTCTCTTCCTCCTTCCTCTCTGCCTAGTACTCTCTCTCTCTTCCTCCTTCCTCTCTGCCTATTATTCTCTCTCTTCCTCCTCCCTCTCTGCCTAGTACTCTCTCTTCTTCCTCCTTCCTCTCTGCCTAGTACTCTCTCTCTTCCTCCTTCCTGTCTGCCTAGCACTCTCTCTTTTCCTCTCTGCCTAGTACTCTCTCTCTACCTCCTTCCTGTCTGCCTAGTACTCTCTCTCTTCCTCCTTCCTCTCTGCCTAGTACTCTCTCTCTTCCTCCTTCCTCTCTGCCTAGTACTCTCTCTCTCCCTCCTTCCTGTCTGCCTAGTACTCTCTCTCTACCTCCTTCCTCTCTGCCTAGTACTCTCTCTCTTCCTCCTTCCTGTCTGCTTAGTACTCTCTCTTTTCCTCCTTCCTGTCTGCTTAGTACTGTCTCTCTTCCTCCTTCCTCTCTGCCTAGTACTCTCTCTCTTCCTCCTTCCTCTCTGCCTAGTACTCTCTCTCTTCCTCCTTCCTGTCTGCTTAGTACTCTCTCTTTTCCTCCTTCCTCTCTGCCTAGTAATCTCTCTCGTCCTCCTTCCTCTCTGCCTAGTAATCTCTCTCTTCCTCCTTCCTCTCTGCCTAGTACTCTCTCTCTTCCTCCTTCCTCTCTGCCTAGTAATCTCTCTCTCTTCCTCCTTCCTCTCTGCCTAGTACTCTCTCTCTCTTCCTCCTTCCTCTCTGCCTAGTACTCCCTCTCTCTTCCTCCTTCCTCTCTGCCTAGTAGTCTCTCTCTTCCTCCTTCCTCTCTGCCTAGTACTCTCTCTCTTCCTCCTTCCTGTCTGCTTAGTACTCTCTCTTTTCCTCCTTCCTCTCTGCCTAGTAATCTCTCTCATCCTCCTTCCTCTCTGCCTAGTAATCTCTCTCTTCCTCCTTCCTCTCTGCCTAGTACTCTCTCTCTTCCTCCTTCCTCTCTGCCTAGTAATCTCTCTCTCTCTTCCTCCTTCCTCTCTGCCTAGTACTCTCTCTGTCTTCCTCCTTCCTCTCTGCCTAGTACTCCCTCTCTCTTCCTCCTTCCTCTCTGCCTAGTACTATCTCTCTTCCTCCTTCCTCTCTGTCTAGTACTCTCTCTCTTCCTCCTTCCTGTCTGCCTAGTACTCGCTCTTCTTCCTCCTTCCTCTCTGCCTAGTACTCTCTCTTTTCCTCCTTCCTGTCTGCCTAGTACTCTCTCTCTTCCTCTCTGCCTAGTACTCTCTCTCTACCTCCTTCCTGTCTGCCTAGTACTTTCTCTCTTCCTCCTTCCTCTCTGCCTAGTACTCTCTCTCTTCCTCCTTCCTCTCTGCCTAGTACTCTCTCTCTTCCTCCTTCCTGTCTGCCTAGTACTCTCTCTCTACCTCCTTCCTGTCTGCCTAGTACTCTCTCTCTTCCTCCTTCCTCTCTGCCTAGTACTCTCTCTCTTCCTCCTTCCTGACTGCTTAGTACTCTCTCTCTTCCTCCTTCCTCTCTGCCTAGTACTCTCTCTTTTCCTCCTTCCTGTCTGCTTAGTACTCTCTCTCTTCCTCCTTCCTCTCTGCCTAGTACTCTCTCTCTTCCTCCTTCCTGTCTGCTTAGTACTCTCTCTCTTCCTCCTTCCTCTCTGCCTAGTACTCTCTCTCTTCCTCCTTCCTATCTGCCTAGTACTCTCTCTCTCTTCCTCCTTCTTCGCTGCCTAGTACTCTCTCTCTTCCTCCTTCCTCTCTGCCTAGTACTCTCTCTCTCTTCCTCCTTCCTGTCTGCCTAGTACTCTCTCTCTACCTCCTTCCTGTCTGCCTAGCACTCTCTCTCTTCCTCCTTCCTCTCTTCCTAGTACTCTCTCTCTTCTTCCTTCCTGTCTGCCTAGTACTCTCTTTCTTCCTCCTTCCTCTCTGCCTAGTACTCTCTCTCTTCCTCTTTCCTATCTGCCTAGTACTCTCTCTCTTCCTCCTTCCTCTCTGCCTAGTACTATCCCTCTTTCTCCTTCATGTCTGCCTAGTACTCTCTCTCTTCCTCCTTCCTCTCTGCCTAGTACTCTCTCTCTTCCTCCTTCCTGTCTGCCTAGTACTCTCTCTCTCTTCCTCCTTCCTCTCTGCCTAGTACTCGCTCTCTTCCTCCTTCCTCTCTGTCTAGTACTCTCTCGCTTCCTCCTTCCTCTCTGCCTAGTACTCTCTCCCTTCCTCCTTCCTGTCTGCCTAGTACTCTCTCTCTCTTCCTCCTTCCTGTCTGCCTAGTACTGTCTCTCTTCCTCTCTGCCTAGTACTCTCTTTCTTCCTCCCTCCTCTCTGACTAGTACTCTCTCTCTTCCCCCTTCCCCTCTGCCTAGTGCTCTGTCTCTTCCTCCTTACTCTCTGCCTAGTACTCTCTCTCTTCCTCCTTCCTGTCTGCCTAGTATTCTCTCTCTTCCTCCTTCCTCTCTGCCTAGTACTCTCTCTCTTCCTCCTTCCTGTCTGCCTAGTACTGTCTCTCTTCCTCTCTGCCTAGTACTCTCTCTCTTCCTCCTTCCTCTCTGCCTAGTACTCTCTCTCTTCCTTCTTCCTCTCTGCCTAGTACTCTCTCTCTTCCTCCTTCCTCTCTGCCTAGTACTCTCTCTCTTCCTCCTTCCTCTATGCCTAGTACTCTCTCTCTTCCTCCTTCCTCCCTGCCTAGTACTCTCTCTCTTCCTCCTTCCTCTCTGCCTAGTACTCTCTCTCTTCCTCCTTCCTCTCTGCCTAGTACCGTCTCTCTTCCTCTCTGCCTAGTACTCTCTCTCTTCCTCCTTCTTCTCTGCCTAGTACTCTCTCTCTTCCTCTTTCCTATCTGCCTAGTACTCTCTCTCTTCCTCCTTCCTCTCTGCCTAGTACTATCCCTCTTTCTCCTTCCTCTCTGCCTAGTACTCTCTCTCTTCCTCCTTCCTATCTGCCTAGTACTCTCTCTCTTCCTCCTTCCTCTCTGCCTAGTACTCTCTCTCTTCCTCCTTCCTGTCTGCCTAGTACTCTCTCTCTCTTCCTCCTTCCTGTCTGCCTAGTACTCTCTCTCTCTTCCTCCTTCCTGTCTGCCTAGTACTGTCTCTCTTCCACTCTGCCTAGTACTCTCTTTCTTCCTCCGTCCTCTCTGACTAGTACTCTCTCTCTTCCTCCTTCCCCTCTGCCTAGTGCTCTGTCTCTTCCTCCTTCCTCTCTGCCTAGTACTCTCTCTCTTCCTCCTTCCTGTCTGCCTAGTACCGTCTCTCTTCCTCTCTGCCTAGTACTGTCTCTCTTCCTCCTTCCTCTTTGCCTAGTAATCTCTCTCTTCCTCCTTCCTGTCTGCCTAGTACTCTCTCTCTTCCTCCTCCCTCTCTGCCTAGTACTCTCTCTCTTCCTCCTTCCTCTCTGCCTAGTACTCTCTCTCTTCCTCCTTCCTCCCTGCCTAGTACTCTCTCTTCCTCCTTCCTCTCTGCCTAGTACTCTCTCTCTTCCTCCTTCCTGTCTGCCTAGTACCGTCTCTCTTCCTCTCTGCCTAGTACTCTCTCTCTTCCTCCTTCCTCTCTGCCTAGTACTCTCTCTCTTCCTCCTTCCTCTCTGCCTAGTACTCTCTCTCTTCCTCCTTCCTCTCTGCCTAGTACTCTCTCTCTTCCTCCTTCCTCTCTGCCTAGTACTCTCTCTCTTCCTCCTTCCTCTCTGCCTAGTACTCTCTCTTTTCCTCCTTCCTCTCTGCCTAGTACTCTCTCTCTTCCTCCTTCCTCTCTGCCTAGTACCCTCTCTCTTCCTCCTTCCTGTCTGCCTAGTACTGTCTCTCTTCCTCTCTGCCTAGTACTCTCTCTCTTCCTCCTTCCTATCTGCCTAGTACTCTCTCTTTTCCTCCTTCCTCTCTGCCTAGTACTCTCTCCCTTCCTCCTTCCTCTCTGCCTAGTACTCTCTCTCTTCCTCCTTCCTGTCTGCCTAGTACTGTCTCTCTTCCTCTCTGCCTAGTACTCTCTCTCTTCCTCCTTCCTATCTGCCTAGTACTCTCTCTTTTCCTCCTTCCTCTCTGCCTAGTACTCTCTCCCTTCCTCCTTCCTCTCTGCCTAGTACTCTCTCTCTTCCTCCTTCATGTCTACCTAGTACCGTCTCTCTTCCTCTCTGCCTAGTACTCTCTCTCTTCCACCTTCCTCTCTGCCTAGTACTCTCTCTTTTCCTCCTTCCTCTCTGCCTAGTACTCTCTCTCTTACACAGCATGCAAGCACTGCATGACAGCTGGTGCCATGCCTCCCCATGCTTCTAGTGGACGACCTCTTACTGCCATCATATGAAGTCCGTGAGATATGCCGGCTGTGGCTTCGGCTGCAGATGAAAAGGAACCTGTTGGAATATGGGAAGAGTCAGAAATGTTATTTATTTATTTATTATTACATTTGTATTGCGCATCCGACCTTCAGGCATCTGGGCGCATAAACTTACGAAAATGGTTATTTAAATGGCATGTTAAACCTTGGATGAATTCAGGGTTTGTAGTATCAAAAAATGACATCACAGTTTTATGGGAGGGTGAGGTTTCCCCACAGCTGGCACCATGGAGCAAAAAGCAGGATCACGTGATGGTGCCACATTAAGGGGTTTCTTGCACGGGTGTGGGAGAATCTGGGGGAAATCGGAGGAATATTGAACCTCTGTCTAATAGAAAGGCGCCGGAGACTTGAAGTTGGGGCTGCGTGGTCTAGAGACGTCATGTCCCGGTAGACCCTTTCTTTCCATTAGCGTTATCTCCTTTGTAGATCCCCTTCTGAGATTCACCAGGCAGTGCTGTCCATGCACACTTTCTACAGTTGAATGCACCTCTCTTAAGACCCACCCAGTAGTGCTTTGTGAAATGGCCAAAATTCGCTCTGCAGGGAAATGTACACATTCTGTTCAAAATCTGCACCCATTTTAGGCACTTTACAACCTGAAATTATTTTATGGAAGTTTTTGTCCCAATTTTGGCCAATTTAAGGAACGCAAAGTTGACAGACTTCCTATTTGTGTAGAATTTCAGGAATCCAGATCAAAACCGCCCAGAAAATGAACTTCCCCCAAAAGGGGCAAATCAATGAAGATCTCTGCTCCACCGGCGAACTGACGATGGAGACGAATTTCACCACTGTTGCATTGTCGACGGTCATTTCGCACACCCCTACTCCTCAGCTGTCACAGAGAAAGGTCTTTGTAGACCAGTTGTCGGCTGCCACTTTATTCGACTTCGTTTGGCATCATGAACTCCCTGCCTGCTGCTTCTGCAGTCTTGCTGTCAATCAAGTTAGCCAATGTCCCATTTGCCTTAAAGTTGGAAGGGAATTTATGTATATATGATTATTTAATTATTTAGCTAATATTTCTAAAATATTATACATTCCTTCAGAATGTAAGTGAACAATGAAAGGTCAAGGAACTGATTAAGCGTCTCTGTATTTGCTGAGAAGGCGCAGTATGCACGGTGGTGGCACTTAGGTGTGGTCGCGATGCTGGTGAAGAGAGCAGATTTATGGTGTTCACTTATTCATCTTGTGGGGTTGTTTTAATATTGGAAGGAACCCCAGTGCTGAAAATTCCAAGTAAGTGGTATCTGTAATTCATTTGAATGGATGGATGGTGTAGATATTAAGGTTAATAAATCATTTCTTTTTGTTAGGTTTAAATTACCCTGGTGAAGGTGCAACTCACAAACTGTAGTGTTACACCGAAACCGGTTGGGATTGGCACAGAAACATTTAATATAGGCTATTATTATGATTCAATTTGTGTAATATCAATGACTACAGAATTAATGGATGTAGGTGTTGGATTTTTGTGTATAGATGGATGAATGTATAATTTAGTGACGTGGTTTGATTTGCTTAAACGTATATTGTATAAATATGATAATTGTGTGTTTTTGTTAATGTGATGTTAGGTTGTTTTGTAATAGGATTTTTTTCTTTTTTCTACTTCCCTATCATACATTGAATATTACCCTGGAAATTACAGTAAATGATGTCCAAACATCTTGCTGAAAGTAGCTCAACAGCTACTTCTAAGAAGCACCTAAAAACGTTCCCGTTTGATGCGGGACATGTGTAATTCATAATGGTGCCTTTGATGTCCACCCTCTGTATATGCCTACTCTTTAATAACATCTACTGATATCTTTGGCTTTCGAGGGTGGTCTCGTTCCTTCATGTCCTCTGGTTTGTCCAACTGTGTTTGTCTGTCTGTCTGTTGTGTGCGCCCTGAGGCTTGCGGGTTAGTGGCTCAATACAAAACTCAGATAGACAGACAGACAGACAGACAGACAGACAGACAGATCGATCGATCGATCGATAGACAGACAGACAGATCGATAGATAGATAGACAGACAGACAGACAGACAGACAGACGATCGACAGATCGATCGATAGATAGATCCAGCGGATAACATTATCCTGTATGGCCATTGTTGTTCCCTCGTTACCCTGGGTTACGGAACCTCCTCCTTTCGATGAAGTCCTTATCAGACTAGGAAGTGCATAAGGTTATCCTGAGCAATGCATTTCATGTTTCTGCACCAGGTGCTCAGAGCTGGGGTTCGGAAAGTGTTGGGTAGCGAGAAGAGCATCCCCAAAGGGAGAAAGGCGAGCAGTCTGCGATGGCCAGGGGTGCATGCTATGTGAAGATAAGATTATGGATGTTGCTCATTGTCTGGTTTACCATTCCCATCGCTACCGGAAGTGGCGGAAAAGGTTGTAGAAATGAAGGTGCCATAATCCATTGAATGAATAGGAAGATGCCAGCTGTTCAGGAGAGAGAAAGCTCCTTTAGGTGGGGGCTGTCTCAGGGATGGAAGATATAGGCGCCAGGTCTGCCAGGACTCACTGAGCCATCGCTGCCTGTTCCAATAATGGGCACGCCCATTAAACCTGTGCAGAATCCCTTAGCAGTGATGGACACATGTAGACTCAAGATGTTGGCGCCTTATTGGAATAAAGCATGGCCTGAGCCAGCGTGCCAGTTCAGTGCCCATGTAGGGTACAGGCGAAGAACTCTGTCCTCGAAGCAAAGTGCCCATTGATTACCGTGCAGCCAGCTTAAATTACTGGTATTAGACACAAGCATCTTACACCAAGACTGCGGAAGCAGCAGGCACGGAGTTCAAGAGCATGCAGCTTGGAGCAGGCGAGAACAGGAGGGTAGAATGTCCAGCAGGAAGCAGTCTTCTCAGGGAAATAATCCAGAGAAACCATTCGAGAGAATCGTTGCAAACAGTCCCAGGAGTACAGTTGTGAAGCAAAGCATATTTGATATCACCATACCTACATAGAGACCACGCCCTACTATCTAACGGCTTCACCAATCGCATCCAGCTACCAATCCCACAGTACGATATGCGCATGCTCAGGAAAAACGTGCGCGGTTGCCCAGCGGCCTGTGTCACAAGCTCTAATTAGCTGAGCAATCTTGATGCCAGTTCATGGATTTAAATCCTGGAAATAGACTTCATCCCTTTCCCCTTCCTCCCTTCCCAACCGGTTCTGGAAATGGTACCACAAAGTCACATCATGCACCGCTGCCATGCACTGTATATACCCAACACTGCATGCCCGGGTAAGAACCCCCACTCCCTGTGCCTCCGGCATGATGAGACAAGCAGGAACTGATCTGTGAGGGCAGTGAGAGCACTGCAAGACTGCGTAGGGGGGACCAAGAGTGGGAACCTCATGGACAGAGCTGGAGAACCAGAGGGTACATAGCGTGGACCCAGCTAACGTGTGTGCGTGCGTGTGTGTGTGGGAGGTGCACATAAGCAGCCTGCAAAGCACCACAGAGCGCAGGGAAAGGGTAGGGAGATGATATGATAGGTTATTCATAATGCACTAAATGCCAGCGCGGACCCGGGGATCAAACCTGTGTTGCTCCGTGTCGTCCTGCTTCCAAGGCGAGCACGTTGCCCCTGAGCTATCCTCCTAATAGGGAGAGCAGCTATGAGTGGGAGCAGCTGCCTGAACTGGACTTTGGGGAACATGAGAGTAAGATATCATTTGATGAGCTATGAGTTTATGAAAAACGTAACAACGGAGAGTGAACCTGATGTTGTGAGAGTGGTCAGGTGGGTTCCGCCAGTGGTGCCGGAAGTAACTTGATTGCAGTAAATGAAGGTTCTGCAACCTGTGGCTCTCCAGATGTTTTAGACTGCAACTCCCATGATTATTCACCATTGACTATGCTGGCTAAGGCTGATGGAAGTTGTAGTCCAAAACATCTGGAGAACCAAAGGTTGCAGACCTTTGCAGAAAACCATAAGGCCCACTGGGACCGGAATATAACGAAAAGGAGATTCATTGAAGTAGTTTGTAGCCTGTCGCTTATTTTGGAGTGAAGGTGGTGGTAAGAAGATGTCAAGCTTGCAATCCGTGGTGTCAAGAAGATGTCAAGCTTGCAGTCGGTGGTGGTATGATGTTAAGCTTTCAGTCGTGGTGGTAAGAAGATGTCAAGCTTGCAATCGGTGGTGGTAAGAAGATGTCAAGCTTGCAGTCGGTGGTGGTAAGAAGATGTCAAGCTTGCAGTCGGTGGTGGTAAGAAGATGTTAAGCTTGCAGTCGGTGGTGGTATGATGTTAAGCTTGCAGTCGTGGTGGTAAGAAGATGTCAAGCTTGCAATCAGTGGTGGTAAGAAGATGTCAAGCTTGCAGTCGGTGGTGGTAAGAAGATGTCATGCTTGCAGTCGGGGGGAAGAAAGCAGCCTCTTCTTGTTGCAGAGCTACCTGGAACAGTAGGGGAGGAACTAGCCGTGGAGAACATGGGCCTGCTTAGCGGGTTGGTCTAAGACCAGAGGCACTATGTTATGTCAGCAGATTATTATTTGTGATGCGTCAAAATGGAGAGTTTGGAGGAAGTTCACCACCACCCGCTCCACAGGTGTTTGCACCCCCTATAGATAGGCGGGGTATCCATGAGTTCCTCATAGAATGCACTGATCAACACAGAGAAAGGACTCCAGCAGACCGCAGGACAGGATCCGCACCAAGTCAGCGGAACAAGAAACCGGCAGGACTAGCGGGTATGTATCACACTCCATTTTGATTGGAAAGTAGCCGCAGGGAAGGCCACCCACCCGATCACATCTGCAATCATATGCTACTACCTGACACATCACACAACACCTCTGCCACTAGAATGCAGCTAAGTGTGACGATGAATATTCGGTCTAGCTGGACACCTAATCAGTCGCCTGGACTCACATACTCTCCTGACAGTCTTCACAGCACCCACCCACAAGCCCGCTCTACATGGGTCCCTAGCAGGCACTCAGCCACCCGTAAGTATCTTCATGCTGGCTAAAATTCACACGCGCATTGTGATCTCCGGTTCCATGATGTTTGCTCGAGAACATTTGCTTGAGGCCCATTTGTTCGCAATTTTTGTTCACACATTTCATCGCAAATACAATTTGGGGGGAGACCTCCCGCAACCCCCACACATCCTCATACCTAAACCCGACCCCCGCCTATATTTGCAAGGAAATGTGGTAAAAAAAAGGAGAGCAAATGGGCCTGGAATGAATGGGCCTGCAGGGAAATGGGCTAGATTGCAATAACCTCTGACCAATCTCTCATACCTTGGACTTCAGCCCTCCAAGGGCGTGCAACCACAGCGCTTTGAGGCCATACCAATGGCAAAAGGCGCTATCCAAATGCTGTATTACATTACCTGGCGGATTTTCATGTTGTTCTCTAATGTGTTCCATCGTGAAGGGGGCACCAAGAGAGGGTGTGATAGGTAATGGTGTCCAGTCCTAATCTGATGAAATTAAGGAATTTTTGCCCTCTTTTTTTTCAGAGTCTGGTGACAGTGTTTAGACTCAAATTCAAGTACCATTGTAATGCTGAGGGAGAGGGTACCATCTGGGCTGGGTAAGGCGAAGTGGAACACAGATGCGATTTTGCAACACGTTACACTCACCGAGACATAGGAGGTAGCATGTTGAGACAATGTAAAAGAGTATTCCCTACACATGAAGATGACTGCCCAAGAGGAAAGAGATCTGCCAGGGCGATCGGCTTTCCGCCCATTGACTGGTGGTTCGCTGAAGACCCATCTCCCTGCTCTCCCCCACACTCCATGTCTTCCCCGCTGCACAGCAGTCCTCTGCTCCATAAATCCCATATATGCGTTTCCCCAGATGCATCTGCCAGTGTGGGAAATGGGATGGTAATATGCGGACCATGAGCCAAGTTGTTCAAATGTGTGGATGTGGAGCAGGTCATGTGATTTGAGCATGACGGCTGCTGCACAGATTTATTTATTGTATTGTTCATTTATAATGCGCTTCATACCAGCAAGTGTTTTCTAAGCGCCGGGCTTGGGATTCAAATCTGTGTTGCAGGGCGTTGGCTTGCTTCCAAGAGCTATCCTCCCTCCCCTAACCATCTAGATCACTGAACCGGATGGAGATGGTTCTGGATCACAGGTGAATGGTGGGGGGGGGGGTTGATGGTGTGCTCAGGGGTGCACGGTTGCCTAAGGTGACAACAGTGGCTATCCTCCACAGAGGGAATGCCAGGCGTCTAAATTATCATACTGTACATTTAATTCGTGTTTTTCCTTTGCATTTTTTAGGTCTGTGGAGGCGCAGGTATGCTGTGTTCTGGGTGTGCATGAGTGATGGCGATCAGAATGCCAGTGGCGAGGATGACATTGGAATGTGCATGGGTGATGGCGATTAGAATGCCAGTGGCGAGGATGACATTGGAAGTGGTAAAGGCTTTTGTACTGTCTGTTGTCTGCAAGTTGCTGTTTTCCGATTTCCCTGCCTTGATGTGAGGAGTATCCTCTTTTTATGTTGTGCTACCCGGAGTATCCTCTTTTTATGTTGTGCTACCCGGAGTATCCTCTTTTTATGTTGTGCTATCCGGAGTATCCTCTTTTTATGTTGTGCTACCCGGAGTATCCTCTTTTTATGTTGTGCTACCCGGAGTATCCTCTTTTTATGTTGTGCTACCCGGAGTATCCTCTTTTTATGTTGTGCTATCCGGAGTATCCTCTTTTTATGTTGTGCTACCCGGAGTATCCTCTTTTTATGTTGTGCTACCCGGAGTATCCTCTTTTTATGTTGTGCTATCCGGAGTATCCTCTTTTTATGTTGTGCTACCCGGAGTATCCTCTTTTTATGTTGTGCTACCCGGAGTATCCTCTTTTTATGTTGTGCTACCCGGAGTATCCTCTTTTTATGTTGTGCTATCCGGAGTATCCTCTTTTTATGTTGTGCTACCCGGAGTATCCTCTTTTTATGTTGTGCTACCCGGAGTATCCTCTTTTTATGTTGTGCTATCCGGAGTATCCTCTTTTTATGTTGTGCTACCCGGAGTATCCTCTTTTTATGTTGTGCTATCCGGAGTATCCTCTTTTTATGTTGTGCTACCCCGAGTATCCTCTTTTTATGTTGTGCTACCCCGAGTATCCTCTTTTTATGTTGTGCTATCCGGAGTATCCTCTTTTTATGTTGTGCTATCCGGAGTATCCTCTTTTTATGTTGTGCTACCCGGAGTATCCTCTTTTTATGTTGTGCTATCCGGAGTATCCTCTTTTTATGTTGTGCTACCCGGAGTATCCTCTTTTTATGTTGTGCTACCCGGAGTATCCTCTTTTTATGTTGTGCTATCCGGAGTATCCTCTTTTTATGTTGTGCTACCCGGAGTATCCTCTTTTTATGTTGTGCTATCTTATGTTCATTTTTTAATAAAGCTGCAGCTGCCACCTTAGCGGCCTAACAGCACCAAGGCTTGTCCAGAAAGCGGTGTATTGCGCCCCTGCCAGCGGTATCCAGACCTTAGATGGCAAAGGAATTTAAAAGGGCATCAGAGGAGAAGACGAAGGAGGGGCAGTGTAACACAAACATCAAAGATTCATAGAGGTAAGAGAGGGAACAGAAGGTAGAGGTGGAGGTTCGGACACTTTGCAGGCCTGCAGCATCAGTGAAGAGCGATGAAAGTATCCCACCAATCAGGGAAAGGGATAATGCCCAATGCTCCTAAGAACAAGCCAATGGCCAGTGAGGACAGTTGCTAGGATTTACTGCAATAGGTCAATTGCTTGATGGGCTGCAGTTGTGCTCATGCGTACCCTTGAAGTAGGCAGTCTTGCTTGGCTGTTAGGTGTTACCCTAACCTGTCCGACACCCGAACGCAGCCATCATTGGACAGCCAGCTGTCAGGGGTGCCAGAGCCCAGAGTGGACTGTGTGAAGGGGGGAATGGCGTGACGCAAGAGGGGCCAAGGAAGGGGCAATGTGCATGTTCTCTCAATCTGCCATACCCGCGCTGGGACCCGGGCGTGAGTGCGACGGGTTGGAGGAATTTATTGTAAGGAAAACATTTAGATTGAGGAGGCAAAAAAAAAACATATAAACTGTCAATAGTTGTTTTGGGCATGTGGGCACCCTTTGATTGCCTGTTCATTTACAAATAATACTGAAATGGCGTGTGCGCCCTGACGGCCACGGGCATGTGGCGCGGTACAAAAATGTAAATAAATAAATAAATCATGACTATCTCCACGAGGAACATAGACACTCGAACCACGTCCCATAGCGCTCGGCTTGATTTGACCCTGGCAAACAAACAGCTTTGATTCAATTTCCCTTTGCCCCTGACACATGAGGTGAATACTGTTTGCCTCTCGAATGCCCTCTACGAATGCATCTTCTCAGACCTGTCTGGAGGAAGTCTGTCGCTTAGTTCATTATGCAAACTTCGAGCTTCAGGCAATCACACTTTTAAGGTGTCATTCCTCCTCGTTACTCTTCCCTAATGGCGAGGGACTGTATTTGGACACATACAATGTGGTCTTGTAGAGTTTTATGTGTTATGCTATGGTGTACTACATTACGCCATTCGGCTATTATGCAAATTCTGAACTTCCCACAAATCAACCTTTCAATCTGTCGTTCCTTATCAGTGCACTTTTGCTGGTAGTGAGGCACTGCATTTGGACCTCTAAAAGAACATCTTATAGAGTTGTATGTTCTTAGTATGTTGTACTATATTATATTAGTTACTCGGCTTTTATGCACATTTTGAACTTCCACAAATCGAACGTTAAGGTGCCTTTCCTTATCAGGATACTTCACTGATCGCGAGGGACTACACTTGGAGCTCTAAATGTCATCTGACAGAGTCGTATGCAGTATTTAGTGCTATGTGGTCCACTCCTACCACTGGTCTTTGCAGACAGTTTCATTTCACACTCTCACGTTGCCACTATGGCTCAATCATCTGGGAAGTGGCAGCAGTCTGGAGACTCCCCTCATTACCATGCGCCGAGTGCTAAGGCTTATGGGAGGCATGAACCATTGGTCCAGGTATGGAAGGGCTGCCTAAGCTATTAAAAGCCCAGCCACTCCGGTAAGGAGTTAATTGTTATCATTATTATGATATTTATTGAGTGCAGACCTAGCTCCGAGAAGCAAGAGAGCGCTTTACAGAAGTAAACAACAGTACAGATGCACAATGGAGCACTTTTCAGAGGTAACAACAGAACAGATATACAGCGGGGGGTAGGAAACAGAGTGGCACTGAGGAGGGGTACAGCTGTCCCGGTGGCAGGGAGGGGTGAGGCGGGCGGCGTCTAGCGAGTCAGGTGGTGCAAGGGGCGACATGATGGCCTAGGTGTTGAGGAGGAGTGACTCCTTGAAGAGGTGGGTCTTGAGTTCTTTTCTGAATTGTAGGAGCGTGGGGGCGAGTCTGATGCTGACGGGGAGGAGGTTCCATATCCCTGTTAGTTGGGAGGTCAGGGCCTGCCTCAAGCCTCACTCTATGTTCATCAAGTGCTGTGGTTGGTGGACCTTTTGCCCATCGGGGCAATGAATGGTGTTTGTGGGGTGTTCCTCAGGCATTCGCCCCAGTGCCTAGAATGCCTTGTCGTTCCTCCCTGAAGTATACCCCAGTGTCTCCAAAAAGCATCAATCCCATTTACTCATTTACCTTCAACAAACGTGTGGCGCTTTCTTCTTAAACAGCATGGCGAGTCCCCTTAGCGTAATAACGTGGGCTACGGTTCCCGGTCACGGTGTGTATTCGTTTGTGCCTAATCCTTTTTATTTGTATTCTCCATGAGAATACTTCCTACTTTTCAGAGGTTTTGCCCTTGCTTCCCCTGTTTACTCTGGATATATATGTTGTATGCACACACATGGGGAGTAGCGCATGCATTAAGTCCACCAAGCTTGTGTTTTCTTGGCGCATGTTGTTTGTCTTACTAACTCAAGAATGATACATTTGGTGAAGTCTGTCTGGGTTGATTTCATCCAGTAAACCATCATAGAGATGGCGTGAGTGAAAAAGGCGCGAGGGGCCGCCATTGAATCATCAGAGGTCAGGGTTCACCGCAGTTCTGAATCCAGCCAAAGCTTTGTTCAAGAGAGGCTTAAGACCCCTATTCCAATATCCCTTTTTACAGAAGACCTATGCCTGCTGATCTCGAGTATGGTGGTAACTCTGTGATTTACGAGTGCTAATAAAGACGCGTTAATCCCCTTTTTTTGAGTCCATAAGATTCCATGTGAATTTGCCGCAAGCTATAATTCTGCCACAATAAATCAGCCAATTTTTGCAGGTGAACTTATTTGCTAGCGGTAAATCCTCCACTTCATCTCCAAATTCTGAGTTGGAAGTGCAACTGCGGTAACGTTGGTGGTGAATCTGTTACTGTAAAAATGGGAGGCCTTGTTGTGATGCTGGAAATGCATCAGAGGGACAGGGCCTCTGTATCCTTGTACTTGATTGCTTCATCATGTGTGTTCTGTCTTGTTTTCCGCACAGGAGTTCATGTGTGATTCCTGATGGAGACAAGATGGCCCCCGTGGCCTCTTGCTTTCCATCGCCTGTTACCTTGTTTCCCGAAGTCCCGGGAAGCTCTGACTCTGTCACTTGCCCCTGACTGGCTGTTGGGTGGACGTTCCATATATGGTAGTGAGGGGAAGTCCAGGCTAGTCTGGCTGGTGCCTTCCCAATGACTGTATGTTGTGGGTACGCCCGTGGGGTGGGACCTGGGTGAATGGAGTGTTTGACGAACACACATTTCCTGTTATGGGTGTCTAGTATCTGGTGTGTAACACAATGACTGAGATAGCCCTGCCCAAAACTGGTATGAATGCAGTACGGAGTGTTTAATGGCTGGGTACTTGTTGTGAGTGTCTGGAGAGAAGTGAATGGCCTGAATGCACTGTGAGCCTGATTGGCTGGCTGCCTGCCTGAATGCCCTTACGAGTGATTGGTTGCCTGAGTGTGACCCAGCAGAGTGGATGAGAGACCAAATAGTATATCTGGGGACCTCTCACTGCTAGAAATCGTTCAGAAGCTGAAGTTGAAAATGACATTGAAATGGATGCTTAATCTTGAAGCCCTGTTGGAAGAGAAGAATTGCTGTTGCTCTACTTCGTCGATCTGAAGGCTGCTGTGTCTCCAAGAACTGATCCAAGAGAGGAACTGGTAAGGAGACTTCTTCCCGAGCTAAGAGGGACCATCATGCACCAGCTAATCTTCAACAAGGCTCCCTGGAAATCAGACCCTCGAAAGGCTGCTGACTGGAGAAGGGGGTCGCAGAGGAGACTGAAATGAAGCGGCCGACATTGCCGTCCATCACCGTCGACTGAGATCCAGGAGGTATCGCTGTGACCTCGTCGACCGGAGCTGCCGTGCTCTATTGCCTAAGAAACACTTTGAATCAAGGACTCTCTTGGTCATCACCGTTGACCGCTTCCCTCCTGCCGGAGAAAGTCAAGGTTGCCGCCGACCGAGGAGAATCCGTCGGTGGGTTTCCCGGCCATCCAAAGACCTCAAGGACGCCAGAGAAGATCCTGATGCCAGCCGTGGTCATGTCCCGATTGCCGATGCTGACGACCCGAAGCCCTTGCTGGGTCAAAGTTCTTCATTGACTCTTTGCGGCAACAAACTATCGTCAAGGTGTATCGCACGCCTCATCTGTTGCAGGACGTTTTCGACCGATCTTCAACGAGCACTACAAGGACCGAAGCTGCTGCCTCAACGACAACGCTCACCTTTTCTTCATCCAGGAATCTCGATGACCCATGGCTCCTGCCTTAAAGGGAGTGCACTCAAGAAGAGCCCGCTGACGACCCGACAAAGAACTCTACAACACCAGGTACATTGGGTTGCAGAACTATTAGAAAGACCTGAGACTATATTAAGCATATCTGGACTGGGCTTGTCAAATACACTTTATTTACAGGTTGCCCAGGTGGGGGGGATACTCGCACAGAACGATCTCATGGTAGTGGGATAGACTGTTCTGCCATTGCTTGATTTAAGTGCGTTCTTTCCATGTCTGTCGCTGACACATCTTGCCATTTGATTCATATGTCATTTGAACTGTTAGCAGTTGATGCATTTCAAGGGAATCGATAGTTAAGAGTGGTACCACATAGACTTGTATATATATTTGCCATTATAGTATTACCAACGTACAAAGTGTGTTATTGTGATTGTGTACATAACGTGAACCTCATTTATATAAAGAGCTGTGTTTTCACTAACATAGTGTGTGGACATTCCGTTGTGGGTGCTTGGGGACTACACTGTACTTAAGAACCAGCCCTCATCATCTCCTGAGAGCTGAAGCCTTTTATTGCTCGTCCATTGCTATTGCATAGAGAATCATGGCTGTGGTCCTCTGTGCCTCTCCTCTGCCATACAGAGAGCAGGAGTACAGACTCCCCCCTCCAGTGCTTTACACCTGTCCTCTAATTTAACAACTCTATGTGACGTGGCATGCGCCCAAGTGCTGGATCTCAGGCATGTAGGTGACCTGCCAGGCAGAACCTGCACGGGGCATCGCGTTCAATGCTTTTATCATTATTTCTTTTCAATAACTACAGAGAAGGTTGCGGGTTAGGATAAGCATTTTTAGGGTTACCCAAAAAGGAAGGAATAGCAATGTCATTTTTTTTACATAGTGTTTCGAACGGGGTGCCATGGATGGCATGTGCACCGAACCGAGCTGTTTGTGGTAATTCCTTTGCGTGGTGGAGAACCCGTGCAGGGACAGCAAGGAATGGGTAGTAAGGTTGTGAAGCCATATGCTGATGGCCAGGTGGGCATCACGGAATGTCTCCTGCTGCAGTTTCTCTGGGAGCTTGTGGGCTCTGGTAGATGCTGTTGCAATACCCCTACCGTGACATGAACGCTGCAAACGCTAGTGCGATATAGTGATGATTAGTAGGAGATGGGTGCTAGCCGGGGCGCATGAATTTGAACATGTGTTTGCCTGCAGTTTCCATATGTTCGTAACTCTGTGACCTTCCATCAGTGCACAGAGATAAATGCACATATCATGTATGGTTAAGTATTAGAGCTCCACTAATGTATTGATTGTGCATTTGTTAGGCTCTTATGCAGTAAGTCAATTCTGTTTCAAAGTGCCCACAGGGCAACACAGAGGGAACATGGGATTATGGCAAAAAATACAGTGGAGGATGAGGATGAGCCTACTATGCCTTATGTGTATTCGTAAAATGTAGTATGATATACGAACATACGACAGCACAGAGAAATGCCTGCACCTTTGCATGTTGCACTGTATCTGAATTTGTAATTTGTACCTTGGAACAGGAAGTACAAAAATGACATCTGAGGGATAGAGACCCAACGCCATCTTCATGTACATGTACACAGATCATATTTACTAACAGGATGTTTGCGATTAACTTGCAGGACACATGCACTGTGTTAGCCAGTTGCTGATAGGAACTGTTCTCACCGACTCAGAACAAAATGTGTGAGAGTTATTGTTAGGAAGAATTCTCATACATGTGCTAATTCCCTTCACCTTAGAGACCCCCCACAACTTTGCTGGATTTTGAGAAGTTGATTTTTTTTACCTGGAGAGAGTGTGAGCCTTTTTTCCCACTCTCTCATGTATTTTTATGTGTGTTTCACTCTTGTGTTCTTTGATTATGGATTTGTAGACAATTCAATAGGCATCATCTTTTCATGTGTCACACAGCACCCTCAGTGCAGTGACACAGCGAAGCCTTTTAGGCTGTCCCAAAGTTTAAATACCTTCTCTGGGATAAACTACTGTTTCCCAGAGAAAGTAAGGTGAAATTAACTTTACTAGTCTTTTCTAATTCCTAGACCCAGCATACACTGTTTTACAATAGAGTGCTGGATGGGTTACTTAGTATCCCCCAGTCTGTTTCTGTAACTAAGAGAACTCTGGTTGCCCATTAACATCTGAATCAAAACTTCTTACAAATTCTTGTAACAGCATCTCAATGCCTCCGGGCTGCAAGTGCGCTTCACAAATGCAAATAAATAAATAAATAAATACATAAATAAATAAATAAATAGAAACTCAAGTAGCAGTCAAATGCTACCCTTTACTCTCAAAATGGCTGGTGGCAGTGGTTTTACAAAGAACTACCATGATTTTTTCCGACTGCGAACACTGGTAGCGTTAAATCGCCAGAGCCATGTTTTTCAAGATGGCGCCTGAGCCTCCTTTGTTTAAACGGGTCCCGGTCTTTTTCCACCGTTTCTTTTTGGAAAGGTCCTTCTAGAGTTTGTCTCCCTTTTTTTGGTCCCTTTGTTCCTATGCCTTTGGCGGGCTTCAGGACTGAAGACCCCCTCTGGCACCTGAGTGTCTGGGGTGGGCAGGAAGTGAGGGAGGTGCCCAAAACTACATGTGTTTAGTCACCTAGGAGACCCAAATGCACTCTGGTGTGATTGGCTGGCTGACTGTCCAGCAAGGACAGCCACCCTGCTGGATGAGTGGCAGCTAGGCTGGAATGAATGGGAGAAAACTGTTTAAAATGCATGTCTCTTGGCTTGGAAGGCAGAGTCGACTACTGGAACGAAAGAACCGAAGACGAGCTGGAAGAGGATGCCTGCTACAACTCCTGGACCGTTGGTTTGCCCAGTGAAGCCCTGCTGCAGGTATGAATCGCCAAATTGATCTCAACAGAGAAGCCCTTCAAGGACCACTTCTCCCTTTAAGTTGGTAGGATCAATCAACTCATAAGACACCTGGATACTATTCTCGGAGCTGGTTGTATTTTCTCAGAGTGCTGCAGGAAACCGAATAGCCAGGGAGAAGGACACCAGTTTTGTGCTTGACTACAGATAACGGAATTGAAGATTTGCCGTTGCCAGCTTTTTGATCAGTCCCCATGCAGTGCAGGGGTCCCCTGACATCCTTCCTCTTGTCCCCACGACGGAGGCTCAGAAACAGAGAGATCTGCAGGAACTGCCAGGAACAGACGTCTTCAGCTGCATCTTTTTCTTCATTGTAAGGTACTGCGAAAACCCGACCTGAGAGAATTTACCACTCACTACGAAAGTGCTTGAAACTTTGGCAACTTGCAGGAATAGTCAGCTTGTGACCCAACATATAAATCTTTCTTTTACAAACTACTTCTGAGATCTTTGGCAAAGACTTTTCCGTTTAAGTTCCAGAACTGCTTTATCCTATACAAGACTTTAGCCCATTGACTTTGGCCTGACCTATTGCGTTGAATCAACTCCTCTGGGGAACTCAAACTATTTGCACTGTTTAAGAGTAACTGTATTATTCGTTTTATTAACTTATGCCTTTTTGCTCCTCCTTCAAATGCTTTGAATGCCATTTTGCTCCTCCTTCAAAGTAGTTTAAATGCCTCAGAACCTGATAGTGTGAAGTACTGAAGTATATTCTTTTGTAATATAGATTGCCTCCTTCTAGTGAATGTTTTATAACTGACTGTGAAATAAATTAATAAGTGTTTTACCAAGAAACCTTGAGTATAAGAGTCTATTTGGATACTTGTAATTATAGACCTCTGTGTAACACCCTTACAGCTCACATTCACTCTTGAGATAAGCCTGACTGCTCAGCAGCGTTACCACAAAGCAGTGTAGTACAGACTTATACCAAAGGTTGGTTTTGCTTACACCTGTAGTCCTAGTTGTGTGTAGTGGTCCCAAAGGGTACTGCACACAAACTTTGCCTGACAGTTATGTTATGTTCGGTTATGTTATTATTCTGTTATACTTCACACAGCACCACAATAGGGGACTTAAAGGGTAGAGACTTGTCCATGTAGAGGCGAATGTTGACTACGCCTGGGATGGCAGCCAGACTGAGGTCTGTGGTGTGAAAATGAAACAAGGCCAAAGAGAGTGGCAAAGGGGAAGAGTGGGACAGGTCAGGGAGACAGAAAGGTACAGATGTAACTCACAACATGTACTGAGATTTAAAGCATACGAGTGAGTGGTAGGTGAGATGAATGTACAGTTTTGGGGTTGTAATCAAGAGAGGGGATGAATTTTTCACTCATTGGCCCGCCAAACTGTCATAGTGGCAGTTACTACTCTGGTGGTGTTATTACGTTAAGTCCATGTTATGGATGTGTGATGGCCATGGGATGTGCTCAAGCTTTCATAGGGTTGAGGGGGGCTACTCACCAGATCATCATACTGGATTACATCTTACTGACAGCCGCAGAGGATATGGTAAAGCTGAGCCAGCCGACGGAGGTTGGCTGTGTGCACAATGAGTACTGGGGGACACAAAAGGAGAGTTTAGCAGAGGATCTCCCTAAGCCATATCAGGCTGTCTTGTGTGGAGAAGGGAGGAGGGGTGCCACCTTTGCGTGCAGTGAATAGCCACTGGAATGCAGTGTGAGAGAATTAAGTTAGAGGTAAGGTTGAGAAACAATGCACGGCAGGCTCACTACGTCAAAGGAGACATTCACATTGAGTACACACCTCTATGAGAGCAATTGTCTATGAAAAGGCCTGCATGCAGAGACTGCTGGCACCCTAGGCACATGCTTTGAGTCCCTCCTGCACTGACTAGGTGTGTTCAATCGATGGCCAAGGGAACAGGCGAGCACACGCTCTTCTACTAACTCTCTCGGCGTGACCGGCCATGAACAGACAGGTCCCGTAGACGGAAAATCTGGGAGGAACTACAGGCACTCTTACATAAGAGGGTGAGTGTTTGATCCGTAACTTCTCTGGGAGAAGGGTCCTCTTTGGGGTACAACATACTTCCATTGCGGGATGTTTTTTCGTGGGTTTTTTACCGCAACATTTTTTATGAAACAACCCATCTAATTTTTTAGGGCAGGTTAGAAAATTACATATATGTGGTGTGGGTGTTTGGGAATAGATACAGAATTAAAGGGAATGGGAGCCTGGGAGGAGCACCCCAACAATAATGTTTAAAATATTTGATAGATTTTTGCATTAAAAAATGTGCAGTAAAAAACCCAGCGAAAAAACATCCCGCGATGAAATGAAACGGATCCCTCTTTTCTAGTCCCACTTATGTATATATTACAATAATTTATGCAAAGTTCATACTATGCTACAGTTGTTATTATTGTATAGTTTTGTTGTGTTACATTTGTGAATCAATGGGTTCATTTCAACCCAAATGTTTTGGCTGCATATTTTAATGAACTTACCAATGTCTATGTAGGTGGGGGGGGTCTTTATTTGGAGCCCATGTTTTTGAAAATGTAGCTGCAGCTTCGACAGCGTCAGTAACCATCTATCTTTCTGTTTTTCAACAGAAAAGGGAGGCTGTTGGCCTGTGTGGTGTTAAGAGTACATTTTTTAAGGTTCCACCAATCGATAGTGTTTGCATTTCCAAGTTTTGCAGGTGATTGGATGGTTGGTTGGATTGTTCTGGAAGAAGCAACAATAAAAGTGTGATGCAATGCTGTGTGTGTTTGTGTTTCTGACAAGTTGGGCATATGCCTCCACTGGGATATGACACACGCATGGTAAGGGCATATGTCTCAGGAGGATAGCTCAGGGGCAACGTGCTCGCCTTGGAAGCAAGACGACAGGGAGCACCACAGGTTTGACCCCTGTGTCCGTGCTTAGAAACCTCTGGGTATTAAGGGGGTAATTCATAGAAATCAGCGCACAAGTGGCGCACGCGGCTGGCGCACAGTGTGCGCGTGCGAATCCCTGCGCCAGCCGCGTGCGCCAAAACCCATTTCCGCGCACAGCGTATTCATGGATTCCATCCACCAAAACCAGCCGTGGCGCACAGTGGCGCAGCGACCTTGCAGCAGCGCCAGTTACGCCCCCAAGAACGCCTTCCGCGCAGGGAAAAGCCATCAAAATCCCCAATCCAGCGCAAAGGGCTGCGCTAACCCTGTACCAGCACGGCAAGCGGGCTACGTGTATTTCAGGGGTTCACGTGAAGTTTCTCACGCGATCGGGCCTGGGGGAGCGGGCTACGTGTATTTCAGGGGTTCGCGTGAACTTTTTCACGCGATCGGGCCTGGGGGAGCGGGCTACGTGTATTTCAGGGGTTCGCGTGAAGTTTCTCACGCGATCGGGCCTGGGGGAGCGGGCTACGTGTATTTCAGGGGTTCGCGTGAAGTTTCTCACGCGATCGGGCCTGGGGGAGCGGGCTACGTGTATTTCAGGGGTTCGCGTGAACATTTTCACGCGATCGGGCCTGGGGGAGCGGGCTACGTGTATTTCAGGGGTTCGCGTGTCGGGGGGAGCGGGCTACGTGTATTTCAGGGGTTCGCGTGAACTTTTTCACGCGATCGGGCCTGGGGGAGCGGGCTACATGTATTTCAGGGGTTCGCGTGAACTTTTCCACGCGATCGGGCATGGGAGAGCGGGCTACGTGTATTTCAGGGGTTCGCGTGAAGTTTTACACGCAATTTCAGCAGGGTACGTGTATTTCAGGGGAGCCGGGGAGTCCTACATGTGATTTGACAGTGTGGGTCCTCCCAGGTGTTGCCTGTACACCCTCCACAGCCCCTGCAGGCAGCCCACACCACAGGGGACTACCCTGCATCCCTGGTCATGTCCCGCAGGCAGCCCACCCAACATGGGCATGCCCCCCAGCAAAGGCACATGTCTCCTTGAACTAATGAACACCAACTCATGTCCCCCACCACCCCCACCCCCCAGCACTGTGGGGCACCTGCCAGCAGGCCCCCACCCATGTCCAACTCAGGTCCCCCACCACCCCCACCCCCCAGCACTGTGGGGCACATGCCAGCAGGCCCCCACCCATGTCCAACTCATGTCCCCCACCACCCCCACCCCCCAGCACTGTGGGGCACCTGCCAGCAGGCCCCCACCCATGTCCAACTCATGTCCCCCACCACCCCCACCACCCAGCACTGTGGGGCACCTGCCAGCAGGCCCCCACCCATGTCCAACTCATGTCCCCCACCACCCCCACCCCCCAGCATTGCGGGGCACCCTCCACCAGGCCCTCGCCCATGTCCCATCCATGCCCCCCTGCACCTGGGTCCCAACAATCCCCAATCATGTCTGTAATGGCCATCCTCCCCTGCCAAAAGGCCCAACCAACTATCACATCCACCCACATATCAAAGGCAATTACATGTTACACACCCAATGTAAATAATGCAAATGAACACATGTCTGTCACACACAATGGCTGCAAGTGAATGTTAAAACACCCAACATGACATGCATGAAAGTAATGAGATGATACGACACATTGAAGGATGAAAATAAAAATGTATTGAAAATCAACTAGAATGGAAATGAAATTAGAAAAACCACAAAGCAAAACAACAAAAAGAAGATGAATGTCCATGAAAAAAATCCAAAAAATCAAAAAATCCATAGAAGAACTATATACAAGACAATCCCGGGTCCATGAGCCCAACCAAATGAAACCTAACTATGTCAACTAACTAAAAACTGAACTATATACAAAAAAGTGGCGCATTGTCCAATCGCAACCAAATAAAAAAAAAATAATTTAAAGGAAACCTACCACTAACTATATAACTATATACAATGGCAGCGGGCAAGTCCTGCGGCTCACTCTTTGATGTTGCCGGCCAGGGCATCATCGAACTCCATGTCGATGTCCTGGAGGCGGGACTCTGTCCTGGCCCCGAGGTCTCGCAGGGATAACCCCATGTTCACCTCAAACTCCCTGCGAGCTTCCTCGAGGCATTCAGCCCGCCTCAACGCCCGACGCATGGAGAACTCCGCCCTGACCATGGTGAGCCGCTCCTCTTCCGCCCGCTGCTGCTCCACACCTATCCGCTGGACCAACTGCTCCCACACGGAAGACACTACCATCCCAGGGTTCTCCTGCCCTCCGGCCGATGCCTGCCCCTCTGATCTTGATGGCCCCAAGCCATGATGCCTCCCACGTCGAGCCTGCTGCTGCCTCCGACGCCACTGCCTCTGCCAGCACGACGGCATCCAGGATGATGGAAACCACCGACGCCGTCGTGCACGTGCCCTGCCCGATGATGCCGTCACATCCTCCATCTGCTGGGGTCCAGTTGCTGTGTTGTCCACCCCTGCTGGACCTCTGACTCCCGACTGTGGCAGGGATGGGATCCCCACCGAGCTGGCTGCATTGATCAGGGCAGGTCCACAGGGGGCCCTGGTGGCATCTGGGCCGGAAGACGGCAAGGAGAACGACTGGCGTATAGTCTACACAGAGGAGGAGAGGGCCGCCAGATTGGCCGACACATGCAGGAAACCCCCGAACATGGCCGATCCCAATTGGGCCACGTCGGCACGGTGCTCTTCGTGATGACGTGCGTGCTCCTCCTGGGAAGCACGCACGGCATCACGAATCACAGCCGTGCACATCGCGACCCCAATCAGGACCTTCTCCACATGGCCAGGGGTCCCCTCGTCCGCAGGTGGAGGGGAGTCAGATGACATGGACATCCCCTCTACCTGCGGACAGGCCTGGGACGGGGCATCCCTGCTGGTGCAAGGTGGTGCACCCACAGGTTCAGGGACAGCGACATGCACAGGCCCCTCCACGGTGACCTGTGCTGTCTCCTGCCCCTGCCCCTGGACTGCACCACTTGCACCAGCAGGGATGCCCCCACCAGGCCCCATGTGCGCCTCAGTGGCGGCCTCCTCCTCCTCTGTGGAAACCACCAACCTGGATGGCTCCTCGCCGTCTACCGCTGTAGCAGGCCCCTGTGGGGGCTCACCCACCCCTTCCGCTGCAGCCGTGGGGGCATCCCCGCTGCCTTGCTCCACAGCGCCGTCTCCGCCCTCTCCTTCACTAGCCACTGCGTAGAGGGAGACATAGAACACAAGCATCAGGGTACTGTACAATGGTCCCCTCGACAGGAAGCAATAGCAAATGAGTGCCACTATCAAAGTACACTTCCATCATGTCACACCACAACACATGTGTCAGTCCAGGCAAAACACACACAGTGACAGTCATGGTGCGTGCCATGGACATTTCAATGCATGTCCAATGGACTCTCGATTCATACAATGTAATGGGACTCACATGCATCATGGGTCATGCCTATCACATGCACACACTTCACCTCAGTCACATCCATCTGGCCCCGTACACCCCAATCACAGTGCATACAAGGATGACTAGGCTGCATCAGTGAATCTGTACATTGTCACAGACATGTGTCATGCATCCATGGCACTCACAAGTCACAGACACGCAGGTCAGGCACACAGACATGGATACCACATATGTATCTGGCATCAGCACCCATCCCTCGCCCCCACCCATGTCCGGGAACAGAGACTGCCATGCTCTCATGTGTGCAATCTGCACAGGGCACCCATGTCGCATTCAAACACATGCAACAACCGTGCGGTTCACACATTACAGGTCGCACATGCATTCCCATGATGTCCCTGCACACATACATGCGTACATGGCCTATGTCACACATGCAGGCAAGTATCAGACAACCAGCACACTGCAACATGCCCTGTCTCACACAGCAATGCTTGGCCACTTACCGCTCAACTCCAGACGGGTCTCCCTCTCAAGGACCTGGGCGTGGAGCGCTGGGTGTGCGCGTTCCAGGACCCTCAACTGGATGGAACTCATGCGGCCCCGGCCCCCCTCCACGAGGCGCCGGGCCTTCATGAGGGTCCTGGACCTCAAGTCCTCCCAGCGCTTCTTGACCTTCTGGATGGTGCGGGTTGCCACCCCCTCCGCGTTGATGGCAACGACACCGTCGGCCCAGATCCTATCCCGTCCTTCCCTGTTGGCGCGGGACGATCCGAAGAGGGCATCATACTGCCGGGGGTTGCCACTGGGGTCAGATGTGGATGTGCCCGACATGGCAACCCCAGGGGCAGGAGTGGGTGGGCAACTGGGTCCTGGGGCTGGGCTGTGGAGCGATGTTATTCGAGTCGGGAGTCTTCTGTACCAGCAGGGGTGGATACAGCAACTGGACCCCTGCAGATGGGTGATGTGCAGGCACCAAATGGCAGGGGACGGTGGCAGCAGGCAGGCAGGCAGGCAGCAGCAGATGGCACGTGGGAGGCTGCTTGGGGCACTGGGGGGCAGTGATTCGGCTTTCTGGGCAGGAGCGTGGTCTTCCGTGTGTTTTCGCGTGGCCAGCTTGATACGGAGTGATTTGGCACGTGAAAAATCTGCACGTCAGCGTATAATTCGAGGAAAGGCCCTTAGCGCGTAAGCGCGTCAGCACGCGTACGCGATTTCATTGGACCGAAGGCCCTTACAGCGTAAGCGCGTCTGTGACGTTTTGCGCACGGGCGTTGCCCTGGCAGGGCTTGGAGATCCCGCGTGCCTTTATGTTCTGCACGTGCATTTCGTGCGGTGCGTGTGTTTTCCATCCGTTGGGGTTCACACGCTATTACTTCACAGCGGGTGTTGGCTACGCGTTCTACTACACGCAAGGCAGACGGTGAGTGGTACCCCGCTCCCCCAGGCCCGATCGCGTGAGAAACTTCACGTGAACCCCTGAAATACACGTAGCCCGCTCCCCCAGGCCCGATCGCGTGAGAAAGTTCACGCGAACCCTTGAAATGCACGTAGCACGCGAGAAAGTTCACGCGAACCCCTGAAATACACGTAGCCCGCTCCCCCAGGCCCGATCGCGTGAGAAACTTCACGCGAACCCCTGAAATACACGTAGCCCGCTCCCCCAGGCCCGATCGCGTGAGAAACTTCACGCGAACCCCTGAAATACACCTAGCCCGCTCCCCCAGGCCCGATCGCGTGAGAAAGTTCACGCGAACCCCTGAAATACACGTAGCCCGCTCCCCCAGGCCCGATCGCGTGAGAAAGTTCACGCGAACCCCTGAAATACACGTAGCCCGCTCCCCCAGGCCCGATCGCGTGAGAAACTTCACGCGAACCCCTGAAATACACGTAGCCCGCTCCCCCAGGCCCGATCGCGTGAGAAACTTCACGCGAACCCCTGAAATGCACGTAGCCCGCTCCCCCAGGCCCGATCGCGTGAGAAACTTCACGCGAACCCCTGAAATGCACGTAGCCCGCACCCCCAGGCCCGATCGCGTGAGAAACTTCACGCGAACCCCTGAAATGCACGTAGCACGCTCCCCCAGGCCCGATCGCGTGAGAAAGTTCACGCGAACCCCTGAAATGCACGTAGCACGCTCCCCCAGGCCCGATCGCGTGAGAAAGTTCACGCGAACCCCTGAAATACACGTACCCCGCTCAATCGCGTGTGTAACTTCCCGCGCAACCCCGAAATACACGTGCCCCGCTCGCACAGGCACTATTGCTGTATGTTGCCACTTTTGTAATGCGCAGGGACGCTACCGCCTGCCTTCGTGTGGCGGACGTGTTTGGGCTTGTTTGGGCTTGTGCGTGTCTTTCGCTGTGTGTGGCTTTGCCCTATTCGATTCCATGAATACGTGTGGTTCGGGTGCGTGTGGGCGTTCCGTCTGCTTCCCTGCAGTACATCCCCAGTTATGCTCTTGTTTTCGCGAGTTGTTCCCCATTCCGCGCGTTACGCCCCGTGTTCCGCCCACTTTCTAGTGTATGCGCAGAGGTTGTGCACTTTCACTGTGCGCGTCGCGCACGTCTTTCGGGATGTTGCAGTGACGTGTGCGCCATGCACGGGTTTGGCGCACATCCCGAGGAAGACACGCGCAGGGACTTCCATGAATTGCACGCGTGCGCGTGCGCCTCTTTTTTCCGCTTGCGCCTGCTTGCGCCTGCTTGCGCGTAGATTTTCGGCGCACGTTTGTTCCATGAATCGGCCCCTAAGTGTGTTATAAATAACCCATCATATCATGTGCGTGTTTGTTGTTTCTGCATGACAATGATTGCATGCTATGATGGTGCGTGAGTTTTCTGTTCTTTGGGATTCATGTTGTGGACAAGTCGTTGTGGGTCGTTTTGCTTGATTTGCAATATTCTCCTCTTTTCGTTGTGTACCTTTTACCATATGGTGAGCTTTATATTTGTTATTTGTTTGGGCCATGTGACCATGTTGCTTGAGGGCCGCCGATGTTTTCATTTCTTGGTATGTTCTTCATTTGAATTTGTCCATCCAGACCAGCCGGATAGCTCAGAGGCAACGTATTTTCCTTGGAAGAAAGACAACTTGGAAGCAAGACGACACAGGGCAACACAGGTTCGATACCCCGGTCTGCGCTTAGAAACCTCTAGGTCTTAAGCGCATTTTAAATAACCAATTACAATTCTCCTGTGTGCTAAACGTGGAGGTCATTTTGTCCGGGTTTGTGGAATATTTCGTTGTGCAGTATGTTTTTTTATTTTGTATTGTATTGTATTCGGTTATTTATATAGCGCTCTTTCCCCATTTGTATGGCCTCAATGCGCTTTAGAGTTTTGTCCCTCCAAGACAGCACGAGTATTAACCAACTTTGCCCCACTGTATTTTGCTCCTCAGCACTGTATGAATTGTTTGCTCTAGTTGAATTTTTTGACTTAGTTTAATTATCGCTCCACTGCATCTACTCTCTAGCAGCCTAGATTGTTTGTGAACGGCATGCCTTGTTTGCCCCAAAACCGATACTCTCTTCTCTGTGCCCAAGCAAATTCTATGCAGACCAACTATGCCACTCCATCAATATAACATCCCTCCCTACAGACACCAAATAGCAGAACTGTACAGCGCTACAACCAAATTACATACCACTGCCCGGACCAATGCACCCTTACACCATGGGCACAGAAGGTTTCCATCTGAACACAAATGCCTCCAAGCTAGCGGTGGGTGTCCTGCGGCCTTCCTGATCTTAGACCTACATTTCCCATCAGCCCCAGCCAGCATCATCAATGGTTGGAGATGATGGGATTTGTGGTCCAGAGCCCCTGGGGGGGAAGGGGCGCAGCTTGCCCATCACAACTCTATGCCCTCAACACAGACCACCTAGGAACAGCCACGCAAACAGTGCCCAGGTTCATCGGTACTGCACGCAGCAGCAAAGCTATCTTCCATTTTAACTCTCCCCCTACTCCAGGGGTCTGCAACCGTTGGTGCTGTTTTGGACTACAACTTCCATTAGCCCCTACCAGAATAGTCAATGAATGGGGAATATGGGAGTCGTAGTCCAAAACATCGGTAGAGCCACATGTTGCATACTTCTGTACTAACCTAACTGACCCCCCTCTCTCCGCTCTCTCTTTCAGGCCCGTGGCAGCGGAGCGCGGTATTAATCCTAGTAACACATAGGATCATGTAAATCATGTGATCAGCTCAGAAGGATGAAAGTCTGATCAGCCTTGCCTGTGACTGCAGGCCAACACAGAGGCGCGTGCTAAACTCACTCAGCTATCCTACCTGTAAATTAAGAGAAATAAAGGGGGGGAGAAATAAAGAAAGGAGGACAAGAAAGAAGTGATGGGTTTACAGTGTGGGAAGTGGACAGGAGAGGGTGGCTGCAGGGAGAAAGTTATCAAAGTAAGAAAGGATTCTAAGACAGTCTGGATAAACATACTTTTTGTCAAATTCAGGTGAAAAAGCGATAGTGCATTATGCAAGCAAGCTGGCGCAACAGTTTAACTTTTAATTCGATTTTCAAAGCACTCCTAAATGCCCTGCTGCTGCAGCAGTGGTTGCTGAACACCACCTGTACCCTCTAAGTGCCCCCCTCCTGGGAAGTCCGGGCTCGGACGACCCTTGGTGCAATGGAAGATGGCATGTTTTCATGCCCCAAAGTGGTCTGGCTCTAATTTGCCTGCCGTCCGTACGGGCGATTTCTGTGTGTACACCCCCGCCCCATGCAGCCCCCTTTCATCTCACACCCTCTACACATCGCACTGTCTTGTCGCTCTCGCGTTGCCCTCTTTATCCCGTCGTCATCAAAGGCGCCTTTCATGTCCGCCCAATTAGCCAGATTATGGCCGGGCTCCAACTGCGGCATGAGGCTGTGCAGGTGGCTGGGGCGTGGGAGCCGTGCGGGCTGGCCACAGCGGGCCCCTGACTGGCTTCAAGGCCAGAGTTTGAGCCAAGTCCCGCAGCGTTTCTCCTGCGCCAGGAAACGGCGGAAGCGGAAGTCGCCCTCTGCAGAGATGGCGCCTGGACACTGTAGGCTGTGGCCTGTGGGCCTCTTGAATGGGCCGCTTGGGAAAATTGGCCACATCTGGGTTAGGAGGGTTTCAGTATGGAAGACACATGAAAAGATAGCAGCAGAAACCTGCAGCACAGATGTCGAGTGGAAGTCGGAAATGTCATAAGTTGTATTTCAACACTGGAGGCTTTCCTATTACTTTCTTTATTTTAACTTATTGTAGGGGGCTTCATACACCAGAATTGTGTTACAAAGCGCCACAAGGCTAAATGGGAAGGGAACAGGGGAAATAATAACAATGGCAACAACAGTAAATATACAGTCGTGGCCCTGCTAGGCCTTGTGGCATTCGGACCTGCAAGTGCATTGAGGAGAAGTGATGGGGATGGAAGGAAGAGCAGAGGAATGGGCAAGTGCCAGAGGGCAGCCAGGGAGCAGAAACTCAGGCTCAGGCTATGCATTATAATCCACTACACACACTCATACATGCCAACATTCCAATGCGCCGGGGAGGGAGATTTTGTCGGAGAAATCGGGATACACACACTCATACATGCCAACATTCCAACGCGCCGGGGAGGGAGATTTTGTCGGAGAAATCGGGATACACACACTCATACATGCCAACATTCCAACGCGCCGGGGAGGGAGATTTTGTCGGAGAAATCGGGATACACACACTCATACATGCCAACATTCCAACGCGCCGGGGAGGGAGATTTTGTCGGAGAAATCGGGATACACACACTCATACATGCCAACATTCCAACGCAACGGGGAGGGAGATTTTGTCGGAGAAATCGGGAGACATACATGTTCCCATAGCAATGCATCGTGGCTAGAATTATGAAGAGAATGTGAAAACTAGCGATATGTTTCACTGAAAAATCAGGAGTCTCCGGCCTAAATCGGGCGGGTTGGCATGTATGCACACTACCAGCAAAGAAATGAATCCATTCACGCACCTCATACCGTGAGCCGTTAGGTCCCTGGTTGAAGCCTTCACCCATTTTCCCATTGCTGCTTTCTTTCAATCCCAGAAGCGCTGTTGCAGTGCATTTTATACACTACTCATTCTTCTCGGTCTCCGAAGGCCGGGATGTATTGTTTTACCGGACACTCAGAATTCAAGCATAGGCGAGCCCAGCGATTTCTGGTGGCAGGTGGCAGGTAACTTGGGTTTTATCCTCAGGATAGCTTCTTAAACCACTTCTAAAGTCCCAGGTACACAAAAAGATAGGAAACACCCACCAGCCACCTCTCTCGGCCTAGCTCAGTCGCAACTGACACACACATAGAACATTCATTCAAACCCACTCGGTTGACCATTCACTCTACTCACACCAACATTCCATCTCACATTTACTGGCCAGCAGGACAGGAACCAATACTATGTCTTCTTTTCATCTCGGGAGGATAGCACAGCGGCAACGTGCTTGCCTTGGAAGCAAGATTCCTCAGAGCCACACAGGCTCAATCCCTGGGTCCGTGCTTAGAAACCTCTGGGTATTAAGTGCGTTATAAATAACCCATCATATCCTGTTTCCTGGGCCATATCTTTTTTAAAAGAGCGGCTCCCTTTATCCCAACATAGTCTTTCCTAGCACAATAATAGCGCCGGCAGGTTCAGCATGTGTATTACTACCCACAGAGTGGTCTCAAGCTGAGCTCCCTCCCTACTCAGGGCCACATATATTTGAACCTCTCAGAAGGTAGCAGTGAGGGTGTCCTTCCACAGGTTAGTTTCAGGGACCCCATTCCCCTAGGGATATCAATTCACTAAAATGCCGGGGGTAGCATAAGTGACAACTGAGTGCAGAGGAAAGGACCTCATGGCATTAGGCGTCCATACACAGCCGTCAAGCCGCACCAGTACAACGATGCCCACGAGAGCCACTAACATACTACTGCCCTCTTCCGAAAGCTTGTTGACTGCCTGGGCAGAAGGTAAGGTGTCAAGAGCACTGGAAGGGTGACAGTCTGACACAAAAGTGTTTTTAAGGTCTCAAAGGGCCATATCTATGCTTTTGTATAACCCAATGTCCCCAAAGGAGAATGCTGGGATGTCACTAAGTAGCAGCCAGGAGTAGCAACCGCGACCTTGGCTGCTTTGATTACAATTTTAAATGAATTTATTGTAAGCCAATGTAAGTTGTTTTTAGACCACAACTACACTTTTGGATATGTCATCAATAGCACGGCGGCCATATTTAAAAACACAATCCATTGCCATCCTCTTCAACCAGTGGACACCTGACCCCCACATCCTCCACAAACCTTCTCCTACACCCATTAATCATCAGAATGCCTAAAGTTCTGAATAAAATCGGAGATCGGCTGCGGCAGGAGCGCTTTTCTAGGTAGGAGTTAAATATGTTGGCTGAAACCCTACAAGAGCATGCCGATGTAGTCTTCTCAACAGAGATGACCAGACCGGCGATCATGAGAAAGAAGGCCATATGGGCCATGGTAGCACAACACCCCGAAATGCCAGACAATGCAGAAAAAGGTGGGACGATCTACGTCTCCGCGTAAGGAGTGGGAGGTGATGTCCTAATACATCTGACCCTGGTGACATCACAGAGAGTTGACACTTGCCTATTGATGACATATCCAAAAGTGTAGTTGTGGTCTAAAAACAACTTACATTGGCTTATAATAAATTCATTTAAAATTGTAATCAAAGCAGCCAAGGTCGCGGTTGCTACTCCTGGCTGCTACTTAGTGACATCCCAGCATTCTCCTTTGGGGACACTGGGTTATACAAAAGCATAGATATGGCCCTTTGAGACCTTAAAAACACTTTTGTGTCAGACTGTCACCCTTCCAGTGCTCTTGACACCTTACCTTCTGCCCAGGCAGTCAACAAGCTTTCGGAAGAGGGCAGTAGTCGTTAGTGGCTCTCGTGGGCATCGTTGTACTGGTGCGGCTTGACGGCTGTGTATGGACGCCTAATGCCATGAGGTCCTTTCCTCTGCACTCAGTTGACTCTTTCACGAAGAAGAAGCAGGTTGTGTGTATTACGCAACTATCGGTGGAGGTTGGTCTGGAGGTGGACCCAGCTGGATCGCCCAGCCTACTGTTTACCCCTCGAGTGCCTCCTTTGAAAATAACCCTAGAGGTTGTGAGGAGGTACTAGGGCGTTGCCCCATCTGGGGAGACAGTGCAACATCCTTACAAAATCCAGATTTGTGAGGTTGGCTGTAAGTCCAAAGGGCTCTGTTGAAGGGCGTAGGAAGTGTCGTGCCTGGTGTCACATGCAATACGTTTTGTTTAGAGCTACCTCTATTCCATTACATACAAGTATTGTAATGTGGTTATGGCGTACACGCTGATGCGCTGAGAAGTAAAACAATGCCGGAAGAAGCTCAGAGTGTGTCAGTGAACCACTTGGACACGCTTGTATGTGAAGAGCCTTTTAACAAGCCCAAACCCCACACTCACTGCCCGTCTAGCGGGGATGGTGCATTTGCCATCAAACTGGTTACCGATTGTGGAAACCATGACTTAATACTTACGGTGGCAAAAAAGTTCTTCTCGAATGATGGTGGTGAGGGCAGTCAACACACTACGGTGGAGTTTGAGAGTTGTAAATATCATCCTTTGATGAAGTCGCCTTCCTGTTCTTTGGAGCGCATTGATGAAACGGGTTTAGGAAATCATCCAAACATTGATTTGATCTCAGACGTTTCTATTTTGGCACCAGTAATCTCTGATGAGTTGGCAAAAAGGGCCCAGCTTTCGCTAGACTTGAGACCTACTTTTTCGCCATTACCGGATGTCAGGGATGAGGCAAGCCTTCATAGGACGATGTTGTCGCTTTCGATTGAATCATCGCCAGTGCTGTATGGGAGGGGAATTGTCCTGAACAGTTTGCCAGGCATTATGTCGCGAGAAATGGCTGACTCAGCCTGCTCTCCAATCTTGTGGTAGGGTGGCCCCTAGCTAGCTTCCCCTTTAGGTCCTAGTACTGACGATGGAATGTTTAATATCAACAGTACCTCTAATAATATTGAGGCGGAACAGGTGGTGGAGGCTTTCTCCTTTCCGTGCTTTCCCATATTCTCGACTCTATGGATAGGGGCTACGATACCCTGAACTAAGTATGGATGGTTTGTAAAGAGACGCGTGCTAAAATGTGTTTCTTGGAAGCATTTATTGCAGCAAAGGGTAAGGAGGGAAGCACCTGCTGTGGAGGCGGGTCTGTGGATCCTGGCACCGATCCCACACCCGACATGATATGATATTTATAACACGCTTAATACCCAGCGGTTTCTAAACACAGACCCGGGGACCGAACCTGTGTTGAACCGTGTCCTCTTGCTTCCAAGGAAAGCACGTTGCCCCTGAGCTATCCTCCCGAGACAACAGTACCTCTGTAGCCATTTAGGGACTTTGAAACCACGGCTAAGTTCCCTGATGGCAGCCCAGTAGTGGTTCCGCCTTAGTCTCAACTGGATGATTGCCCTGTGAAGCAGACCACCCAAACAAGTAAACCACTCTTATAGTTATGCTATGGTAGGTTTGCCTTCCTCGTTGCTACCAATCTGTCCATGCTTGAGCACGTGTACACTCTGAGTCGGCTGTGAACTAATCTGAAGGGCAGATAAGGGTAGTCTCTGCAGTCAACCCCCGGCCTGTTGGAGGACGAGGAGGAGCTACTACCTACTTTCCACCTTGCTCTCCATAAAATCATGACTCTCTGTGAAGCCGCCGCGAAGAGGTTAGCGGCCGCCAGTCCTTGCCGTAGGTCCGCCATTATGAGCTGAATGCGTGTTCTGCATCTTATGCTGGGATAAGCTCATATCAATGCTTGATGTTGTAGTAGCATTTCACCTCTTACAAGTGTTTTTATGTTTTTATTATTCAGTTTGATACGGCTGCTCATTACCTGCATAGAAGGCACCTTGTATAATATTGCCGGATTCTGCCCACATCCAGTCCACCCCCCGATGCGCTGCGTGGGGAGGGGATTTCTTCTGCCTGTCCTTGTCCTCGCTGTTCACTTCCGCACAGCGAGCATTACGGAAGCCGAGCGTATCCACCTGCAGTTTCGATGCTTGCTTTTCCCTGCTTCTGCGATGCATTAGTGCTTCGTGGAATCCCTATACGCCATCCTATGAGGCATCCTACTAGTGTTCCGTGGGAGATTACTTTGGCATACTGGGACACTGGCAGCTCTTCAGTAGTTGTTTGGACTTGTCTGGACAGACTCCATCCCCCATCTCTATTGCTAAAGCTCCTGGTGTTCAGGAACTAGTGAATTCAGTTAAGTGTCTGAACAAAAATCAGGAGAGCAGAGACCCACTCACTGCCTTACCCCTGTTATGGTTGAGTTCAGCTCTAAACTGAGGACCCCTGTCATGAGGATTCGCTCGAAGCCCAAATCTAAGTGCAACTCTTGGTACGATTCCGACCTCACTGTCCTTAAACGCAAGTGCAGGGTGGCAGAGAGTAAGTGGAGGTCATCGGGCGCACCCCCTGACAAGCTGGTCTGCCGCCTGCTCTAAAGGCAGTTCAGATTCTCTGTCCTCTCTAAGAAGAGAGCCTACATCAAAGCCCGCATCTCTGCAGCATCTAAAAACTCGTCTGAACTTTTCAAAATCTGCAAGGAGCTTGCAAATCCTGCTGCAGTCTCTACCTCTCCTGATCCCTCCCAGGCCCTCTGCACCTCCTTGGCCTCTCATTTCACCACTAAAACTCAGGATTTTCTGTCCACTCTCTCTTCCTCTTCCTCCTCTACCACTCCTGGCTCGCCTGAGGCCGTCTCTCCTCCTCCTTTCTCCTCCTTTTCCCTGTCCACCTTTGACGATGTTTCTAGAGAAGTCCGATCTATGATAGTCTCTTCAAAGCCGGTTTTCCCCTGTTCCTCTAAAACCATCAAGTCCCACATCGACACCCTTGCTCCAGCCTTGGCCGATTTCTGCAATCACTCCTTTGCTACTGGATCTTTCCCCTCCCCCTTGTGTACCCCCTTCGAAAGAAGCCCTCAGCCGATCCTTCCTATCCGGTAACTATCACTCCATCTCCATCACTCCATTCATGGGAAAATTCTTGGAAAAGATTGTTATCTCCCAGCTTAATCTACATACTGAATCTGTTGGTTGCCTCCATGACCACCAGCCGGCTTCAGAGCAGCCAGAAGCACGGAAACTGCTCTCCTGAACACCCGTGAAGACATAATCTCCAATCTTGACTCTAATCTCCCTTCTGTCCTCACTCTCCTCAATCTATCCTGTGCTTTTTACATGGTCAACCATGCATCCTGCTCAATCGCCTCTACGACAACCTTGGTATTACTGATCAGGCCCTGGACTGGTTGATCTCCTTTCTCACCGACCGACCCTCTCAGGTCCAACTGGGGTCTTTCCTCTCTTCTATCTCTCTCTCTACTTGTGGTGTTCACCAGGGAACTAACCTCTCTCCCTGGCTCTTCAACCACTACCTGGGACCTCTTGCCCACCGCGTTGCTACTTTCTACTCTAAATTTCAATGGTATGCAGATGACACTCAGCTCTCTTTCAGGCTCCCATCAGCCACCTCTGCGTCTTCTCTAATACTAGACTGTCTGGCCACAATTCAGGAATGGTGGGCCACCAATGATCTCTGCCTTAATGCTAGAAAGACTGAGATCCTCATCATTTGGACACCCGCTCCCTCCTTTGCTCTCTCTCTCTGGCCACCCACTCTGGGCCCTCATCCTGCTCCTTCCTGGAGGCTAAGAACCTTGGTGTCAGCTTTGGATCCACCTCCTCCTCCTCACCTCACATCTCCGACGTCTCTAAGAAGTCAAACTATCAGATGCACCTCCCCAGAGGTATTCTTCCTTTTCTCACTTTCCCCCAGAAGGTCACTGTCTCCAGAGCTCTGGTCCTTTCTAGGCTGGGCTGTTGCAACATCCTCTTTCTAAATCTTCCTGACTCTACTCTTCGACCTTTACAACTTATCCTAAACAGGACTGCGAGACTTGTCCTTGGCCTCCAGCCCTGGGATTGTATCTCTCCAGTTCTGAAATCTCTTCACTGGCTCACCGTGGCTGCAACAATCAAGTTCAAGACCCTCTGTCTCGTCCACAAGACTTTCCGGGGTCTGGGACCGCTCTACTTCCAACTTTCTCTTCCAAAACATCTTCTTTCTCAAGCTCTCCGCTCAGCCACCTCCAACTCTCTGAGGGTCATACGCTTCTCCAAGCAGAGAGTTGGGGGCAGATCTATCTCCTTGGCTGGGGCGTCTCCCTGGAACAGCCTCCCTGCCTCTCTCAAACTGGAGCAGCACACCTCCGGTTCCGGAAGCAACTCAAGACCTTCCTTTTCACTTCCGCTTTCTCTCTCTCTCCCCTGCTGATGCACCTAACTGTTCTGCGCACTGGTCACCTGGTCACCCTCTGAACTTGGGCCCAGGCTCCTGCATGTCCAGTTGCCCTTGCACTGCCTTTGGGATCCCCAGCCCTTAAGGGTCTGTATCTGCAACCCTACAGTCCCTTCTCTCTGCACTTATGAGCCACTTGCTGGCTGCACTTGTGAGATAACTGCACTTCCTCCCTCCCCTCCCCCTGGCACTTCTCCCCTTCCCTCATCTTCACACTTGCACGATCTGAATGACACAAGGCCTAGTAAGATCGCTATTTTGTACTCCCTTGTTTTCCTCTCCTTGTCTTGTGATGCCTAGAAACACTTATGTACAGGCGTGTTATAAATGCCACATCATATGATATCATATCATCCCTCGCAATGACACAATGATTCCTCACCTGTCTGGTGCAAATGTAAACCCACTAAGACAGTAGCCAGAAACACTGAGTTTTAACTCTCAAATTGGCCCTCATAGAAATGGTGAGGCGGCCATTAGGCCGTCTGCAGTGATGATTAATGTCCCAAAGCTCCCTTTGAATGCTTTTGAGGCTACGGAAACCCTAAAAAAAAAGCATATTCTGGATTCATAATAAAAGAAGTTGTCTTTCAATCATGAGAGACGATATTGTTCACAGCACGAGCGGTCCTGCTACCAATTCAAATCAAGATTATATTCGTGTGTTCTTGGTGTCTCAAAGTTTTGTCGATGGTCTCTTATCAAGTGAATTTAGTGCCTATTCTCCAGAGGCATCAATTATTGGTATCAGGTCATTTGAATTTTTCAAACACTTTATTATAATGGGAGATTGTTCATCTGTTAGCAACCGTGTTAACGGCCTTTATATACGTCCATCTCTGCCTAACTGTATTGGTCACAATTTCAAGAGAGTAACCAATGTGTTCACATCAAATTATCTAGATTCAGTGGAGTGACTGAGAGGGGTGTCTCATCAGCCTATTGAACCCAAAAATGGCTACAAAATCATTTCTTGGAACATAGCCAGAGTGAAGAGATTATTGGAGGACCCCGGTTGGTGTTCCATAATTTGTGGTTTTCAAATGATAATATTGCAGAAAACATGGGCTGTACATACTGTTTTTCTCCAGGGGTACCAGGCTTTCACTATAGCCGCTATAAAAGGTGCCCATGGTAGACCGAGATACCCAAGGTGCTCCTGGAATTGGTGGACATTCCTCTAGGTTGGAGTTTTGAAGTTAAGGATACTAGTTGCTTTTTATTTGGTTGACTAACGATATTTTGATGTATGTTTTTATCATTTATAACAGATCCACTTTGTGATTGGCAACCATGGCTCATCTACAATATATAGGCACTCATTACGACCCTGGCGGTAAGTAACGGTCATTACCGGCATGGCGCATTTAACGTGTCCGTGCTGGCCAGATACCGCTAAAAGCGGCACATTACGACATCTCGGGCACGAGCATTGCGCCATGCCGGGAATGCAATCACTGCCATGCCGCTAAAGTCCTTAAATAGCACGTCCGCCACCCTAGCTATCGATAGACCGCGAATAGCGGGAACCGCAATTAGCGGTGACCGCAAATAAGCGGATCCGGAAGTTGCATCACCGCACAGGAACAGGAAAGAGCATGGCGGCCATCTTTAAAAACACAATCCATTGCCATCCTCTTCAATCAGTGGACACCTGACCCCCACAACCTCCACAAACCTTCTCCTACACCCATTAATCATCAGAATGCCTAAAGTTCTGAATAAAATCGGAGATCGGCTGCGGCAGGAGCGCTTTTCTAGGTAGGAGTTAAATATGTTGGCTGAAACCCTACAAGAGCATGCCGATGTAGTCTTCTCAACAGAGATGACCAGACCGGCGATCATGAGAAAGAAGGCCATATGGGCCATGGTAGCCCAGAGGGTCAGTGCAGTTGGCACAACACCCCGAAATGCCAGACAATGCAGAAAAAGGTGGGACGATCTACGTCTCCGCGTAAGGAGTATACTGACAGCGAATAGAAATCTGAGCATGGCGACTGGCGGAGGTGCTGAGTCGCCCATCAAAATGCAGCCGTGGGAGGAGATATGTGCCGCAACCATAGGCACAGAGAGCATAGAGGGGGTCGGAGATATGGAGAGAGGAGCCCGACATTAGGCGACGCAGGTAGGTGCCTTAAATCCAGCCATGCAAAACTCACTGAAGTCCAGATTTTTGGGAAGTGCAATGATGCCTAACAGGGTCAACACGACACATTAGCAGAAGACTGCCTGCAGGCAGTGCTGACCTCCACCTTGTACACATGCATTATGCACACCCTTTCTGTAGCCACCCACATGCCTCCATGCTTTTACCACCTAAGAGGGAGACAACCTGTATGTCATTGCCTCCAATGTGCACCATCTAGTAATCAAAATGAATGCAGCCATCTGAATGCCTGCTCAATGTCTGCAGACCCATCACTAACCCTTTCCCTCCTTTGGTCTACCACAGGCTCTCATTCGGACAGTGCCGACGAAGACACTGGCACTACACCTGCCAAGAAGGCCAGGCCCGAAGACCCAAAACACCGTCCCTCAACCTCTGGTGCAAAAATCAAACCCCCACAGCAGCCAAAATCAACAAGCACTGATGTGCAGCAAGTCAGTCACTACGGCACCACCAACGACAACCATCCGCCCAGTGGTGTCTACTGAAGGCACTGGGTCTGCGAGAAGCAGCACGATTGGTGAGACTGCTGCCACCACTGCCAGCTCAGACAATGGTGAAGGAGATGTTGATGTTGTTGTGGGTGCCCCCACTGCCCCCCTTCATTCCCCCTACCTGTCCCCATGCAGCCAGCATGACAATGGCATACAGGGCCAATCTCCTGATAACTCTTGGCCGGCCACTCCATGCCCAGTGGCAGATGTGCAGGAGGGGGGCAGCTCAATGGACACGCCAGCAGCATCATCCACAGGCCAAAAAACCCAGGACCCGATGCATGAAATTATCACGCAGCAACAACTGGCGTCCCTCTTGACACAGCATGTGGCAGAATGCACCAGCACAAGCGGGGAAATGCGCGAATGTGCAGAAACTGTAAAGGCTGCCATAGAGTCCACCTCCAAGGATATTTGTGCTCAACTAGCCGCGGTGCGGCACGTACTCTCGGAGCTTGTCCAAACTATGAGAGACATGCGTCATTGTGAGCAGCCCAGTTCCTCCTCGGCTGCCAGTTCTACCCGAACCAGCTGCGTCCGCAGATCGGGCAGGAACCTGCGGCATACAGACAGGGGTGCACCGGGTGCCGGGAGAGGGGGGTGCCAATAGAGGCCGCCCTGTGGAACGATCCCACATGATGCACTTGAGCACAGACATCCACACCATGTTATGGGGAGTTGAGGGGGGAGTGGGGAGTTGAGGGGGGAGTGGGTGTGTTGGGGAGTTGAGGGGGGAGGGGGGAGTGGGTGTGTTGGGGAGTTGAGGGGGAGGGGGGAGTCGGTGTGTTGGGGAGTTGAGGGGGGAGGGGGGAGTGGGTGTGTTGGGGAGTTGAGGGGGGAAGGTGGAGTGGGTGTGCTCACTTAAATTTTCCATTTCAAAACACTTTTTGGTTATGCACAAATCACATGTGTGGATATTGTTCATTGTGTACGTGTGCTTTATTGGTGAACAGTCCACAGTGTGCATGTCCCAGACACACCCAGTGCCCCAAGTGCCATCTCCATGTGACACCCCCCGTCCATGTGTGCTAGAAGCATTGGTTAATCAGAGTCTGACGCATGGCACGTCCCTCCTGTGCATCGCTTCCTCCCTGAGGTGCTGCACAATCCCCATCCTCCTCATACTCTTCGTCAGGTGGTTGCAGTTCAGCGTCAGGGGGCAGGGGCACATTCCGTCTGATGCACATATTGTGTAGCAGTACACATGCCATGACGATCTTTGCCACCTTCTCATGGCGGTACAGGAGTGCCCCACCAGACCTGCTAGGCACCGAAACCGTGCCTTCAAGAGGCCAAATGTCTGCTCAATCACCAAACAGGTTCGTGTATGTGCATGATTGTAGTCCTCCTCGTGCAGGTTTTGTGGGTTCCGGACTGGGGTAAGGAGCCACCTCTTCAAGGGATAGCCTGCATCACCTGTATGTGGGCAACAATTTATGTGTTAGTTATAACATCAGATTTTACCTCATCAAGTGACACCATGGAATGCATTCATCTCTTACTTTGAACCCCATTTCAATGCATGAATGGAGTCACACGGTGTGACTGCTATATGCGTATTGCTCTTATAGACTGTTTTGCATGCCATCAACTAGTGTACGCAGGGGGGTCCAGTACCTTGTGAGTGCCCATGCACTGTGTTAGTCCACAGTGGTTGTTTTAGTGATCTGGCAGATGTCCAGTGATATTAATGCTTTCCTCCTGGCACCATTGCTGTCAGCCTCATGATGATCCCTCTGAGCACTTCAAATGGTTTTATGCTATTTAGTTGGGCCTCTGTGTCAGTGTAGTGGTGTATTGATGTTTATGACCGTCATGTGACTCCTTTGTACGCAGTGATGGGGGACTGGCCTTTCAGTAGATGGTGTTTGGTGCTGTGTATTGGCTAAAGTCATTGCATGTACCTGCATTTCGTTGAGGGTGGATGCGGTCCGATTTGGTATAGTGCACATGCAGATGGCTGCGGAATAGTTGGGACATAGCTTCATTCACATGGTAGGGCTGCTTACATCTAGCATTATGTGGTCAGGTGTCAGCTCCAGTCTGGGCTGCTCTGGGGTATGAGCTTGCTTCATTCCCTCTGGTACTCGCAGCCAGGTGAAGTATGCATCTCCCCCCCATATCAGCCAGGTAAGGTATGCATCTCCCCTCCCATATGAGCCATGTAAAGTATGCAGCTCTCCCCCCTCCCCATATCAGCCAGGTAAAGTATGCATCTGTACCTCAATCACCTACACACTTCTCATTAACATGGCTTTGACATGCGACTCACCGAGTAGCCAGGATCTCTGCCCTGCATGTCGCTCCATGTAGCGTCGTATTGTGGAGTTCCGTAGGACCATTGAATCATGGGTTGATCCGGGGAATCGGGCACAACAATGGGCCTCATTACGACCCTGGCGGTAAGGGGTTTACGCCAGCGTTAGCTGCGCCGACCCCTTACCGCCAATTACGAGGTCCCTTAGCGCCATGGCGCTTTTAACACCTGCTTTTAGCAGGTGTTAAAATCCATGGCGCTAAGGGACCATGGAGTTAATTACGCCACCGTAATTTACGGTGGCGTAATTAACGCCTTCCCCACTCCCATTATGCCCTATGGGGCAAAAATGGGAATGGGGAAGGGTAAATGGGGATTGGGGATTTACCGCCCCGCCAACCTCGGAATGGGGCGGTAAGTCCGCCAACCACCATGGCGTAAACATAGTTTACGCCATGGTGGTAAAGTCACGGCCCAGGCGGTAATTTACCGCCTGGGTCGTAATGAGGCCCAATGTGTGATGATCCTGTATGAGTCACATACCATTTGCACGTTGATTGAGTGGTATAGTTTACGGTTGCGGTACGCTACCTCCATGGCATGTGGGACCACCAATTCAACATGGGTGCAGTCGATGGCACCAATGCAACCAGGTATGCCGGCCAGTGCATGGAAACCCACTTTGGTGTTTGGAATCTCCTGGGCAGACAGTGGTAAGGTAATGTGGTCGTCTGTGTGCTTGAGGAGGGCATCAAGCACTTGGTTCAGCGTACGTACGTGAGAATAATGGTTGTGAAATTCCATGCAAGTGCCCCACTGTGTGCTGGTAGGTGCCTGTAGCCAGGAAGTGGAGCACGGATACTACCTTCAGTAGGGGGGGGGTGGCAGTGCGTGTTTCAACCATGCTGACGATGTTGTTGTGTATCATGTCCACGATGGTGGTGATGGTGTCCCGGTCCAAACGGTACAGGGTGTGGATCTGCTCAGCGGTGAGGTTGAATGGACTGGCTCTGATGCGTGGGATTGGGGGCTGCCTGCGTGGTGGCACTGGCTGTGCTGGTGGGGCTTGCTGGCCCTGCCTTGCCCTCCTTCTGTTCCTGCGTCTCCTCTGTGCTGCCTGTTGTGCTTGTTGGTGTTGATGTTGTTGTAGCACTTCCATTGCAATCAGGTCCTCCAGCCCCAACATTGCTAGTCCTATTGGAATCATTGTGAAGTGTGACTGGGTGTGGGAAGGGGTGGGCTGTGCTCCTTTTGTGCTTGGCCAGTCTGTATTGCCTCCACCTGTGCTGATTATGTGCACCTGTGTCACTTTGGAACACTGCACATGGGCGTTTACGGTTGGTCCGCGATGGCGGTATTAGCACCATGGCGGTAAGGTACTTTATGGCCTTTGCAAGGGCGTTAAGAGCATGTCCGCTTGACTCGTACTCATCCCCACTTTACGCCATGCCGGTATTTACGGCATGGGAGGTCGCGTGCCCGTGCCCTTGGCGCAGTTAGCGGCACCGTTGATTACGGTGCCGCTGATAGCACTATCTCGGGTCATAATCGGCCCTAGCGGTAAGGGATGCCGGTAATCCTTTACCGGCATCGTTTTTAACTCACCGCCAGGGTCATAATGAGGGCCATAGTGACTAATATGTTTTGCTCACCCTTCCAGTTTGGGTTTACTCTTGTGGACAATGATTTTAACTTGCAGTTTGAGCCGCTGAAGGAGCTTGTGGATTTATGGGAGGATCAGGATATGGCCTGGAATGTTCCTTCCTTAAATGCCCCAGTCCCTTCTCGAACTCATCGTTTGGCGATAGATGCGGCTTGTACTATAGACAATTTCAACTTGAGACCCTGCAATGGGAGATGGGCCAAGGATCCGCCTGCAAGGAATACTTTTCACGGCCATAATGGTTCCACGCTAATAGATGATTTGCTGATTTGTGGGGAGGATTGAGCAAGGCTGGAGGGTTTTCGAGTTGGTGATCAGTTGGAGAGTAATCACTATCCCTTGGAGTTTGAAATTGTGAGCAGATCAAGGGAGAATGTCAATGCTAGAGTGTTTCTTCATGTTCACTCCTTGGAACTCCAGGGACATGCGCGTCAATCTATCAGATGGTCGAACGTGCTAAATCAAGCCCAACCTTGATATTTATGCACCATTATTAGGTAATGTAGCTATTATCAGTAATGGGTAGACAAGCGACAGACGTATACAGGAAGAATACGTTAACCTAAACACGAACCGTATTCCACTAATTTCCGCCAGGCCCAGAGAAATTTGGAACTGGCTAATATGTAAACCAAGGTGGTTTGACAATGACAAATTGAACAGCATATAAAACAATTTGAGGCAGTGGATAAATCCATCTTATGCATATTAAGATCCATTTACAAGAATTCAATTATAGAGCGAAAAAGGAAGTTTATTAATGAACAATGGTTTCTATTGGACAATGCGCTGAATTCTGGAGATGTGTACCTCTTTTGTAAAATGGTTTCCGGGAAGGTGTTAAATAGGGATAGGGTCTTACATTGTAGAATAGGGGAAGACACTGGAGTCACTTTTGTAGCCTATGTGGAGCAGGGCACATACAGGGCCCTACTTTGGCCACCATGAGCTTATCTCCAAGCACCAATCCTGTTTTTTCAGTTAGTGAAGTAGCTGTTGCCATTACATCACTCAAAGATCATAACGTTGCTGGACCAGATGTGAGCCTGGCAGACCTTTTCAAAGATGTATTAATTATTTGGGCTCCGGTTCTTTGCAAAGCGTTCAATGCGATTCTGTTCAGTTGTGAGATACCTATTTGATGGAGAAAAGCTATTATAGTTCTCATTTATAAAAAGGGGGGTAAGGAACAACCAACAAATGACCGTCCAATCTCCCTCTTGGATGGTGCAGGAAAGCTTTTTGGTCGACTGTTACTAACACATGTTCAGGATTGGGCGGATGGGGAGAATGTGAATAGCGACCTCTGGCTGGGATTCCAACAGAATAGAGGTACCTTGGATCATTGCTTTTGGTTACATCTGCTGATTCAAAAATACACAGTATTAAATAAAATGTTCCTCTATGCAGCCTTTTTAGATTTAAAGACCGCATTCGTCTCAGTCTCTAGTGAGCTCTTATGGCAAATCATGCCATCACACCATGCCCCTATTGACCTGGTCTCTATTACCTCTGCCCTGTAGTCCAGCAACAAGGCTAGAGTTCGCTATGGGTTGGGTGGTGAGACGACAAAGGAGTATGGCGTCTGTATGGGTGTCAGGCAGGGTTGTGTCCTAGCACCCCTCCATTTTAAAGTCTACATTCAAGAAATTATTGATGCATTAAGGGACTGGTGCGTGGACCCGCCAAGAATGGCTTCTGACAGATAGCCTGCACTCTTCTATGCAGATGTTGCAGTGTCACGTGCCCCCTCCGCAGCTGGCCCTAGAACTGCCCGACTATTTTCCAGATTAAGTGCAAGTCCCTCTGTTTAAACCTAAATTCCTAGAAATCAAAAGTGATGGTGTTCAAGCAACCCTTTTCTAAAAAGAGATCTATATCTATAATTGCTGGTGATACTGTTATTGAGCAAGTTACACACTGTGATTATCTGGGTGTGCGTTTTCAAGACAACAGTGGATGGGGCGCCCAATTCGCCAGGTCACTACTCACTTTGGAGAAGTACAGTGGCGCCATTTGTTTGTTCTTCTAGAGGCCTGTGAGCGGTGCCATATCACTGGCCCTTGACTTGTTGAAGACTCGAGCATTGCCAGCTGCCCTGTATGGCGCAGAATTGTGGGGTGATACTAACTTAAGTAAACTGGGTGCTTGTGAGAATACATTTCTCAAAAAAAATACTATTTCTTCCCGTTAGCGCACCCTCTGCTATACTTCATTTAGAACTTTACCATTTGCCAGTAAGAGGCCAAGCCTCACCCAAACCTGCTTTATATTGGCTTAAGGTATGGAATTCAGAGGATGTGGTAAAACCTTGTGAAGGGTTCATTCATATCATGAGTTCAGTGGGAGGAAAGAGTCTTAATGGCTTGCTTTCCATAGGGCTGACCTCTGGGAAAATCCCTGGGCGCTTTCTATTCAGGAAACCAAGCAGTCGAAAGCCTGCATGACCCAGAGAGCTTTGGAACATTTATTGTGGGCGTGGCCCCCCTAAAGCTGGGCTCAGATTATCTGGAATCAAGATGGGAGTGTGGGTTCAAGGCTTATCTAGATATAGTCTGTCCGCTGTTCGAGAGATCTTTGTCTCGCCGGTTTAGACTAGACATTTTACCTGTATCAGTTTCTACTTTAGCATGGTGACCAGACGCCTTAGCAAGGTGCCCTTGTTGTGGCCTTCTTAATGAAATGTTGGTGCATTTTATGCTGACGTGAAAAAACGCTTTATCTGAGCCGTTTATGCTTGTGCACATTTTTCCCTGAGGATTGGTGCTTCTGGCTCAGGCATAAACTTGGGATCGAAGGGTCTGACTATTTTTAGTCAAATCTTCTCAACTGGAATGCTCCACCTGGCTGACTGATAACTCTGGTTCTGCTGATCCGGCATCCACGATAAGTGTGTAGGTGATTTGATGGATGCATCTCATGCGCTGACCGAAGGATTGACTCTTGCAGAGATGATGGCGAACCCATTAACAATACATTGTGATATTTCTCCGCTCAAGGGTCACGGATCGGGTCCCTCCACTCATGTAACGGGTCAGAACGTATGGTGTGGCTGGCCCGTTACTCCAGTGCACAATGACAGTATCTGGGAAGACATTCCTCTCCTTGATCAGGAGGGGGGTCTCTGGCATACTCATCCTGGAACAGATTTGTGACAAATCAACTTCTGGGGTACTGGTGGTCCTGGTGTGAATATCGGTTTCTAAACCATTAATCGGCCCCACACCTCTAATACACCAGAAGGGATCCGAAGAGATTGGAATAAAAAGTAAATTATAAACCTCCTTGTCCAATTGTGGTAACGTGGACGGAATGGCAGGCTTATCTCTGAAAGGTTTTGGATCATTGGTAAGTTGCAACGCAGCGAAAATACAATTATTTCCCAATGATAATATTGGCTGTCCAGTCAAAGTTGTATCCAAAATATCTAATTTATTTACATCACAAAAGACAGTTTTAGCAACAATACAAAATACAACCCACCCTGTAAAGGAATGCAGAGGACAGACAGTATCCAGAGGGCATCCCATTACCTTATTTGAAACTGACAGGAGGGTAGTCGGTATGGTTAATAACCACAGCAATTTAAGGTTTCTTAACCTCAGCACAAAGGGAGTAATCAGTCTCTATTGGCCTTCTGGGAAGGACCATGGGGACAGAACCACAATGTACCCTGTGATGTATCTGTTCTTGAAGGTTGGTCAACAGGGTCGAGTCAGCTTCAGGATGCTTTTCAGGCACTGTGACAGAGTTCAAGATGGGAGTCAGCTGCGGGTAACAGGCGGCAAGAAGGTTCGGCGAGCGAAGTTGGATGAACAACGCAGGCTGGCTACACCGTGGCTCAGGAATCGTTCTCTCAGTGCTGGTTGACGGTTCTGAAGCACTGGTCTAGACGTCTCTGATCTCTTTAAGCGACTGCGACTTGACTGCAGCATTGCAGTTGGTTGCAGTTCCATGAACTCGACTGGCACCAAAATGGTTTTTAAGGAAGATGTTGGTAGATGCTCATCTGGGTTTTTCTCCCAGATTCATCAATGGGCTTGCGTTGCCGTTTAAGGTGGATGGCCCAAAGCTGATGAGTGTGTTGCAGGCAGCTGCCTTGTCCTTTGTTGTACGTTCAGAGATGTTCTGGTGATTCCTACCTAGGAGGCTTTCTGCAGAACCTAGCAGGGCATGCTGTGGGCTGGCTGGGTACCGGTTCTGGAGGAGCTGCAGGGTCATCTGAGGTCTTTATCTCCTTCTGTTCCCTGGGAGATGTTAAGGGGAGGGCTCTTGCTTACTTCTTTGGAGGTCCTGGCCTTCCCTCACTGGCGGAAGATGGAAGATAGGCTGTACTTTCAAGGTCCAATGCTGAGTTCTTCTTATTGAACCAGTCCTGGGATCCCCCCACCAATCTCCTGTATGCACGATGTGATAACCAGAGTGCTTAGCAACAGGAAAGGTAAAGGGGTGAAAATGTGTGATACTAAGTCCCACCCATCTTCCTCTCAGTTGCTGATCAAAGAGTCTCTCTGGTTAATGGATCTCTCTGTGGTTCCTGATTAAAGTGGCAGGTTTCTCTTGAAGCTGTGGCGAGACCAGACTCTCTGGCTCCTGAAAACCACATTATTATAACTTATGAATGGGGTCCCCGTACCGGGGGGGGACTACTGTAAATATGCAGTCCCATTGACAGCTCATTGTCAATGATACCGAGGGCAAGTGCTGGCTTCAAGTTGACAAAGTTACATATGAAAGTTTGTTGGGGTTTCCTTTCTCCTTTGTTAACCTCTGCAGCCAAGCACCATGTGGGTCTTTTTGAAGTACACTCTTTTGTTCTGTGCAGGGATGGAGGTGCATGAAGTTACCTCAGTTACAGAAGCAGTGTGCGTTAATTACATCTAAAAACATTACTGGGCCTCTGATAAGGTCAGGGTGGTAATGCCAGTCTGTTCTATGGCTAATACATTAGTTTAGTCCCACATGGCTGCATCCGACCTAGAAGGGATGATAAGAAACGGTAAAACATCTCAGGCACGGGCCCTGATGGCCTGTGCAATGCATCCTAAAAATGGATACTCCCTTTTGGGCCGCTCTGCTGAACTGCCAGTTTCTACATATATGTGAAGTGGGTTTTATTCCTAGATCATGGCAAGAATCCTTGCTGGTACCGGTATTTGAGCAAGGCTCCCAAATTGATCCAGCATGCAATAGGTTGCTCTGGCATTTGTTTACGTGAATATTTTGCAACTTTTATCAAACCGGGCCCTGCCCGTCCATCTATTACGATCCCACCAATCCCACCAATCGGGCTTTCGTGAGGGATTTGACTACTCCCATTCTATATGGATCCTACAGACCCTTATTTCGGATGCGTAGCACTACAGCGTGGCCTTCGATACTGTTATTCACTCTTGTTTATGGGAAAAACCGACTGCATGGGGCATTGATTATTCTTTGTTATACTTTCTAAAACTATTATATGGTGATACATGTGTAAGGGCGAGACTCTCTCAGGAGGTGGCACTGTCAGGGCATTCCGACACACATGTGGGATTGAAGCAGGGTTGTGCACTAGCGTCCCTGCTCTAAAACTCAGTCTCTAATTTTCCTCCCCAATTTGGCAAAACTAAAACGGTGTGCCTAATGTACGGGAACGATACTGTGATCATGGATAGGACTGAAATTGGGTTACAGCGACCCCTGAATGCATTGTCATCTTATTCTTAACTAAATGGGCTGAAAACTAATACTTGTAAGACAAAGGCCATGATTTGTGGCAGGAAGTATAAGGGTAGGGATCCCTTTATCTGGATCATAGACAATAAAAGGCTAGAATCTGTCGTTGCATATAAATAGCTAGATGTCCATATACAGGCTTGCTCGTTCTTGGCACATCTTGAGGAACAGCTAGTAACAAGAGCATGTGGAAAGTGGTTGGATATTAGGAAGGTTATTACCCAAAATGGAGGGAGATCAATTGAAGCACAAGTAATGGCATATAGGGTGTCTATAGTTCCCACCATCCTTTATGCATTGGAGGTTTATCCTCTCAAGGCAGTACATTGGCTGCCGAAGCTCGAGGCAAAAATTCTTCACTCATTTTTTTAACCTTCCGAGCGCTGTGCCTGTTGAGGCACTAAAATTAGAACTTGGTCTCCAGTCTTTAATATTCATTTGGAAAACCGTTGCCTGCAAATTCTGAGACGACTTAAAATTCAATTGGATTCCAATGCTCTAGCAATCCAATTTAATTTTGGGCATTGGTGGCAATGGAAAGGCTAACGCATAACCTGCAGGGTTCGGGGGGGTACTTCAGGAAGGAATGGGGGGCAGTACTGGACTACCTCCAGTCGGACTACATGGAACAGTGGTGCCCCCACAAAATCAGGATCTTTGACATATTTTCAACTTAGTTGATTGCCTTTTTGATACAAGAGACTCAGAGCTTCCGGGGGCGATGAGGGGTGGGGAGTTGGGATTGTTGATGTTATGTTTCTACGGTTAGAGTTGTATACATATTTGACGCCAATAAAAAGAAGTTTAAAAAAAATCAATTGGATCTCTATTGATTCCTTGGTATATAATACCCAAGCACATAATAATTGGCTGTGTAAGAGCACTTGGTTCCGAGATCTGGAGCATATGGTGGTTAGACACTGTCAAGAGATGATCTTACCATGTTCTGGGATCTCTGATATTCCTTTATTCTTAAGCAAGGTAAATGGTGAAACCTGTAATCTTGATTGCTCTGTTTCTCTGAGTAATCTGGCTGAAAAACGCAAATATGCAGTATGTAGTCGTCAGGACCAATTTGGGGATTCTCAGAGAAAATATCTAATTATGCTTCGCTCCCCGGTGCTAATACGTTTTATGCTTTGCCTACATTTTGATCTTCTTCCTGTATCAGTGAAAACTGGGACCTGCCGGGGAATTAAAAGAGAGGAGCATATATGCCGAATATGTTTAACCCAAGTGGTGACAGCTCGGCATGTACTGACTGATTGCCTTCACCTCCTGGACCTCTTTCTAAGGGGTTACACCAGATTTGGTAAATATAGCTCGGCCCAATTCTGGAGTTCCCTTTTCTCTGCAGAATCGTGTCATCACGGTCGCGGCATTTTATGTCTGGCTCAAAGTACATTCTTTAACCTAATCAAGTAGTTCCTCTGATGCATATTACTGACTATGAAATGGTTCTTTTTTAATCATGGGATTATAATTTAGACATCATGGCCCTCATTACGACCCTGGCGGAAAGTAACTGACATGACCGCCATAGCGTAAATAGCGTTTCCGCCATTGCACGATGGAGCAAAGTGCGGCCAATTCCGACCCATCGGGCACGAGCACTACGCCATGGCGGAAGTGCAAAGTCCGCGATGGCGGAAATGACCCCAAAACGGCCCATACCGCCGTCGTACGGCGCCCTCGGTGCAATTCCGCCACCCATCTTAGCGGTCACCGTAAAGAGCGGTCAGCGTAAATTACGGTCACCGTAAATATACGGAAACGGAAGTAAAAACATGGGGCCGGAACGGGAAACAGGACGCCGTACACCTATAAAATCAGAATCCCAACACAACCATTAAAAACCGACCCTGAGACACATCCCAACCCGTTAGCCACCCCATAATAAAAAAGAAAAATGGGAAAAGTTGCTAAAAAAGCGTGCGATCGCAAGCGGCAGATCCACTTCTCCCATGAGGAACTCACCGTTCTTACAGAGACCCTCCAGGAGAACGCTGCCGTCGTCTTCTCCACGCAAATGACCAGGACGGCACTTGCGAACAAGAAGGCCATATGGGCCCTGGTGGCACAGCGGGTAAGTGCGGTGGGGACCGCACCCCGCAACCCACAGCAATGCAGGAAGCGATGGGACGACTTACGGATACGCGTCCGGAGCATACTTTCAGCCAACCGCAACATTGCCACAGCTACCGGAGGAGGATCTGAATCACCCATCAAGTTGACCCCCTGGGAAGAAATCTGTGCCTCCACCATTGGAATGGAGAGCATAGAGGGAGTCGGAGGGATGGAGAAAGGAGTGCAGACATCCGAAGAATCAGGTAGGTGGGCCAAATTAAACAATGCTAAATCCACAAAGTCCAATCATGTGAAGCACCATGTGTTCCCATAGTGCAATAGAAACACATGTCCAGGAGAACGTCCACATACATTGCCATGATAGCACCCTGTAAAAGTCAGAATAAATACATAAATAAGTTAAAATCCTAAAAACACCCTTGGCATGTGCAGCATGCACACCCTAACTGCAGGCTGCAAAATAACTGCACCCTCAATCCACACGAAAATGAGACCTCCCCCAAGGCCCTGACCCAAATCACCCTCAGGTACCACCCCAATGCATGTGATACATTGCCATTCCAATTACAACAGACCCATAAATAACGCTTGCCCTCCTTTACTCCACCACAGGGTCCGAATCAAACGACGAGCTTCAGGACACCCCTACCAGCACACCTGCAAAGAGGGCCAAGACCAACGGCCAAAGACCCTCCACCTCAGCTGCACGGATCAAGACACGTCAGCAGCACGAATCGAGTGGCAGCACACTGGAGGGGACATCAACAGGCACCCCAGCAGCCAGCATGTCCACAACAGCAGCACCACAGGTCCCCCCAATGGATGCCACAGAAGGCACTGCTTCTGGTGGCAGCAGCACCATAGGTGACACTGCTTTCATGCCAGCATGCTCCGACACAGAAAACGGTGCTGTAGATGTAGGATCCATCCATGACCTGTCCCAATCCCCCTGTATGTTTCATCCCGTACACCATGAGGAAACCACGCAGGGGCACCCACAAGACGACGACTGGCCAACCCCCACAAGGCCTGTGGCAAGGCAACATGAGGTGATCAGCCCCTCTGTGACACCACCGCAAATGGGCATGGCCCAGCAGAGGCAACAGTCCCTCGAGCAGATGATAGTGCAACAGCAGCAACTGGCCACGCTCCTCAAGGAGCATGCTGATGAATGTGGGGGTTCTAAGGCAGCCATTGAAACATCTACTGAGACACTTAGGGCAGAAATGGAGCGAAGTACAGAGACACTAAGGGCACAAATTGAGGGAAGCACCGAGAGCCTGAGGGGACAAATGGAGAGAAGCACCGAGAGCCTGAGTGGGGAACTGCATGCGACGTCCAAAGATGTATGTGGTGAACTTGATGCTGTGCGCCGTGTGCTCACTGAGCTCTCACAAACCCTTAGGGACATGCATGGACGTGAGCAGGCAGAGACATCATCCGTTGCAAGTTCCGTCCAGGGCAGCCCCAACGCAGATCTGGGAGGAACCTGCGCTCCACAGGCAGGGGTGCCCCTGATACCCGGAGAGGGGGCTTGCAATAGCGTCTGACCAATGACAATGAGCATCTCTGGACACTTGTGTTCTGGGGGGAGGTAGGAGGGTGGAGGGGGTGTGTAGGGTTCTTCCGGGTGGCGGGTCGATTGGGTGTGTAATACCATTTCACATTTGCAATACATATATACACATTAATCCAATGAGATGTGTGGACATTGATCTTTGTGTACAAGGCCTTTCTTGGCGTACAGGCCACATTGTGCATGTTCCCGACACACACAGTGCCACAAGTCCCGTGTCCATGTAACAGCCACCAGGCGTGAGTGCTAGAAGCATGCATCTATGATATTCTGACGAATCTCATGGGCCTCCTGTGCCTCGCGGACTCCTTGAGGTGCTGCCACATCCCCACCCTCATCATGTCCATCTTCAGGTGCTTGCAGTTCTGCGTCAGGGGGCATGGCCACATTTCTACGTACGCACATGTTGTGTAGCATTACACATGCCATGACCATCTTTGCAACCTTCTCATGGCGGTACAGGAGTGCCCCGCCAGACCTGCTGAGGCAGCGGAAACGAGCCTTCAGTAGGCCGAATGCCTGTTCTATGACTACACGGGTACGTGAGTGGGCATGGTTGTAGTCCTCCTCATGCTGGTTCTGTGGGTTCCGGATTGGTGTAAGGAGCCATCTCTTCAGTGGATACCCGGCATCACCTGTATGTGGACAAAGAAGGATGTTTGTGGAATAACATTGCTACGTACGCATCCCCCCCCCTTCCTGCCACGTCATTGACGCATCACCTACCCCACATTCACATGCATTAAATGAGACTCACCGAGTAGCCAGGATCGGTGCCCTGCGTGTCGCTCCATGTAGCGTGGTACAGTAGAGTTCCTCAAGACCATAGAGTCATGGATTGATCCTGGAAATCGGGCACAACAATGTGTAAAGATCCTGTTGGAGTCACACACCATTTGTACATTGATAGAATGATATTGTTTCCGGTTGCGGTACAGGACCTCCATGGCATGTGGGACAACCAATTCCACATGGGTGCAGTCGATGGCACCAATGCAACCCGGTATGCCGCCAAGTGCATGGAATCCCACTTTTGCGTTTGTGAGCTCCTGCTCCGAGCGTGGTAAAGAGATGTAGTCGTCTGCGTGCTTCAGGAGGGCATTAAGCACTTGGAATAGTGTCCGTGACAATAGTGGCTGTGAAATGCCATGCAACTGTCCGACTGTGTGCTGGTAGGTGCCTGTGGCCAGGAAGTGGAGTACAGACACCACCTTCAGTAGGGGGGGGATGGCGGTTGGGCTATCTATCATGCTGACAAGGTCAGCGTGTGTCATGTCGACAATGGCGGTTATGGTGTCCCGGTCCAAACGGTAGAGGGTGTGGATCTGCTCAGCAGTGAGGTTGAACGGATTGGCACGGAGGCGTGGGATTGCGGGCTGCCTGCGTGGTGGTAGTGGCTGTGCTGGTGGGCCTTGCTGCCCCTGCCTTGCCCTCCTCCTCCTCCTCCTCCTGCGTCTCCTCTGTGCGGCCGGTTGTTGTAGTAGTTGGTGTTCGTCTTCTTCTTGAAGTTGGAGTACTTGCAGTGCTATCAGGTCCCCCAGGCCCAACATCGCTAGTCCTGTCGGTAGCATTTGGGAGTGGGTGTGGTTGTGGGAGGGGTTTGGGTGTGCAATTTATGTGTTTTCAGGCTGTATAGCCTCCACCTGTGGTGATTCATTTCACCTATGCCAGCTGCAATTACTTTTGGGCGAGCACGTCCCGCACACAACGCTGCTATTTGACGCATGGCATCTTGCAATTACAATCATGTATATGATCCCGATGGCAGTGAAATATTGGTTAATATGTTGATTCTGCTATGGTCCCATTGTTTCACATACTATTTTTGCAGTCGCGGACAAACTTGTGAAGGGTCAGTGGAATGTAGTACTCGATCAACGGTGGACCCTCATGCAGCACTGTACCGACGTTCACCGACGGGCGGGGAGTCCCATTAGTGATTGAAGCCAGTTACCATTTTCACACACAGCCGCACTACATAGATGTATTTGTGAATCCAAGCGTTCACAGATGCCTTTTCGACGTGATGTTGCAAATGAGGAATTCGAAGGACAGCGCTTTTGCTTTTCAACTAGCGGCGAGGAGACGCCCACAGGTCTGACTGGAAATGTAACGTTCTATTGTTGAATGTCCTTGTGACAGGGCCCATGACGAGAATGCAATGATTGATGTGAATTGAAAGGGATGCGCAATAGCGTAGTGGACGATGAGGCAGGACGTCCCCAAATACATGTTACTTCACTACACTAGTGAACCGGGCAGGAGCACAGTGGATTTTGCAGACTGCATTACGCACAGACTCAATGGAAATTTCAAATGTAATGTGAGTAAATATTCAGGCGTTTCTATTCCGGAATGAGGGAATGATGAATGGATGCATGGACAGATGATTTAATTGAGAGTTTGTCATGTGCATGGCTTTTTGATATCTATCCCCTTCCCCTGCGCTATGTGATGCAAAGCTGCCATAGTGGGTCCATCATCTGTCTGCCCTTGTTGAACCCTCCCTGTCTCGACGCGCCTTCAAACACTTGTGTCTGTGCACGTTACTAATCACATCTAATGGATTCTGTTTTGACAGACGCATGCACACATACACTTGTTAGTAATAGTGTATTGAGCTCGATTTATGTCGTTATGATTCGCAAGTGATGTTTTGGTGACATTAATCCTTTTGAGTGGGCTAGCATGCATATGGTTGTATGTTTAGTGTGTTGAATGAACTGAGTAATTCATATGAAGTTCGGATGCCCATGCTATTATTTTTTTCTTTTGGGTGACAGGTATCTCCTCCCCTTTTGCCGCTGCCATCTGTACGCCACTCCTGCAGATGGGTTTTTCACTCGACACCTGCAGCTTCGAGTTAATCAGTGGAGCACCATTACGATCTTATGGGACGATCGCCAATGGGCCACATGCCCTTACGCAGTACTAGTGGCTAGGAGCAACATATGTACCTTTCAGCTGGACTAGTGCCTACTTCATGGGACTTCCCTGCGGTTCTAGGCGCTTCCGTGTTGCCTTTTTGGTCGTAAATGTAGGCCCTGTGTACCATGAAGGAACAGGGCGTCACACAAGTAGAAGCTGGTCATTCATTGCGGATGCAGTCCACAGTGATGGAAATCATTTGGGAGTTAGTTTGCGAATAGCTGTATGGGCTTGGTGATTTGGATGTGCATTAAAATTATGTTCAGATATTGACCGTGTGGCCTTATTCTTTACTAGTGATGTAGCATATTCCGATTTGTGGCGTGATGTATTGTGAGATGATCTGCATTGGGTTCCGGCTTCTGAGTGAAGTTGTGTGGTACTGTACTGGCCGCGTTTGCCTACGAGGAGTTGTGCAATGTGGGCAGGGAGTGGAGTACAGGCACTCAGTAGGGCCATGTACGGTTGGTTCGCGATGCCGTAATTCTCACCATGGCGGAAAGGTACTTTCCGCCATGCTTGATGGCGTTGGGTACATGTCCGCTAGGGTCAGAATTCGCGTACCGTTGCGCCATGGCGGAAATTACGGTTTTGCAAGGCGCACGTGCGCGTGCTTGGTGCAGTTAGCGTTGGCGTTCACTACGGTGTCGCTAATGGCATCGTACTTTACGGTGACGGGTCATGATCGCAACGAGCGGTATTCGATGGCGGTATTTCATTTCCGCCTTCGTTTTTGGAATTCCGCCAGGGTCGTAATGAGGGCCCATATCTTTTTATGTATTGCTTAATTTTAGTGATTTTATCTTATTGTGGTTTTTATGGTCTTGTATTTTTTCATGATGTGTGCGAAAGGATGCCAGGTGACTCATAAATGCACCAATAAAATATAAATGTGAAAAAAGTACACCCAATTACTATGTTAATCGCTGCCACCAGCTACAGGGCTGTAGAAAAGAGCAGGGCTGATCCATGTAGCCATTGTTAGATAATCCTGCTGGCCATGGCAGGGTGAAGCGTGGTGCTCCCCCTTCATAGAGAGGACATGGTGTACTCCTGCTGTCACATCCCAACTACATATGATAGGGCGGACTGTGCCTGTAGGCTTTGTCCACCCAGAGTACACTGGTCCATGCGTTTGTCTTGGTGTGAGCATAGGGACATTTGTGTGGATTAGCCCCACACATTTTCCTGAGGTTGGTCTACCATCATTCCATTTAATTAAACATTTTAAAGAAGCCCAGGTGAGCGCACACCAACCGTGCGGATGGTCGAATTTCTTGCAAGGTTCTTCCTCAAAGGAACCAGTTTTGTTAAATGAGTCGACTGCTCTAGAGTTGTTTTCTTTTGTTACAGCTTTAAGGATGGTTTACTCTGAGAACATCATGCCTGGTTGACTTTCCCTACAAGGACAGAAGAGATATTGTAGGTCGGCACATCAAGTCTAAAATATTTTTGACCTTCTGTTGAGGGATGTAGAGGCCCTTAGAGTTATGGACTTGGATATACTGAAGTGTTCCTCGGGATCAAAGGAGATTTATGGGGTGGGCTCTGCTGCTGGGAAATCGGGCGCGTGAACATTTGGGGGTCCTTGACAGTGAGGACAGTGGTGGCCCTAAAGGAAGCAGGCGGAGTGAATGTTAAAGGAAATGAGTAGCAGAGGCTACAGCGATGTCTGGCTAAGGGTAAAACAAAGATAGGGGTCAAGTTTCAACCATAGGATACTACAGTTAAAATTGCTCCATGGAACTCCAGTGGCCACAGCCAACTTTTCATGCTCGGGAGTGACCTGATTTTATTACAAACATTTCACATTGTCAACCTGTAGGACATTTGGTTGAGAAAAGCGCCCGTGTTAGATGGTTATGGACTACATTTTGTGCTGCAGTGCAGGGGCCGGTGGGAAGGCCCAACTATTGAGTTACTATTAGAGCAAATTTAGGATGTATCTGGGTACAGATACAAACTGACCAGCCGGATATCCTAGCTGTTTCCCTCTCGTGGGACACGGAGGGCGGGGGCACTCCGATTGGGTGGATGCTGATAAACTTGTACTTGAACCCATGCTCTTCAAGGGAGGGAGATTGTATAAGCTGTGTTGAGATCTACTGGTCACCCCTGATAAGTGACTGGGATGTACATTGTGTGAATGTGGATTTTTTTTAAGGCACACCCTTTGGAGAAGACGATACCTTCTACTACAGTCTCCTCAACTACAGACAACATATGCGTCTCCCGCCCACTGTGAAATACTTCTGGCAGATCTTTAAAACAATTAATGGTGATCCCACCCTTTTGAGGTACTCCTTTTGTTGGCAAGCAAAGAAAGTGATAACCTCAAAGGCAACCAATTTACTGGTAAATAATGCAGGGAACAGATTCATCTGCAGACCAGGCACTGTTTACAAACTCAACAGTAGGGTTAAAGGTTGCCTGGAGTGAACTTCTACAGAGTGGCAAAGGGAGATATTTTCAGTTCCTAATTTGACATCTTTTATCAGAGGACATATAAAATCTTCTGCGGATAGGCAGAAGGTTGGTGGTCCAGCGGGTGCAAGATGTCAATATATGACAGGGCCATTCAAGCTAAAAAAAAAAAGGGAGCACTGAAGAAAACTGGTCCAGCTAAGAAATGGCACGGTGGGTGAAGGTTACGGTGGGTGAAGGTTACGGTGGGTGAAGGTTAGGGTGGGTGAAGGTTCGGTGGGTGAAGGTTACGGTGGGTGAAGGTTAGGGTGGGTGAAGGTTACGGTGGGTGAAGGTTACGGTGGGTGAAGGTTAGGGTGGGTGAAGGTTAGGGTGGGTGAAGGTTACGGTGGGTGAAGGTTATGGTGGGTGAAGGTTACGGTGGGTGAAGGTTACGGTGGGTGAAGGTTACGGTGGGTGAAGGTTACTTGAGAGAAAATCCAAAACGGATTCAGATTCGCAAGAATTGGATTAGGCATCAAAAAAGTTCTCAAAACCTTACGGCACATAGATACGGGAGGCTCATGGAAACTTCTGAAGGATAATCCATGGAGACAGGAAAGCGTAGAAGAGAATCCTATTGGGAAACCCCAATGGAGAGAATACATGGCTGGGATTTATGCCATAAAGGGAAACATGCATTGCTGGAGCCCGCTGGGGAGGGCAGCGAGATGGGTTTTGGCCCTGGACAGGAGTCATTTAGAACATCCCAGGCCAAACCTTCTTGGGCTGCAGGCCCGGACGGTATCTCAAATTACATCATGAAGAGAGATACTTGCCTCTGGGGTTAAATACCATATTTACTATTCTTAAAAGGAACGCGATGCGTAAATTCTGACAGCACACTATTGTAATGCCCATTTATAAGAAGGGCAATATGTTTTCTCCTTGTAATTATCAACCCATCCTCCTTCTAGATTCAAGCAGTAAAATCTTTGCTTCAATAGAATTGGAGGCCTTGAATGATTGGACTCTGGGTGCTGATAACTATGATACACATCAAGCAGGTTTACCGAAGTAAATGCTTTCCTGCTGTCTATGTTAAGTGACCACTACAAATCAGTGAAGAAACCTCTGTATGTTGTAATTGTAATTTGTTGTTTATAACACGCTTAAAACCCAGATGTTTCTAAGCCAGACCCAGGGATCAAACCTGTTTTGCTCTGCCTCGTCTTGCTTCCAACGCTAGTGCGTTGCCTCTGAGCTATCCTCCCGAGAATACGTTGCATTCGTTGACCTATCGTCTACTTTCGACATGGTCGATAGAGGCACTCTATGGAGAAAACGTAATTGTTGGGGCATACCCATTAACCTGCTGGAGATCCTCATGGCAGTTCATAATATATTGAGGATCCAGATTCGGTTGAATGGTGAAGGAGGGTTGTCGGAGCCAGTGTTCACGCAACGGGGAGTCAGACAAGGTTGCGTGCTGGCTCTGGCACTCTTCAATCCATAGCTTTCAGATCATGGGTCCTAGCGGAATGAGGAGGGAGTTTTACCACCTGACCTGAGCTTGCAGTCCTTTCTGTACCTTTTATACGGTGATGATCTGGTTATCCTCGACCAGACGCCTATCGGTCTGCACCGATCCCTGAACAAACTGACTCACTTCATGAACGCACAAGCTCTCGATATCAAAAATGTACCTTCATACGGAGATTGAGAGGCGAGCCCTTGGTGAAGGTGGATGGATACGTGTATCTGGTCTTCACCATATACAATGGTCAGCCAAAAATCCAGCACCAGGAACTACTGAAGAAGAAATGCAGAACTTACACAGCGCAGTTGAGCCAAAAATTACATACACAGAGCTAAGATTCTTCCTGCCTGCGTTACCATTTCTTGCTAGATTGCCAACCTAACTGGTGCCTACTGGAGGGCCTTATTTGGCATAAGACACTTAGGCTTTCCAATGGGGCACCAGTGGCAGTGATCAGGCAAGAACTGGGCTGAATGTCTATGAAGGCTTTCTTAGCTTCTCCCTTTTTTTTTAGAAAGCTCAGTCACCCCGAAGAGAAGTCCTTTCTTTGGAAGCTTACTCTACTGCTGGCGGATTACTCATCCAGTTGTTTCTCAGCATGGGCTGGAGAGATCCAGTCCATGCGTTCAGACCTGGGTAGATATGTAGAGACTCTTGGTCTACACGCAGGGTTCTCCAACTCCAGGCCTCGAGGGCCAAGAACCTGATGGGTTTTCAGGATATCCCTCATTAATATTATTGAGGAAAAAAATGCATACATTTTGTATCATTGTATGCAAATTTATCTCATGCATATTTATGAGGGGTATCCTGAAAACCTGACACGGATATGGCCCTCGAGGCCTGGAGTTGGACAACCCTGGTAGAGCCTGCCAAAGTCAAGAGAGTGGTCGGACAGAGGGACTGGATTCAGACTGGCGAGACTGTGTCGAATTATTCCCTATTCCAGAATGTTAGCAAATCTTCAAAGCCCCCATTTACTCCAGAATTGTATACACAAAAAAGTCTATCTCCGGAATTGAGAATGAAATGTATGCGGTTATGCTTACATCTTTATACTACCCATGAGGCAGTGGGAGCTAGAAAAGCGATAGACAGAGGTGAGAGGGTGTGTGCGGCTGCTATTCTGTCCTGTGACTACCCTTTCTCTATTTTGTGTTCAGGAAATGTTTTCTTCCTTTGTTTTTTAAATTTGAAGATAATATTTTAAACGCTGTTTTAAAGCTTGGCCTACTATTTTGTAATGTTTGTGTAAGGTGTATTGTTAATGAAACCATTTACACGATAATAATTATTATTTTAAAAAAAGAAGCTCCCTTTAAGTTCCCAATTAAACGTGTGAAGTAACACATGCTAATGAAGAGTTGGGAGGCCCTTTTAGTTCTCCCTGGGACAAGGTGCCTTTTGAAGGGGCTCTATCAAGAAAAGGAAGTGGATTGAAATGTTTGCTCCGCCCCATAGGTCGAAGAGGGTCTCTACGCTCACTCCTTGTTTCTAGTAAACCATAAACCTCTTGTAAATATATTGAGCACTAAAAATAAAAGTGTAGGCGGTGCATACTCCTCACCTAGCTCGGGGGTTGGCTAGTAGGCAAAAATACAGTTTTAGATGAGAATGTGTGCTTTGAAATCATGGGAGTCTGACTCTAGAGGATTGCCAATTTGCTGAAGAACTTTGGCTATAGGACCACTGAGCGAGAATGACTAGACAAGGCTCAGGAGTACAAGGAACGAACCACTTCACTGCCCAGAACATGGCCTTCCGCGTCCTGTGCCACTAGCCCTCTGTGTTGCCCAGAGCAGGGTCAGTCACGTCTTTGCCTCACCCACTATCATTCAGGGCACAGCACGAAAGTGGTTAATAACATTGCAAACTATCTAAAAGAAGGATGGCCGACAGAGGTGGCGCTCAACAAAGTCTTTGGGAAATTGAAGGCTACAAGGCATAGAACATGAAGGACAACTGGTCTGAGGATTATGAAACAACGAATGACAGAAGACAAATGGAGGTTGGCTGTGGATAATGAGCTCGAGGGAGTGATTAGAAATAGAACGGCGTGCGCCCAAAGTCAAAAGGTGTTAAGGACACTTGCTAGAACTGCGGCCACTAGAGGTACCCAATGCTTTGTGGGAGAAATTGGCCCTAAACATGTGTGCACCAATAGCTGTGTTGGGTACAGAATCACGTTTCACAATGAAAGTACTTGACGATGTGTCAGAATAGTTTGAGGGAGAGTTTGCTGCAGAGACGCAGTAGCAGCCATCAAACTCCTTCCAGGTGTGTTTTAGAGAAGGAGAGAGATTGCCAAAAGAACTAGTTACAGGCAATTGGGTGCACCTGGTGTCAAGGGTAAGGAAGTATATGTATACATAATACAGGTATCAAATACAGCCCCAGGGTGGACCCCTAGATGGAGTCAACCTATCTCTACAGTCTGGGGCAGACCAAACTATGTAAATATCAAAAAGAGATAGATAAATGCATCAAAAACGGATGTGTGCCGACACTTTGCTCTACCGCCGTGGCTGATGAACGTTGTACAAGAGGGCGGTGTTTCCACTGACGGGCCCATAGGTCAGTGCTCACCCTCTAGTACCTGTAACACAAGATAGCTGCACCATGTTTGGGATGGGGGTGCAGGATTCACTTACTCCAACACAACTCAATAATGAGGACTCAGTAAATTGGCAAAGGGAAGTCTGTTTAATGACAAGTACATCAAACAGAGAAACTATTGGGAATCAGCAGCATTGCGATCACCTGTCTCGCTTCAACTCCCAAATTATTCATTCAGAGAGCAACATTCATATCGAATTTTCGTTATCAATTGACGTGTAACACTCAAAGTTTGTCATGCAATATAATTGGTCGGGAAAGGTAACTTAAGTATAGGTGCTATAACTGTATATGGAAATAATGCAAGTGGATTGGATAACTCTTATCGGGTGGGCGTCTACGCCCCTCCCTCTACATCACACGTGATAGACGTCACTACAAATACGACGTCCTTTTGGTTCTACTATCTATAGGACCCTAGATTACATGATCCATTGTGATTGGGTGGGTTACACCCCCAGACATAAATCTCCACTTTTAATTAGCAGCGTGCAGAATGGACACCCGGGTGCCTTGTGCCCCAAGATTCACCCTGCCTCCGTTCCATCAATCAGTGTTTTAGGGCTATGTGTCAATTAGTTGGCTGGGTATGGCCTCGAAACTGTAGCCTCTTATCAGGAAAAGTTATGGCATCCTCAGGTTCTGGATGACATCAGGCAGTGGTACCTCTTCGCGCCTGGCTGATCACGTGTTAGTTCACCATGAATCTTCTTCAGTTTCCAGCTTTTAGTGTATTTAATTCTTCTTCGCCCTCGCCACCTGCATGGGCCCCCCTTATCTTGACCTTCAAGAGGCAGGCTGGTATGCTCTGAAGTTTCGATTCTTGTTAGCTGACGCTATCCTCCCTTTCTCTGGTTGACCTCGATTTCCCAGGCATGAGCTGCACTTTGTTGAGTTTCAATTCTGCTCTTCCTTCTGGCTTTGGCTGGGATATGAAACCTGGCCTGTTAGGCCTCTGGCCGCCTGGGCCTACTTCTGCTTTTACAAAATGGAGTCGCACTTCGATAGCGTGCCTTATTGAGGTAGATATATGGTTGGCGCTTTCCGCTCTATTCTTCTATTAAGCATTGCAAGCAGTATTGTTTTCTTAGCTTCTTGCGTTCCAAGCCTATTTACACGCGTTAACTGGTTAGCTACTTCCATCTTGCCTCATAACAACATTTTCTTACATTTCAACATTGTCTCGTTCCTGTGTCCATTTTATCCAGTTTTCATAGCTGCTCGCACTGGCGTGTTATCCTTGATAGCCATTTTCGTTCTTCCGCGAGTCTGTCTAGGCCCTTGTGTCATTTCCAATGGCCTTCCATTAAGGCTTTTTGGGTCTCTTCGTGGACCGTCTGTAGGTACTCTTCGTTTCGTATCAGCTGCTGGTATGGTTGTCTAAGAGGGTATTGTGCAGCCCATGGCTGCCTGGTTATGGGCGCTTTGACTGGCACTGCTCTTCCCATGTATACTGGGCAGAGTCCCAGTGCAGCTCTCTGTTGGTACATTTGCTCCTCATACGTCACATACCTTGGCGAGTACGCTCCTGGTACCTAGAAATGGGGGGCAGGGGTGCAGGCCATATCTGGAACCTCCTCTACAACGTGTATCAATCTACTTTGAGATTTTGGAGTGCAATTTGAATCTGATATGCGTTATACGCTAACAAAATTCTACCTATGAAAATGACAAGATTGGATCGGGCCACTTGAGGGTTGAAAAGAGTGTTGCTCAGGTGCCATTTGGAGGCGTGCTTGAAATTGTGATTCTAAGTTAATAGGATCTTGGATGTACTTCTACAAATATGAAGGACTGTATAATGCATAAATAGCAGCATTTGAACAGTACAGTGAATGATTTTATGGAAAGTTCACCCTAAACATAAAGAACTGGAAACCAATTACCAACTATAAAGGACATCCCCTGATGAACCACCGATGTGGTGCTAGGGACAGAAACATGTTGGGATTATGAATTTGGGACACAGTATTTGGGATGAGATGTTATGGTTGTCTGATTGTGTCTATGTAACAAAATGTCTAATTTTGTGTATTGTAACTGCCATGTAATTTCACTCTTTTTTCGGTTTGTGTGTGTGTTTTATTTGTGTTTTGGGTGTTGCTTATTTAAGAGTTTTACTATTATTAGAGGTGTTGTGGTATATGTCATATTGACAAAATAAATTGGATCATGATTTTTTATCTTACACTACTGAGTAAATTTTTTTAGGACGAGCAGTAGGATAAAGAGAACAGACTATCACCAAATAATGAAATTGTCATGAATATTGCATTTTCTTGACGTCAGAGGTAAGGAAGCAATTTTTAGACAATTGTGTTCCATGAGTTTTCAACGCTGCAATGTGCAATTCTTGAAACAATGGATTAGTGGCTACTACCTTATTTTTGGAATTTTTTCATTACTATATAAATAAATGTGTGATATAATCATTGTTTGCTCCACAATATTGGTGATTGGTGTGCAGGGGACGTGAGTGCTCCACAGACAGTGGACACCAATCTTTCCCTTAGTTGAAAGAGTGGCCAGAATTACCATGGAAGTGGACAATTGTTTTTAGCGAGTAATTTAAAATTGAAATCGTTATTGTTGTACAAAGAGAAGCATCACACTGGGTTGTGATTTGATAGCTGCTGGAACCGCATAGCAAGCTCTGAAAGTGCTAAAGCCGGTTACGCCTTCCTGTACCAGCCCGGCAGCTTCTCCTGAGGTTTTGATGGCAGAGTGGGGGATGGGAGGAAAACTATTTTTCGGCTTCGTGCTTCCGAGTCCCCTGCAAAGCCTCTCCACTTCATGCAAGCATGTGATTTTCCTGCTGGCCTAACACTAATGGAGTCCCATGAAATCCGTCTGCAGTCAGCACCTGCTAAAGGCAGCCAGACTCCATAGGATTCCATTTTAAGGGCTTCATTTGGAAAAGGAAACGTAACTGTGAGGCGTAATGCATTTATGTCACCGTTTCCCGCTCTACCTCATTTTCGCGGTGGAGGGGGGGCACGGAGCGTTGATGAGATTTCCTCCGTACTCCCTTCCACTAACTCGTGTTAGCACTTTGTTTTACTCCTGCATGGTATGTTCATGTAGGTGCAAAACGAATGGATTCCTATGAAATCCTCCTTGGTTTTGCACCAGGTTAGAACAAGGTGGGTACGATTCCGATTTGGTTTGATTTGATTTTTGAATCTGTAACACGCATATCCCACAAGGGAACCTGGCAGTGAACTGCATCTAGGCGCCCATGGATTTGGAATGAGCGAATGACTTCCGTATGCCAAATGACTCCGAGAACTACGCAGTTTTGATTTTGATTTTGAATCATTATTTGCAGGTTGTATTTGCTTTTTAAGAGACGAGGAGAGGAAAATAAAAGTGTCAAAGCGCGTTCACTTTTCTTTTACTCTTTCCTTCTCCCCTCCAGCTTGTGAGGGTTTCAAATTGCAATCAGGGAACCTAACAGAAGGTATGTGATAACGTTGACAGTTAGCATTTGGTTTATAAAATGACCCCCACTGTGTCACAGGGATGTCACAGGAATGTCACAGGGGAGTTGCTTTCTGTAATGAGAGGTGGAGAGTCATGCTCTTCTTCAAATCCCCCATGGTCGAACATTCAGAATGGGGAGACCAGGTGTTAGGTAGAATCCTGGCCAGTGCCCTTATGGATCACTACACAAGATTAAGACTACGGGTGGTAGTACAATTTCACCTTTGGTACAAGCCTGTACTACACAGTTAGAGTGGTAGCAGTAGTGGAGCAGCCAGACCTATCTCAAGAGAAAATGAGCAGTAGTAGAGATTACACAAAGGACCACAATTACTGTGACTCACGCAAACACTGACTCAAGGTTTTTGGTTAAAAAGTAAAAGTACATTTATTTCTAGACCATCTGTTCACAAAACACTTCACTTCTATTAAATTAAAACCACACGTAAAATACACTACACACAACCAATTCACTTTGTGCAGTACAATTCAAGGTAAGTACCTTTGGATTTGACAGACCGGTGTTGTGAAACAAAGACGTTACCGGGGGTTGTTACGCAATCACTTTTTGACAGTAATGACAGTTCGGTCTTACGAAAGAGACGCGTACATGCGAGAAGAAATGTTACCGTAGTCAAACACACTTAGCACATGAATTAACACAAGAGAGTTGGGGTCAAAAATCATAGGCAATACTTTTGTCAAGGCAGATAGAATCAAGAGACACTTTCTAACACCAAGATAAAAGTCAATAGCCTGCGCCAGTGCCAATGGGACAGGGGTCCTGTTGTCGAGGATCACAAGGGTAGCACAGTTCACGATTCGAGATTTCCAGGAGTACTTAGATATTGTCAAAAGCGAGGCAAAAGTTACAAGAGGGCAGGAAGATAAGGACAAGCCTTTGGTGAGGAGAAAAGGGTTCACCCTAGTTCCTCAAAGTCAGACACAGTACCTTATTTGTCTTAAGTAGAACGGCAATTGTTCCCGGTAGTTCCCTGCAGACTCACGGTTCCTGAAGCTTCACTTGTGGGGAAAAGAAGGAGGACGTCTGGGGCGATCTGCACTACCCAGGGATGAAGCCAGCAGCAACAAAGCAAAGGTGAATAAAAAGTGCACTCCTTTAAAACAGGAGAGGCTCTTCAGATGGCTATCCGGACCACTACAGCTGTGTGCAGCGATTTCGACCAAGAAGAGGATCCTCTACCGGTGGAAGTTGAGCTGGTTGATCCCACCAGGCTCAAGGGAAGAAGACTCCGAACTGGATCTTCTCTTGTCATTGAAGGGTAGATAGATCAGGACTGCTGCAGGGCTTCACCGGGACTCGGGAGTTGCAGCAGCCGTCTTCCTCTCTGCTTCTCTTCGGTTCCTTGCAGTTCCAGAGGCGAATCTGACTTCCAGCCCAAGAGTCCTGTCTTTTATGCCAAAATCCCCCATTCACAGAGCCTGGCTGTCAATCACTCAGCAGGGGGGTTGTCCGGCCCGGACAACCACCTCAGCCAATCAAGACAAAGTGCGACCTGGGTCTCCATGGAGACCCTGTGCAGGGGGTGACTACCCACCTCCCTCACATTCAGCCCACCTAGACACCCAGACGCCAGAAGGAGGGCTTCTGGACAGAAGCCCGCCAAAAGCCGGCGAACAAAGGAGGCAAACCTGGTTTGCCATGCAAAATAAAACACAAGGACTTTAACAAAAATAAATGGCGATTAAACCCAACCGGAGCCGAAAGAAATAGTATTTGGTCAAGCGGGTTAAAGTTCGAGTACCACGTTTATATAGTATAATCGCGGTAGAAAAGTTAGGGTAGATACCACTGCCACCAGCCAAGTCTAAATGTTAAAAAATCAAAACAAAGCTCAGAGAGGCACAGACAAAAAGGGATAGGAATTAACCCTTTCCAGTACTCCATGTAAGATGGGGTGTACTGGGTCTGCAGTTTCAAATGACCACATAAAGTAAATGGCACCTTTATCTGTTTCTGGGGGACAATAGTCAGCCCCAGAAAAATGGAGTCAGTGGGAAGTCTCAAAGACAACCCTGTGTCACTGCACTGAAGGTGCTGTGTAACACACAAAAAAAGTGGGGCACATGGAGTGGTGTGCTCCGGAGCCCAAGATCACACAAACAGTAGAAATACACAATGCAAAACATATGTAAGAGTGGGAAAAAGGCTCACACTCTTACCAGGTGGATAAAATAAACCCCTGAAATCCAGCAAAGCTGCTGAGGGACTCACTAGGTGAGGGAAATAAGCCATAAATGAGAATTCTCCCTAACACCAGGGCTTTAAGTGGGCCGGGGCTAGCCAGGATCAAGCACCGGCAGTCTCTGAGATGGTCTCACAAGCCGGGTCCCTGCCGGGGCTCACTCCATCTAGCCCCAGCCACGCTGCCTTCTCAGGCATCCGTTAAGCCAATCGCTGAACGGGTACACGGCCGCCTGCAGGTGTCAGCATTTTGGATTATCGCCTTTTCTTTTTTCTAATCCGAAATGCTGACACCTGAAGTCAGCTCTATAACCGATCAGTGCTTCAGCTAAACCTTCTGTGTGATGTCTCTTTATTCAGAAACAGGAACAGGCCAGCCTCAATTTAGTTTCTGAGTAAAGAGCTAACATGCAGCAGGAAGCCCATTAACCGTGCTTGGTCAGCGACCCTCACAGGCAATTCTTTAACCACGGCTCCTTGAGTGCAAGGGCTGAGCGGAGGGCTCTTGTTGGGGGCGTGGTCTAAGCACTCGTAACTAGGCCATGCCCCCTAATGACAGCCCCCCTCATTTTACCACCCCACTGAAAGCTCTGGGGGAGAATTTGGCTGTAAGGAGGGCTAGAAAGAGAACACAAGGAACAGATCAAGGGCCTCATCACACGTTGGACGCTATCTCCGGCGGTATTACCGCCAAACCCCCGGCGCTATTAGCGCCGGATCACGTGTCTGGCAGAACGGTAAGTCCCCATTCCCCATTGGGCACATTCGGGAATTCCCCATTCCCCTTTGGGCCCAAAGGGCAATTTTCGGTGCTACTACCGCCAGCGGTATTAGCGTGGCAGTAATAGCACCGAAAATCAGCAAAATCGTGCCAGATTTGCCCCCAGCTCAGATCTGGGGGTAAATCCTGCCAAACCCCTGATTTGGCAGACCCTTAAATGTGGCGGTAATAGCGTTACCACCGCATTTAAAGGTTACCGCCAAACTCGTGATGAGGCAGCAAGTGTTAATCCTATTATATAATTCAGGAAAAAAAGTGAAAGAAGTGAACATAGATTGAGGTGCCTATATCAACATACCTGACTCTGTATCAGTACACAGAGGTTTTCCCAAATGTGTGCCCCCGCGGCAGAAGGCAATTAAGGTTGCCCTCGTTTTAAATACTGTGCCAGGACATATAATAGCTGTTCCTATGGCAGTTAATAAAAAACAAATCTGAGTTGGCAGAAAATAAGTTGCTTGTGTAAGCAAGGCTGCTGCCATGACATGACAATGCTGTTGAAATAATGCGGGGTGCTACTGTTAAGAATGCCCAATGTGACGTTCTATCAGGGCGCTGCTCAATCAACAACATGGTGCGCTAATTGTGCAGTCCTGTCAATTTCAGAATTATTGTAGTGTATTGTTAATGTGGCAATAAGCCACGAGACGGCGGGCCAATACCGCCCCAGGTAATGTCCCCGGGGCCGTAGTTACAGGCTCGAGCGTAGCGAGGGCCTTAACGAAGCCCCGGGGGCATTACCGCAGGCAGTATTGGCCCGCCGTCGAGGGGCTTATTGCCATTAGTACCCTGGCCCATTAGACCGGGGTATTAATTGCATTTATTCCAATCCGAAACACGTTTCGGGACAGAAAAAAAAATGTCCAAAAAAATGGCTGCCGGGAAAGGGAAAACATAGTCCATTTTCCCTTTCCATGGCGGCCATTGGGAGTGGGCGCGGTGGGAGCACTCTGTTCCCAGCGCGTCCGCCCCTGAGAAAAGAAGAAAAAAGAAGGTAGGTGGGGTGGGGAAGGTAGAAAAAAAAACGTACCGCGGTCGCCGTTGGGAACGATGGAAGCCTCCAGCCGTGTGGAGGCTTGGCTGGAGGTTTCCATCGTCCCCCGCCAGAGACTGCGGGATAGTTGGTAAGTGGGGTGGGGTGGGAGGAGGGAAGAGGAAAGGGGAAACAAAAGAAAATTTCTAACCTGAGTCCCCGGCGGGGGACGAAGGAAGCCTCCAGCCATGTGGTGGCTCGGAGCGGGGATTGCTCCGTTTCGAGCCTCCTCATTGGCTGACAGGCTGCATAGCCCCTCGCCAGGAACAGCGTACCCGGCATGCACGGCGTACAAGGGAATACCGTGTGGTATGGCTCGCAAATGAGCCAATCACCACGCTGTATTCCCGTTGGGCCGCGCGTGCCGGGTACTAATATTGTTTAGTTATTTATAGAGCCTGCTGGGCCCTCAGGCATCTGGGCGCTTTACAATTTACAGGGGTTACAGGTGATAGGTACAGCAAAATAAGAAACATTACAGAATATATACAGTAGCATAATTAATGGTGTACTATACAGCATCATGTGGTAATTTTTGAAGTCATCATCAGTTCATAAATCACGAGGCAATCCCAGGACTATGCCAGCTCTGCAGGTTATTGCATTGACTTTTTTGACATTCAGTTATACCTTAAACATCCCCTCTCTGTAGGTTCTACACTACTCCCAGAAAAGTTCTTTGCCATTTTTACACTGCGCCCTAAACATGCTCATGCAATGTTCACATTCCGCCCAGGACAGTCTGAACAGTGGCACGGTAATGCTGCCCAGGTGGGGATATTGACTTGCCAGTTTTCCCCTTGCTACCTGAAAATTGTCATGCCCATTTTTTATAGCTCCATGCCGCCTTGTCCAAGATCAGCACATTGTCAGGCTAGTTTCAGCCTGTTTCTCTGACGACTGCCCTATGCCACTGCCAGATTGCTGTCATGCCACTACACATTGCCCCATGACGATTACCCATGCCCTTACCCTCTTTCATATTTTAATTTTGTATTGTATATCTTGGTTCATACAAACCATTATACATAAATAAATATATGTGTTTTTACATGAATCATTACACACCCAATTCAGAATAACAACAGGATCGCGAAATAACCGTTCCTCAAACAACAAACATTAATTCTATGATTTCTGATTCGCTGAATGACCAAAATCGCACACCTGCCAAGATTAACTTGACATCAATGCTGCTTAAGAAACACAACCACAACCCAGTTTTGGCAGTGCTTGAAATGGCAAAATAGAAGTACCGGTACTCACCAAGCTACGAAGGTGGACATTCTGGCGCAGCACTCCCGGCGCCGGCCGGTGCGGCACTTTGGGCACAGGTCCCTTTTAGGCACACCCTGTTGTTTGCAGCCAATGCTTAGTGAGATTGAAGTATGTGCCAAGGAGCACACACTTTGGTAAAGCAGTGTATCTGAGAGCCTTTCACACACACTTCCAGTTTGCTGCTATGCATTGTGTTAGAACGTTTGGATATCTGTATTAAATGAGACTTTACACACACTTCCAGTTTGCTGCTATGCATTGTGTTAGAACGTTTGGATATCTGTATTAAATGAGACTTTACACACACTTCCAGTTTACTGCTATGCATTGTGTTAGAACGTTTGGATATCTATATTAAATGAGACTTTATTTTTGTGTATCACACGAGCAGATATCAGGGCTGTAAACTAAGCTTTAGAAGGGGAGTTTTATTACTGCTCGCTTTCATTGCCTAATAAGAAATTCGGTAGGTAACTGGAGCTGTGTGCGGGTTTTCAGTCGAAAAAACGTTCCAATACAACGCCAATTACTCTAACATTTACATGTTAGACTCGGCGCTGCTAATACCACGGAAACATCTTTAAAAAGTAACTTCCCAGTATTTCCAACTCAGTCCCTGCTCCATCAGAGGACACCGACAGGTGAACCCCACTTAGGAAACCCTGATCGGCGCCTGGTGTGTGGAGAGCACCGCGGCTGCGGGTTTGTCCCTCCTTTTGTTCCGCAGGGTGGGCCCTGAAGAAGAGATGATGGGCACCGCGGGTGGTGGAGAGAGGAGGAGGGAGCGGGAGCTGCTTTGCCCAGCAATGGCCGCAGAGGCTCAGGCCTTTAAGTTGCAATAAAGTGAAATGAGAAGCTTTCATTTTCACCTCGCCACATAGCGGAGTACCGGTACTCTCTTTCAGGCGTTGAGAAGTGCAGGCACTCAAATGCTCAATAATAAGTGCAGGTACTGAGAGCCGGGTAGGACCGGCTCATTTAAAGCACTGAGTTTTGCATTCAGTAGCATCGTTCACAACTAGTCCACAAGGCCCGAGGTAACTAGTGTGCTCTGTGACCCAGGCCTCAGAGTCTTCCATGAGATGTTTCAAGCTCTCAACAGCAGTTTAAATTCTGCATAAATGCTGCATACAACAGCTTTCAGCTCTGGGTAAATTTAACCCTGGACACTTTAAACATTTGTGTTTTCATTTTACAACGGTACGTCCTAACATGTTCTGGAATAATATAACTAGGAGACATATGTTTGAGGTATTCAGATCAGAAATGTGCTTGAAAGTCCCCAAATGGGTATGATTTTTAACACCACACTGCATCTTTTGGGAGCAAAACCTAGCACTCTTCGAGCGGCTTTGCCCCTTGCATCTGTTTGCAGGCGGGGTCAAAAAGCCAGCTGTGAATCCTGGCCAGAGCTTCCCCGGTCGGCCTGACTTGGCTCTTCCTGACAGACTAGCTCACTTCCTGCCCTCTTCCTGGTTGTCGCTCGCAGCGTGACGATTTTGGGTGGAATAGTGGTGCACCTGCGCAGGGCTCTGATTCACACCATTTCTCGCCAGATGAGCTGGGTTCTGCTGCCAGGTGAGCCAGTCCGGAGGGGCCCCTTCCCCCCTCCACTGTATTTCCTGCTGTCTGATGGAAGCAGCCCAAACTGTTTCCTTCAGAATGAAAATATCGGCTTCAAGAATTCAGCGGCACAAGAAACAGATGCAGGAAAGGGTATGTCTTGTGGAACGTGTGTCTCTAACACTGAGGTCCACAAACCCTCAACTCCCCACCGTACCTGAGACTTGGTGATCTGCGACCCACTGTTTCCTCCCCTGGTTGCTTGTAGATCCTTTGCTGCCAAATTCCCTGCCCTCCACCTCCCCTGTTTTTAGCTCCCTGCTTCCTGTTTCTTTGGTTCCCGCACTGTGTTCTTCCCCCTATGACTGTAAAGTGCTCTGTTGCTTCCCGAAGAAGGTGTGTGCTCAATAAACAGCCAGAGAGTAAAAAGTCATGTTTCCGAATTATCAAAATATATCCAAATTATATTCACTGAATGAAGGTATATGTAAATATTTGTCATCCATAGTCAATGTACATATCCCGAAACCCAACCGGATAACTTCCTGTAGGACTGTAAAGCCATTTTTTTGTTACAACTGTGCTATTTCCTTGCCTTATTTGATGTCATCAAGCAGTCTTGTATCGCAATTTAGGAAAACTCTCAAATGATGTCAAGCATTTATTAAAAGCTGAATAAACTGTTAGCTAAAGATGACACAATCTAAGGCACACGAGATGTCAACCGATGACATTGAAAACATTGATTTTGAAAAATGAGTTGAAATACTTCGATAATAAGTGAGATTTAATGAATGTTTGTTTTAATGAGAGATGAATGTAGATGTATTTTAAAAGTTTGTAACAAACTGAATTAAAAAAAATAAAAAAAAATAAACAAAAAAAGCAGAGCTCTTGCCAGAATCTGGTGCATCAGGAAAACACAATGGGCCTCATTACGACCTAGGCGGTAGCCATGCCGCTATTGGCGGCATGGCTGCCGCCGAAATCGCGTCCGGGTCCGGATTCCCAGTAAGGGGAATTACCAGGCCATTCCGAGCTTGGAGGGCCCGGTAATTCCTCCCTTCAGGAACCCGGGCCCGGAATTCCCCATTCCCATTTCAGCCCCATTAGGGCTGAATGGGAGAGGGAGCAAACAACGGGCCGATTACGAGTGGCCCGTTGTTTGCTCCCTCTTCCCCTCGCGGGACCCGGTAAGGACGCCTGGTTTTAACAGGCGTCCTTACCGGATCCCGCGAGGTGACCTCGTAATGTGGCGGAACCGGTTTAACGGGTCCGCCTCCTTTTTCAGAGCCCGTTAACCCGTTCCGCCAGAGTCGTAATGAGGCCCAATGTCTTCAAGCAGAAGTCAAGAAGGGGCAAAGGGAAGTGGTGGGCAAGAGCCTGTTGGATCGGTCCCCGCTCTTCTGAAAGGGGGGCCCCACAGCTCTGCCCCTTCTGCTTCATGTATCTCTTCCTGAGGTTGGCCAGGGGTATGGCCTGAATGCTGACTGCCTGCGAGTCTAGTTCCTTCACAGTCAGCACCAGCCATCACGGGTCTTCGTGGCAGGCTCCCAAATTGCCTTCACTGTCCTAGGTCACAGAACCGTGGGTAGGCGGTAACAATTTCAAAAGAGAGCTTTTATGCTAATGCCAAATACTGACCCATCTGACTTTGCATCTTGAGATGGGCTGCTCCGAGTGGTATGTCTGCCCGACTTTAGAATGAGCTTTAGTCGCAGAGGAATTGCATCTATTCCCAGAATGCATCAGACAGCAGCCTCTCCTCTCCGCTCCTGCCTGACTCACGGCACTCACACACTGTGTCCGACGGTCCCAGGACCTCCTGATCCCCAATGCACCCTGGAGCACAGCACGCTCTTTTGATTCTCCACCCTCCTTGCTCCTCACCATAGGAACTCCCAGAAACCGAGGCTAATCCTCCACATTAGGCTTCAAGATCACCCTCAAGAAACACCTGTTCTCCCTTGATTGCTCCCGGATTTTCTCTACAGCATGATCACTGCCTCCTATGTGATCCCCATTATAGAGTGTGGTGGACGGGAAACCTGAGTGTATGCGCTTAATGAAGGTATCTTCTAATGTTGTCCTATGGTGTTTTTCATTTCCGGTTTTAGATCTCCGGTACTTTACGTACTTTGTATCCTTGGTGAAGGAATCTTAATACTGGTTCTTTAAGGGACTCTGATTGGGATGGGGTGGTGGCCGGTGGGCCGCCCAGATCACTATTATTAATATTATTATGGTATTTATTGAGCGTGGACCTAGCTTCGAGAAACAATGGAGGGCTTTGCAGAGGTATACAACAGTACAGATGCAGAAAGACGTGCCCTACAGAGGTACACAACAGTGCAGATGCAGAATGACGTGCCCTACAGAGGTATACAACAGTACAGATGCAGAACGGAGTGCTTTACAGAACTATACAACAGTAGAGATGCAGAACTGAGTGCTTTACAGAGCTATACAACAGTGCAGATGCAAAACAAAGTGCTTTACAGAGGTATACAACAGTACAGACGCAGAATGGAGTGCCCTACAGAGGTATACAACATTGCAGATGCAGAACGGAGTGCTTTACAGAGCTATACAACAGTACAGATGCAGAACAGAGTGTTTTACAGAGGTATACAACAGTACAGATGCAGAATGGAGCACCCTGCAGAGGTATCCAACAGTACAAATGCAGAACGGCGCACTTTACAGAGGTATACAACAGTACAGATGCAGAATGGAGCACCCTACAGAGGTATATAACAGTACAGATGCAGAACTGAGTGCTTTACAGAGGTATACAAGAGTACAGATGCAGAACGGAACGCTTTACAGAGGTATACAACAGTACAGATGCAGAATGGAGCTCCCTACAGAGGTATACAACAGTAAAGATGCAGAACGGAGTGCTTTACAGAGGTATATACAACAGTACAGATGCAGAACGGAGGGCTTTACAGAGGTATACAACAGTACAGATGCAGAATGGAGCGCCATGCAGAGGTATCCAACAGTACAAATGCAGACCAGAGCGCTTTACAGAGGTATACAACAGTACAGATGCAGAACGGAGTGCTTTACAGAGGTATACAACAGTACAGATGCAGAATGGAGCGCCCTACAGAGGTATACAACAGTACATATGCAGAACGGAGTGCTTTACAGAGGTATATACAACAGTACAGATGCAGAACGGAGGGCTTTACAAAGGTATACAACAGTACAGATGCAGAATGGAGCACCCTGCAGAGGTATCCAACAGCACAAATGCAGAACGGAGGGCTTTACAGAGGTATACAACAGTACAGATGCAGAATGGAGCGCCATGCAGAGGTATCCAACAGTACAAATGCAGACCAGAGCGCTTTACAGAGGTATACAACAGTACAGATGCAGAACGGAGTGCTTTACAGAGGTATACAACAGTACAGATGCAGAATGGAGTGCCCTACAGAGGTATACAACAGTACATATGCAGAACGGAGTGCTTTACAGAGGTATATACAACAGTACAGATGCAGAACGGAGGGCTTTACAAAGGTATACAACAGTACAGATGCAGAATGGAGCACCCTACAGAGGTATATAACAGTACAGATGCAGAACTGAGTGCTTTACAGAGGTATACAAGAGTACAGATGCAGAACGGAACGCTTTACAGAGGTATACAACAGTACAGATGCAGAATGGAGCTCCCTACAGAGGTATACAACAGTAAAGATGCAGAACGGAGTGCTTTACAGAGGTATATACAACAGTACAGATGCAGAACGGAGGGCTTTACAGAGGTATACAACAGTACAGATGCAGAATGGAGCGCCATGCAGAGGTATCCAACAGTACAAATGCAGACCAGAGCGCTTTACAGAGGTATACAACAGTACAGATGCAGAACGGAGTGCTTTACAGAGGTATACAACAGTACAGATGCAGAATGGAGCGCCCTACAGAGGTATACAACAGTACATATGCAGAACGGAGTGCTTTACAGAGGTATATACAACAGTACAGATGCAGAACGGAGGGCTTTACAAAGGTATACAACAGTACAGATGCAGAATGGAGCACCCTGCAGAGGTATCCAACAGCACAAATGCAGAACGGAGGGCTTTACAGAGGTATACAACAGTACAGATGCAGAATGGAGCGCCATGCAGAGGTATCCAACAGTACAAATGCAGACCAGAGCGCTTTACAGAGGTATACAACAGTACAGATGCAGAACGGAGTGCTTTACAGAGGTATACAACAGTACAGATGCAGAATGGAGTGCCCTACAGAGGTATACAACAGTACATATGCAGAACGGAGTGCTTTACAGAGGTATATACAACAGTACAGATGCAGAACGGAGGGCTTTACAAAGGTATACAACAGTACAGATGCAGAATGGAGCACCCTGCAGAGGTATCCAACAGCACAAATGCAGACTGGAGCACTTTACAGAGCTATACAACAGTACAGATGAAGAATGGAGTACCCTGCAGATGTATCCAACAGCACAAATGCAGACTGGAGCACTTTACAGAGCTATACAACAGTACAGATGCAGAATGGGGCACTTTACAGAGGTATAAAACATTACAGATGCAGAACAGAGCGCTTTACAGAGGTATACAACAGTACAGATGCAGAATGGAGCACCCTGCAGAGGTATAAAACAGTACAGATGCAGAATGGAGTGCTTTACAGAGGTATGCAACAGTACAGATGCAGAATGGAGCGCTTTACGGAGGTATACAACAGTACAGATGCAGAAAGGGGCACTTTACAGAGCTATAACAATAGTATAGATGCAGAACGGAGTGCTTTACAGAGGTATGCAATAGTACAGATGCAGAAGACAGGGCTTTAAAGAGGTATACAACAGTACAGATGCAGAATGGGGCACTTTACAGAGGTATAAAACAGTACAGATGCAGAACGGAGTGCTTTACAGAGGTATGCAACAGTACAGATGCAGAATGGAGCTCCCTACAGAGGTATACAACAGTAAAGATGCAGAACGGAGTGCTTTACAGAGGTATATACAACAGTACAGATGCAGAACGGAGGGCTTTACAGAGGTATACAACAGTACAGATGCAGAATGGAGCGCCATGCAGAGGTATCCAACAGTACAAATGCAGACCAGAGCGCTTTACAGAGGTATACAACAGTACAGATGCATAACAGAGTGCTTTACAGAGGTATACAACAGTACAGATGCAGAATGGAGCGCCCTACAGAAGTATACAACAGTACATATGCAGAACGGAGTGCTTTACAGAGGTATATACAACAGTACAGATGCAGAACGGACGGCTTTACAAAGGTATACAACAGTACAGATGCAGAATGGAGCACCCTGCAGAGGTATCCAACAGCACAAATGCAGACTGGAGCACTTTACAGAGCTTTACAACAGTACAGATGCAGAATGGAGTGCCCTACAGAGGTATACAACAGTACAGATGCAGAACGGAGTGCTTTACAGAGGTATATACAACAGTACAGATGCAGAACGGAGGGCTTTAAAAAGGTATGCAACAGTACAGATGCAGAATGGAGTACCCTGCAGAGGTATCCAACAGCACAAATGCAGACTGGAGCACTTTACAGAGCTATACAACAGTACAGATGCAGAAAAGAGCATCCTGCAGAGGTATAAAACAGTACAGATGCCGAACAGAGTGCTTTACAGAGGTATACAACAGTACAGATGCAGAACGGAGCGCTTTACAGAGGTATACAACAGTACAGATGCAGAATGGAGCACCCTGCAGAGGTATAAAACAGTACAGATGCAGAATGGAGTGCTTTACAGAGGTATGCAACAGTACAGATGCAGAATGGAGCGCTTTACGGAGGTATACAACAGTACAGATGCAGAGGACAGGGCTGTAAAGAGGTATACAACAGTACAGATGCAGAATGGGGCACTTTACAGAGGTATAAAACAGTACAGATGCAGAACGGAGCGCTTTACAGAGGTATGCAACAGTACAGATGCAGAATGGAGCGCTTTACGGAGGTATACAACAGTACAGATGCAGAAAGGGGCACTTTACAGAGCTATAACAATAGTATAGATGCAGAACGGAGTGCTTTACAGAGGTATGCAATAGTACAGATGCAGAACACAGGGCTTTAAAGAGGTATACAACAGTACAGATGCAGAATGGGGCACTTTACAGAGGTATAAAACAGTACAGATGCAGAACGGAGTGCTTTACAGAGGTATACAATAGTACAGATGCCGAATGGAGTGCTTTATAGAGGTATACAGCAGTACAGATGAATAACACAGCGCTTAAAGAGGTATACAACAGTACAGATGCAGAATGGGGCACTTTACAGAGGTATAAAACAGTACAGATGCAGAACGGAGTGCTTTACAGAGGTATACAATAGTACAGATGCAGAATGGAGTGCTTTATAGAGGTATACAGCAGTACAGATGCATAACACAGCGCTTAAAGAGGTATACAACAGTGCAGATGCAGAATGGGACCCTTTACAGAGGTACACAACAGTACAGATGTAGAATGGGGCACTTTACAGAGGTAAAAAACAGTACAGATGCAGAATGGAGCACTTTACAGAGGTATACAACAGTACAGATGCAGAACGGAGTGCTTTACAGAGATATACAACAGTACAGATGCAGAATGGAACACTTTACAGAGGTATACAACAGTGCAGATGCAGAACAGAGTGCTTTACAAAGATATACAACAGTGCAGATCCAGAATGGAGCGCTTTACACAGGTATACAACAGTACAGATGCAGAATGGAGTGCTTTACAGAGGTATACAACAGTACAGATGCATAACGGAGCGCTTTACAGAGGTATACAGCAGAAAAGATGCATAAAGGAGCGCTTTACAGTGGTACACAACAGTACAGATGCATAATGGAGTGCCCTACAGAGGTATACAACAGTACAGATGCAGAACAAAGTGCTTTACAGAGCTATAGAACAGTACAGATGCAGAACGGAGTGCTTTACAGAGGTACAGGGGTTTACAGAGGTATGCACCAGTACAGATGTAGAATGGAGCGCCCTACAGAGGTATACAACAGTGCAGATGCAGAACAAAGTGCTTTACAGAGCTATACAACAGTACAGATGCAGAACGGAGTGCTTTACAGAGGTATACAACAGTACAGATGCAGAATGGAGCGCCCTACAGAGGTATACAACAGTGCAGATGCACAACAGAGTGCTTTATAGAGCTATACAACAGTACAGATGCAGAACGGAGTGTTTTACAGAGGTATACAACAGTACAGATGCAGAATGGAGTGCTCTGCAGAGGTATCCAACAGTACAAATGCAGAACGGAGCGCTTTACAGAGGTATACAACATTACAGATGCAGAATGAAGCACCCTACAGAGGTATACAACAGTACAGATGCAGAACGGAATTCTTTACAGAGGAATACAACAGTACAGATGCAGAATGGAGCGCCCTACAGAGGTATACAACCGTACAGATGCAGAACGGAGTGCTTTACAGAGGTATATACAACAGTACAGATGCAGAACGGAGGGCTTTACAGAGGTATACAACACTACCGATAAAGAATGGAGTGCCCGGCAGCGGTATCCAACAGTACAAATGCAGACCGGAGCGCTTTACAGAGGTATACAACAGTACATATGCAGAACGGAGCGCTTTACAGAGGTATACAACAGTACAGATGCAGAATGGAGCACCCTGCAGAGATATAAACAATACAGATGCAGAACGGAGTGCTTTACAGAGGTATACAATAGTACAGATGCAGAACGGAGCGCTTTACAGAGGTATACAGCAGTACAGATGCATAACACAGCGCTTAAAGAGGTATACAACAGTACAGATGCAGAATGGGGCTCTTTACAGAGGTACACAACAGCACAAATGCAGACTGGAGCACTTTACAGAGCTATACAACAGTACAGATGCAGAATGGAGCGCCCTACAGAGGTATACAACAGTACAGATGCAGAACGGAGTGTTTTACTGAGTATATACAACAGTACAGATGCAGAACGGAGGGCTTTAGAGAGGTATACAACACTACCAATACAGAATGGAGTGCCCGGCAGAGGTATCCAACAGTACAAATGCAGACTGGAGCGCTTTACAGAGGTATACAACAGTACATATGCAGAACGGAGCGCTTTACAGAGTTATACAACAGTACACATGCAGAATGGAGCACCCTGCAGAGGTATAAAACAATACAGATGCAGAACAGAGTGCTTTATAGAGGTATACAATAGTACAGATGCAGAACGGAGTGCTTTACAGAGGTATACAACAGTACAGATGCAGAATGGAGCACTTTACAGAGGTATAAAACAGTACAGATGCAGAATGGAGTGCCCGGCAGAGGTATCCAACAGTACAAATGCAGACCGGAGCACTTTACAGAGGTATACAACAGTACATATGCAGAACGGAGCGCTTTACAGAGGTATACAACAGTACACATGCAGAATGGAGCACCCTGCAGAGGTATAAAACAATAAAGATGCAGAACAGAGTGCTTTACAGAGATATACAATAGTACAGATGCAGAACAGAGCGCTTTACAGAGGTATACAACAGAACTCATGCAGAATGGAGCACACTGCAGAGGTATAAAACAATACAGATGCAGAACAGAGTGCTTAACAGAGGTATACAATAGTACAGATGCAGAACGGAGTGCATTACAGAGATATACAACAGTGCAGATGCAAAATGGAGCGCTTTACAGAGGTATACAACAGTACAGATGCAGAATGGAGCGCCCTACAGAGGTATACAACAGTACAGATGCAGAACTGAGTGCTTTACAGATACAGAGATATACCCAGTACAGATGCAGAACGAAACGCTTTACAGAGGTATAAAACAGTACAGGTGCAGAACGGAATGCTTTACAGAGGTATACAACAGTACAGATGCAGAACTGAGTGCTTTACAGAGGTATACAACAGTACATATGCAGAACGGAACGCTTTACAGAGGTATACAACAGTACAGATGCAGAATGGAATGCTATACAGAGGTATACAACAGTACCGATGCAGAACAGAGTGCTTTACAGAGGTATATACAACAGTACAGATGCAGAATGGAGGGCTTTACAGAGGTATATGACAGTACAGCTACAGAATGGAGCGCCCTGCAGAGGTATACAACAGTACCAATGCAGACCAGAGTGCTTTATAGAGGTATACAATAGTACAGATGCAGAATGGAGTGCTTTACAGAGGTATACAACAGTACAGATGCAGAATGGAGCACTTTACAGAGGTATAAAACAGTACAGATGCAGAATGGAGTGCCCGGCAGAGGTATCCAACAGTACAAATGCAGACCGGAGCGCTTTACAGAGGTATACAACAGTACATATGCAGAACGGAGCGCTTTACAGAGGTATACAACAGTACACATGCAGAATGGAGCACCCTGCAGAGGTATAAAACAATAAAGATGCAGAACAGAGTGCTTTACAGAGGTATACAATAGTACAGATGCAGAACGGAGCGCTTTACAGAGGTATACAACAGAACCCATGCAGAATGGAGCACACAGCAGAGGTATAAAACAATACAGATGCAGAACAGAGTGCTTTACAGAGGTATACAATAGTACAGATGCAGAACGGAGTGCATTACAGAGATATACAACAGTGCAGATGCAGAATGGAGCGCTTTACAGAGGTATACAACAGTACAGATGCAGAATGGAGCACCCTACAGAGGTATACAACAGTACAGATGCAGAACTGAGTGCTTTACAGATACAGAGATATACCCAGTACAGATGTAGAACGAAACGCTTTACAGAGGTATAAAACAGTACAGGTGCAGAACGGAATGCTTTACAGAGGTATACAACAGTACAGATGCAGAACTGAGTGCTTTACAGAGGTATACAACAGTACATATGCAGAACGGAACGCTTTACAGAGGTATACAACAGTACAGATGCAGAATGGAATGCTATACAGAGGTATACAACAGTACCGATGTAGAACAGAGTGCTTTACAGAGGTATATACAACAGTACGGATGCAGAATGGAGGGCTTTACAGAGGTATATGACAGTACAGCTACAGAATGGAGCGCCCTGCAGAGGTATACAACAGTACCAATGCAGACCAGAGCACTTTTCAGAAATACAACAGTACAGATGCAGAATGGAGCACTTTACAGAGGTATACAACAGTACAGATGCAGAATGGAGCGCCCTACAGAGGTATACGCCAGTACAGATGCAGAACGGAGCGCTTTACACAGGTTTACAACAGTACAGATGCAGAATAGAGCACTTTACAGAGGTATAAAACAGTACAGATGCAGAACGAAACACTTTAGAGAGGTATACAACAGTACAGATGCAGAACGGAATGCTTTACAGAGGTATACAACAGTACAGATGCAGAACGAAAAGTTTTACAGAGGTATACAACAGTACAGATGCAGAACGGAATGCTTTACAGAGGTATACAACAGTACAGATGCAGACCAGCGTGCTTTACAGAGGTATACAACAGTACAGATGCATAATGGAGCACCCTACAGAGGTATAATACAGTACAGATGCAGCACAGAGTGCTTTACAAAGGTATACAACAGTACAGGTGCAGAACGGAGTGCTTTACAGAGGTATACAATAGTACAGGTGCAGAACGGAGCACTTTACAGAGGTATACAGCAGGGGGTGGATAAAGGGGGGCACAGAGGAGGGGTAAAGCCGTACAAGGTGGCGGGGAGGAGAGGGGTAGACGGCATCTAGCGAGTCAGGTGGTGCGAGGGGCGATGAGGAGTGACGTGATGGCCTAAGTGTTGAGGAGGAGAGACTCCTGAAGCAATGATGCCTTGGAATGGGCTTGGATGACAGCTCTGCGACACCAGGAGGTCAGTGAAGAAGACAAGCAGCTGGATGCCCTGCTCACATCCTGAGGATGTGCTGGGCCTTCTTCACTTTCATCATATTCCTCCTCGAACCTGAGCACTGACCCTCGGAACAAGTTCCAGCAGCCATCACACGTCTACTCTTTTACTGATGAGAACACGGTTTCCCTTGATGCTTGTTTTTCAGCTGATTACACAGCCCCCCACAGAGCCTTAACATGCTCCCTGCGTCACACGCTGCAATGGAGTAATTTACGCACGCCGATTCATCAACAGGCAGAAGCCCTATTCGGTACACAGCGTAAGTTTATCCGTATACAACATGAAAAAAAATATTAAAAATATCTGCAAAAAACTAAAACCACTCAAGAAAAGTGCAGAACAAGTGCAGAACAAGTGCATGAATTTTAGAATTTAGAAAAACATTGGAAATGGATAAGAAAGCTCAAACAACTCGGAGTGCTGTGTGCTGGAGTTGGTACGCTTGCAGAAGGGGCATGGGTCGTTGATGGCCAGAGACTAAAGTACTTTGGTGACTCGAATCATCGCTATGTTTCAGGAGCTACCGTGAGGCCACAGCACACAAGCCCTGGCACCATGTGTGCTGATTAATGTGCATGCAAGAAACCTTCGTCAAGGAGCAAACTGTTATGTATGGCTGCAGTTCAGACACATGGCAAACTTAGGGTGACCAAAGTCACATGCCCGCCTTTCATTAAATCTTCTCATGACTCACTCAAGCTTTAATAGAGCCTATCATCAGAAATTATAATATTGAGTGAGAAATAATCGAGAAAGAGAATATGTAAAGTGAGACATAACATTATGCAAATGAGGTTGCTCATACATGGTAGCTGCATTTCAACTAATCAAGGACCACTGTATGCAAGGCGCAATATACTTATTACATATCGAGCAATACAACCTCTCAATCTAGCGCGAAATTAAGGTGAAGGTAATGGGTGCAACTTTGTTTCAATGAACACACATTCTTCGTATAGAAGCAGTAAAACAGATGCAGTAGCGCAGCCATGGACGGTTATGAGCCTGAAAATCTGATCACAGAACTGAGAGTCAGGTTGACCGAGGAGAAAGCACAGTGCGCGGCAGGGGTGTTGCTAGGTCTGGAAAAGGCCCGGGGCTACGCTAATGTCGGAACTGTTGGGACTAGGGGCTAGCTAGCCTTTCGGTTGTAGCTCCTGAGAATCTATCCGGGGCTACAACCAAAAGTTCAGGGGCTATAGCCCCCTTAGCCCCCCCCTAGCAACGCCTCTGGTGTGCGGCCAATCAGAATCTGAGCAGACATGATCTTAGGACTACTGTGTAGCCCTTTAAAGTAAAGCCTAGCACAGGCGACTCACCATTGTGTTTCCAGCGATGCTTGCAGACATTGCAAATGCCTCAGATGGCTGGAGCCTATACTACTGGGTTGGCTTGAACCATGGCTATGTCATAGGAGCTGTCTAGAGGCCATAGAACACAAACCAACGACACCTTTTTTTCTGATCAATGCAGGAGACTAAAGACTACAATTCTGACACTTAGCGAACTCTGGGTGAGAAAAGTGACAAGTCTGCCCATCCATCAGACCTTCTTGAGAATCGAGGATCAACAAACAGCATTGTATAATATTGATCAAGAAATGGCTGGCGACGGGCCACCAGGGGGCGCGCGGATGAGTATCTCTCCTGCGTGAGCTCCGTCCCTGCGGTCCCGAAAAGCGGAATGAGCCCCCGCTGATGGAACCCCCCCCACGAAAGCTCGAAATTTCGTGATCTGAACGGACCCCCCCACAACTGAGAAAAAACCCGACGAAAATCGGACCCGCTTTGACCAAAAACTCGGCAGTCTCAGAAGTGCCTAATCACTGCGCCACGGAGGGCCCGAAGTCTGGTGTAGTCCGGCCCGTGCGACAGGCGTTACCCGCGGTGCGCATCTGTGACCTAAACTTGTGGTGGTGATCCCTCACCCGCCTGAGATAGCGTGCCCAAAGACTCCCAAGGATACCGGGCGACTGCACAGGGTGAGTGAGAGACTTTTACGCAAAACTCTGCGGCACCAGAGCCCGTGCCTGGCGGTGCCGCGTAACACGCGTGACCCTCCAACCCGACCTGCACAACATACTACGCCGGGGGAAGAAGAGCAGTCGGTTGGACTTCCTCCAATTGCGCACCCCAGAACCACACATATCCTCCGTTTAGGGTCCGCAAAACCGAACCAAGGAGCTGCCCCACATCATACGAAGTGCTGGAAACCGGAGACAATACGGAGCCCACAATCCGAGCCTCCTCATAGAGGGTAGAGCCCCCTCCTCAGGGGCGTGTGCCTCCTCTACCTAGGATTGTGTCACATGGACCTATGCCACAAACTGGCCAGATTTGCCTACGAACCGTACGTCTCGCCTTGCGGATCTACAGGTTCAATGACCACGGACCCATCAGAAGCGGGTGCCGCCGCCACCAAAGGTGACATCGCCACACTATTGAACGAAATAAAAAATATGGGAGCTAACCTCGGCGGCAAGGTCGACAAAATCACACAGAGGATGGACAGATTCGAAGAACGCTTGGAAAGTGTGGAAAATAACCAGGCCTCGATCGACACCCTTGAGGTTCAGATGGACGTACGGATCCGAAACATCGAAAAAAGAGAAGTTGAGGTGAGGCTTAAGATGGATGACTTAGAAAACAGAGAAAGGAGAAACAACCTCCGCTTTTTCGGCATTCCGGAACGCGAAGGTGAAACTGAAAAAGATCTCAAAGACACCACCCACGACATCATTAGAATATTGACCGCCGATGAAGACATCGACGAGCCCAAAACCGAACGCATACATAGAGCCGGTGGACCAACCGGCGGCCCGCGGTCTGTTCTGGCCAGGTTTCACCGATATCAAGACAAAGCTAGAATTCTGGAGAAGGCCAGGTCTGGAGGCCCGCTCACAATGGGAGGCGCTCAAATCACCATCTTCCAAGATCTATCCTCGTTAACTTTAGCCCTGAGACGCCTCTGCAGCCCCCTCACGAAATGGCTCAAGGATCAAGGCACAAGGTATAGATGGGGATATCCCTTCTAGCTTACATTCGAGCATGACAGCAGGAAAATAATTCTACGCTCTGAAGACGAGAACAAATACTGCATCGCCGATCTCCTCGGTGCGGATCCGCGGAGCAAGGAAGGTGGCGACGATGGACGACCGGGATCGCAGTGGGAGCTCCAGGGCCCGAGGCGCAAGAGGGTAAAGGGATCGAGAAAGTTTAGACGCCCCAACAACACCCCGATCATGATTAACCAAAAGAAACAGCGCTGGAATTGTATTAGCTACAGTCACATCTAAAACACGTGGCAATATCTCCCACGAGGGATGCAACATAGCGGAATCACACGCTGCGGACAAAGCACCCCCCAGGAATAGAAGATGAAGTGGACTCCTGTGGAAAGTCCTGAAAGCCACACGTAACGTTGAAACTTTCATAAGTTTATGGTTATTATTGTTAAAATTGCATAATGTTTGGGGGTAAGGGAGAAGAGATGGGGGCTCACCCTTAAGCTACGATGGTAAATTTGCTCGGGACCATAGGTCAATGGTCCCCACTGATGGTGCGCCGACGGACGGCAAATTCTTATCCAGTCTGTCCCGGACGCCATCAACAGCTGCCAATGCAGCACCCCCTGTTTGCAAGCTCAAACGAGCACCACCATTTATGGTGGAATACGAGAAAAGGGGAGAGAGGTAACGAACACTTGGGATATGTACAGATAACAATAAGTTTGCTTCGAAGTATCACAGCCAAGATGACACAGGGCACCCACTTGCCCCTCTGCTCGCTGATGGTGAGAGACCCTCGTCTCCAAACCGCTGATGGCATCACATGAGAAGTCTAAGGGCAAGGGTCTCCTAAGAATTGGGACTATCAATGTGAAGGGACTGAACTCCCCTACTAAGAGATCGCTAGTGCGCAGAGAATTCCGAAGATCCGACATTGACATTCTCCTCATACAAGAGAGAGAGAGGAGCGAGCGGTCCTGGGGAAACGGGGGGGTTTGGAATTCTGGGGCTCTGGCCCACTCAGGAAGGGAGGAGTTGGGATCCTCATCAGGAAAGGGGTAGGCTTTGAGATAGAAAAGACCTGGTCAGATGTGAGTGGACGAACCCTCCTGATAGTGGGGAAAATCGCAAGAGTTCAGGTCACGATCGCTACTATATACTCGCCTAATAACGGACAAGCTGCATTCCTTCGGAAGACAATTCCCAAAATAGTACTAGAGACTGCAGGCCACCTCATTATAGGAGGCGACTTCAATCAGTGTGTGAACCCGACTGTTGACTGGAAGCCAGGCAACCCCGACACGCGGGCCCAGCATAGGAGGGATCGCACTGAATTCGCTGCCATGATGGAACTTTACGATCTACGAGACGTGTGGAGAAAACAACATCCTGACGAAGGGGGTTTCACCTTCTACTCGAACCCCCATCGCACATTCTCACGTATAGACTATATATTCCTCGCACCTGACCTTGCAAGGTCAACAAGTTATACCAACATTATCCCGTCAACATGGACAGATCATGACATGGTCCTAGCAGACGTCGACTGGAACGACCTGCCTGCCGCTGGGGGATCCAGGCGATGCAACGAGTCCCTCTGGACCGACGCGGCGTTCAGAAATGAAATGGAAACCGAGATTGAGGAATATTTCAAGACGAATGACAATGGGGAGGTCTCCAAACAGGTGATCTGGGAAGCGGGGAAGGCCACGTGGAGAGGTATCTTAATACGTGAGGGCTCCTCTAAAAAGAGAGAGCGTAAAATTGTAGAAAACAAACTCCGCAAAGAAATATACCAGCTGGAAGCGGGAATAAGAGACAAAACGACGGTGGACCCCTCCAAACTCGACATGGCCCAACGTAAAAGAGAGGAACTACGGCTGTTAGAACAAGGACAGGTGGTGCGGAAGCTACAATTCCTGAAACAGACATATTATGAGAAGGGGGATAAGGCGGATGCACTCCTAGCCGCCAGGCTCAGGGAAAGGAGGGAAGAACGCAAGGTGAAAGAGATAAAAGAGCCCAGCAACCCCGCGATACATCCACCCCACTCGATACCCGAGAGCTTCGCCACCTTTTATGAAAACCTATACACCTCTGAGCTGCTTGCGGCTCACCCTGATATATCTGCTTACCTGTCGCCAATTACTATGCCCACAATATCACACACAGAGTCCGAACTCCTCGATAGCCCAATAACCGAACATGAAACACGAGAGGCGACCAAACGGCTTACACTGGGGAAGTCACCGGGCGAGGATGGTTATACGGCCGGCTTCTATAAGACCTTCGCCGAGCAGCTCTCACCCTTTCTCACGGAGCTCTTTAATGAGATAATGAGCTCTGGGATCGCACCAGATTCCTTTAGGAAAGCCCTCATAACTGTCATCCCTAAAGAGGGTAGGGATCCCAAATTATGTGGGTCATACCGCCCTATTTCCCTCCTCAACCTCGATGCGAAGATTTACGCACGAGTACTGGCAACCAGACTGGAAACTCTAATGCCCGACTTGGTCCACCCTGACCAGGTGGGATTTATCCTCGGGAGGCAGGGCGCCGACACAATGCGTAAAACCCTACACCTTGTCCACGTAGGGCACAGTATAGCAGATGACCCGGCCCTCCTATCGATTGATGCAGAAAAAGCCTTCGATAGGGTGGAATGGGAGTTCCTGGGTGCAGTACTCCAGAAAGTAGGGATAGGCTCAAAATTCCACGATGGAGTGCGAGCAATATACACCTCTCCCAAAGCATCAATATTTGTGAACGGGGAATATTCCAGATGGTTTGAATTGCAACGGGGGACCAGACAAGGATGCCCACTCTCCGCGATCCTGTTTGCACTTTCCCTGGAGCCCCTAGCCCAAAAGATAAGGAACGACCCCCGAATAGAGGGAATTCGCCTGGGAGGGATGGAATACAAAGCAGGGCTGTATGCTGACGATATCCTTCTACACCTAACGAAACCGATGACCTCCATACCACATGCCCTGAATCTAATAAAAGAATATGGCCAGTTCTCTGGGTTTAAAGTAAACACGTCCAAATCCATACTCTTTCCACTCCAAGGTACCCCAGACGATAATGACACCAAGTTCCTCCCCTTAGGACTCAAGGTAGAACACACAACATTACGATATTTGGGCATAGAGATCACCAGAACCCTAGGCGAACTATATGAGGCTAACTTCCCCCCGCTCCTTCAAAGCTTTGAGAGAGACCTTGAGAAATGGAGCAAACTGACGATCTCTTGGCTGGGGCGCATCAATGCCGTCAAGATGGTATGCCTCCCCCGCTTCCTCTACCCCTTTCAGATGCTACCGATAGAGATACCCCAAAAATTCTTTGTGGATGCCCGTAAGATCATGCTGCGGTTCCTCTGGCAGGGAAAAAGACCGAGGATCTCATATGACACGCTTATTCTCCCCAAGGACAGAGGTGGATTAGGGCTTCCTGATTTGAGAAAATATTACAATGCCACTCAGTTGCGCGTCCTAATCCCACACTTCAGAGACCACAAACACCTGCAATGGGTCCAAATGGACAACCACTACTTGTCCCCCGCCATGGTGGCGGAGTGGCTGTGGTCGCCACACCAACGGGTCCAGAAGAGAATTAAACACCACCCCATACTATCCACCATATGGGCTATATGGCACACTGGGAAAGAGATGCGCGAAGTCACCACCTGGCCATCCCCGCTCAGTCACTTGTGGTCTCCTGGCATAAATGAGCAAATCCCGAACCTAGACCGGTTCCAGTCATGGTATGAGGCAGGACTGGAGAGGGTGGGACACCTCCAGAAAAAAGATGAGTATATCACACTACCTGAACTGACAACGGCACTGGGGATAGGCACTCTATCGACGTTCCACTTCATTCAGCTAAAAGGGGTGTTAACGAGAACCGAATGGAGGGAAAAACTGAGAAGAGATCTCACCGCCTTTGAGAAACTCCTAGACTCTAGAGCGGAAATGAAAGGCCTTATCTCAATAATGTACCAAACGCTATTGTGTGCAGGCGGCGGGAACACGGAACTCCTTAGGGCCAGATGGGAAAAAGACCTAGGCGAAGAGATAATTCCCGAACAATGGGAATTAATGTGCAGAGCTGCGCCTAAATCCTCCATATCCAACCAATATAAGCTGCATGCAATAAAACTCCTACACCGATGGCAATACGATCCGCTTTGACTCTCCAAAATGTCCCAGTCTATGAGCCCAAAGTGCTGGAGAAATTGCGGAGAAACTGCCAACTACTGGCACATGTGGTGGAGCTGTCCGCACATCAAAGTGTTTTGGACCGAAGTCCTGGGATGTATCAAAGAAGTAGACGACATCCATAGAGAACTTGACCCACTCCTTCTTCTGTTTGGCCTTGAGAGAGTTGAGGAGGATTGGTTCCGGGTCAAAGGCCTGGCTCCCCAGCTATTACTGGCTGCGAGGGCCCTAATAGCGACCAAGTGGAAATCCCCACAGGTTCCAGGTAAGACCGAATGGATTAAATTGGCCACGAGCATTTATGTGGTGGAAACAATCTCTGCCTCCTTGCACAATAAATAAGTGAAATGCGAAACTCTATGGATGGACTTCAAGAATACATATATCACGCCTACTCATGACTCCCAACCTGAGGAGCCCCCAAAAAACCCTACCGAATGAAGCCACACCTAAGGAACACTACAAAGGACGAGACCCTTACTTCCAGCGACCATGGTACTATCGGATGCAATGCTGTGTCAATCATATGAAACTAACACTTTTGTCAAACTGTTGTACTCGTGAGATACACTAACCCAAGTGGGGGAGGGGGGTGGGAGTGGGCTTTGGCGAACAGTCGATGAGACTCTTCCAGACAACCGGGACTGTCGCACTACCAAGAGAATCTAGTATACTGTTTTTACTATTCATTGTTTGTTTGACTTACGCCTCTGGCAGATGTATGATCCTGTTTGAATACTGTTTGCTTCTTTTTCTTTTTGTTTTTTGTAAAACCAATAAAGCTAAATTTAAATAAAAAAAATAAAGAAATGGCTGGCAAAAGAATACATATGGTGAGACACATCATTATGCAAGAGAGGGCCGGGTCGCCATGTTAAGTAACTGCTTCTACAGAAATTACTGGCCACTGCGTGGAAGTCTACACGCATATTACAGCCCTTTATTCATGTGCCATACAGTACATTTCAGCAAAAGTGCCACAGTAACAGGATGCATGGTCACGTTCACAATGGGCCATGGTGTCACATGGAAGTGACACTCGATCACCAGGGGTGGGACCTGTGTGGACCAACTGGGACTCTCAGTTCATCGCCGTAATCCACTCGGAACTGTACCCATTCATATTTCTGACTTTACATTGCCTTTGCAAGGCTTTGGAATTTCCCTATTACATTGCACAAACTACATGTCCCCAAGTGCACCTTTTGGCAGTCCTCGAAATCTAGCTTTTTCTATGCAGCAATCTGAGAACTACAAAACCCAGAAGCCCTAGAGGCCAGTACTATTTTCACTTTCCCAGGTCCAGAGAGGGAGGAGGCCGATTACCTTCAGGTGTGGAATTGCAGGTGCTGCTAGTAAGCCTGTGTCAGTACAGGGTGTGTCATTATTTTAGCAGCTGACTGCCGAAAAATATTAATCTTTCATTGAGTTTGTGCCCTGCCTTTTTTGCAGTGACCAGTGGTCTTCCACTGTCTCCTGATGCTTCTATTTCCTGTAGCTGCTCCAGTTCCAGTGCCTGTGCCCTCTGTCCTGTTGCACTGTGCCCTCTGCCCTGCAACCCTGTATTCTTTGTCTGCAGTTCCCCTGCTTTGCAGCCCTTCTTGCAGTATTGTGCCCTCTGCCCTGTAGTCCTATGACCTCTGCCCTGTAGTCCTGCGTCTCTGTCTCCAGTCCTTTGCTTTCTGCCTGCAGCACTGTACCCTCTGCCCTGTACATTGATCCACTGCCTGCAGTCCTCTGTTCTCTGCCTGCAGCCCCTTGCTGACTGTCAACCGTCTTTCGTTCCTGCTCTTTGCCCGTTCTCCCTGTGATATGCCTGTAGTTTCCTGTCCAGAGTATCCTTATTACCAGTATGCAATTTAGTCTTTCCAGTTATTCCAGTAAGGAGTTCCTAGTTTCCTTCTTACTAGTCTTCAATGTAGTGCTAGTTATTCTAGCCGAGAGATTCACTCCATTGTGTCCTTGTTCCTCGTCCCTAGTTCAGTACAGTTTCTTTATTCCAGCCCACAGTACTCATGTGCTTAGTTTCATGTTTTCTTGCTTATGAGTAGTACATGGGGCACCCTTTATGTACATCATAAGTTTGACAGGTGGGATCGCCCCCTGTGTGTTCCTTGTCCTGTGCCCTTTTGATATGGGATTGATATAAACTTGATATAGATTTAATATAAAATTGATATCAAAGATGATATCTATTTTATATCAAATGTATATTTCTTGATATAAAGGGTTTTTCTAGCTTTATATGAAAAGGATATAAAGTGAACATAAATCTTATATACAAATGATATAAAGGGAATGTCAAATGTATGTAAAAATGGGACCACGCATCTGCGCACTGCCTGTTTGAGGTCGAAGTGAGTTGTGAACAAGAGAGACTGTGAATGTTAGGGATTGGTGTGGTGACGCAGTGAAGACGGGGGATTGGATTTTGCCATTAAGGCGCTAGGAACTGTGTATGCATTTTATATTGAAAAGATCTTTAAAGTATTCAATGTTCATTGATATGGATTTTAATACTTGTATATTATTTTTATATAAAGTTGGCGTACTTTTGATAAGAATGTTAATGTTTATATAAACTTTATGTAGATTTTATATTATTTTTATATAAAGGTGGTGTACAGTTGATAAGACTTGTAATACATTTTATATAAACTTTATATATATTTTATTTTTATACAAAGGTGGCGTGCATTTGTTTCGCCCTTAATACCTTTTATATAAATTAGATATATTTAAAGAATTTAAAGAAAGTTTGATACACAATTTGATTGAAACGGCCGGCTTAAGGCTAGAGTGACGTCGGGGGCGGGCTTTACAATCCAGATATATAGCTTTTGCGGTGGGATGGAAAACACTGCATTTTATGAGCTTTAGATGGGCTATTCAGGAAACAGCTATTATGAACAGCTACAGTTACAATGAAGGGAGAACACCTCCAGGAAGACCTGTGGATTTTATGCTGTATGATGGGATGGAAGATGCTCAGGATTTGATGGCCGGCTATGCACCCGAATATTTTTGGGTCAATGACGAGGCAGTTGTAGAGCAGCCATTTGCAGCCGATGCAAGCTCTGAAGAGAAGGACTGTGACGCTATAACTCTGCAGGCTGATTCGGCGATGATGAAAAACGGGATCATGTGTGCGGCGTCAGACGAAGCAGACTGCGGCAGAGCCTATCAATATTTATTGTGCTTGCTGTTCAAACCAACTTGAAAACCCAGGGTATTTTGAAAGTAGGATGTGTAAGGCCTATGTTTTGCTGATGGAGACCAACAGCCTTAAAGACAATGCTATTATTCATTGTACTTGTTGTTGTTCAAAACAAATTGAAAGCCCGGGGGATAACAGTCTGTGTAAGGAATGTAGTATGCTAATGGAGATCGATATGGACACGACAGCCACTCTTTGGACTGATAATCATGCCACTGAGGGGATTACAGCCATAGTGACTGAGGCGTGTTTAAAACAACACGTGCTTTGGCGTGTTTAAAACAACACTTTAAAACAACACTGGGTCTATATGGTGCTAGGGGCATAAAAGTAATGATCTCCAGCAGGATGCTCACGAGTGTTTGGAAGAAGCTTATACAGATAATGTGCTACATGTTTCGTGTTGATCCCTAGACATTTAGTATGTTTTTGTGCACTTGACGCAGCTGCTGACACAGCTAAGGATCGGTACAGGAAATGAGCGATGCGTGTCTAAAACATTATGGGCTATAGAATCGTCGAAAAACCCTCTTTTGAAAATGAAGCCATTTAGATGCAGGTGTCCAATGGTTGTTAGAAACATCATCGAAAAAACAGTTCCCAACTGGGGGGGATAAAGTATATGTAAATGAGCTCCTAATGGAGTGTAACATGCTTGCTTAACGAAGTGGTGGCATGCAATGTGTTTGTGCAGTTTTCGCATGTATTATGAAATCTATAACAGGCTCAATTGTTTTAGTATTTTAATGTGAATATATCTTGAATAAGAATTGCCATTTTAAATTTGAATAAAAATCTGTTGTTTATAAAAATTGATTGTGTCTTTATGTGGAGCTGTTATGGGCAAACATGTCTGGCCTGAAGCTGTTGAAAATATATTATGATGAAGGAGGTGTTGGTAGTTATGGAGGGCTTGCCAGCGTGTGCCGTAAACTTCAAAGCTATGGTTAGAAGATGTCACAGGGAGCCCACAAGATGTGGCTTGTAGGGGAGGAGGCTTACAAGCTACACAAGCAGGGTAGCAAACATTTTAAACAGTGAATGGCCATAGTATGTGACATACTCAAAAACATTGAAAAACCTATTGCACTATCCCCTCCATTGCAGCCCATGGAAAAGGACTGTGAAGCAGTCCAAACTTCAATTCATAATAAAATCATCAAGGCACGAGAGACAATCTTTAACTGTAAAGCAATTAACATTTCCATCTCAGACAACATAGGGGAAAACAAGATCGACTCACAAAGTCCTAAATTTAATTTTAAACCAATATCACTGGAAGACATGAATAAAACCCTTTCAAGTATTAAATGTACCTCATGCACCGAGAATGTGCTGCCACCAAAACTAATTCTTGACAACGCTGCAGTCTTTGCGCCATTTTTTACAAGAATGGTAAATGCTTCGTTTAGAGATGGCAAAGTCCCTGCCATTATCAAAACTGTTACGGTAACACCATTACCAAAAAAACCTGAACTCAATCAACAAGACCCCGCAAACCTAAGGCCAATTACCAACTGCAACTTCCTATTAAAAATACTGGACCGGATTGCCCCCGAACAACTGCAGGAGTTTGTGGATGACAACAATCTACTACATCCACAACAATCAGGCTTTAGGACAGCCCACAGCACGGAATCCGCGCTGTTGGATCTGCAAACAGAAATTCTCAGCATTCTCGACCATGGTAAAACTGGCTTGCTGATCCTATTGGACCTCTCGGCAGCCTTTGATCTGCTGGATCATTAGAGGCTCCGAGAGGCCCTAGATCAATCAGGAAACTGTTCTAAAGAGGCCACAGACTGGGTGTCATCCTTCTTACAAGACAGGCTATCTATGATTGTCTGGGGGAAACACTCCTCTAAACCAAAACCAGTTGACTGCGGAGTCCCTCAAGGCGCAAGCTTCTCCCCCCTACTGTGCAATTTATACATGCGCTGCCTATGCTCACTGCTAACCCAACTTGGAATATTTTTCACCAACTTCGCTAACGACACCCAACTGGTGTTTGAACTTAGTGGTAACTATGAACAGGACAGCGAAAAGCTCTCGAGAATTAATAACATCATCAAAAGTTGGATGAAGGACAATTGGATGTGCTTAAATGCCACCAAAACAGAGCTCATGATTTTCGGATCATCCTATGCTAGGAAAAAATTAAGTCTGCAATACACTGCATTTAAGATCTAAGAGACACAAATCCTTATAGCAGACAAAGAGAAAACACTAGGCATTTACCTACAGGCATCCTTGGGAGCAGAAGCCCACACGGCCTACCTCAAAAGAAACTGCCAATATCACCAGAAACTACTGATAAAAATCAGACCCTTGCTGAGCCTACAAAACAGCACATCAATAGCAAGAGCCACAATTCTCTCCCGGTTGGATTACGGAAACTCTTTATTAATGGGTGCCAGCAGCAAATGTCTAAAACAATGCCAAGTGGTCCAAAATGATGCTATCAGAACAATGACCGGGAAACCTAAGAGAGACCATATCACAAAGGGCAGAAAGGATTTACACTGGCTAGCGATCGAGGAACGCATCATATTCAAAGCCATTACCCTAGTACACCGATGTTTATATGGAAAAGCGCCAATCTACCTAAAAAAAACAATTCACGTGGTATGAATCATACTGCAACCTGAGATCTAATAAGACTGGCCTTCTTCAAGTTATTCCAGCAAAAAAAGCAAAGGGATTAGGCAGGGCTTTCACGACCAAAGCAGTCCTTAAATGGAACAAACTCCCTCCCGCACTGAGATTGGAAACCAACCATTTACTATTCAGAAAACAACTAAAGACACTTCTCTTCAATAGGAGCCCACCTTAGTTACTCCGCTAGCCCACATCTTCTTCTATATGTCTAGTTTTATGTGGGCCTCGCCGTGTCCTGTTTTCTTTACGCTAGTCTGTCTTAATGTAATGCGCTCTGGTGCCTGCAGGCTGCAGCGCTATATAAACATATAAATAAATACAATAAATCGATCAACAATGGCAGGCAACTATTATGGATTTGAGTCAGATTCGCGAAGATAACAATGGTTTTCGCTATATTCTAGCCATCATTGACGTTCTATCACAATACGCCTACGATGAGGCTCTAGGAAAAACTGTATGGTAAAAGACATTTTAAAAAGACAAAATTGATGCCACTTAAAAAGGGGGATCCTGGGTGTATCTCAAAAGACAAGGCCATCTTTACAATGGAGTATGGGCAGAACTACAGAAACAAGATCTTTATTACAGATGGAGTAGCTCACCGGGAGGGTCTTTATATATACAGACTAATTGATTATTCGGGGGAGGATGTTCAATGTGTTTTCTACAAGGAAGAGATAAAAAAAAGTCATTAAGAGTAAAATCCGGGGTGCGAAGAAGCACTATTTAGTTAAATGACCAGGGTGTCCTGACAAATTCATCAGTTGGGACCCAGCCGGATCCCTAGAGACCACCGGTGCGTAACGATGGGTTAAAAAAGGACTCTGCAGCTTTTAATATTATGCTTTCCAGCAACACTTCAGCCGAGACATTTCCAGACAACAAAATTACCAACTTTACTGTGAAGCTGGCCAAACCCAGAAATCTGGAAGGTCAATGGGCGGTGGTGCTCACTGAAGTTCAGTACGTCCAATCATGGAATACTCTAGCCCCGGGGGAAGGCCCTTTTTTCATAAAATGAACACACCCTCTGAATGAGCGGATTTCCCGAGGGGCATTATGCAGTCAAGAACTTGTGAGAGTCATCCACAAAGCTGTATCAAATATTATTTATGCATTTTTAAAGCACTCACACCGCCCGGAGGCATCAAGGCGCTGTTACAGGAACATGTCTCTTAGTTGCGTATTTATAATGCGCTTAATACCCAGAGGTTTCTAAGCCCAGACCCAGGGATTGAACCTGTGCTGTTTTGAGTCGTCTTGTTTCCAAGGCAAGCACGTTGCCGCTGAGCTATCATCCCAGAACAAATACACCCGAGTACGGAGCTACAACGCTACATCTAGACCCTCACCAGAGGAACGTTTTTCTATAGGGCCCAGACCCATCTGTTAGGTTCTCATCAGCGGGGATACTACAAAACATATTGGGGACTGTGCAACACATTGGAAGTAAAGAACCATGGGATAATACATGCATCGACATTAACCGTTTTTTTTTATAGCTTATTGCGTTACAGCAATATTGTGGAGAATCAATGGGTGGGGGATATCTACGCGATCAGCCATATTTCAGCTGAACACCCGTAATGTATGGGGCAGGATGCAGCAGTATTTTCAGACGTGCAATGCCCTTTCTACGTCGCAGCTTTGAATTAGCTAAACCGCACGTTAAAGCGGCAGCCAGCAATATTGCAAAAGACGTTGTGGGAAGCGTGACAACTGCAGTTGTTCAGCGACTCAACAAACAGAGGAGGGTCATTATGGTCAGGCCTCATTTATAAACCACATAGGACCGTTACGAGGAAGAGGTCAGCGTCCCTGCTGCGTGGCCACCCAAAACCCACCAGAAAATGTAGACCAAAAGCCCAAGGCGCACAGTCGAATAGAAAGAAGAAGCATGTTATTTCTAAAAGACACAAGGGCAGTGATATTTTTTAAAGAACAATGGCCTTTTTACGCGTAGCCTCGGGGGAATGTGTAAAAATCGGAGCTCAATCTCTTTAAGGTACCCCCGACACAGACCAGCATCGATAACAGTTTCTTTATCGAGGTCTCACCTCTGGTGGTTCTCTCACTGTTAGCCCCCATAGAATTTTATGTATTGGGCTCGACTGACAGGTATCATGATTTGAACGATATGCTGCTACTTCTAACCTGTAAAATACCAAAGGCAGATGGAACTAACATCACGGTTTCAGCACGAGTGGACACCATCCCTTACCCAGTAGCCACCATGTTTAATCAGGTGGACGTGACACTAGGCGATCAAATGATAACTCAGAGTGGTAATATATATGCCTACAGGGAGTATATAAAGAGCCTGTTAAATTATGGCCATGATGTCCTGTATAAGCAACTCTCAGTGGGTCTCTTTTATCGTGATAACGCGGGACATTTCGACAACACCGCTCTGGAAAGTGATTACAAATGATTCTCTAGACGAGCCCATCGCACCAGGGCCAGTAGTGTATTTGATGTACAAGGCCGTCTACATACTGACCTTTTCTTTCAGGATAAACTCTTGATCAACAATGTTGATCTTAAAGTACAATTATTCAGAAACACCAACACTTTTTGCCTCATGGTCGGGGATGCCAAAAAATACAAACTAGTGATCATATCAGCCAGTTTATTTATTAAACATGTAAGCGTCTCTCCGACTATTAGACTGGCGCATGCAGAGGCACTGTAGATATCTAACATGTAATATCCTGCGGGGAGAGTCACCAGCATTTCTACTGGTAGCCGTGGTATCAGTCAAGACAACCTGTTTCTGGGGCAGCTCCCAAAAATAATCATCATGGGAATTGTTGAAACAACGGCACTCAGCGAGGCATACGATAAAAACCCATTGTAGTTCAAACACTGTAACATGAACTATGCTGTACTACATTAGGACGGTGTTCTGATTCCTGCCAAAGCCTACACTCCCAATTTTGGACTTCTGAACATAATCAGAGAATACATGGGGCTGGTGGCTGTCACAGGAAAGCACATGCGTGACGTACAGGTTTCATTCACATGCAACGAGTATGCTCTCGGCTGTACCCTACTGGCCTTTGATCTAAGACCTGATAACACATCAGCGGGGCAGTTCAACCTCATGAGGAGCGGAAACCTATATTCTGAAATAAAGTTTGAAAGAAACCTAACTGCCACACACTCCCTGCTAGTGTGACGTGTTTTTATAGCGTTCTGGAGATCAATGCACTAAGAAACATACTTTTTGATATTTAATAGGTATTCTACAGATAAAAGGATTTATGCATAAGTATAGACACGCTCGGAAAACATTTTACAGTGTGTATGCCAGCGATACATGTTCCAGGTGCCTACCCACAAATTTCCTGGTTAGCCTGGTGGTGAACACTGATCCGCAGGCTTCGGGTGGAACACATTGGCTAGCTTTATGGCTGTAGGGAGATGTGCTTATGGTGTTTGACAGTTTCGCGCACTTCCCGCAACACACCATATACTCCAGAGTTTTAACAGACTATCTAAGAAGCATAGCAAAGTATTTACGTTATATTACTGTGCCGGTTCAAGACTCTAAAGCCATGACCTCTGGTCAACACTGTATATTCTTTATCAGTCAAATGTCAGAATGGAGATCGCTGCCGTCTGTTTTGAAAAGGTATTCAAGCAATTGCATGCAAAACGATCAAATGGTAACCAGATTTGTTAACGTTACCTGTTAACAAATCTGTATAGATCTCGCAAAATGTTTACAGTGTGTCAAAAATGTAAATGTGGATCGTCTATACAATGATACATGTATCAATAAAATTGCTTATTTTTTTTTAAACAAGCATTGTGCGTTATTATACATACTAAATAATGTAACATAATAAAGAACCAGTCGGTTTTATGAATTGAAAACTTTGATTAATAAAAAAAGACATTTAAGACAGAAAGAAAACATGTTATACGGCAACCATCTCTTCCCTTGCAGCGCAACACACATGCAAGGGAATTGCAAGGCAAGTGTGGTGGCAGTCTGCCGGTAGCATACTTGTGATTCTCAGATTGCCTGGTGTAACGAATCTCTGTGCTGGAGCTCTGGGGTTAATTCTTCTTGCCTGGGAGCTTGCAGCTTGGCATTCACTTGCCTGCACTAGAACTCCTTTCAAAACCCCTTGCAGCGTGAAGCACGCGTGAGGAAAGTGTGAGGCAAGTGTGGTGGCAGTCTGCTGGTAGTACGCGCAGGAAACAACGTAAGGTGCAGGGGTAGGCTTCTTTTTCTTTCCATTTGCATAATGCCTTGCAGTTAATTATAAATATATCTTGATTCCTGTGGGATATCTTATGTGCAACCACTTTGAAGTAGACTGCCCCTGACTACCTTAACTCCAGTTATGGTCGCCCACTAAAGAGACCCTGGTGTGGACTGTCTAACCTTCCTGCACCTTGTTTGTGAAGAATGAAGTGCAACGCTGCCATCCCGGTTTGTCTCCGTCATGCATGTGAATTTAGCCTCACCCGCGGCGATGAACACCAAACTGGTAACGGTAACGGTCTGAACGCCTATTGCACTTACTGCTTCTCTACATTTAAATTAGAACCGAGCACCGATTGATTTTGTTCTCTGGACGTTCTGATTCCAATCAACCCGAAGTTTCAAAGAAATTCAGGATTTGGCACTTTTGGTAGGAGTGCAAGCTGCTCAACTAAACATTGTTGAGAACTACATCAAAAGTGCACTGTAGCGCTCCTCGCAGAAATGTTTAGTTGATGTAGGGACGAACACTACAGTGAGTGATCGTGTGGCCTTATCACCAAGAGAAGGAAGACCCCCTATTTTTCAAAAACATTTGACTTGGCAAACGGGTCAGAAGGAACCTATATGTATATGCGATTTAGCAGTGCCCTTGGGTCAAATCTTTTCTTGTTTGTTGGGTGCTCCTGTGGTGACAGCATATGCCCAACGTGGCCCAAAGGTATTAAACAGTATTGATCCTTCAGAGCAAAATCTAGTAAACTCCCCTCGGGCGGTAGATTGGATATTCCCCGATCTGCCTCGCCATTTCTATATCCGGGGAGTTCTTCTGACTCCTCAATTTCGTTTGTTGACCCAACTCCGCAGAGGTCTTTTGCGGGGCACCACACTGCTACATCAACAGTGGACTCAGCTATTCGTATTTTAACTTTTACTTCTGTGCCTCTCATGAGATTGTAGGAGCCCTTGAATGCGAAAATAATTGATCAAGTTGCCGTGTTGACATTATTGAATACAAAGATTTCCTTTGTGAAGGTTTTTTAACAGCCTTCAAGCTACCTTTGTGTCCACTCTGGATAGGCAAATGGTGAATACGCAAGTGGGAACGGAGCCTATGGATTTAAGGCAGGAGTGCTTGCGGCCACCTTTCTCGCTGCAGGTTATGGCTCCAGCTCCTTTAGAATTTGTAACTTCTACCAGCTCTTCTGTTTATGATCCATCTGTGGTGCAGCAGGAAACTTCACCCATTCTACTTCCTCTTGTTCCCTACCTTGGACTGCCCCGCCTAATGATGCTCTGCTCCAACAGGCTCCTTATTAAATATTTTCTCAAAGGAGGAAGTCATGAGAAGTTGTTCAAATAAACAAAATCTAAAAACCAAAGACCTACTTCTAAGCCAGCAACCAGTGGCTTGCGCACATTTTTACAGACTCTGTTGGGGCCTTTGGTGGACGGGAGACGGCTGCGAGGTTGGAAATGGAAGACGACCAAGAAGCAGAGGAAGCCCCTTCAGTTGTCGAAGTCTGCGGTCTCATTGAGTCCTATTCTAGAGTCTCCTCAGGCAGTGTGTCAGACAGACGCATCTGTTCCAGAAGATTTGTTAAACATATCCTCATACTCTTTGGAGTTGGTAGGAGCTTCCCTGCTGGTCAACAGATTTGACTTACTACCCAGCAAACTAAATTGAACTTCAAGTCGTTATCAAAAGAGGCCTCTAATACAGTTCAATGGGTGGGGGACGTTCCCTCTCAAACTCCAATCTTTCTTACTGTGGGACAGAAAAGAACTCTTCTTGCTCAAAGACATTTGCTACATAGCGAAGATGTTCTGAAAGTACAAGGACCGTATTTAGTGCCTCTGAATCCCAATGGAGGCGACTATTTAACAGAGCCTTAAACCTGGATTATCCAGGGTATGGATTAGGCTTCACATCAAGATTTGTCGTTTTGTACGATGGATCAGTATATAACTTGTTTACTGCAGACCTGAACAGCAGTTTGGAATCTGCACATGCCCCGCCCCCCCATGACTTAATGGCCATTTTATAGAGTGGCTACTGTACGCCGATGATCTATTCCTTCTGGACCAGGCATTGGTTGGCCTTCAGAGGCAGCTCACAGCGCTCGAATCGTATGCGGCTTCGAACGGTCTTAAGATCAATGTGCCTAACTCCAAAATAACGAAATTCAAGGCAGGTGGAGCGCGAAGGAAGCTGGCTTATAATTGGTATCTCTATAATTCCCCCATCCTATAATAGACGAGTATCACTATATGGGGATATGCATACATGATCATTTGAAGGATGCACTTAATAGGAAGCAGCTGCGGTGCAAGGTGCAGGCAGCAGCCGCCCAAGCTACAATACTTTATCGCAAATACAGTTGCTATTCTATCTGTCCTGAACTTTTATAAACAAAAAGTCATCTCGATGCTGGTTTATGGAACCGGGACTAAACTGGACTTTTTTTCTGCACCATGGTATTGTATCGGGGATGCATTTTTAATAATGCCAACCTTCATGTGTCGCCATTCAAATTGTGCACTTGGAGCTGGGGCTGCTCTCTCTTTTCACCATGGTTAAGTGGAAGGTCTTGGCCTTCCTGGGGCAAACTCTCTAATCCCTCACTCTGGGATATGACTCTGTGTGACGTCACGGGCAAATGTCTGATGGCCCAGGCAAGATCTGACTCTGTGTGACGTCCTGGGCAAATGTCTGATGGCCCAGGCAAGATCTGGCTCTGTGTGACGTCCTGGGCAAATGTCTGATGGCCCAGGCAAACTCTCTAATCCCTCACTCTGGGATGTGACTCTGTGTGACGTCCTGGGGAAATGTCTGATGGCCCAGGCAAACTCTCTAATCCCTCACTCTGGGATCTGACTCTGTGTGACGTCCTGGGGAAATGTCTGATGTCACAGGCAAACTCTCTAATCCCTCACTCTGGGATGTGACTCTGTGTGAAGTCCTGGGGAAATATCTGATGGCACAGACAAACTCTCTAATCCCTCACTCTGGGATCTGACTCTGTGTGACGTCCTGGGCAAATGGCTGATGGCCCAGGCAAGATCTGACTCTGTGTGACGTCCTGGGCAAATGTCTGATGGACCAGGCAAGATCTGACTCTGTGTGACATCCTGGGCAAATGTCTGATGGCCCAGGCAAACTCTCTAATCCCTCACTCTGGGATCTGACTCTGTGTGATATTCTGGGCAAATGTCTGATGGCCCAGGCAAACTCTCTAATCTCTCACTCTGGGATATGACTCTGTGTGACGTCCTGGGCAGATGTCTGATGGCCCAGGCAAGATCTGACTCTGTTTGACGTCCTGGGGAAATGTCTGATGGCCCAGGAAAACTCTCTAATCCCTCACTCTGGGATATGACTCTGTGTGACGTCCTGGGCAAATGTCTGATGGCCCAGGCAAGATCTGACTCTGTGTGACGTCCTGGGCAAATGTCTGATGGCCCAGGCAAACTCGAATTCTCTACTCCCTCACTCTGGGATATGACTGTGTGAAGTCCTGGGGAAATGTCTGATGGCACAGGCAAACTCTCTAATCCCTCACTCTCGGATATGAGTCTGTGTGACTTCCTGGGGAAATGTCTGATGGCAAAGGCAAACTCTCTAACCCCTCACTCTGGGATCTGACTCTGTGTAATGTCCTGGGGAAATGTCTGATGGCACAGGCAAACTCTCTAATCCCTCACTCTGGGATGTGACTCTGTGTGACGTCCTGGGAAATGGCTGATGGCCCAGGCAAACTCTCTAATCCCTCACTCTGGGATATGACTCTGTGTGACGTCCTGGGCAAATGTCTGATGGCCCAGGCAAGATCTGACTCTGTGTGACGTCCTGGGCAAATGTCTGATGGCCCAGGCAAACTCTCATTCTCTACTCCCTCACTCTGGGCTATGACTCTGTGTGACGTCCTGGGGAAATGTCTGATGGCCCAGGCAAACTCTCTAATCCCTCACTCTGGGATCTGACTCTGTGTGACGGCCTGGGGAACTGTCTGATGGCCCAGGCAAACTCTCTAATCCCTCACTCTGGGATGTGACTCTGTGTGACGTCCTGGGAAAATGTCTGATGGCCCAGGCAAACTCTCTAATCCCTCACTCTGGGATATGACTCTGTGTGACGTCCTGGGGAAATGTCTGATGGCCCAGGCAAACTCTCTAATCCCTCACTCTGGGATATGACTCTGTGTGACGTCCTGGGCAAATGTCTGATGGCCCAGGCAAGATCTGACTCTGTGTGACGTCCTGGGCAAATGTCTGATGGCCCAGGCAAACTCTAATTCTCTACTCCCTCACTCTGGGCTATGACTCTGTGTGACGTCCTGGGGAAATGTCTGATGGCCCAGGCAAACTCTTTAATCCCTCACTCTGGGATGTGACTCTGTGTGACGTCCTGGGGAAATGTCTGATGGCACAGGCAAACTCTCTAATCCCTCACTCTGGGATGTGACTCTGTGTGACGTCCTGGGGAAATGTCTGATGGCACAGGCAAACTCTCTAATCCCTCACTCTGGGATGTGACTCTGTGTGACGTCCTGGGCAAATGTCTGATGGCCCAGGCAAACTCTCTAATCCCTCACTCTGGGATGTGACTCTGTGTGACGTCCTGGGAAAGGGATTGTCTACTTATTATGCAAGTGGCAGACTTTGGTTTAGAGATGCTGGTTAACACCCCTGACAAGGCTAAATAAAAGCTATGGTCAAGTGCTAAGGATGGACACGCAAATGCGATGTTGGAAGATTTTGGCCAATTAAAAATTAGCTTTAATACTCGGCTGAGGTACTTGGGGAAATGTCCTTGCCACAGCATAGAAGTACCTTTCATAGGTTGCGTTTACATTTTCTACCCATAAAAGTGGTACTAGGTACTCACTGGAATTGGAATTTAGCGGCCTGTAGTTGCCGTTTTGTTTCGAGACTCACTGAACTTGAGACGTCAAAGCGACTCCTTTTATATTCTGTGCCTAATTTTAGATCCATTTATTTGGGGAAAGATTTCAGTCGGTTCAGGGTCCGAACTGACGCCTCTGGTGGGCAGCCCTGATGACTGGCCAACATGTGAATCTAGCTCTGGCTGTAATTCGTGTTTTGAAGCACTTGGGGCTTGTAAGCATCCATTAACTTAATTGTAATTTATTGAACTGTTTTTTTTAAATTGTTTGTGTGTTATCTTAAAATGTTGTATCTATGTGTTTCGGTTTTACAATGAAATCTGTAGGCATGACAATGATGTAATGAATTTTGGAGTTTGTGATCATATTCTGTTTTGAAGTTGGAGAAAATAATTTTTGTTTGCTATTGTAAAGGATGAACAAAGTTTAACCATGCACAATTGAATTTCTTTTAAAGAAGATATCAGGTATTGTAACCCCGCACATATCCGGAAAACATTTCTGGATCTGGATCACTCACATGCTTCAGCAGAACTACAGGGGATGCCCAAAGCCCCGTTGCATATCCTTTGTAATTCTCATTGGTTATTTATAACAGGCTTAATACCCAGAGGTTTCTACGTGCGGACCCGGCATCAAACCTGTGTTGCTGCGCGTCGTCTTGTTTGCAAGACGAGCGCATAGGTCTGTTTGGCCGGGGCTCCACCAGAAAATCCATGAGTAAAGTCTGTAGTGCCCAGGACACCAACAGACATCTACTTATGAGGTGGATAAGGTTCCCCTACAACAAGTGCAGATCATCCTTCTTTAGGGTTTGGATGGACATCGTAGGTCACTTGAATCCGTCAAACGTCAGGAAATGTTACAGCTTTATCCTAACAGACTATGCTTCCTGGTATCCTGAGGCCTTTCCTATGAGGTCCAACACATTTTGAAACATCTGTTGCTGTACTTCACATGAGTGTGGTTCCTGGAGGAGATATCATGGAGCAGGGCACCCCTTTATGTCCAAGCTCCTGTCTGAGTTATAGGTATTGCTGCAAATAGACACCCCTAAAACCTCTATCAACTGACAGGTGGCCGAGTGGAGTGCTTCAACCAGACCCCCAAAGCACGTTCCAGGAATTTGGTCTCTGAGGATGCATTAAATTGGGACCAGCTGCTGCCATGGGTCATCTGCACTGTACAGAAGACACCCCACAATTCCACTGGGAACTTGCCGTTTGTGCTAGCCTATGAGAATCCCAAGATATCCTGGGTATCCTAAAATGGGGCTCGGAAGGGCACAAATACATATAAGGACGAACCCCAGAGTTTGTCTGCACCACCCTGGAGGACATCTGCTTGACCCAGAAGTTGTCTCATCAACATCTTCAGACAGCCAGAAAAAGTAGAAGCATTTGTGTGATTTATGGCTATCTTGTCCTAGTCATGTTCCCAACCTTAGAGAATAAATTGGTTACCAACTGGCATGGGCCCTAATGAGTCCTGCAAGTTCTCAGTGACCTCAGCTAACGGGGGTAGCAGGTTGATCCCTGGAGGATCTCCCAAGTTTTTCATTTAACTGGCTTAAGGCCTGGAGGAAACCAGAAGAACCAAGTTTGAAATCAACTGGAGACTGGGGACAGTGAGAGAAACACAGCATCCTTAACCGAGTTCATCCTAGAGAACCTGACTCCAGATCAGACCCAGGATCTACAGACCTAACTACAGCACTTTCATCTTTGTTGACAGGGCCACGTGGACCAGCAGATTTGTATACCCTGCATCCAGCCCTCTCCTGGAATGTCAGTCAGGCTGTGAGGCTATCGACTACATGAGGCTCAACGTAAGGCTGTGTAAAATGAGATGAAGAAGATGCTGGTCTTGCAGGTAATAGAGTCCTCACAAAGCCACTGGTCATCCCTGATCGTTCTCATACCTAAACCGGATGGGAGTGTGTAGATTTCAGGAAGGTGAACAAAATCTTCAGGTCTGATGCTTATCTCATACCAAGAGACATCAAGTAGACTGAGAAGTTTAGACGCTGAAAGTACATCTTTACCCTTGATCTAATGAAGGGATACTGGCAGATTCCCTTGGACCCAGAAGAGAAAGAGCAGATGGCCTTTGTGTTACTTATCGGTCTCTTTCAATTCACCTCTATACCATTCAGGCTACATGGGACTCCTGCTCCCTTTCAATGGGTAATGGACATAATACTTCAACAACATGAAGATTTTTCAAGCACCTACCTAGAGGGCGTTGTGGTATAGAGTCTGAACCTGGCAGACCACATGAGACTACTGTATCTGGTAACCCAAAGACTCAGTAAAGCAGGACTCATATAGAACCCAGCCCAATGTCACCTGACTCTACCACCTGGCAAGCACCTCGGCTTCGAAGGCAGAAAAGGGACCATTCAACCACAAGAGGTGAAAGTGGTAAGCATTTGAAAACATCTTCACTCCCAAACGAAGAAGGAACTGTGTGCTTTCCTTGGCTTAGTTGGATACTTTCACCACTGTATCACCAACTTTTTGACCATTGCTGGACCTCTGCTTGACCTGTTGAAGGGCTTAAAGTCAACCGCATCTAATGGACTAAGAGTACTGATAAGGCATTTAGAGTTATTGTTACTGTTATTTGGCATTTATATAGCGCTCTATACATCATTGGTATGACCTCAATGCGCTGGTAGGTTGAACGCCCATGGGGACCGCAGTCCAGGTCAGTCGAGAGAATAGGGTGTAATAGGGTGCTTGGGTGCACCGATTATGTGTGCAGCTGGTGTAATTGCCTGATGATAGCTGCATCCTAGCATTAGGTGTGGTGGTATTTGATATCAGTTGAATGTGTGCAGTCTGAGGGAGTTCACCAAGACTGGGTTTTGGCTGCGTTAGGCCTGTGTAGGACGTGTATGTGTGCAGCTAGGCCTGAATTTTGCGGATTGAGCTGCGTTTTATCAGAATGTTGAGGTGTTCATGGAGTATTGTTCATATGTGAGCAGCTATGTCGAATTGATCGAAGGGTGTAGCTGCGCTCTAATTGTGTGTTGGTGTAGAGTAGAAGGTGAGCATAGTGATAGGAGGCGTGAGTGTCTGGATCGAGTTCTGACCTAACGAGCTTGGTAGTCTGGATTTCATGTGTGTGTTTGTGTTCGCTGCATTCAGAGTAGACTCATTAGTGACGTAATAGGCGCTTTTGGTGGCGTCATTGCTCCAAATCTCATTAAACATTTGTGATCGGGTTGTAGGTCCCAGTCGCTGTAGATGGTCTTAGTTGGTTTAATGCAAATAGCCAGCTTTTTAGAGTTTTGCGGAAGGTCATGTAGTCTTGAGTGTGTCGAATATGAGGGGAGAGTGAGTTCCACGGAGTTGGGGCAAAGGTTGAGAAGGCGTAACCTCCGATCCTTATGGAATTAGAGGTTGGAATCACTACAAAGAGGGCAGTGCTTGATTTTAGGGTGCGAGAAAGTAGGTAGGGTTTTAGCTTCTCTTGTATGTATGTTGGGTCGGTCTTGTGGACTGCTCGGTGGGTAATTCAAAGGGTCCTGAAGGTGGCCATTTGTCCGACTGGGAGCCAGAGCAGGGTTCGGAGAGCGGGTGAGACATGGTCTCTGTGTCCCAGGGAGAGGAGGAGTTTTGCGGTAGCATTTTGGACTCTTTGGAGTTTATTGAGTTGGTGTGCCGGTACTCCCAGGTAAAGGGAGTTGGCATAATCCAGTCTCGGCATAACAATAGTTAATAGAGTGTTGAAGAGTATTAATAATGGCAACCTTCAATGGTCCTTTCCTCCTGCAGATGGATGTGTCTCAAGCGGGATTGAGGGTAGTAATCTCTCAGGTCAGGAATGGCACAGAACAGCCCATCCTTTTCATAGGCAGGAAGCTCCAGTCCCATGAAGAAAACAAAATAACCATTGACCTTGAGTGTCTGGCCATTGGATAGAACCACTGAGCTTGAGTGTCGGCCATTGGATAGAACCATTGACCTTGAGTGTCTGGCCATTGGAAAGAACCATTGAGCTTGAGTGTCTGGCCATTGGCTAGAACCATTGACCTTGAGTGTCTGGCAATTGGAAAGAACCACTGAGCTTGAGTGTCTGGCCATTGGCTAGAACCATTGACCTTGAGTGTCCGGCAATTGGAAAGAACCACTGAGCTTGAGTGTCTGGCCATTGGCTAGAACCATTGACCTTGAATGCATGGCCACTGGATAGGACATAGAATATCTGAAATATGATCTGATGAGATGCAAATTTGCTTGGCCTCAGATCATTCCCAACTCACGTGCTGTCTAGGAGACCAACCTTTGAGTAATGATGCGGTTCCTGGTCCTATTCTTTTTCTTTTACCCACTGGGAAGCCAAACTCCAATCCAATGTAGATTATCTCAGTAGATGAAGTATTGGGGAACTGCAGAGGTGTCAAAATGAAGAGAGAACATATGTGACAAATGCCCTTCTCCTGCTTTGGGGACATCTAATTGGACTAGCAAGTGGGAAGGTGCCCCTCCCGCAAGTTGAATATGGACCCAAGAGTGGTAAATTGGAATGAGGAACCTTTTCATTGGAGACTTATGGGATTAGACCTCAGCGCCCTCATTAAAGCAAAAGATTTGTCGCATGTGCAAGGTAACTACGGAGAAATGTTGGCTCCTCTACTCCGTTTTCAAAGAAAAAACAGTATGGTTAAAGTTACACCTCTTGTATTCATGCGCCACAGTTTCAAAAAAATAAGATCTCCACTCAGTAGGATTATGATTATAAAGTGCTATATTTATGTGCACAGGTGCCCTTTTACGATAACACGTGTTTCAACGGACTCAGCCGCCTTTTTCAAATCAGGCTTAAATGTTAAAACATCATCATTGACACATAATAACAATCAAACACAATTATATCACCATTTTGATAAGTAGATTGCATATGAACACAGAAAACAAGGAGGGGGATAGGGAAGGATTGGTGAGGATGAAAACATACCACATGTTGAAACATACAGATGAAAAGGTGGGAGACAAATCAACAAAAAGAGAGTATAATGGTTGTGGGATGTATTTACCCATGCATCCTAGCCCTACCTCAAAACTGTGCAGTACTGACATGGAAAACATCATGATGGCCAGAGCTTCCCAGAAAATGCACAGGGAAATGCAGGAAGAATAGGCTGCCACCCATTTTTGCCGATGTTATGGGCACAGAAGGACACTGCCTAAAACCACCATTGGACTACCCGCACAGTAGTCTGAAACCATTGGGAATGGCAATGCTGATTGCCAAATGCAACCTAGAATTGTGGGGAATTCATTTCTTAAATCCCAAAAATGGGTGCAGTACCAGTACTCACCACTATCCAAAAGCCGGCGTTTTAAAACCACTCTGTTTCCCTGAAGGCAAGTCAAAATGCCTATTTTCAAACATTGCAATATGTGCAAAATATTTACTGAACACCAGCAGACATTTGGCAGAATGGAGTTTTGTGTGCCTACAAAATCTGGGAAATGAAGATCATAAGACAAGGTTTATAACAAGACTGGCTGCGCTGTGGATTTCCGCAGTTTAAGTTGCACTGGATTTAAAGACACTAAAATCGAAAATGTTTAGATTAAATGAGTGAGCTATGTTTGGTGTCACATGCCTTTGTAACTGTTTAAATGTCATAGTTTTAAACTTAGAATCAGCCTTCTAGCTGCATGTGTAAAATTGCAAGTTAATTTAAAAAGCAACAAATAACATGACAGTAGCTGAAAGTCTGGCTTAAGGAACTTGATTCTGCCTGGCAACTACCCCCATCAGCAGTGAAACTTGAGTCACCACTGTGTTCCCAGGCCAACCTTCCTTTTGCTGCCCACACAAAGGATATGCCATCTATCTGATAATTGAATTATCTGTGCTCTGTAGGAGAGTGAACAAAGCCCTCTTCACTCAGGCAAAGGTTTTTATTACGCAGTCGTAAAATGTAGCTTCCTCTTGGCAGGAGCTGGGAGGGGCACTGCCTGTGAGAGCAAGCTGGCTTGGCAGAACTGGAAAGACCAGTATTTCTACCTTGTGCTGAGAGGAAACCACACCCCTTTGGAGCCAGAACATAACTTTAAAAAGATGAATAACTCATAGAGCGGACATGTGAAAATTTTATAAAGGACACCATAATTCTTGTGATTTTTCTGCCCACATTTTAAGAGGTTTTTCGACCCGGTGGCATGTTCAGGGGGGTTTTAGCGGAAAAGTGGATATAACTCTAAATGTATGCATGTTAAAAATCTGAAACTTCATCAGTTAATGTCCCTACTCCCTGCACACATGTATGTAAAGTTGGGTCCATGTCAGAAATTGCAAAATCAGTTAAAAAGTGAAATATGTGCCAGTTCTGAATGCAAGCTCACAGGAAGAGCAGAGTTTGAACAGGGGATACCTCCTGTAATGCATGATGGGTGCATATGATTTTAAAACAATATGTACCTCTGCAAATATGTATTTGTTTCAAATCTAGATTTGTGTGTAAATTGACAGGAGGAGTGGACTTTCTGCAGGCTGTAAAATGACATCACTCTGACTCACAGTTCATTCCCCAATCAAATGATAAATGGAAGTTTGACCAATTAGAAGCTGAGAGAGAGGTAGGGTCAGTGATGCTAGAACACACCCACATTCTAAACACATAAAAGCAGACAGACAGGACAGAGAGGCACTTTCCAAATCCATCTGCAGCGGGACGCTCTGCCGGAAAAATCCATACTTACCTCCATCAACCTCCAGAAAGCCAAACTAGAGACTTCAATCTATCCAGAACTAGAGACCCAGACCAGAGAACCAGAGAGAGCTGACCCAGATCACTGTGAAGTGCAGAGGCCAGACCAGACCAGACCAGAGTCCAGTCCAAAACCCTGACCAGATCCATGGCGAGGCCCATTTCACTCAAGAATATAGTGTGAGTACCTAGAAAACTGTGCAGAACCAATCTCTTAGTTAAAATAATATAATTCAATCTATTTAATCTAAGTAGAACTGTCTCCTAGCTGTCACCTGTCATTTCTAGTTGCAAGCTGCACTTGTCATTTTGAGCTTTTGAAATTTGCAAACCCAAAAACGACCTTTATTAAATCGCTCATATCTCCGCGACCGTTGGGGCTAGAGACTTGCAGTAACTTTCCTCTGATAGCTTAGAATCGTAGCTTTGAATCGCACCAAGAACCGCATTCCTACCCCTTATAGTTTTACCGCAATCGCGGAACACGCATCCACGAATTTTACCGCGATTTGCAATTTCTTCACATGTAAAAACTGCTGCTGTTTGCTTTCCATTTGCCAGAAATTCGTTTAACCTGCTAACTATCCCTGCCTCATTTCTAGTGTGAGCCTGGACTAATATTAACTAGATACCACTCACCCTGAACCTCTGAAAGGGAATTAAAAGCGTTTCCAGCATATTTCTCATTCATTGCCAGCACATATCAAAGCAATTTGGGCCTGTGATTCAAAACTCCTATCTGTTTTCTGTTGTCTAATCTTGCTGGATTGAACTGATTACATTGATTGCATTTCTGAGAACTGTGTGCTTTCCTCCCATTTCCTTGCATTGCATAAAGAGGGGGGGAGTGAATAGCCAGAGAAAAGTGATTACATTGTTTGGTTGAAATCATATTGCGTATTTTCTGTACTGCATTCATTGAATATTGCATCCACCTGAGCTTACATAAGGCATCCTCTACCACATTATACTTTTGTTCCTATTTACCAGTGTGCTACCTTATCCATTTCATGTCAACTCATTAGTGATTATAAGAAGTGTGTGAGTGCCAGATTCTCCGTTGTTGATCTTTATCATATTAGATTAAGTGTGCTATTCAAGTATTAATTTATTATAAAGTGGGATATATATACCTATTGTTTAAATTATCAAATAAACCTTTTAACTTGCAAAACAGAACTACTTCTTGGCTCAGTGGGGTCAGGGGGATTCCAAGAGAGGGGTGTTATACAGGGGTAGTCATCCAGAACGCATGAACTGGACCTAAAGATATATCAATAAGGGTTTTCATTCAGTATTCTAGACTAGGCGTTAACTTAGCTGTAGTGCTGAATTGAATCCTCTTACAAATTGGGGGCTCGAGCCGAGACGTTGGGTTAGATTTACCACTTGTGCAGCTTAATACAGTGTGCTAACTGACGGGATACATACATCCGGTCGGATCACCACGCTGCAGTACGCTGTGAAGCATTCCTCAAAAGGGACACTCCAAGAAAAGTTCTGTTCTGCAAAAATAAAATACAAACTTCTGTAAGTCAGGACAGAGACCAATCTCTAGAATGACGACCTTAGTAGACATGAAAATAGCCAGAGAGCACCTCTTGCATAAGCTATTTGTGAGAGGTGAATGGACCGAACAGTGCCAGGATGCGTGGTTGCAGGCCATCACACAACAGGTCACTGAAACAGGGTCAGATATATATAGAGATCAGGGTCCCTTACATGTGGCCCTGAGTGAACTATATATGGCTCCTAAAGCCAAAGATGAACACAATAAGATTGCCAGGGTAGCGGCGTATTTATATTTACATATGGGAGCCGTGCAGGACAAATGTGCTGAAGGCCAAGATCTGGCGAGTAGGCAACTGCTGGCATTACAGAAGGTCCAATCTGACCTGGTCTCTTCTGAGCAGAGGCTGCAGAGGAGCCAGGAGTCAGAAAATGACAGCAGACTGTACATCACTAAAATGAGGGAGGATATGGATGTGCTGCAAAAGGAAAAGTCAGAACAGGATACCAGATTTCTGGCCCTGCAGAAGGAGCACCAAGATAGTTTGGACTCCTTACTGCAGAGCCAGAAAAAGCTGGAGCAACAATTATACTTTAACAGGGCATGCACGGAGCAGGTAGCCACCCTGCAAAGTCATCTAGATAGAGTGAAGGTAGAGAGCAACAAGCTGATCTTGAAAGACCTGGATACCCAGGCAGAGTTTGATGAGGAGCGCCAAAAAACTGGTGCCCTTCAACGGCAAAGGGACGACCTGGCGGCACAAATGCAGGCTCTTAGTCAGGAAAGAGACGCCTTAGGCCAGGAAGTCTGCCATTTAAAAAGAAAAATGGAAGAAAATCACCTGGCCCACCAGGGACTGGGTGACCTCCAAAAAGAACACCAGAACTTGCTAGAGCACACCAGGAGGGTGGAGGATGCTCTAGCAAGAAAGGAGCAGGCCAATAGGGACACAGCTCCGGAGGTAACCCTCCTGCAGCAAAGACTGGCCCAGTTCTCCAGGACCAACCAGGAAGCACAGAGGGAAAACGAGGCCCTCTGTGAACACAATGATAGGCTCCAACAACAGGTAGCGATGCAGGAGAGACTGATAGAGTCCAGTAAGGCCTTAACTGAAGAACTGAAGGCACAAATGCAGGCTCTTGCATTGCAACAGGGAGCAGGGGCGGAGAGAGATGAGGTTCGCTGGGAAAGGGAAACTCCGGAGCATAACCTCAGGAGCCCTAGTACCAGAGGCCCTCATACCTCTCAGTCCCTGGACTCTGCCACCCCCATGTCCCCTGGCGCACATGAGCACAGGGCCACAGGGATGGCAGATTACTATCCAGCTAAGAGTATGGGGCTCATAGGCCAGTACCACTCAGGAATGGAGGGGTGGGCATCCGGGTATGGGCACCCAAGTACAGTACAGTTCAATGGGGAACCCCGGGAGAGTAGGCCCATTAAGGGCATCCTGAAAACCTCTGCCCAGTTAGGTCAGTGGAGGGGGTACCCATCAAATCCTGGCAGCAAGGAGGAATCTGAAGACTCCTCGGAACTGCGCAGGACACAGGAGACCAGGTCCCCACATTCTGCCAGCCATTCCCAGGCTCGCAGAATCCGGGAAAACCTGGAAGAACAGACGGGAACCTCTGGGAGCAGTGCCTCTGAGTCCGAGGAAGAATGGACAAGGGTTACCCGAACCAAAAAGGCCAATAAGGCAAAAAGGGCCTTGCTTAAGGACCCTTTAAAGCAGATTAAGGCGATCAGGAGCGTCATCACGCCTTACCATAAGAACGCTAAGTATTCTGTTTGGGAGCACTTAGAGTTGTTTGAGCAAATGATGGAGACTTTCCATATGAAGGACAGCCAAAGCTGTATTCAATATGTAAAGTGGACCTTCTCCCCGGAATACTCCAGTTTCTTTGCGGGGCTGGAGGACCAAAATCATTTAAGATGGTCCACATATAAGGCGGCCATCCTGAAACATTTTTCTGTTCACAGAAATCCTCAAGAGGCTCGCAAGGCAGCCTACAATTTGCAACGTGGGGAGGATCAGGCCCCACAAGAATTTGTGCAGGAGTTAAAGCGTGCTTTTGCACAGACCACAAGAAGGGTGCGCACAGACAGTCGAGAATTCGTTAATACATTTTTTCATGCCTTGCCCAAATATATCATGACCCAGCTTGTGAGGGATTTTCATGAGAAAAGATCTTTAGACTGGGTCATTGAACAGGCTACCCGGATCTATGAGGTGCAGAAGCCCATAGAAAATAAAAGCAATGCCCAGAAAAACCCCAAAGCCAACAGCACCCCTGCTGCTGCCAAGGTGGCAGAGGTAAAGGTCACCCCCGTTTTGGATTTGGAGATGGGGGGGCCTAAAAACCTACCTGCACCTAATAATGCTAGGCCCAGAAGGTCCTCGGGCCAGTCACAGACAGGGAGCCAGGGAGGCAGCCCCACAAATGGGGTCCCTCGCTCTCCTGATTATGTAAGTCCCCGTTACAAGGGAAATCGACCCATCCTGGGTTATGTGTGGAGTCCTCCAGCCCAAGGGGGGGGATCCAGACAAGCACCTAACCCAGGGAACTTCCCTCCAAACTTCCCACAGGAGGGCAGAAATTTACCAAACCCTGGGCAGAACTTTTTCCCCAGATATCCACCCGACTTCCAGCCCCAAAACCATCCATCCTTCTTTCCCCAATTCCCTGAGCCCAGACCACTGAATCCGGGAGAGGGGAGGCCAAGGGTGGAGGGGTACCCAAATCTTCCCAACCCGGGGTATTACCAGAGGAGGGACAGCTACCCTTCCCGGGATCAGCCCAGGGGAGAAAACAGGGCCCCGTATCAGCCTGAGCGGGTTTCCCAGTTAGAGCGCCAGGTTCAAAACATGGCGCGGGACCTGGGTCACATACTGAGGGCTCAGCAGAACCCTCAGATGGGCGTGCCGGCGCAGAACGCACCCAACTCTGGACCTGGTGCTCCAGAACAATGACGGGGGCAGCACCCCGATAACTCACTGGTTCCCAGGGAGGAGGCACAAAGGGAAGGGGGGTGTAAAGCCTTGGAGGAAGCTTCCTTCCTCACTTGTAAACAGCCCCTGGAAACCCAGGAACCGGAAACGAAATCTCTTGCCCCTGAAAGTCTGCCTCCTAAGGAGCAGAGGGGGGGTAGGAGAAACAAAAGACCCAAACAGACTCAGTTTGAGGAGGAGGTACAGATCTTCCAATTTGAGGGAGAGGGATCCTCAGAGGATCCTGGGAAAAGGATCTTCTCCTTCAGAGAGGGGGGAACTCCTCCCAAAGAAAAATGGGTCCCTAGGGATGCAAATTCAGACTGGGGAGATGTGGAGACTGAGCTACCGCCGCCCACCATCTCATCCCAGAACCAACAGCAAGAAAATCCCCTGGTTCAAACCCATCCTGGTGACTGCCTCCAAAAAGGGGGGGGCGGCCCGGAACCGGAGCCAGGGGAACCCACAATGGCTCTGATCTCCAGTTGCCAACTTTTTCTTTCAGATTCCCAAGGCTCTCCACAGAATTCTGCCCAAATCTCTTCGCTATCGATGTCCAAAACCAGAAAGTTAGCCCACCAGTTGTCCAAAAATGTACATTATCTGTGCCCCCTTGAGGAGAAGGAGGGAAGATATTATGCCCCGGTACAAGTACAGGGGCAGGGTACAATCTCGGCACTGGTGGACACTGGATCTCAAGCTACCCTTCTGTCCAGAAGGGCCTTTGATGAACTGAATGCAGGAAGGGGAGAGGATTACCAAATTCCTCTCACCTCTCTTCCGGGACAACTACAGAACTTTGACGGGAAGGAAATTCCTCTTGAGGGGACTGCAGACTTGGACATTAAAATTGGGCGACATAAGTTGAAACACCCGGTCATAGTTGTGACCCCAGAGGGCACCCCTTGTTTACTAGGGAATGACCTCCTGAGAAGGTTGTCACCCCTAATAGATTGTGTAAACAAGGTCCTCTGGACCCAGACTAGCCGACCAATAAAATTAAAACAGAGTGTTAACCATGTTAGTTTAAACGGCACCTGCCACATGGTTGAACAAAAATCTGACCAAGTAGAATTTCACTTCCAGAACAACCAGATTCCAGACGTGACAGTAATAGCGGTAGGACAACAGACTGGTGATGGGGGGTCCTCTCTATTTCTTAAAATCAACCTTCCTTCCAATTTAAGGGGGTATTCCTCGCTGGAAGGAAACACTCTGAGATTCTATACTAATCCACAATCAGAAACTCACACTCCTATAGTCCAGAAAGATGTGAAATCAGCTCAGAGCCTGGCTGATATTCAGCAAATTGAAGAGCAGTTGTTCATCCCTGTTCAGTTAAATGATGGGAAGGACTCTGTTCTCGCTCGAGTGTGTGTGAACAACGGTAAGAGCTTCATCAGCGAAGCCATGTTTCGCCAACTCCCAAAAGATCCAGCCATTCCCACCTTCAAACTGATAGACAAATGGGAAATGGACCTGGAAGCACCTAATTCCAAACATCTCCTGCCAAGCAGGTGTATGCTCAAAATCTCCATTGGCAACAAGAGCATAGTCCACAATTGTTGGGTCGTGCGAGACGTCCCTGCCGCCTTTTACTTAGGCAGTGACATTCTCAATCGCTTTGCCATTAGTTTGGACCTAATAAACTTCAAAGCTTGGTCCCGATTAGCGGATAATCCCATGGGCTTTGATGATCCAGAAAAAGCATTTAGGTCAGCTCAATTACTACCTTATGCAGTTGAAATTCAGATTAAAGAGGAAGTCACCATCCCAGAAAGGACCCGACAATTCTCCCTGGAAGTGAAAGTTAAAAGGGGACAAGAGTTGAAAAACCCTGATGCTTACATACATCTAAATGCTTCTCTCCAACAGCAAGGGTTGGGGGTAAACCCAACACCATTAGTCAACGTAGAACATGACACCATTCCAATAGAGGTGGATAACAGCGACTTAAAGAGTATTACTCTAGCCGCAGGCACCATTATTGGAATGGCGGTTGATGACCGACATTTTTCCATCGACTTAGTAAATGAACTGTTAGGACCAATCCCCAAGGACTGTTTTGACAGTGACAGTGATGACAATACAACACCAGACAGGATCTTTACCCGGCATGGGGGGAACTTCCTGGTGTACACTTCCTGCCCCTATGGTAAGGAAGATGTGACGTGTGACTTCAGGAGGGATGAGGTGATTTTCCAGGTACATGAGGGCTGCCTTTCCCACCTGAAGCCTCCGGTCCAAATCAGCACTCTGACCAGGGACTTCTCCACCCAGCTGGAGGAGGCCGCGGAGATAGCCAAACCAGAAGTCTTTCCAGGCTTCAGGCAGATGGTGGAAGAGAGAGTCAACCTAGCTGATGCCTGTGTGACTCTGGAACAAAAGCAAAAGTTGAAACAAGTTTTCTTGGATTTCCAAGATCTCTTTGCGGTAGACTCATATGACTGTGGTCGCACTGACATCCACACAACAACAATCCCCACGGACCCTGGCATGACTCCTGTGTTTGTGAAGCAATATCGCTTGCCTCTCGCATCAATGGAGTCCCTTACTGAAATAATTAAGAACCTTGAGTCCCGGGGAATAATCCGTCCAGTCCACAGCACCTTCAATAATCCGGTGCTGGGGATATTGAAGCCAAACGGCCAGTGGAGACTCTGCGCCGACCTCAGGGAGCTCAACAAACGGGTCCATACTTCCCGATGGCCTCTGCCCTACATTGACCAAGGGCTGGCCCAGATCCAGGGGTCACAGGTATTCACTGCAATAGACCTGACCAATGGATACTGGACTGTGCCTGTCAGTAAGGAGGACCAATACAAGCTGGCTTTTACCTTTGGGGGCCAGCAGTACACATGGCCCCGGACTCCCTTCGGATACCTCAACTCCGGCAACGAATTCAACATTTTTCTACACAAGGCCATGCCTGACTTGGGTGCAAGGGGTAACCTGGCTTATGTAGATGATGTCCTCATCAAAAGTTCATCTGTGGAGGAACACATAGCGGAGATCCGTTATGTTCTGACACAGTTGAGGGCCGCCGGAGCAAAACTTTCCTTTCAGAAAGCACAGTGGTGTAAAACCCGTGTTAACTTCTTGGGGCATGAGATTACTCCTCAGGGTCTTTGTCCCCAGGAAAAGAAAGTGGAAGCACTTCAGAAACTGAAAGACCCCACAACTCTGCGGGAACTAAGGAGCCTCCTTGGACTGACTAATTACAGCAGAAAGTTCATTGAGGGCTACGCAGAGATCACCAGACCCCTGATTCATCTCCTGAAGGGGGGGGTCAAGTGGGAATGGGGTCCAGAACAAGCCGAGGCAGTAAGACAACTCAAGAGAAGCCTCTCACAAGCGCCTTGCCTAGCTTACCCTGTCAGAAACAAGGAGTTCTTCCTGGAGACGGGGTTCTCTAATACGTGCTTGACGGCAGTATTATATCAAAAGCATGACAAGGTCAATAAAGTAATCTCCTATGCGAGCAAAACTTTATCCTCTGTGGAGGAAAAATTCAACGATTGTGAGAAGGCACTCCTGGCAACGGTGTGGGCATTGAAGAATTACCGCCCGTTTATCCAGGGGGAACACATCATAGTGGAGACTCCACACCAGCCTCTGCAATATCTCCAAAGTGACAGAATCCGGGCCGGAAATGTGAGTAATTCCCAAATTACTTCCTGGATTCTGTCAATGCAAGGCTTTCCTGTGGAGGTCAGATATGGCCAAAACAAGAAGAGTCCCCTCGCGCAAGGTCTGGCTGACTTGCATGATTGTGCCAGAGAAAACTGCCTTGAGGATGAAAGTCTAAAAATCAAGGACAACATGGAGGCATACCTTAATTCCCCCCACAAAGGCTTTGAAGAAGACAAGTGTGAGGGAATGCCCACTGTCTATGTGGATGGATGCTCTTACCATGTTGACAACAACGGGGAGAAAGAATTGGTGGCCGGCGTAGGGAATGCATGGGTGAATGAGTCCCCAGAACCCTCCGCTGGATACAAAATTGGTCCCCGAAGTAGTCAGGTGGCAGAATTGATGGCTGTGCATCAGGCCATCCTCACTGCTGTCCAGCATCAACTCAATGAACTGGTCATAATCACAGATTTGGATTATGTACGGAACGGGTTCATGGAGCACCTGGTTAATTGGAAAACCAGAGGCATGTTATGTGCTAACAACAAACCCTTGAAACATGGGAAGTTGATCCAAAACATTGATGATCTGGTCACCTCAAATGAGATGACCATCTATTGGAAGAAGATCAAGGGTCATTCCAAAGTAGAGGGACCAGACAAAACTGGAAATGACTTAGCTGATCAGCTGGCCAAAACCGGGGCCATCCAAGGGGATCTAATTGAGATTGAGTCCCTGTTGGGGGAAATCCAGGTCACTGCTATCACTAGGTCCCAGACAAATGCTCACAACGACCTTTCAATTGCACAATGGAGTAAGGAGACCCCCGATGCTGATTTGATTACCGCTCAGAGGGGCGTGGCCAGCACGCATGGAGTGAGGACTGCTCTCCACGAAGCTCCTGCCCATGATCCTGAAGCGCGATCAATCGCGGCCGAAATAATGCACTTTTGACGCTGAAACTCAGCTGAGCCACAGATGAACCACCTCTGGGGGACCGGCGAAAATACCGGAGAAAATCGGAGCGGGTAACACCGAGAACGAAGCGTCCCGAAACTCCCCCCAAGACGTCCAAGATGGCGGCCGGACCAAGGGACCCACGACGCTACGGCCTGCCGAGAGCGTAGGATCGAAGGGCGGACTGCGGCCATAACCACACTCCTCCACCAAGCACAGGAAGCGGACGATTGTCTGCATCGCCCCGAGGAGAAGGAGGAGGGAGAAAGCGGAGAACCTTACGACAGCCAGAGAGCGAGGGGACCCGGCACCGCCGCTAGCTGTCCCTGCCGGCCCGCCGGCGAGAGCACACGCGGAAGCAACACACCCGAGCATCGGTGTGGGCCCCAGCTGGAAACCCACGGATCACCCAGCCCGGGTCAAGGCCCGGATCAGGAGAGGCAACCGCATCCCCGACCAGCACACCAGAAGTAAGTGCCTGCCATTGCGAGCGGATACACGGCCACCCACCGGCGGGGGCCGTCGACCGTCCCATCAACTGCAGGGTGCGGCGGCGACCAACGCTCGGAACTGCTTCACACCACCTAACCCCGGGGGGAGTTATCATTCACCCAGCTACCCGAACTGCAAGCCCACGGACAATCCGCTGAGGGTCGCGCCACGGGGGGCGCCACGGACGGCCGATGACGCGGTTATAGCGGGACTGTGGAACCATCTAACCACCCCCCACGGCCAACGGGGGTGAACACGAGCACCAAGCCAGGGTGTGACTCAGCTCTGAAACGATCCCCAGAGGAGAGATCCTCATAACTCAACGTGGCCACTATCCATAAACTGGCACCGGTAAAACCAGAACCATCAGGCGGTGTAATGTCTCCTCCCAAAGGCAGATCAAAAAACATAACGATGGACGCATTTACTACCCCCAAACCGAAACAACAGATATCACACGCGGAGAACAACATGGCCGAGGCGCCAACACCGACGGCAGACCCTCGTGACTTACAGATCCTTCAGGCAATCGCGGCACTGAGAACAACGGTAGAGGACATGAGGGGGGAGATAATATCAGACCTCCAATTAATAAGGCAAGATGCCCGAAACCTGGCTGAAAGAGTCACCGCCACAGAAGCCACCACACGTGAGACCTCAGAGGCGACGCAGGGACTACAAGCGAAGGTCAAAGCGCTAGAAACAACGGTGGCAAGACTAGAAGCAAGATCCGAGGAAGCAGAGGGCCGGGCACGACGGAACAACGTTCGAATCTTGGGAATTCCGGAGGGCATGGAGGGCTCAGACCCCACAGAATTCATAGAATCATTGCTACTACAGGAAATTGGGGCAGGCAACCTCACCCAGGGGTTCTCCGTGGAACGTGCCCACAGATCTCTCCAGAAACGCCCACCCCCAGGGTCTTACCCGAGACCTATGATTGCAAAAATTTTGAATTTCAGGGACCGAGAAACTATACTGAGGTTCTCCAGAGAAGGGGGAGAGATTAAAAGAAACGATGCATTAGTAGTCATGTACCCTGATTACACGCCGGTGGTGCAGCGAGCAAGAAATTCCTTTGTACCCATAAAGGCCAGACTACGCAAACTAAATCTTAAATACATGCTGCTGTACCCAGCAAGACTTAAAATAATACACAAAGGGAAGGCGATCTTCTTGGAAACCCCGGACGCGGCAAACTTATGGCTCGAACATAATAACCTAGCGGAAGACACAGAGGAACAGGCGAAAAGCAGCAAAAGCTGACTCCGCAAGAGTCCAACGCAAGCGAAATAGAACGTAATGATTGAACCCAGATCCGCATCAAGGAAACAGAAAGATTGGGCAGGAAGCAGGAGCCCCAATCACAAGACAGCTGCTGAACCCCCCCAACAGACAAGGTGTAGTCAACGCAGCTACACACCGCCCGAACCTGAAGACCTGGAGAGGTATGGAAGGCTTGGGAGCCCCCGAGCGTTGTGAGTTTGAAACAACTGCTGGGGGCAGTTTCTTCTTGTTGTTTTGTAATGTTAATCCATTCCCCGGAATGGTAGTTGAAGTAGTTAGTCAGTCTCCAAATGAAGAAGCACAATTGGAGGGCCAGGGGGCCAGAACGGTGGCTGGGAGGGGCAGAAGTCCACGAGCAAGGGTTGACCTTGAGGCCCCAGATGAGAACGCAGACACACCAGGGAGAAGCAAGACCCTCCCGCACCTCCAACATAACCCAGATGGCAACGCACATTAAGATACTGACCTGGAACGTAAGGGGCCTGGGCACCTACCTTCGTAGAAATAGAATCAAATCCTACCTAAGCAGGAAGAAAGTGGATATAGCCCTGATACAAGAGACACACTGTGACAAGGAAGCAAACGCAAAGCTTGATGAGTACTGGGGGGGACAGGGCTTCGGAGCACCTTACTCTAAATACGCCAGAGGAGTTTACACTTGGATCAACCCACGAACACCAATCCACCTGCATAAAACGGAAATAGACCCAGAGGGCAGATACCTCATAATATGGGGCACCCTTGAGCACAAAGAGATTTGCATAGTTAACTCATACTTCCCCAATAACAACATCCCCAACCACCTGAAAACACTGGGTTCCAAGATGGTGCAGTACAGGGAGGGCCTCTTTTTGTGGGGAGGCGACTTTAACTGTGTTCATGACCCAGAACTGGACAGATCCTGGTCCCCACAGAAGGGTCCCTCCGCAGCCACTCTATCCCTAGTCACCTTATTAAAGGAACTGGATCTGACCGACACGTGGAGGGAATTACACCCAGTCGAAAGGACCTACTCATACTACTCATCACCCCACAAACTCCACACCAGGCTTGATTACTTCTTCATAAGCAGAGAACACCTACCCCAAGTAAGTGACACGCAATACCTAGGGAGGACTATCTCCGATCACTCCCCCCTACTGCTAGACTGGCGACACAATAGCCCCAGACCACCCATCCCCATGTGGAGAATGCCCACCGAGGCCCTAATAGATCCAGCTTTCAGGGAGGAACTACATGAAGTTATAGAGAACTACATAACTGAAAACTCAGGTAGCGTCGAACATGCCAGGACATTATGGGACGCCCTAAAAGTAGTTACGAGAGGGGAAGTTATAGCGAAAGCCGGAGGAATCAGGAGAACCCTAAAAACCGCCCTTGAACAGAAAGAATGTGAGATATTATCACTTGAATCCACGCCAGTGGATACCCCCGGGAGGGAGAATGACCTCAGAACTCTTAGGGAGGACTGCTCAGGGGCATGGGACAGACTAGCCAAATTTGATTTCATAACCAGAACAAACAGAACACACTCAGAAGCGGACAAACCTGGCCGGCTACTAGCCTGGCTTTGCAAAAGAGAGCACCCTAAACACATAACCACGACACTACAGGATGAACATGGTGCAGTGCATGGTACCCAACAGGGCATCAACGATGCCTTCAAAGCTTACTATGCCAGACTATACTCCCATACAGAAAAAGTCCCGCAAGAACAAATCTTGGACACCATAGAAGAAATAGGGCTACCCAGACTATCGCCAACACGATCCGAGACCCTAGACTCTGACATCACACAAGAGGACATATCAGAAGCCATTCGCTCCCTAGCCACATGTAAAACCCCGGGGACAGATGGGCTCCCCCCCGAGTTTTATAAAGCATTTGAACCTTCCCTGACCCCCCTACTACACCAGGTCTTCTTAGAAGCCTACGAAGAAGGCATCCTACCAGACAGCATGAGAGAAACCCTGGTGATACCAATGCTCAAGCCCGATAAACCTCCCGATAAATGCGACTCCTACCGACCGCTCGCTATGCTGAATTATGACGTCAAAATATTGACGACGGTCCTAGCAAACCGACTCTCCAAAGTGATTGGAGACGTCATACACATAGACCAGAATGGTTTTATACCCGGCCGAAGCACGTCCTTGAACTTGCGAAGGCTCCAACATATCATAGCCCAAACCAACGCATGTGACGAACAACTAGCACTACTGTCTCTAGATGCCATTAAGGCGTTTGACTCCATATACTGGGAGTGGCTCATAGCGGTTATGGAGGGATTTGGAATTGGCCAAAGGTTCATCAGATGGGTTAAGATCCTATACAATAATCCGAGGGCTAGGCTCAAAACTGGGAAATACGTGTCGGAAGCCTGGGACATCCAAAGGGGCACTAGGCAGGGCTGCCCACTCTCTCCCATGCTTTACGTTCTGGGACTAGAACCCATAGCAATTTACCTTAGAAACCAGTTCTTTGATGCAGGGATCAGGCTGGCAGGAATAGACCACATCATCTCATTATATGCCGACGACGTCCTGATATACGTAAACAACCCCCATAAAAATGTCCCGACAATATTGGACGTCCTTGACAACTATGCCAAATACTCTGGCATTAAGTTTAGCAAAACTAAATCCTGCTTGTTCCCACTAGCAGGATTAAAAAATAGAAGCACCGATGAACTCCCCAAGGTGGGCGTCGAGTGGCGGACGACGGCTTTCCGTTACCTTGGGATCCAAGTAATGCATACCCCGGAGCTGATGCATGAGCATAACACGAAGGCAGCGGTTCCCATACTTAGGAAATCCATAAAATTCTGGGCAAAGCTTCCATTGTCTATGCTAGGCAGGGCCTCAATAGTTAAAATGATCATCCTCCCCAGATTCCTGTACGGATTTCAAAACGTGCACTTCGACATTACAAAACCCTTTTTCCAACTCCTTGACGCGATAATCAGGGAATTTCTGTGGGGAAACGGCAGACACCGGGTGGCCTTATCTACGCTGGTCCTGCCGTATGAGCAGGGCGGAATTCAACTACCCAACTTAGAAAAATACTACCTGGCGGCCCAACTGAGCCATGTATCCAAATGGCTAGCAGACGATGTCACTTCCGAGTCCCCTCTGCTGCAAGGGCTGATAAAGCCGCTTCGGCTGAAAGAATTGATCTGGGCCCCTAAAAACCTTATGTGCAAACCACCATTCCTGGCAGACCTAGGCAAGAGAATATGGCACAGAGCTATGATGATCCAGCATCTGAAACAACCATACTACCAAGAAGTGCCGATATTGGCTGGCCTGGGCGAAACACACGTTAACCTGAACAACATCAGATCGTGGGAAAGGAAAGGGCTATACACCTGGGGCGACCTCTACATGGACGGCATATTTAGAGAATTTGCCGAAATACGGGAGATGGAGGATATCCACGCCGGACAATTCTTGTGGTACCAAAAGCTCCGGAACATAGCCCGATCTAGATGGGCCACCTGGCCCGAGGAACCGGAGGCAGATCCCTTTCTGACATTGATATACAACCTGAACGATGGCGGGAAGGTAGTATCGCAGTTATACAGCATCATGCGCAACATCCCCAACCCTCGAAGCGAAGCAATGAGGGCCCGCTGGCAAATGGACATGGGGCAGGAAATGTCCGACAACGAATGGCTCAGGGCACTGTCGTTCCCGAAGGAAGTGTCAAGGAACCAGAGATTCCGATTAATACAAATCAATGTGCTCTACCGCACCTACCTGACTCCAAGAAAACTAGCAAAGTTTAATAAGACCAACCAAGCACAGTGTAACTGGTGCGGGACGGAAGGAGCAGATCTGATCCATATGCTATGGAACTGCGTTAAGACACAAACTCTCTGGGCAAAGGTGAAGCAGACTTGCGAAGTAGCTGAAGTCACGAGATACAAATGGACCCCAGCGGAATGTCTCCTGGGTAGCTACCCCAGGCTAGCCAAACTTAAACATGCTGTGAAATTGATGGACCTGTTGTGTATAACAGCCAAGAGGACCATCGCCATGGCATGGAAAAAACCTGCGGGCCCGAGCTGTAAAGCCTGGCGCATCGAACTGGAAAGGTGGGCAAATGCTGAAACCAAAGCCTGGGAGGACAGCATAGCCAGATCCACCGAAGAATCAAGCACGGCACTGGAGGCATGGAAAGACACTATGGCTAAAATATTTCGATCCTCCGATGATAAACCCCCTTGAATAATGAACTCGAACACCCTACCGACCCACTGAAACGAATAAACATTGGAATACGGCCCCCCGTCAACCAGGCCATCCCAGAAGGATTCCCGATGGCCCCCCCAAAGCCGTGCCAACCGCCCATCCCCCCCTCCGAAGACGGACTAACCTCCAGCTAACCCCCATAAGGAGACAGTTAATGTTTTTATGTTGTATTAATGTTGTTAACTTTTGTGAATGTAATGGCATGTTACCTGCAAGTAAGTCAGTCAGCCTGAGCTAAAGGCCTGACCAATGAAAATGTGTAATGCATATAACCACAAATGCCAATAAACAAATTTTAAAAATAAAATTGATTACCGCTCAGAAGGGGGATCCAATTATTGGTAAATTTTACCAGCACCTTGAGGACCCTGAGAACTTTCCCCTGACGGATACCGATTACATTGGGAAAGAGGACCTAAGAGTGTTGATGAAATGTCCAAAAATGTTCCGGATCCAAGACGGTTTGTTGGTAAGGAAATCCAAAGCTGGCCACGATCAGTGGGTGGTTCCTACCTCATTCCGAAGCCTGATGTTAAGTCACGCCCATGATGCGGCCACCGCCGGTCATAGGGGGTTTCACACAACATTGGAAATCTTAAGAGAGGTTGCATACTGGCCACACATGGGCCAGGACCTCAACCAATATTTGAAGGGTTGTCTTGTGTGTGCACAATTTCAGCCGACATCCCTCACACACCGGGCGCCTTTACAAAAGAGGGGAATGACACTGCCATGGTCAGATTTACAAATCGACTTTGTAGGCCCTGTGATTCGCTCGGCTAGGGGGAATAAGTACATGTTGACTGTGACGTGCTTGTTTACCAAGTGGGTGGAATGTCTCCCAGCCCCAAATTGCAAGGCAGAAACTGCAGCTGCCTTGATGATTAACCACATCTTTTCCCGTTTTGGTCTACCTCAAAGGATTGAGTCAGACAGAGGTAGCCACTTCACCAGTGAAGTAATGACAAAGATGTGGGAGATACTGGGGGTCAAAAGGAAGTTGCATATTGCTTATCGGCCAGCTTCTTCTGGGGCAGTAGAGAGATATAACCGGACAATTGTGAGCATATTAAAGAAGTTTGTGGCAGATTCTGGGCCAAGTTGGGATATCCGATTACCTCTGGTCCTAATGGCCATCAGATCTACCCCTTCATCTGCAACCAAAATGTCACCATTTGAGTTGATGACTGGGCGCAAGATGGTGCTTCCGCAGCATTTGCTCTACAGGACCCAAGAGCAGACACTGATAAATGCCTCCACTACTCATGAGTATGTGGAGAATTTAAGGAAACACCTCCAACATGCTTTTGCTTACGCTCAGCGGAATCTAGAAAGATCGGCTGATAGCATGAAGACCCACTATGACCTGAAGACTTCCAGGAAGGAATATCAGGTGGGAGACCGGGTCTATCTATACAACTTCCAAAGGAACCAGGCCAAGCAGCGCAAATTTTTGCCTACATGGAAAGGACCCTTTGAGATCGTCGATAAGATCTCCCCTGTGGCCTACAAGATCCGCATCCCCAAAGGCGGTTCGGCAGAGGGGGAAGACAAGTGGGTCCACATAAACCAGTTGAAATGTTGCCATCCCAGGCACACTCTGCAACAACTGGAGGAATCCTCTGGAATCCTAGCGGGTACTGTCTCAGACTAATTCAGTTCCAATCATAAAACATACCACATCTAGTCTCTAAAATATTGTGATTTGCATGAAACTGTCTCTTAGTTATACTGTTTTTTTTTTTTCAAAATAAGAATGTAATGTTTCGTGATGATGAAATGCATATGCTGCCCCACTATCTCAACGGTGGTGGAAAAACGTCTATGAATAGGTATTGCCGCTCTTCCTTTGTCGTCCTAGGAGAAAGAAAACCTTGAGACGGGCCAAGGAGGACGATCCGGAGACCGGGAGCTGAGACGCAACGGGCTCGGGGTACCGCCCAATATTCCCATCAGGACCGGCGAGCAGAACTGATCGATCAGTACCGGATGGAGGAAAAGATGCTGAACTGTGCCATCTATTGGAAGAAGATGAGGAAACATCCCAGATCTTGCGAGTCCCATTCGTGAAATAGAATGGCCATCGCAAGAGGGGGGCTTGTGGGATGTATTTACCCATGCATCCTAGCCCTACCTCAAAACTGTGCAGTACTGACATGGAAAACATCATGATGGCCAGAGCTTCCCAGAAAATGCACAGGGAAATGCAGGAAGAATAGGCTGCCACCCATTTTTGCCGATGTTATGGGCACAGAAGGACACTGCCTAAAACCACCATTGGACTACCCGCACAGTAGTCTGAAACCATTGGGAATGGCAATGCTGATTGCCAAATGCAACCTAGAATTGTGGGGAATTCATTTCTTAAATCCCAAAAATGGGTGCAGTACCAGTACTCACCACTATCCAAAAGCCGGCGTTTTAAAACCACTCTGTTTCCCTGAAGGCAAGTCAAAATGCCTATTTTCAAACATTGCAATATGTGCAAAATATTTACTGAACACCAGCAGACATTTGGCAGAATGGAGTTTTGTGTGCCTACAAAATCTGGGAAATGAAGATCATAAGACAAGGTTTATAACAAGACTGGCTGCGCTGTGGATTTCAGCAGTTTAAGTTGCACTGGATTTAAAGACACTAAAATCGAAAATGTTTAGATTAAATGAGTGAGCTATGTTTGGTGTCACATGCCTTTGTAACTGTTTAAATGTCATAGTTTTAAACTTAGAATCAGCCTTCTAGCTGCATGTGTAAAATTGCAAGTTAATTTAAAAAGCAACAAATAACATGACAGTAGCTGAAAGTCTGGCTTAAGGAACTTGATTCTGCCTGGCAACTACCCCCATCAGCAGTGAAACTTGAGTCACCACTGTGTTCCCAGGCCAACCTTCCTTTGCTGCCCACACAAAGGATATGCCATCTATCTGATAATTGAATTATCTGTGCTCTGTAGGAGAGTGAACAAAGCCCTCTTCACTCAGGCAAAGGTTTTTATTACGCAGTCGTAAAATGTAGCTTCCTCTTGGCAGGAGCTGGGAGGGGCACTACCTGTGAGAGCAAGCTGGCTTGGCAGAACTGGAAAGACCAGTATTTCTACCTTGTGCTGAGAGGAAACCACACCCCTTTGGAGCCAGAACATAACTTTAAAAAGATGAATAACTCATAGAGCGGACATGTGAAAATTTTATAAAGGACACCATAATTCTTGTGATTTTTCTGCCCACATTTTAAGAGGTTTTTCGACCCGGTGGCATGTTCAGGGGGGTTTTAGCGGAAAAGTGGATATAACTCTAAATGTATGCATGTTAAAAATCTGAAACTTCATCAGTTAATGTCCCTACTCCCTGCACACATGTATGTAAAGTTGGGTCCATGTCAGAAATTGCAAAATCAGTTAAAAAGTGAAATATGTGCCAGTTCTGAATGCAAGCTCACAGGAAGAGCAGAGTTTGAACAGGGGATACCTCCTGTAATGCATGATGGGTGCATATGATTTTAAAACAATATGTACCTCTGCAAATATGTATTTGTTTCAAATCTAGATTTGTGTGTAAATTGACAGGAGGAGTGGACTTTCTGCAGGCTGTAAAATGACATCACTCTGACTCACAGTTCATTCCCCAATCAAATGATAAATGGAAGTTTGACCAATTAGAAGCTGAGAGAGAGGTAGGGTCAGTGATGCTAGAACACACCCACATTCTAAACACATAAAAGCAGACAGACAGGACAGAGAGGCACTTTCCAAATCCATCTGCAGCGGGACGCTCTGCCGGAAAAATCCATACTTACCTCCATCAACCTCCAGAAAGCCAAACTAGAGACTTCAATCTATCCAGAACTAGAGACCCAGACCAGAGAACCAGAGAGAGCTGACCCAGATCACTGTGAAGTGCAGAGGCCAGACCAGACCAGACCAGAGTCCAGTCCAAAACCCTGACCAGATCCATGGCGAGGCCCATTTCACTCAAGAATATAGTGTGAGTACCTAGAAAACTGTGCAGAACCAATCTCTTAGTTAAAATAATATAATTCAATCTATTTAATCTAAGTAGAACTGTCTCCTAGCTGTCACCTGTCATTTCTAGTTGCAAGCTGCACTTGTCATTTTGAGCTTTTGAAATTTGCAAACCCAAAAACGACCTTTATTAAATCGCTCATATCTCCGCGACCGTTGGGGCTAGAGACTTGCAGTAACTTTCCTCTGATAGCTTAGAATCGTAGCTTTGAATCGCACCAAGAACCGCATTCCTACCCCTTACATCCGCGAATTTTACCGCGATTTGCAATTTCTTCACATGTAAAAACTGCTGCTGTTTGCTTTCCATTTGCCAGAAATTCGTTTAACCTGCTAACTATCCCTGCCTCATTGCTAGTGTGAGCCTGGACTAATATTAACTAGATACCACTCACCCTGAACCTCTGAAAGGGAATTAAAAGCGTTTCCAGCATATTTCTCATTCATTGCCAGCACATATCAAAGCAATTTGGGCCTGTGATTCAAAACTCCTATCTGTTTTCTGTTGTCTAATCTTGCTGGATTGAACTGATTACATTGATTGCATTTCTGAGAACTGTGTGCTTTCCTCCCATTTCCTTGCATTGCATAAAGAGGGGGGGAGTGAATAGCCAGAGAAAAGTGATTACATTGTTTGGTTGAAATCATATTGCGTATTTTCTGTACTGCATTCATTGAATATTGCATCCACCTGAGCTTACATAAGGCATCCTCTACCACATTATACTTTTGTTCCTATTTACCAGTGTGCTACCTTATCCATTTCATGTCAACTCATTAGTGATTATAAGAAGTGTGTGAGTGCCAGATTCTCCGTTGTTGATCTTTATCATATTAGATTAAGTGTGCTATTCAAGTATTAATTTATTATAAAGTGGGATATATATACCTATTGTTTAAATTATCAAATAAACCTTTTAACTTGCAAAACAGAACTACTTCTTGGCTCAGTGGGGTCAGGGGGATTCCAAGAGAGGGGTGTTATACAGGGGTAGTCATCCAGAACGCATGAACTGGACCTAAAGATATATCAATAAGGGTTTTCATTCAGTATTCTAGACTAGGCGTTAACTTAGCTGTAGTGCTGAATTGAATCCTCTTACATGGTTATAATGTTCTATTGATTCATGTCATATATATTGAAGTATTTATAAAAACGTTCTTACCCAATGGTAGTGTTTTGTAAATTTGGAACGCCGCCTTTCAGCAAGTTTAAATATGTCCTGGGATCAATCCCTGCCTGCCAAATAAACTTGTGATAATAAGATGCCATACATCTTTATCTGCTGTCTGGTGATTTAGTTATTCTGAATTAGGTTACATTCTGTTATGTTGCTCTTAATTACTTAAGCTAATGTTTAAGTTACTGTTATTAATACAATGCCGTGCTGGAGGTGCCAGTAAATTGTATTCCGAAATAATTCTGATTGGCTCTTTGTCTAGGAGAGTTCATACGAGCTTGAGATTTTATTGAAGACAGACCAACAGTGACATTTACAAGAGCAAAAACTTTGAAGAATATTCTGAGTCCGTCAATGTTACCAGAACTAAAATGTGTAGAAAATGTCTCATGGCTACCACAGCTACCTAAAGGATTCAAGAAATGCGGCTCATTTTCTATGTGTCAATATGCAAGGGACAATACAGAAGTGTTTGAAGACTCATTTGGCACTAAACATACCATTACGGACTTCATTAACTGTAAAACAAAATTTGTAATTTATACAATAATCTGCCAGTGCAAAATTATATTGGAAGTACTATTCGAGAGATGCGACTAAGAATCAGGGAACATATTTCAAGCATTGGAAGTCAAAATGCCAACCTACCGCTGGCATCCCACTGGCAACAGAATCACCAACTAAGCAGTAAACGAGACATCAGATTCTTGGGCCTAAAAAAAGTGACTCTGGGACCCAGAGGAGGGAACCAAGAATTGAAACTGAGACAAGAAGAATCAAAACTAATTTGGCGATTTCAGACAGTAGAAAGAGGCCTTAACTCGGACAATGAAATGTCTTCTTTCTTATGTTATTAGAATGTGTTCCAATGCCCATAAAGGAACCATGGGGAACACTGATCATAGTGTCAATTATGTGTTTGTAACCATTTTGCAGCGCTTTAAAGTACGCATCTATCTCTCTTTTTTTAAATTCACAAGTACAATTAGAGAGCTTTACCCGGATTATTGAAAAAGAACAGCTATGATGCCGAAAAATTTAAGTTCAAATTGGTTTTGACACCATATCAGGTTTTTTGTAAATATGTGAACTACAATTCAAGTTGGACTATTAGTATGTATTTTGAGGCCCCCTCTTTTTTTCATTAATGAGTTCGAAAATTAGGAACATAAAATTAGGGGAACAACGTTCACACAATTCCTACAAAATACTTATTTTACTTATAGTTTGTTCTCTTAATATGCACCATAATTCGTACTGTACTGTAAACATGGATGTAATGTAGTTTAGTATACTAATTAGAACGAATTTCGGCAGGTACAACTCAACAATTGGGGTTGAATCAATGTAGTTAATCAATATTAAGTAGTATTTGCCCAAAAGATGGCGTCCATAATGGAAAGCGAGAAGGGACCAACACGGTCATCCGGGTAACAGTAACCACAACAATATAGTCCTCCATTTTGGATCCAAGTACAAACGCGGACAGTTTCGTACGGTGCGAACAAAATGCTCAATAGAGGTAAGGTATGCGAAACAATACGTCTGAGCCGCAGCCCATATGGCACTTTTTGCTATTACACTGCAGGCAGCATGCTATTCTGAAGAACGTGATGTGAAAGCGCATCCGTGTTTATTTAATGTTTCCCTCGCACTAGCCCGATGTCCGATGTGTAGACTGATTAACCTAGCGGAGCTCACGGGCACACTGCAACGATATCAACTAACGAAATGACAAGACTTGCCATAGAATATATAGCGGAAGGCATTTAACCATAAACTGTCATGTGCATCAGACATGCGCTTTTAAAAACAACACAAAAATCACGGCACTGTATTAATAACAGTAACTTAAACATTAGCTAAAGTAATTAAGAGCAAAATAACAGAATGTAACCTAATTCAGAATAACTAAATCACCAGACAGCAGATAAAGATGTTTGGAATCTTATTATCACAAGTTTATTTGACAGGCAGGGATTGATCCCAGGACATATTTAAACTTGCTGAAAGGCGGTGTTCCAAATTTACAAAACACTACCATTGGGTAAGAATGTTTTTATAAATACTTCAATATATATGACATGAATCAATGGAACATTATAACCATTATACTCTCTTTTTGCTGATTTGTCTCCCACCTTTTCATCTGTATGTTTCAACATGTGGTATGTTTTCATCCTAACCAATCCTTCCCTATCCCCCTCCTTGTTTTCTGTGTTCATATGCAATCTACTTATCAAAATGGTGATATAATTGTGTTTGATTGTTATTATGTGTCAACGATGATGTTTTAACATTTAGCCCTGATTTGAAAAAGGCGGCTGAGTCCGTTGAAACACGTGTTATCGTAAAAGAGCACCTGTGCACATAAATATAGCACTTTATAATCATAATCCTACTGAGTGGAGATCTTATTTTTTTGAAACTGTGGCGCATGAATACAAGAGGCGTAACTTTAACCATACTGTTTGGACCCGAGAGTGTTCTGGGGAGTATCCCCCAGTCACCCTCACTTAGTCCCCTCCTCATTGCAGGGGACGGTACAAGGGAGAGTCCTTGCACTTGGAAAGCGAGAACACGAGGGAACCAGTGACACCGTGGTCTCCCCATTCCTAGAAGTTTACTTTTTATTTATTCCTACTTTATTTATTTATTTATTTATTATGTCTAATAGCATAAATGAATAGGCCTTAGCACAGTTTGTTACATAAAACAATTCAACGTAAAATCAGCATTTAAAAGAAAAAGAAAGAATTCAATGCATTTACAATTTCAATTTTTGAATACACGAATAAGAAGCAATCCATAATGACCTTGAGCAATTGTCCGAGTGCACGCGCTCCCAGGGAGAGTCCCAGTAAGAGCCCTACTCTCCATCCTGCTTGCTGCCTCACGCGCACCCTTTTGATCCCAAAGTAGTAGGTCTGCGAGAATATTTCTCTGCACCCATTTCCTTAGTTGGCGGTAATTACCTTAACAAAATATGCCATTTGGTTACATCTGCTTGCGGGTGTGAAAATGCCCCACCCCCTCTCCAGATCACCATTTGTCTTACTAATAATGGTATATTCATAGTTAAATACCCGCAGAACCCGATTTGTGGGTATTAGTAGCCCCTACCATAAACATTACAACCTGTGAAATTTGCAAAGTTCTGCTGGGAATTGTTAGTAAAGTAGAAGCCTCCACAAAACAGCACCTATGGAACAGGTTCACTGAGTGTTAATTAGCACTGCACAAGAACTGAAATCAGCCATTTAGCGCCGGCGCTAATGGTCGGTTGTATGTAGAGTTCTTTGAGTTGCCAATGTTGCATATGCACTTTCTGCTGCTTGTAATGGTGAGCTGCTGTATACTGAGCAGGCGCCGCAGAAGGGATGGGGGGGCTGGTATTAAGTTTGCTTTCTCTGGCCATTTAGTTTAGGAGGAGATGTAGAATTTGATATCATGGGATATTGGTATACATCTCTTCTTCCTCCCAAAATCAAAATAATGTTATCCTGGTCAAATGACCTTATCTCGCCCTGCCTCCCAGTCCACAAATCTAGTCCCACCAATAGCAGTGAGCACTCTAAGTAGGAGCTATGTAAATAGGAAATCAATGTTGCTGTGCGCGGTAAGATAAACCACGGTTTCTGATTGTCCATGGAGACTGGTTACAACTCTGGACACAGACTGCCGGGTTGTGTCTGCTAATCAGTGGTCGAAGTGAGCGGGAACGGTCGGGCGGGGCATTCCACTACTTTTATTTTTTACTGTTAACAGTTCCACTACTTTTTTCACACTTCCCCACATTAACATGTGATAGCAGATGTAGCTTAAATTAGATCTGTTTAAATTCAATTAGCTGTCGTTGGGCGCATAGCTTCAAGCCTTGAAAAATGCGTTGCACGTTGCTCCCTTCCTGCCTACACTGTCCCGTGCCGGGGTCACAGCTCCACTACTTTTTTTGGTCCACATCTACCACTGCCGCTAATATCAAAACGTCTGGAAAATAAGATTAGACCGTGCCCTTTTGCCTCTTATGTCATAGGTCATCCCTTTTTCAGTGATTTAGGAGAGACTCCACCTGTTAGGCCCACATAAAGTACTGCCCTCAAGATTTCGAGCTTGACCCCAAATCTCTCTCTCATCTAACCGTGCCTTCACAGGGCACGGGTAGTATAGCTCAGTGGCAACTCGTTCAGCTTGGAAGCAAGACAACGCAGAACAACACAGATTTGAATCCCGGTCCCACACTAAAAAACAATTATAATAATTATATTTAACACTGGTCTTAGTTGGCCTCTGAAATCATCCTGAATGACTTACAAAATTGCAAGCTTCTGCTCCAGTGACGTCATTTGGGGATTTCTGTGGTCTCCCTTGCCACCCCCAAGGTTTCCTTTGCTACCCCTAAACTCCCGCCCCCTCCTTTTTTTTTAACTAACGGAAGTTCCTGGGCTGTGGCCAGCACCATGTGGCTCTTTGTATCTGGCTTTCTTGACCAGGCCGCTTAAAAAAACAGGGGGTTCCACAAATGTAACAATGACCCTAAATAAGAAAGAATAGGAATAGTAAATAATTTGTCTTTCTGGAATTCTATACCATAATTGATGGACTCATTAAAGGTTTATTTTACGCATACTTCAGGGGTTGACCAGGCGTCCAGAGCGGCACCCGCGAGCAAACTTACTGGCACCGTTGTTGCCTTACCGCAACACTCCTAATGAGGCCTACTGATTTAGTCTGTTCTTGAACACCTCAAATTCAATGAAAGGTTGTGTGCCATCGCATCGTGTGATGTCATTTCGGGCTGGGTGAAATGACACCACTTCCTGTGATGTCATCAGAGGTCAAGGGTCATGTGATGTCACTTCTGCTACCTCTGGCATTTTGGTGAAATGACATCCCTGTCCTGCTCAGGGCTACCTTTCCACTTAGTCCAGAGACCTGCAGGATCTCAGACCTGCAAAAAGTGAGCTGGAAGAACTTTGCAAACACTTTTATGTAGAGATTTCAACTTTGCACGAACCAGTCGGGACAGACCTCAGTGCGATCCAAAGGAGGGGTGTCTCTTTGTCCTGCGCATGCGCTTGCCGCTCACTAAGGTAATTGTCCTCCTCACAAGGACTCCTCACTGTGGGCTCAAGGGTCTGGGAAAGGATCTCGCACCACCTCAGAGAGCCCCATTTTTAGCAACCCTTCCACTGCCATCGGCTTATGTTTGATGTCTGTAGGTCCCATCTGGCACCCTCAAGTTACTCTTTTGTTGGTGCTTCCTAGAAACGCTGTGCAGTATAACTGTCCAGACAGCCAGGATCTTGGCGCTAATGTTGGCCTGTGCCACTGACCAGCACCCACTGCAAAGGTCTACGCTCCAGAAAGGCTGAGTCATACCGGTCAACTCTATTTATTTTTATTTATTTTTTGCATTTATAGAGCGCACTGGAAGCCCGGAGGCATTGAGGCGCTGTTACAAGAATGTGTCTTAGTTACGAGGTACATGCTCTGTTTACAGGTTACAATAAGTGTAGCAAAGTTAGGATTCATGGGTAGAGCGTACGGTACTTACAGGTGGTTTAGTTACATGAGTCAGTTACAAACAGAACATTGATATACAATGGGTGACATTTAAGGTGGGCGATGGCATGGTTTTGATTGCTTTACGGAAGGCTAGGTGGGATGCTATTTCTCCCGCTTTTAGTGGGTAACACCCACAATAGAGTCAGTTCACTCACCCACCATTCCGCTTGCCCGTCCATAGGAGTCAATGGAGCTCTAACCCACAAAAACAAAATCCTCGTTTTCTCACCCGCCTTGCCAATTGCCAAGGACATAGGATGGTGACAACATTTTCTGCCTCGGCCGTTAGAGCTGCCACCTCCTGTTTGAAACTTTTGTTCAATAACATTCTACTTCACCTAAGACTCTGCTAGACCTGGCTTAAGCTGTGGTTCACCTCTCGGACCCACTTGCAGTCAGCTTCTGCTAAAGTGAAGGAAGCAACAGGATTTCTTCTGACCTCCAAGGTAATTTTGGCAACCGTGGATAAACCATTTTTAGTTTGAGCTATTAGGTGGCGCCTGCACCACGTATAAACAGAAATTATTGCATTAGAGTACAGATATGGAAAAATGGCATATGAGGGACACAAAGCTTGTAGGTGTTGTTTGGGTTTTTTTCCCACCCTTTGACTGCCCATAGCCATGCAAATCCCAATGCCCCCTCCTCTTCCAAAACACCGAATGATGGGAACTTTTTGAGCTCACTTTAATCAAGGCGTACCATCAAACTTTAAAAGCAGTCCTCTGAGAGTTAATCACTTAATTGGAGCTGTAAACGCACTACTGACATAATAAAATGTCTTAAGCAGGTCTGCCTTCAGCCAGTCGAGCTGTAAGCACTACGCGTGTCCTTCACTGAAGTCCTGCTAAGAATAAGCACTGGCAAAGCCAACCGTTTTGGCTTCTGCATAAGTATTAGGAAGTTGCCAGGCACTGCTCTTAGATGCCCAGTTAATCACACCATTTTGCACCTGCTTCCATCAGTGGGCAGTTAATACCACCAGGCAGGTGCCTTTCTCATGCCTACACAAAAGCCCAAACTGTTTGCATTGTCAATGCTTGTTTCAGGCTTGCCAATGCTCTATGTTGCCCAGTTTGACCCATGTATCACCCCCCCCAACTCAAAGAAGTAAGGATGTGTATAAACTTGCCACTATTTTACTATCTTCGCTTCAATTTTCCTGAACTCCAAATGAGGCGCAGCATATCACAGCTGCAACAGACCAGCACGAGAACACGTCTTATTTATGTTTTTCTAGTTTCAAACCTCAAATCGTTTTTATGTTCAATGCATACATTTTCATCTATTTATAAATGCTGCACTTTGGGCCCCATAATCTTTATTTCCATATTTGACCTCACCTCATCTGTGCCTAAGTCTCGAGCTCAGGCTGCGCTACATGCAGGTGAGCTAAGGGTACTTTGAGGAGGCTTTTGGCTCGCCTATTTTTAGGTAGCTGGATTAGAGGTTTGGTTGGTGTGAGATGGAGCACACTGAGGGACTGCCATGCTGCAACTTCTGCACTGTGAGTGACTTACTGCCTCACAACGACAAGAGAAATAAAATAGAAAACCATTACCGGTAAAGCACAATAGCAAAAGCAAAATGCATACCAAAAATCATAAGTCAACATTTAGCTTTCAACATATTTTATGTGGGGTGTGGGTCATGGTGCCAAGAGAAGCCCTTGAACGCATGGGAGGGAGAGCTTTTGAGCCCCTCCTCGCTCCACCTTCCAGGAACACGCGGCTCGCAGCACGGCTTCCCACACTGGGAGCCGAGGAGGTCACGCAGTCCCTCTCTGGCGAGCCAAAGCACGTCACGTGATAACCGAGCCAACGTGACCTTGCACGTCCGCAAAGGATTCAGCCTTAATCGTGGTCAGGCCGTCCTCGAACATCTTGAGACCAACTCGGAGAACACTTTCTCGTAGCTTTCTTTCTTTCTTTCTTTCTTTCTTTCTTTCTTTCTTTCTTTCTTTCTTTCTTTCTTTCTTTCTTTCTTTCTTTCTTTCTTTCTTTCTTTCTTTCTTTCTTTCTTTCTTTCTTTCTTTCTTTCTTTCTTTTTTCCTTTTGTTATTTCTTTCTTTCTATTTTATTTTCATTTTTAATTTCCGCTCTTTTCTTTTCTTTCTTTCTGTTTCTTCCTAGCATTCGCTTTCCTTCTTACTCTCTCTTTCTTTCTTTCTTTCCTTCTTTCTTTCTTTCTTTCTTTCTTTTTTTACTTTCTATGTTACTTTCTTTTTTTCTTTCTTTTTTTCGCTTTCTTTCCACTTTTGTATTTTGTATTGTATTTATTGGCATTTCTTGAGTGCTTTCGACAAAGCACTTTGCAGTAGATTAAACAAAAAAGTGCTCCATCAGATAATGTTCATTGATAGCATTTGTATACGACAGACAGGAAATGAAGAAATAAGGCGAGCATCAAAAGCACGATTGAGGGAAGAGAGTGCCTGAGAGAAGAGCGAGGAGTTAGTTAAAAAAGAAGACGGACAGCAGCATTGAAGATAGAATTAAGAGGGGTAAGATAAGAGGATGGAATGCCCATAAGCAGGGCACAGGAATAGTCATGTCTAGATCAAATAGAGGAGAACATGATAACCCTGGTGGCAATGAACATGAGAAGGGGGTGAATTGTGCATAGGTCGAAGAGATGGAAACGACAGATGCCTGCAGTGGAAGAGATAGGTTGCGAGAAGAAGAGTGCGGAATCAAAAATAACACCTAAGCTGCGGATGGTAGGAGATGGTGCTATAGAAGATGGGGGAATAGAGCATGGGGGAGAAGAGGATAGTGGAGGAGATTTAGAAGGGTTGAGAGAGAGAGATAGCGAGAGGGCAACCAAGATTGAAGAGCTTGAAGACAGGAAGAGACGCAAGGATGAAGCGAGCCGGAGAAGGATGAAATGGAAAAGAACATCTCTGCATCATCTGCATAGAAGTGACAGGAAAGGCTAAAAGATTCACTGAGATGTGCACGAGGGATCGTATAGAGAGACAAAAAGCAGGGCACCCAGACCAGGACCTTGGAAGACACCGTAGAGGAGAGTGTTGACCAACCAAGAGATAGATACGCGCTAAGCCATTGAAGGAACGAATCCGAGCAACCAAGAGAAGAAAGTGCAGAGAAGAGTAGGTTGATAGACAGTATCAAAGGCTGCAGAAAGGTCCCAGAGAATTAGAATGGAGGAGAGCTTATTGCGACGAGCAAAGAGAATAGACACACGACACACGAAGAAGAGCAGTTTCAGTAGAGTGTGCAGAAGCAAAACCAGATTGAGTAGGTGGCAGAAGATCATGTTGGGCCAGGTACAAGGACATCTGAGAGTCGGCCAACCTCTCCAGAAGTTTAGAAAGACATTTTAGAAAGAAATTTAACTTTTTTTCTTTCTTTCTTTCTTTCTTTCTTTCTTTCTTTCTTTCTTTCTTTCTTTCTTTCTTTCTTTCTTTCTTTCTTTCTTTCTTTCTTTCTTTCTTTCTTTCTTTCTATCCAATTTTCTTTCTTTCTCTCATGACCTCCCACCTCCCTGTTCTGATCAATTACCAAAGTCAAGATCAGAACACAGGTGCCAGTTTCGAAGGTCAGCACAGTAGTCCTTCTCCTTTTTCTGGTTATGCTTATTTTTCCTCTCACACTCTTTTCCCTCAAGCTTACTTGTCGTTCTTTTTCCCCTCACCTTTCCCATAATCTCACTTTATCTTTTCTTTTTCTGCCTCTCTATTTCTCATGCTCTCAATCTTCCCTACTCCCAGCCCTCTCTTTCTCACTTTTATTATTTTCTCTGTATTTTCTGTGTCTTTGTTTATCTGTGCCACTTTCATGCTCCTTCTCATTCTCTCTCCATCATACTCTGTCTCTTGATCCCTCTCTCTCTTCCTCTGTCACACTTTTTCTCAAGGCTGCACTTCAGATCAAATATATCCCTGGAAAAATTATGTTGTGAAACCAGCCTTCTATCACACTGAGCTAGGCACAGTACATAAATGGGGGAAAAGGATGGAAAACTGAGCATTCGGCCATATGTTTTTTTTTACCTCTATACCGAATACAAGGAAAATGTTTTAGTTCATGATCTCAGCGTACTCCTTGAAATCCAGTGATATCACAATATTCCATCGTCTTTGATTTCTGACAAATGTCTGGACGAATGCTGCTATCCTACAAGGGAACTGGGAGTAAATATCCCAGTTTATAACGTTATTCATCAACTATCTGGCAACAAAGGGTATTTTACCCATTAGACTGTAGTAAAGTGATGTTGTGAAGTCTGGATAAGCCCAACAGTCAGATTTCAAAGGACGTCGGGAGTGAGCTACTTTTAAACATCATTTGTATTTGTATTTTATTTATATATAAAACGCAAAGAACCAGGCCCAGGGGCAACCGGGCGCATACTCTTGAAAACATGTTACAGCAAATAATTACATTACATTCAGTACATTAATTACAGAATTAATTAATTACAAGGAAATTACACACAATATACGTAATATACAGCGATATACAGAAAGAGTGCCATAGCAGATTGTAGTGTAAGTACAGTGAGGTGTATAAGCGTGGCCTAAAACACACAAGTGTACTAGACAGAGTGAGGGTCTCATAGATCATGGGAGAACAGCCAAGTTTTGGCGTTGTTCTTGAAGGATTGGAACAATGGTTCAGTTCTGATGGGAGTGAGAAGCGTGTTCCAAAGTTTGTAGGCTAGGACAGGGAAGCTCACCCCGCCCGCTTTTTGGAGTTTAAATCTAGGCAACGTGAGGCTGTGAGTCTCATTGGGCGAGATGATGTGTGTTGTGTGAGGCGGGCAGACAGGTAAGGTGGGGCATTGTTGTTAAGACATTTGTGAGTCAAGGCTATCGTTTTCAGGGCAATTCTTTGTTTTACCGGGAGCCAGCGTAAGTCCAATCTGACAGAGCAGATATGGGAACGTCTCGGGATGTTTAAGGCTGCCCTTAAGGCATTATTTTGTACAGTTTGCAGTTTATTGAGGTTAGACTGGCTGGTCCCTAGGTAAAGAGCACTGCAGTAGTCAATTTTGGCCATGACGAGAGTTCTGGCGAGGGTGATGCAGTTGGTCGAGTTAAGGAAGGGTCTACAAGCGCTGATGAGTTTGCAAGTATAGGCAGATGCTGACCTAACTGCATTTGTTTGTCTGTTCAAGGAAAGCGTGGAGTCACGATAGACGCCTAGGGTCTTGGTGTCTTTGGAAACCTTAATATCGTTGCCGTCGATGGTGAATGACTTGTAGGTCTGGTCTAATTTGTTAAGCTGATGGTTGGAACCTAGAAGTAGGAGCTCGGTCTCATCATCGTTAAGGAAGAGTTCGTGATGTGCCATCCAAGCCTGAATGACCGAGTAGACATCATTGAGGGCTTTGGTGTCAGCTGTGTAGTCTCCCGTGATAGGGATGAGTATCTGGGTGTCGTCCGCGTAGTTGGTATAGGAGACACCCAGATAGTCAAGCACGTCAAAGAGGGGCTTAGTGAATACGTTATTCAACACAGGGGATACACATGATCCTTGAGGAACGCCACAGTGAATGGGGGAGGGGTCAGCTGATGCCATAGGAGAGAAGACCCTCATAGATCTATTGCTCAGGAATGAGTGGATCCAGGCATTGGCAGAGTCAGAGAAATGGGCTGCGGATTTAAGATGTTGGCATAGTATTTGGTGGTTGACCAAATCAAAAGCCGCAGAAAGATCGAGGAGAAGGAGAAGGGATAACTTCCCATTGACCTTTAGTGAATCCATCTGCGTTTTTAAATCAATCAAGGCTGATTCCGTGCCGTGTTTAGGGCGGAATCCTGATTGTCTCAAGCCTAGAAGATTGTTTAGTTCGAGGTTATCCTGAATCTGCAGGTAAGCTGCACGGTCCAAGATCTTAAGCAGGAATGGGACTGTTGTGATTGGTCTGAAGTTAGTTGGGATGTTAGGGTCAAGGGTAGGTTTTTTGAGGAGTGGGATAACACAGGCATCATTTAGGTTATCCGGGACAATACCTGTCTTGAAAGAAGCATTTATGAAGGCTGTAATGAAAGGGGCTAATTCATGAGATGCTTCTTTGATAATGGGTGTTGGGCAAGGGTCACCTTGGCAATTGGATGGTTTTAAGTTGTTTAGTGTAATACAAATACAATACAAATACATTGCAAAGGCGAATTGCCTACTGGGTACATTATTAGGATTTGCCCTGATGAAGACCATGATAGAGTCGAAACACGAGTTGGCTGTTTCTGAACATTAAATATGAATAGCAATCTTAAGAATTAACTGGACAATTGGAGTTTTTTATAATAAGGAATTCTTGTGATATTCAGAGGGAGTATCTAGAGTGCAGGTGACCAAGCTGTGCAGAGATTGACAAATTACTTTGACCTTCATTACTTTACATTTGGGAAGACATACTCTGTATGTAGCAATTCTACTTGAGGTCAGATGTGCATACGATCTATAGAAGCCAATGGTACCACCGGGCACCGATCAGAACAATAGATTTTATCATGTAAACTGTAAGTGGATAAATTAACCGATTCTGGGGAAATGCCTTTTGCAATGCACTTTCAGAATAATAATATAAGGAATTTATTAATTGAATTATGAAAGAAGTACTGACTTGTTTCCTAAAATTAACAATTGTTGGGATACATATATGTATTGGGTTTGGGATACTTCATATTTTACCCGCACCCTTCTATATGTGTAATGATCACCTGGTACCCTCGCCCACACTCCACCCAAAGACTCACAAAAAAGGGTGGAAGGATGGAGGTGGCAGTAGAGGTGGCAGGAGAGAGGGAATTGAGTGAGGGGCTAAGCTTCTTTGAAAGAGCACAAGAAAAGGAGTGGGGGAAACAGAAGGATAGTGCAGAGGTATGTGGCAGGAGAGCGAAAAAGGAGAACGCTCCGGGGTGGAGATGGCGGCAGTCGCAGAAACTTAAGAAAGAAGTGCAGGTAGAGAGCGGAGAAGAGAAAGGGGTGCTAAGAATATAGGGAAATAAATAGGGAAAGGAGAGGAGAAACAGAAGGATGGAGAAGAGAAATGTGGGTGGAGAGAGAGAAAAAGGAGAGCGCTGTGGGGTGGAGAGTGTGGCAGAAACCTAGGAAAGAAGTGCAGGAGAAGAGAAGGAGAGTACTAAGACTAGAGGGGAGAAAAAGGATGGGAGTGAAAGGAGAGGAGGAACAGAAAGATGGAGCAGGGAAATTTGGAGGTAGGGAGAAGAAGCAGAGCTCTCTGGGGGGGAGCGGGTGGTCACACAAATCTAAGAAGGCAGTGCAGGAGGAGAGGGGAGAAGAGAAGGAAAGTGCTAGGACTAGAGGGAAGGACATTGATATAAGTGTAAGGAGAGGGAGAAATAGAAGGATGGAACCGAGCAGTGTGGTGGGAGAGAACAAAACGAGAGCACTGAGGGGTGTAGATGGTGGCAGAAACGTAAGATGGAAGTGCAGCAGGGCAGAAAGGAAAAGATGGACTAAGAATTGAGGGAAGAAAAATGATATTAGTGAAATGAGAGGGAGACATATCGAGCTCCTGAATGCAGAGTGTGGTAAGAAGGAGGCAGCTTAGCAAGGGCAAGGGATGAAAAGAAGCAGATAGGTATCTCTGGAAATGAGGGAGAAGGTGGATGAGGGTGTACAGTAATCCAAAGAAGCAGAGAGGTACCTCTGGGAATGAGGGAGAAGGTGGATGAGGGTGTACAGTAATCCAAAGAAGCAGAGAGGTACCTCTGGGAATGAGGGAGAAGGTGCATGAGGGTGTACAGTAATCCAAAGAAGCAGAGAGGTACCTCTGGGAATGAGGGAGAAGGTGCATGAGGGTGTACAGTAATCCAAATCTTCCCAGCATAGCATCTTTATTCCCTTTTCCGTGGTGGAATAAGCCCCTGGTCTGATCGTCCGAGGGGAATTAGATTTTTCATAAACTAATGCTATCCATTGTGTGATCATTTGAGGTGAAACAGGACCCGTCTGCACCTAAAGGAGTGTGGTAAACAAAGGGTTACCTGGGTGTTCTTCAGTCTTTGTCCTGCTAATAAAGTTTCTGAAGACTGTTTGGGCATCACGCGTATGCAAGGGACTTTCTCATGGGCAGGCAGTATAACAAACAAAACAGACAGGTTCACTGCCTGCTTAATGTGGAAATCAGACACACCTTCCTGTAGAAATGATGGCACATATCTGACTTACCTTGTTTTTTGCAGAAAGTTAATGGCCTTTGGGATAAATTTATGATCTGAATCTATGGGCCTCATTACGAGTCCGGCGGTAACCAGGCGGTTTTACCGCCTCGGTTACCGCCGGACTCGTATTACCATTCCGCCTGCGTGACTCCTGGATTTACCAGGGCATTAAGCTCCGGTGTCCCGGGAGTCACGGAGGCGGAATGGTGTTAATCCCCATTCCCATTGAGTCCCATAGGACGCAATGGGAACGGGGAAGTGGAAACACCGGCACCATCTCGTGATGTCCGCGTCCGCCTGCAGGCGGGCAAGGTTAAACCGCCCCGGTCAGACCTGGCGGGCAGATCACCTCCCGCCTGCAGGACTCGGGATCGGCCGGTCCGGAATTAACAGTGGCTGCGGGTTTACTGCCACTGTTAATTCCGGACTGCCCGACCTGTAATGAGGCCCTATGTGTTCAATGCGCCACCCGTAACTGTGCAGATGAAAATGTCGACGACAGTTACGACGTGATGCAGTGATCAGATAGATCACCTTTGCCCACTATCCTCCAACCCCCACCCCACTTACCTTTACCATGGCACACATATGTGTGCTGCCGACTCCCATGTGCCCCTGCAGCATCAGTTCCTCCCACTGACATGGGGCAGTGCTGATGCTGCACGGCCCTTTTTTACATTTATTTATTTATTCCTTTTCCTGTCCCCTGCTTACTGTAATGGTAAACTGGGGGATACCCCCGCAACCCCTGACTCCCGTTATTACTGCGACCAAGGAGAGAGACGGACACCCCTGCAACCTCTGCTCTGCTTGGGCGCAGTACTGGGGGTCGGGATCTTTGAAGTGTGCAAAGGCACAGTTTTCGTACCGGGTGTCATTGTAGAGTCGCAGTAATGCTACACGTCTGATAATCTATGATCAATTACATAGTTCCCTGTAGCCATATGTCAACGGTTTCGAGTCAGTAATATAGACGTTACAGGTGCACGTATTTCTACTGGGTAACAACCGCATTTAAAATCCAATATTTTAAAGAAAAAACTCAGAATAATCTTGTGCTTGAAACATATATTTTTGCAGCACACAAGAACAAAATGTCAATTTTTATGTGCACATAAAATAACAGGAAACCTATGTACAATTCTAAGAACAGGGAGGAGGGAGGTAATATGAATGGCTCGGGGTCGAGCAGCACTTTAGTCAATAGCTGTGTGTTTGCAGGTTTCAGAGTCAGCACAACAGCTGATATGCCCCTGACCTCATTATTTAGTACTTTATTTTCACAATATGTTCCAATTCTAACCGTTTCAAATTGTAATCATGTTTCATTTTGTATGTTTATATTTGTCGCTGCATCGTAACAGCTCCAGCTTCATTTTCAGAGAAATCCAACATACAGACTGTAACACTCTTAGATGACAAGGGCATACATTAGATGAATGCGCACACATGTGGTTTAACCTTCAATATGTAGGACATATGGCCTCATTCGAAGGTTGCTGGTCCAGAAACAACGGCGCCGGTAAGCTTACCGGCACTGTTTTTTACTGGACCAGCAAATTACAACTCTGCGGGCCGGTGCAGTCCCGCCCGGCAGGTTAGACCTGCCAGGCGAAACGGCACCCGCCCACAGAGTCTTCACGGAAGCACCGCCACTGTTAAAAACGGTGCCGGTGCTTCCGTGGTCCCCATTCCCATAGAGTCCTATGGGAATGGGGACTATTCCCATAGAGTCCTATGGGACTCCATGGGAATGGGGACTTACAATTTACCGGCGCCTGACTTTCTGGTCCATCGGGGTTGTAATCCCCCAGTGTTACCAGGTAGTCAGGAGCTGGTAAATCACTACAGGTCCAACGGCAACCTGCCGGTAGCACCGTCACGGTTCCCGCCGGACCCGAAACGAGGCCCACAATGTTGGCCAATCAGATTGCAGGACTGGACCACACAAACTGCACATAATATCCTGCATATCAAAGCAGTAAAAATTGAAACATGACTCTGCTGACATCACATTAGGGACTGTCAGATGAATGCTGATGCTTCTTTCTCGCTCATTAAACGCATATCTCCCATCTAGCCGAACATCACCAGTCACCCTAGCCAAAGGTTCTTTCTATGATGAGCATTCAAAGCCTAAAAATATAATCACAACTTTGAAACAACAACTTGCAGCGTACAAAGTGCTTTTGGCTAAAATGAAGGACTGGGTCAAAGTGGTAAGGATAACTTGGGCCTAAGTTTTTTAGGTGTGCTTTTACTGTGATGGATTGCCCTCTGAGAGGATTTAAAAGCCCTAGCTTAAAGAAAAATGTTATTACATAAAATGTTACAAGTTATTCTGTTGCTAATCTGACCACCTTTTCATAAATGCTGCCTGACAAAATTATAGTGCAAACATGTGACATTTCTGAGCTAGCCTACTGGTGGCCTCAGACGCAGCTCTGCAGTGGCACGGGGCAGATTCAAAGGTCACATGTGCATTCCTGACTGGTGCTAGAACACAAAGTGTTTGCAGGCCGTGGTGGCTTTTCATCTGTCTACACCTCTTATAAGACTTTGTCTGGTAGCATCATCTAAAAGGCTGTCACCTTGAAGTCTGCAAGCTACCTCCCTCAGAAACACAGCATCTCCGGAGGCCTGCGATCCACCCAGAAGTAAGTAAATGTGCAGACTTGAATTACGATGGTGCAGGAAGGAAAGGACCAGAAGACAGGACTTCTCTCTCTACGCTCCAAGACTCTCCAAGACTCTGGAACCTCCTCCCCATCCATATCAGACTTGCACCATTGCTTCTACATTTAAAATAAAAGCACCAGACCTTCCTCTCCAAGAAGTAGCTCCTCCTTAATGCCTAGGTCCACACACTTTGCACTCCCCACCCTGCCTGAGACTCTGTGATCTGCTCCCCACTGCCTCCCCCCGGTTGCTTGTAGATCCATTACTCCCAATTGCCCAAACTCACCCGCCCCTGTTAACCCCAGCTCCTTTTTTCTCTGCTTTTCTTACTGTGTTCTTCCCACTATGATTGTAAAGTTCTCCGTTGATTTGTGAAGCTATGTCCGCGCTCAATCAATACCCTAATAATCATAATAATAATAATAATAATAATAATAATAATAATAATGCCTGGTTGTGGCCTGGCGACTGATAAAGGCACACAATTATACAGCCAAATCAATTTGATATCACAATACTTTCAGCTTGGTGAGATCTCGTAGCGGGCAAAGTTTGCCTTGTGTAATGTTGTTTTTACTCTAGAAGAGGTATCAAAGGCGATCTGTGCTTGTAAAATGGGTTAGGCCCCTGGCGCAGATGGTATAAAGTCGGATATATATAAATTGTTTCAGGATTGAACCATGGTGTTTCCTAGGAACTGCTCAATGCACCTAGGAATATTAATTCTTTCTTGTATATATTCAATGAACACTAAGGAATTACTTTTAGTAGCCGGATCAGTTAATAGTTGTTCAAGTGAATAGATAGTCATCGCCCTCATTGCCTTCTTGAAGATATTCCGGTGAAACCTCAGAACCTTCTCCGGGGCCAAGGCAAGCCGCCAAAGAGCAATAGATTGTATATCTGCAACACAACTCCGAGCCATATGGCTAGTCGCATTTAGGATAGCTTTATACAAGAACCCACACATGGAGGTTTCCAAAGCATTTGCCATCTTCCAATACATGTTCAAGCAGGTTAAATAAAATGTAAGCTGTAATGGTAAGACATCAAATTCTACCTAAACCATTTTGATAGAAGAGCGAGGGGCCAGTCTAAGCAGTCTCTTTAGTGTTTTGGTGGCTTCCACAAGGTTTTTCATAACCCAGGTCTCTGCCCCGTACAACAAAATGGAAGAGATGTGTACCTGGTATAGCTTTAATAGGATACCCACCGAGTATCCTCCATCTTTGAAAGCCAATACTCCCCACTAACTTCAGAGCCTTTAGGTTAACTTGTTCAAGACGTTTTTTCACCACAAAGTTTATTATCCAGGTACATCCCCAAGTACTTATACTCAGAGACTGATTTGATTTGCACCTCACTCATGTGCCAACGCCCCCTTTTCTCTTTTACATGTTATGCTGATCGGTTGTCTCCTGATTGACATTAGGAGACTGGCTCGGGGGTCATTTTTTATCTATTACACATTATAACTACAGCGTTGGCAATGGCATTACCAATGTGTTGTAAAGATATTGATGTTTTAATGGACATTTGTGAATATGTTAAAGCTGCTCCTAGAAGTCTTGGTAGACAATTGCAATGCCACTTTAGAGTGTTTTATAGGCTTTATTCGATTTTTGTACAGGGGCTTATGTATTGTGTTATGTGGTAATTATTAAGTGTGTGTTGTTTTTTAATGGAGAAAGATGAATACAAATGGACTTTCTCTCTCTCAGCTCGGTCACCTGGGCCCAGCTACGACAAGACTGATGTGTCGGGTCTGACTGTCTCCACGGCTACCATTTGGGACAATAGGCCGGCTGCTGCCTTTTGAACCACCCGTGGAAGGGCAACACCTTCTTCTGCGAATACAGGAAATTCCCCCAGGACTTCTCATGGGGACCATGCTTTAAAAACAACATTGAAATAACAAAGCCACCCTCTCACCAGGGTGCTGACGGCTGGAGTCCCTTGGAAGTCAGCAGGCATGGGAATGGAGCAGAGTTAGAAGGAGAGGTGGGCTGAGAGAGGGGCTGCACCATCTTGGTTTCTGGGGGGGCTTTCTCCAGATTTTCTGTCCACCCATCTAGGTATGATGCCAGAAGGCAAATGCCTGAACTGGACATTTTGCCTTTTTAAGGAGGAGGCACCTCCTCCTCCTTCTTTGATTCGTCGCTCGACAGGAAGAATTTAGTGAACCTCTGTAAGGAATGCAATCTACATCAAAGTCCTCTGCCATAGACGTGAAGACAGACGGCATCTACAGAAGAAGCAAGCTCTGTTCCCTAACTATCTCCAGGGAACAGTGGGGATGAACAGTTGTGCACCAAGGCCTCTCTGCCCGTTGTTGCACTGAGACCGGAAACCTGCCCACTGAGGTGAAGGACTCCCTGTAGGTGCCAGCCAATGTCCTGGAGTTAGAGCCCAGAACTGAAGGACTCACCTTGTCCCTGAGACCTTGGACTGGGCCTACCAGCAACGCCACAATGGAGGAGGTTAAAATTGGCAATCCCTGCATCTCCAAACCCGTTTGGCATTGGTTTGGGAACCTTCAGATTGCTGCAAGGGAGCTTCCAGAGTCATCTTCAACCTCAACCGCCTCTGCAGCTTCGTGTTGTGCTTGACACTGCCGTAAAAGCTTCACCATCTCCATATCTGAAATCCGTGGAGTCTTCTATCATTCCCAAATCAACACCTATGTCTGGTCACCGGCTTCTTTGAGCACCAAGCTATTTCCACTACAATCACCTGATGCTCTATTGAACTAGGTGAGTTTGCTTGCTGCTCAAGGCCAGTCGCCGCTTCTCCACACCCGAGGATGCTGAGTCTTCCAGTGCCGCCAACCCGCCATGACCTGCCATCCCCAGCATCTGTCACCCACAATGCTCATTGCTGCTGAACAGCACCACATCATTGGGACCCTGCAGCACTGCTCCCAGACGCAACACCAGTCCAGCACCAAAAGTGCCCAGACTCCTAGTTCGAGGCTATTGTTGCTGAACAGCACCACATCATTGGGTCCCTGCAGCACTGCTCCCAGACGCAACACCAGCCCGGCACCAAAAGTGCTCAGTTCAATGCCAAACAGCCTGGCTCAATGCTGTTGAGCACCGAACACAAGAACCACATTTATATGAAGAGGTTCTGTCCTCCGGTCTACTTTCTGGGACCATCATACATTTTAAATCCACCTTCTCAACCTTTTGCTGCAAAACATATCATCGACATTTGACATTGTTTCCCAATCTGATTGCCTGAACACTGTTGCTTATCACCCCAGATTGCCCTTTCACAGAAGCCTGCATTCTCGGTGTTTCTTTATAGGGTAGGGTTTTCTAGTGTTTTCCGATTGTTTGCATTTCACTGTTTGATTAAAGTACCTATATTTGTATAGAACCTTGATTGGTCACTTTTATTGGCACCTTAGTACTAAAGCTGCCTTGGTTGTTCCTGCTATCAGCTCGCACCACTCCTGAAGAGTATAGCCTGCCCTTGGCATATGCAGCCTTGCAGTAGGTAAACCTGTCATGGTGAGCCATGTGCCTTTTATGATTAGGATTACTGCTGGTCTGTTACTAGTGTTGGGCTGTAGGTGTCCAGGTGTCAGAGGCCGCTAACGCGTATCTTCTATGCCATAGGCATCTATGGAAATCCACTTCCCGGTGGCGGCATGTGTCGTTATGACACCATGCAACATTTTGGCCAATGGCAGGCCGCGGCACATGGCGTCATGGTGCAGCATGACGTGGAGCCAATGGGAGGTCACGATTCGCCAGAAGCTGGGTGACTAGTAGAAGCAGAGAGAAATACTGATCCCTGCTTCTCAACGTACTGAGCGCTTCTTGGAACCTGTGTTGTTCTTTCCTGCAATCCTGATTTCAACCTATTTTGTGGCTGGATTTTCCCTTTTTGGATTACCCTTATTAGACTAGGCTCTGGTTGGACTGATTTCCTGCGCTCTACTTGGCTCTTTCATATTGGGTTGTTTTTTGTCCTGGAAACCTGACCTCACCTGGATTTCATTTCTGTTACACCCTGAGGACCCTTCTTCACTCCTGCATCTGTGACCTACCCACCCCAGCCTTCTCTTCGTGGTTTCCCCTTATTTCATTACAGGGGTCCTCGTGCCGGCAGGGTTAGGTCCTTGCAGGCTCTTAAGACTTGTTGCTCGGGACGTCCTCTCTCTGGCGGGTGGTGTTCCTGCCTATGGACTATTGCTACTGTAGTAGAAAATGAAGACCACTTGATTTTGGTGGATTAACACTTAATTAGTCAAAGCAGTAAGCAAATCAAATGACCAATGGCAGCACAAGACTGCGGCGCAAATGCCCCCTCCCTCCTCGTTCCAGGTGTCTTATACTCAATCTATTAAATGGGTGCCAATAGAAGGGTGTGGTCTTAATCTTTGGCAAGGTCACACCTTTGCACTTTATTTCTGACTGAGATGGAGCTCTTCTTGCACAGTGTTTTGATGCCTGTTGCATTCGGTAGCGCTCGTTAGTGTTATGATATGATATGATATGGTATTTGTAACGCGCCTATACACAAGTGTTTCAAGGCGCGAAAGTAAGCAGAACAGTGTAACGCAGTTCTTCAAGGTAACTATACTCCCTAATGCCTCACATCTCGCCTCGAAGCGGGCGAGAGGCCTTGTAATATGACGACACCTGCCTGCTGAAGCCGCCTCAGACAAAAAAGGCGAGAGCACAAAACACGCATAGGTATGCCAAAATGGATAGACGTTATAAGCGCGAACAGTGAAGGCGAGCATTCTCTAATAATGTGTGTGGCGCTTCTTGAGCAGTGACATGCACGCGCAGTTAAGTTCAGTAGATTGCGTTTTGACCAAACACTACCTACCTCACCGGAGGAACCGAATGTTGCTGCCTGGTCTTCTTTCCGCTTGATTAACTGGTGGATCTGCATCATTTAGCGCTCCACTGGCATATCAGGAGGTCGGCTATTGTCTACGTAAGGGACTCTAGCGTGGTATCGCTTGCAACTTGACGGTAGGTGGTTTAGCCACTATACATCCCTGTATTCCTGCAGAACAGTAGCCACTTTGTCACAGCTACAACATGCTACAATTTGAAGTACAGTTAACACTATTGTTCTCCTCTGGCACTGACCCCTAAAAATTGGCACCTGGCGTCTGATCAAACTAAAACCGTGAAGTTATTGATTGGCTTGTGGTAAAAAACCAACATTGTTACCTGCTTTCTGAAATGGAGCTAGTTTATGATATGGCAAATTGCCAATGGTGGTGAATGCCAGAGTGCCGAAACCTCCACAGTGAGGTGCCATGGTCACCCATACAACTTTCCGAATATACGGTACCGCCACTGGTTGTCGATAGAGGATCAGACGTGGCAGGTTGGCACAGAGTTGAGGTAGCACGATAGGGAGAACCCGTACATCCAGAAACCTTGGATAATGCTATCAAAACAATCAAAGAGAAGTTCCAGATGGGATACCACTTATATGCACAGGGAATTGTAAAACCTGCACCTGTGTAGCAAAATATGACCCCTTTCACCACAACATGTACGTTTTTAAATTAAAATAATACCAAACAATTATTTTTCAAGAAATCAAATCTTCATTTCATTCACATAAACAATTTTTCAAAATGAAAATTAATCCACCAAATATTCTGTAAATGTTAAAGTACACTGCAAATGAATAAAATACTGTTGAAAGGTAGGAAACTAAGAAAGAAAAAAACAGCGATAAGAACAACAAAGGACAAATCGCGCACTGAAGTGCTTGTCATATGACTTGGAGTGTAAATTATTATGGAGATCATATTGGAAGTCCCCGTAATTTGACGCTCTCCGCCATAAAAAATGCATGAAAATAGGGCACAACTTAAATGAAATGCGTAAAAGCCTTACGCAAGTCTTTTACATATTTGGTTTACGCTACCAGTGGAGTAGCGTTACTGAAAATGTTGGGGGGACATGACATCTGTAGAAAAGGTGCCTCAGCCAAACGAATGGGGACAAAATGGTGCGCCATGAAAGTTGGGGAGGGACAAACACCTCTGTCCCCCCCTAAAATTACGCCCATGTACGCTACGTAGAGCTCAACATGAGCCCCAATCTAATCAAATGTCTGTTGTAAATTCATAAAAAATTCATGCCTTTCGAAAGTGAAAATATACCTAATTAAATAATATGTTGTAGCTAAATTACTTTCAAAGTGCCGCTTAACATCTTCTCCAACATTTGTTGTCTATGGGGAAAAAGTCAACACATTTTCCCTGATTGTGAAAATAACGGCGTATCAAGCCCAGTGCCCTGCACTCAATCCTCGGTAAATAGCGCTTTTTCTAATCAGCCAGATCCGCACCTCCGACCCCCAGTGGTCGAAGTTGGTGGGAGCGGTTGGAAGCGGTGCTCCTCTACTTTTTTTTAATTCAGGTTTACTGTTCCTATATTTTTATTGAAAAAAGAAACTGTTGCGGAATGGTTTTGTTTTAAAATAAGTTCATACCCCATTCGAATGCTCTTCATCATCATTGGTGCATCAGAACGCACCTTAATTTCTATTTTTACTTTGCATCAAACCCGATGCTCATTGCCACCTCCCCTGCCGCAACACCATTTCCACTGGTCTCGTAGTGCACAGAATCCCCATTGCACACCACGAGATGAGGAAAGGGCAAAGATGGCCGACCTGCTCACCGAGGCGGCAACGCGAGCCCAGCTTCGACCATCAGCCTAAACTGGATTGGCTCCGCCTCCCCTCTTCAACACCAATCCAACGCCGGCAGGCGTTAGCCGGCCCACCCCTGCGAAGGCCCACACTGAAAAGGCTTGCTTCCTGTCCAGAGCCTGTCCGTGCCTGACCTGGCTCCTGCCTGTAACTCTGCACCCCAAACCAAGGATCCAGGGATAACCCGAGCAAGGTACTGTGACCTGTTCATTACAGACCCCACCCTCAGCTCAGGGGAATAGCACCCTCCACACACTAACCACAATCCGCCACGCACGCTATATACCTGTTGTACCTGGTTCACCTCCCAAAGCTAGAGCCATCACCCCGTAACCTGTCTATTCCCTCACGCGCACTTGGCCACCTATGCTCAAACGCAACCTTCTGCTCTGCCTTCATGTGTGCCGAGACTACACACCTCCACCTCCCACAAGACTAACCTCACCCGGACCCGAGGGAGCACCAAGTCTCCATGTATTTCCACCACTGCTGCTTGCCTATTCCAGCAGCCACGCTGTCACGCGCTTTCAGCCTCATGCATCTTCTAGCCTATATGTCTACATTCAACTCCAGATGAACGGTGCATGCATCTCAGATTCATGCATCTCTAGCCCATAGTATTGCATTTCTAGCCTATATGTGGATTTTTGATTCTAGGTGAACGCTGCCTGCATTCTTGCCTCTTGCATTTCTAGCCCATAGTATTGCATTTCTAGCCTATATGTGGATTTTTGAATCTAGGTGAACGCTGCCTGCATTTCAGCTTCTTGCATTTTCAGCCCATAGTATTGCATTTCTGGCCTATATGTGGATTTTTGAATCTAGGTGAACGCTGCCTGCATTTCAGCGTCTTGCATTTCTAGCCCATAGTATTGCATTTCTAGCCTATATGTGGATTTTTGAATCTAGGTGAACGCTGCCTGCATTTCAGCTTCTTGCATTTTTAGCCCATAATATTGCATTTCTAGCCTATATGTGGATTTTTGAATCTAGGTGAATGCTGCCTGCATTTCAGCCTCTTGCATTTCTAGCCCATAGTATTGCATTTCTAGCCTATATGTGGATATTTGAATTTAGGTGAACGCTGCCTGCATTTCAGCCTCTTGCATTTCTAGCCCATAGTATTGCATTTCTAGCCTATATGTGGATTTTTGAATCTAGGCGAACCTGTCTGCATTTCAGCCTCTGGCATCTCTAACCCATAGTACTGCATTTCTGCGACATACATTTCTAGCCTATATGTAGATCTTCAAATCTAGATGAACATTGTGACACCCTGATCTCACCAGTACAACCCCGATTGCTAAGCTCTGCCAAGCCCTGCACTCAGCTGCTCCCTTTCTGACTGCAACCACACTATCCTGCTGCATTGACACCCTACTACAGCCTTTCTATCACTGCTCATCATGAGTCCGCTAGCAACCAACCAACCGTCCAACCCGCACATCTTCCCTTCCAACATCCTCCCACTTACTTTCTACCCTCCTTCTTCATTAAAACCCACAGCACATTCACTCAGCACCCATACACCATGACCTTTTACACCAGACCTACCAACATCAGAAACCAACTCCTGGGGCTCTGCTCCAGACACCCAACCATCACCTACCAAACACTTCCGAATCCTACCACAACCACAAGAACGTCCTCCTCCCTGCACAAACCATCCTCAGCCACTCCAGACACAATGCCCCCCAACCCTCCCTCTCCAACACGCCACAACACCACCCCCTCCTCACCCCAGACACTGCAATGTGCCCTCATCAACGCCAGATCCATCCCCGCGCATGCCACAGAAATTCACAAACTCCTCATCAACTTGGACCTTGACATTCTAGACATCACCGAGACCTGGCTCCATAATGCCGCAGGGCCAGCCCTCAACCTTGCCATTCCACAGGGCTACTCCATCATCAGGCAAGACTGCATCTCCGCAGTAGGAAGTGGGCTAGCACTCATCCTAAAAGATCACCTAGAGGTCAGACAAATCCCATCCGACCTGGGCGATACCAAAGACTCCGTGGTGATAAAAATTGCCCTCTCCCCTAACTCCACCATCACAATCAACCTCGTCTACCGCCCACCTGGCCCGCTACTGGAGTTCCATGAGGATCTCCTACACCGCCTAACAGAAAACCTAAAACTCACCTCAAAAAGCATCCTATTAGGCGACCTCAACCTAGGTTACAATGACAAAAAGGATAAACCAGCCAATTCTCTCTCACTAGCCCTAAAAGAACTAGGCTTTGACCAAAAAATAACCTCACCCACACACAACAAAGGTCGCACCCTTGACTGGGTGGCCAACCACAAATGTCACATCGACATCAGCTCCATCACCCGACGCCCTGGTCAGACCACCACATCATTCACTTCTTCGTCCCGGCCGCCTCCAAGACCACAAAGCCCAACCCCATCCCCCCTGCCCAGGCAAGATGTGCCGAAAACCTCACTAAAGACAAGATCAACCCTCACCTTAGCGTCCTCACAACGGACCTTAAGACTTCCGACCCTTCAGTGCTAGCCGAAATCTACAGGAGTACTATAAGCACTGCCATAGACACCATTGCCCCTTTACAGAACAAAAAAGCCAAATCAGTGAAACATTCTAACACTTGGTTCTCATCTGAACTTAAAGAACTCCACTCCCTGAAAAGAAAAGCACTGAACGCATGGCAAAAATCACCCTCGCTAGCCACGCTATCCTCCTACAAAAAAATCACCTCGCAATACAAAAAAGCCATAATCATGGCCAAATCAGCATCCTACAACGAAAGAATTGCCAACGCAAGCTCTGAATCAAAAGAACTCTTCGCCACCTACAAAGAACTCACCACACCAGCCACCAAGTCTCAAGAAATTGATAAAGACCTAACCTGGTTTAACTCTATACAATCCGCACTACTGAACAAAATTGAACTCCTCCAAACTAAAATCAAGGAACACCAGAAAAACCTATCACAACCTTCTGAACCCACCACCACATAACTCCCACCCACCTCCTACCCATTGCCCCATCCAACCATAGACACAATTACCCCATTCAAATTCAGGGAAGTAACAGATCAAGAAGTCTCCGAGATAATGAACATGATTAAACCATCCAACTGCAAAGGGGACCCTTGTCCAGCCAGCCTCATAAAAGACTGCTCCGAAACACTCACCCCTTCCTCAAATCCTTCATTAACGCCTCCTTCAATGCCAACAAAGTCCCAGATAGTTTAAAAGAAGCCTGGGTACGCCCCCTTCTAAAAAAACCTACCCTTGACCCACAAGTTGCTAATAACTATAGGCCCATTACCACTGTGCCGTTCCTGCTCAAGATTCTGGACAAAGTTGCGTACACGCAAATCCAGGAATACCTTAAAACCAACAACATCCTAAGTAAACGACAATCAGGATTCCGGCCAGGTCACGGGACAGAGTCAGCCCTACTCGACTTAAAAGTACAACTTGGGGACATCCTGGACAAAGGCAAACCGGCACTCCTTCTCCTACTGGACTCAACCGCTGCCTTTGACCTTGTCAATCATGACATCCTTGGGATGCACCTAAAAAAAGAAGCACACTTCTCCCTAGAAGCTATCACCTGGGTGGCATCATTCCTAAAAGGCAAACTCATGAAGGTCTTCTCAGAAACTGCCTCAACTACCCCCACCATCATCCACTGCGGCATCCAACAGGGCTCCTCCACTGCCCCTACACTCTACAATATATTCACCCTTCCACTCTTCAACGACCTTGACTGTCGCAACATAGCGTATACCAACTACGCGGACGACACGCAGGTACTACTCCCACTAACAGGGACCTTTGAGGAAGACGCAGCAGCCCTAACCAAAATTTTCACAGCCATCCAAACCTGGATGGCTGCCAACGGCCTTTGCCTAAATGGGGATAAAACCGAGATCCTCATAGTAGGGACCAGCGAAACTCTCAACAAACTCCGCCCTCAATATAAATCCTTTCACATCGATAACTCCATCATCACAGTCTCCAAGACTGTCAAAACCCTAGGGGTTCACCTAGATGCCACATTATCTATGTCCCGCCAGATCAACAACATAGCATCCTCCTCAGCACTCACTGCCAAGATCATCAACGCAGTCAAACCATTTCTATCTACTAAAAACTGCCTATCCATCGCCAGAGCCACAATAGGTACCAAACTGGACTATTGTAATGCCCTCTTCCTAGGCACCTCTGTCAACAACATCAAAAAACTACAAATCACACAAAATAACGTGCTCCGGGTGGCACTGACTATTCCCAAAAGGGAACACATCTCGCAAGCCAGAAGAAATGCACACTGGCTACCGATAAAGGAAAGCATACTCTTTAAAGCCATGGCCATCACCCACAGGTGCCTCACACTAGATGCCCCACCCTATGTCTCTGATAGAATCACCCTCAACACCTCCATCAGACCTACCAGAGCTATGTTCCCACATTCAAAAGAACCAGAGCTGGTGGGTCCAGCTTCGAATACCTTGCACCCAAACATTGGGACGCTCTGCCAACCTCGCTTAGGAATGAAAAATCCTACACCACCTTTCGCAAAAACCTAAAAACCTTGCTTTTCTGCTAATGTCTCTAAACCAACATGCATAGTATGCTTGCACTGTAACCTCAGCAACGCATAAGCTCTTTGCCTCTTACCTTGTCAATGTACCACTTCTACTGAATGTTATACCCTACTTATATATGTTATGCTAAGTTCAAGCCTTCTGTAACAGCGCCACGGCAGCTCTGTGTGCTTTATAAATGCAAATAAATAAATAAATAAGTTTAGGAAGCAGTTAAAGTTTGAACCTCAGTGCACTGCACTGAACAGTCCCTTAAACAGCAGGTGTGTTTGTTTGGGGGTTTGTATTGTGCGTGGGAGGGGGCGTGGCGATGGGGTTTGTGGGGAGTGGCGCAGGCAGGGCTAAAGTCGAGGGTACACGCGGGTGGACTCAGGCCCTCCCAGCTAAAATGAGAAACATTGAATGTCTTCCCTTAATTTATGAATTAAAGCTGACCTCGGATCTGCCTTTGTCAGGTTTGTAGGCCGGACACTTCAACACTGCACTATATAACTTGATGAAAAATAACAAACAACTAAAGGTGAAATGTCCCATTTCGGTCCTGCATGTTCCAGGGGAAACATTTGTATTGGTTCTTGGAGTTTAAAACATGCACACCTTTTAACAAAAATCAGTATAAGAAGAAATATCCTCTCTTGGTTTGGTGTGTGTGTTGATTTTTTGAAAGGCAAATGGCATTCGTCCTATGCAATTTGGATGACAATGCAAATTCAATTTATTGAAATGTGCATATTTCACTGTGATATTCTAATTTCTGGCGACCTCACATCCCATTGCGTTTTGTTGATGAGTCCCCCCACTTTTATTTTTAGGGCTTGACGCCTGGGCGCAGGCCAGCAGGGAACATAGTTCCACTACTTCTTTTTGTGCACTTCGACCACTGCCCACCCCAAACACATCTTCGCCCTACGTTCTCCTGAAACCCGCTAGACACAGTCTTCCAAGAGTCGGTTTATCATTTCACCTCTAAGCAGCTCCTTGCCACGCAAAGGGGCTGGAAGTCTCAGGGCCTCGCGCGCTGGCCCTGGGTACAAGAGTGCTTCGAGGAGGAGGCCGTGAACAGCTGTGGATATGAGCTGTGGATATGAGCTGAACGCCGACCTGAGAAACGCGTGATATATGAATCTAAGTGATTTTACTGAACACAAAGGTTCGACTTTTATTTATTTTTTATTTCCCGCCAATATATATGTTGGGGGAGACCCCCACAGCCCCCCCACCTTACCACAATACATTTTTTATATACTTTACCCCCCCACATATATATAGATGCGGGAAATTGTGGGTCAAACTTTTGGGGGTCGAACTTTTGAGGTTAGGTAAAATTGTTCTAAACCTGATATATTGCGGGCCACGCACGAACATGATGCATACTTCATCAACTGGGGGACCCCTACATCAACTGGGTGCTAGGTTTCGATTCACTCTGTCATTTATTTTTATTTTTGTTAATTGTTTTTCAATGTACGCCATGCGTTTACTTGTGTGCTACTCATTACTTGTATTCGTCCTTTGTAGTTTTTTCCAGTTTTGTTACTGTGTTTTTATTATTTCCTTTTTTTACTGATGCTCACAGAAATATTTCTGCTTTTACTCTTGGTTCTGTCATTTCTGTCAGCAATCGTGGGACGATGGGTGAACCAGCAGATCACTGTCCTGGTTCACTCAGTGGGGCATTTAGAAGCTTTCTGGTGAAGAAACCTGTACACCTCAAGGGAAAGTTTTCAGTCCCTCACACAACCATTCACTGACTCATTCCATTACTACAAAAGCACTCAACTATAACCAGCCTCCACAGAAAATTGTTCGGTCCTCCCTTTTTTTGATATGATATGATATTTTATGTATAACGCACCGATAGCTAACTGTTTCAAGGAGCGACGAGGCAGGGCAGGGGAAACAATGGGAGGACAAAGACAACGATCTTACTAGGCCTAGTGACATTGAAATTGTGCAAGTGCAGGGGAGAGGTGAGAGGAAAAGTGCCTGGAGAAGGGGAGGAAGGGCAAGTGCAGGACACAGGATCAAAAAACAAGTAGTGTGGCCAGCAGTGGCAGTGCAAGGGTTAAGTGCAGACAAGTGTCTGAATAAGTGCAGGTAAAGAGACTTTAGGGTTGCAGATACAGACCCAAGTGAAAGGGTTGCCAGGAGGCAGTGCAGGTGTGCAACTGGGTGGGCAGGGACCTGGGCCCAAAGTTCAGAGGGTAGCCAGGTGACCAGTGCAGGATCAGACAGGAGATCAGCAGGGAAGAGGAAGAGAGAAGGCAGAAGCAAAGAAGAAAGTCTTGAGATGCTTCCGGAACCGGAGATGGCTCTGCTCAAGTTTCAGCTAGAGGCAGGGAGGCTGTTCCAGAGGGAGGCACCAGCCGAAGAGAGAGATCTGCCCCCATCTCATTGCTCGGAGAAGCACCTGACCCTCAAGGAGCTGTATTAGCGAAGAGCTCAAGCAGGAAGATATTTCCGAAGAGAGAGTTGGAGGTGTTGTGGTCCCAGGTCCCAGACCCCAGAAGGCCTTGTGGTCAATGCAAAGGGCCTTGAACTTGATCATTCCAGCCACTAGGAGCCAATGGAGAGATTTCAGGTCTGGAGAGATACGATCCCTGGGCTTGAGGCCAAGGACAAGTCTGGCAGTCCTGTTCTGGATGAGTTACAGGGGCCGGAGAGTAGAGGCAGGCAGATTTAAAAAGAGGCTGTTGCAGAAGTCAAGCCTAGAGAGAACCAGAACTCTGGAGACAGAGAGCTTCTGGGGGAAGGTGAGGAATGGAAGAATACCTCTGAGGAGGTGCAGCTGGTAGTGTGACTTCTTAGAGACATCACAGATATGAGGAGAGAAGGAGAGTGTGGAGTCGATGATGACCCTGAGGTTCTTAGCCTCACAGGTGTTTCAATCAACATTCATTTCATCCACTACCAATGATTGCATATACCCCTCCCCCCGAGACTGCCACAATCGTGCCCCTCCCACCTTTTCATTTATTTCTCTGCTCATTCCTATCCTACTCTTGATTCTTTTATTTTCTCACCCTTTTCCTTTCCACCACAGACCAAGGTCTAGTCCACTCCGGGTTGGTGCAAAATGCTCCACTCTCCAAACAAGCCTCAGCACAGACCAATGCAGTGTTGATGGTATTTTTTATGAACATTTTTTAGCATGGCATAACTTCATTATATTTTTTGTTTTTATTTATCCTTTGCGGCTTTTGTTTTAGTTCATATTGATAGTAGTGTATTAATTATTTGTTGTTTTTAAGAGGTATAGACTCTTGCAGATGCAGTTTTGTTTTTATCATTAGAGGACTACACGTTGGGGCGTATTGGTATCCGCTACACATAGCATATACAAACACACACACACACACACACACACACACACAACACACACACACACACACACACACACTTTAAGTAGAGAATATTAAGATTGATATTGGGTCTGTGACTTCATACCAGCCCTCCACACCCCTCCCGTTACTGCCCCTCAACACATGCTGCCAGCTGAGTAAGCTGGAAACAAAACCAAGAAACAATGTTCAAAGTGAGAACGATAGAGGGTCGCATTTTTGTATGTCTTATTTCTTCATAGAGAATGTTGTGTGTCATTCTCACTTTGCAGTCGCCTTGGGGAAAGGGAGGTGGTGAAGGGGGTATGCGACAGGGGGTATGCGAAGGCTCTTGAACATGCAGCGTTTTACTCAACCCGCAAGAAAGTGGGGCAGGAGAGAGAGTGCTCTGCAAGTTGCAGAAGCTCAGTTCAGCTTAAAAGAAGTCTGTGCAGAAAAAACATGAGACATTCAAAACCTCTTACTGACACCTAAAACGCAGGCACCTGGTCCCCAATTCAGTTCACCTGCGGGGTACGGTAAAAAAGGGGCAGTCCTGGAGTCAACATCTAAGTCAACTTCTCCACATACCTCTACTCAAAAGACTCACAGTCGCTCTATCTTGGTGACCAACCATCTGTCATCGTGGTGGATTCCGAATCTACCTCTCTGCCAAAACCTCAGTCTGAGAACCTATTGAAAAAATCTAAAAACATTAATGGGGTCACACGCCAGAAGAATCACGGGTCAAGGGCATTTCTGAGAGCTCTCCTCCATACGCCCAGTTCTTGCTTTACCCATGGGCATTCGCTAAACTTGACACAAAGTGATACTCCACAAAGTACCTTATGTACATACCTGAGACCTCTCGTCCGTGACCTCGAAAGCTTAGAAATAGTGAGTAATCTGAGTTGTTCAAATAGAAAGGAGGAGCATTTGTCTATGGCGAGTAAGACAAGAGCCTGACAGTTGGGAACTTTTGGAAAATGGAAGGGGATCCATCATCGCGCTGCTTAATCAAAGGAAGCGTCGGATACCTCTGCGGCCATGAAGGCTCATTCGAGTATGATCCTGAATAAGGACTGTCATAGTAAGACCTATGTCTGCCCAAATGTAAAATTCAATGTGGATGAAGTTCCAGAGAGAGCCTTAGTAATTAAAAAATCACATCTGCATCTGACCACTGTGGCCTCTTCCTCCAAAGTCCCTCTCATACAGACATCTCTAGATACCAGCGATGCTACAAATCAGATCTACTCCATAAAAGGGCTGCAAGATTTTACACCAGTTAGGTGTATGGAGTCTGGTAATGTTGATTTCTCAGATGACTCTTGGACCCTCTTGTATTTTGACTCAGTGCTTGAAGATGACATGATCATTCCATTGAATCGTCAGAGACTGTTGTCTCCTTTCTTCAATCCCTGAAACTATTTTCAATTTCATCATCAGACATAAAACATGTCCATCTTTTTCACAGAAGTCACTTGGGTCGATGTGCGGTCTATTTTCATAATAAACTGATTGAATCCCTGGTACACCATCATCAAGAGGACTTCCTGATAAATGGATCTGACTGCTACTATAACAATAAAATGATTGTTCAGAATAGAGCTCGCAAACGTAACTTATCAATAACGTGTCATTTTGAGTATGACTGTTGGTGGCACACACATCGCACCCAGCCTGACACCGGGTGGGATTGGCTTGCCAACACCTTGACACCCATACCAGCTGTCCGACCTGGCTTCTAACACCTCTATTCTATGCTGGAACTCCTAGGGTGATAACTCATTCTTGCAACCTGATTTCCTTCCTTTTTGGCCAATGCTGACATTATTACGTTTCAAGAAACCTGGCTTTTAGAAAAACCAGGGTTAGACGGCAGAATGGTTAATTGTAAGCCAGCTACAAAAGGAACACAAGGGCGCCCCAACGGATGGTTGTTGAATGCTATCAGGATTAATTGTAGTCGCTTGTCCAAGAATTGGTGTTGTAAATCTGAGGCTTTATGAGCAACGGAATTGATCAATAAATCTGGTCCGGCCCATATGCACTTGTTGATCATTAATGTCTACTTTAATCCTATCTATTCTCCATTGGAAGTTGTGTTAGAGGAATTAGATACCTTAATGATAAAATGGGGAAAGCCTCACCCCTTGGCACCAGTCTTGGTAGGGGGTGACTTCAACTGTGCCTGTGCCGTCAACATCGAATACAACGACCTTGAGGCAGATATACTTCTTTGACGATCCCAGCCCCCCACCTTAGCGACAGGGGCCTCAAGCCTCGAATGGTGGGTCCTGCTCATCTTTCTTTTCACGATGGGGGTTCAGTCAAACAAATCTGCTCTTTGATGGTCGCTGGGCTAAAACACCTACTTGGTGTAACCTTGGGGCAGAATCAATTATCGATTACGTATTCCTCTCCAGCATAGACCACAGGAGCATGAATTTGTTCGAGATTATTAAGACTGTGATTCAATGCTCTCATTAATCTTATTATTGGGTGTCTCTTCTGTGATAAATCGAACAGGACCTGTACATCTGTCTTCATCTGGTACTAAGCCTAGGATTAAGAGTGGGGGCTGGCCTCTCTGCCCTTGAGAAAGATGTGAATACATACCTTAGTGTTTTTAGCCACCTACTAAGTCTTCTGGGTTGAATAGGTCAGGATACAAATGCTCAGTCTTTCTCCCTCGCTCCTACACATAAACAACCTTTGGACATCACTGTTAACGAGAAGAAAGGGATAAAAGGAGAGCCCTTAAGCAGCTATCTCCTTCTAAGAGCTCGTCGGACCCCCTTGCCAAGGACAAATAAATGATTGGAGTGCCCTTCGCGAGGTGGCGTAAGAAACATAGACTAAATCTATCTGTAAATTGACGAAAACCAGAAATTGTTTGGTAAATTGGTAAAAATGGATGTGGGTGCCTTATGGAGAGTAATCAATGGTAGGGCTTCTAAACAATCTGCCTTGTAACTATGTTGTGTGTCTGAAAAATACATGGTCTGAATATCTTTTTTCAAAATTTAATTCAGATGAGAGGGAACACGTTCCAGAGTGTTCTAATTTATTGAGGGTACCACCTGGGCTTTTAAGCACAAGGATGACTTCATTAACGTGATTGAGAAGTTAAACAACTCTAGAGTGAGCGTTCCGGATGGGCTATTGAATTTATTCTTTAAAAACAACGCCCCATTATGGGCCGATATTCTAGTTCGTTTATTCTCCCAGGTTGTGGCTTTTGTAGAGTGCCCTAGCACATGGAACAGAGCTAATATCATCCTAATTTTCAAATAAGAAACTAGATTGATCCAGCTATAGACCGATAGCTTTGATCGATTCTCCGGCCAAGGTCTTTGCTAAGTTAATTTTGAAAGATCTTAATAAATGGGTGGAAAGTAAGAATTTGCTGAGCCCGCTACAAACAGGGTTCAAGACAGGAGTGGGGACCTTGATTAGTGCCCTGGCTCTATCCACTTTCACCTCAGATATAGGTGGAGTATTCGGCAAAACGCTATATGTAGCAGTTTTAGATCTAACGGCAGCCTTGGAAAACAATGACCTCACTTTACTTTGGGAGAAGTTGAAGAGGTGGGGTATTTGTCAAGGCCCCCTGAAAATGATCCAGCTACTATACAGTAACAATACTGTAAGCGTCAGACTAAATACCCATGGCGATTTATCAAGACCAATAATAGTTATAAGAGGGGTTCACCAGGGTCTGTGGATGGAGTCTCTCTCATGGGGGGCTCACACCCAAATGGGATGATTTAAGAGTAAACATCATCGCTTATGCGGATGACCTTCGTTAACTATGGGCCCGGGGCATAACCTGACTCGGTAATGGACCAGCGGCTCGGGGCATATTGCTTAAGTAAGGATTGAACTGTGGAGAGGTGCAGGCAAGTCAGCACTTTCTGGGGGGCTAGGTGGTCGTCAAAGTCCCAGGTGTAAGTCAAGTGGGAGTTTTAAAGATTGTTTGGTTGGTTTGAGAAGGCACGACATGGCTGCATTCCACATGGCGTGAGCTATGGGTGGAGAAGGAAGCTTTTTTTTCAAAGATCACAGTAATATTGATGGTTGCGTGTTTCCGAAATTTCTCCAGGATGGCACTGGGGCCAGTTTTGGAGCAGGCAATGCGTTGGATGCACACAGTAGTCTGTTTGGTCGAGCCAATGGAGTCATCCAATTGCTGGTGAGATAGACTCATGCGTTGAAGGTCTAAGAGAAGGCCCCTGGTGGACTAAAGGATGAACGACTCCGCATTAGTGATCTGGCACTGGACCGCCAGGTGTAAAGAGCCCTACAACCTGGACTGCCCTGAACCCAAGGCCGAGGGCAGGACCCAACCACACGCACTTCACGAGGCACCCGGACACAGAGCTAGCTTGCTTGGCCCTTGACCGAAGCCCAACAGCATTATTAATATCAAGTGGTCCTGTATGGCACAGCTTCCGCCATTTTGCTGTCCTCTTGGCACTGTAGGTGACATGACTTACCAACACGGAGAAGGCTTCATTGCTCTCGTTCTGTTCGATTTTAATTAACCAAAAGTTCATTAAGTCATACACCTTGGGGACCCACCCAGCTCTTCAAACTGTCCAGAAAGCCTCCCGCTGTGTTCTGGAATACCCTACATAATAAAAATGCATGTTAGGGGACAAACGTCCATTTTGTATGAATATCGTAGGGCTGCCGCCATTTTTAAAGTGTATTAGGATTTCTTGGTGCCTAGAGCCGTGCCATTGAATGATGCAGGTTGGGGGGGGGTGGACCCTGTGAATGCAGAGACGCGGGCACATCCAGTGGGGGCTAGCGGGCACAGGAAGGCAGAGGCGGCTTCCAGCATAGTGTGCTGGTTGACGCATTCTCATGTATAGTGGTGATTTGACAGCAGATGTTTCTGCTGCGGTTTCCCTTCTCCAGGAAAGCGCAGTATTTTCCAGGAATATTTTCGCATATTGCTTTCTCTTGTGGTGCTGGAATATGGTACCTTCGCCCGGTATCTTGCAAAACCCTTATTTTGGAAACGGGCCATTTTTTAATGCAGAATTTCCAAATGCCTCCTTCGACTGTTGGTCTGTTTGTAATTATTCAAAAGAAAACACCGCCCTTTCTCCTGTGGTGGATAAAGTCATGAACAGTTTAATGGGCACGTGGTACAGCTGTGTAACATGTCCACTTTTTGAGTCCTCAGTTGTCAAACAGGATCTAGACTGTGGGGGTGGGTGAAGGGGGGGGCGCTCCAATGTGGATGACATCAGTACCTAGGCAGGTGGTTCTTAAAAAAGACTTTCAGGCCTTCAAATCTTGACTGAAAAATTGGTAATAAGTAGAGGAAAGACATCTTCACAGAAGATATTTAGCCAGCATTGAACATTAAAATATCCACATTGCTGCACAAACAACCAGGAGCCGTGATAACATGGGCCAGCACAAGCACTGAACTCAAATAAAGGTACCCATCCTTTGACAAAGACTTTTCAATGCATGGCTAACAAAAACGTGGGTACAACAAGAACTGGCAAGGTTTGTCAAGAAAGATTTGGTCTTGCCTAGGAAACTCGAAAAGAGGGTAATTTAACTCCCATCTTTGGCTGGTCTTTGGAAAAGGTACTACTACCGTATAAACTCTGTTATCCGGCGCTTTGATATCCCAAAAACTCTCTTAATCGGCACCGGTCAAGCCCATTAATAGAAGAGCTCTGAGTGATAAAATGCTGGATAGCAGCATTGGAAGCCCAGATCACATAGCATTCTGGATACTTTATAGAGAAAAGGCAAGAGAAAAAACACTTCTGTACCACGCAGCTTACTGGGAGCCAGGTGTGGGCGTGCACAACATATACGTAGGATATACCCTTACTGAATACTTACCCCACCTCTTAGCTGTTTCCAACCCCCGCTTACCTGTGTCCAAGATCACCCTGGTGAGCCCCGCTGTGACGTGGAGAACGGAAGAAAAGTAGAAGGTTAGGGCAGGATTTCCCCAAATAACCCCATGGAGAAAAACACTAGCTTAAAGCAACTGGCACGTAAAAGGAACATAGGATAAAGGAAGGCTGGTGTATGGTTCTTTTAGTTGTTCTTTGCTTAGATATAATTTTCTCGTCCGGTACACCAGCAGAGAGTTTTAAGGAAAAAATATAGAGTAACGGACCCTTGCACAAGTGGTCCTTTACACTAGGACAGAAAAAAAGTCTGTTGCCAGTGTGAGCGGAGCACCGTGGATATAATGTTCTCATCCCTCACAAAGGAGGGTTGAGTGGCGGCCAACTCTGTGCCCGTCACCACTGCTGGCTGAGCCTGCATTTAGGTCCTCCCCTGATAAGCAGAGGAGCACCCTTGATCACTGCCACACACTAGGTGGCCACCAGACACCGCTGATGGCCCTGGGGCACCTATAATTAGCAGCACTCCCCAAAGCAGGGTGCACCAAACGTTTTCAGCCCTCCCAAGCTGTATATAATTAAAGGGGCCACCCCCTGAGTGGTGGGCTGCGAGGACTCCCCGGGGATTGCACCAGGCAGACACGGCCCGGGTGGAGGAGCATTGTGTGCTCTCGCCCACGCTGCATCTGCCGCTGGGCTGCAACTTGCATATGCCGTTCAGCCCCAGGAGGGAGTTTGGGGCCCCACACATGGATGCTGCTTGCTGCTTGCTGCTTGCTGCTTGCTGGCTGCCAGAGGACCACCAGAAGAGAGCACCAAAAAAAATAGGACAAACGAAGGACTTCAGGAAGGACCTTGAAACCGCCGTGGCCAGGCTGTCTCAGAAGTAAGGCATTTTTATATATAGTTTCCGTACAGTGCACTATATGGACTTTGTGTATACATATTTCTGAGTACTTTTTACATTTTTCAAAATGTTAAAGGACTCTTTTTATATTTCTTTAAGGTTTAGATACACAGCTGCTTAGGGTTCAAGTTATTTGTGTCTTTTGAATTCCTTTTTTTTTTACATAGCTCTCAAAACTCTCTGTTAACAAAAAGACTGATACTCGCTATAGGCTTCACACTTCAGAGGAGATAGCCTTAGCGTCTTGCCCACTCCCTTCCTCCACAGTGGTGGCAGCTGCCACGCTACAATCCAGACCGGCTTTGGCATCTTCTACAGTGGCAGCTCAGGTTCTGGCCAAGGAGGACAAGCGTCTTGACTTCTTGGGGAGGAAGATCCTCACTAATTCGGCCCTGCAGTTGCGCCAGGGGAACGCAGAGCTCATTTTAGCGGCGGAAAATATGAAAATGTGGAAAGGTCTTTCAGAATTTGAGGAGTTCATTCTCGTGGACAAGCTGGCTGATTTTAAAGGTGGCTTGTCATATGCCAGGGTTCTGGCGCAGGATGTTGACACCTCGTCTCGGGGTCTCATGCTTGGTGTGGACACCTGTCATCAGGCTTGGCTTCATGCCACAAAGTTTTCCAAGGAGGTTCAGTATAACGTTCTGGACCTGCCTTTTGACGGCAAAGAACTGTTCCATTTGTCAACAGACGTAGAGCTGACTAAGACTAAGGACAGCACTCAAACGGCCAAGTCCCTGTCCATGCTGGTGAAGCCACCATTCAAGGGTCAGAGAACGTCATCTCAGCCTTGGTCCTCCTCTGGTTTTCGGGGGTTTCTGGGTCGAAGGACTCGCAGAGTCGATCCCCCTTCTGGGAACTCCCGTCGGAGACAGCAGCGAGGCCGTTTTTTTTCTCTGTCTTCTGCCTCCTCCTCAGGATCTGGTGCTCTCGCCGCCGAGAATCCCGCTAAAGGATGTTTTTCGCTGTCGCGTCTCACTGGGAGGCGTTGCAGACCATCACCAAGGAATGGTGGGTCTTGTCCATTGCTTGGGCGGGCTTCTGCTTGCCGCTTCCCCCTACCCCACCCATCAATCCTCCCTTCCAGCAGTCGGGAACACCCTGAAAAACATTTGGTGCACCCTGGTTTGGGGAGTGCTGGTAGTTATAGGTGCCCCAGGGCCATCAGCGGTGTCTGGGGGCCAACTAGAGTGTGGCAGTGATCAAGGGTGCTCCTCTGCTTATCAGGGGAGGACCTAAATGCAGGCTCAGCCAGCAGTGGTGACGGGCGCAGAGTTGACCGCCACTCAACCCTCTTTTGTGAGGGATGAGAGCATTATATCCATGGTGCTCCGCTCACGCTGGCAACAGACTTTTTTTGTCCTAGTGTAAAGGATCACTTGTGCAAGGGTCTGTTACTCTATATTTAATCTTGCGTTTTAAGCATCCCAGACGTAACTTCTCACGCCAGGGATACTTTACCTTCTATTTTTTTTGCATCTCCATGCAAGGGGGTTACATGCTCCCCCCTTTGAACTATCCTCGGCCCTGTGGATAGCCTTGGCCTGCTCCATAAACATTCAAGCCATGATTTAGAAGGACAGGCCACCGGTTTAAACTTAGTACCCTGGCTCTCAGGCCCCTCTGACAGTACCCCTGAACTCCCAGGAATCTGCTCTAGAGATGGAGGAATGGAAAACTGAGAGGAACAGGAAATGAGAACCTCACACTGGAGCCCTTGTGAATCATAGGTTAATTTCATAATGGGTCTGCTCTCTCTGGAGGTACAACGGAGAGCAATCTACGGTTTCCCACGGACTCAGCGGAGTACTCTACACTAAGTCAGGGATCCTATCTTCCAGTGGATGAACGGGTAAGTGTTCCTCTGCCACGTACACCATAGCAGGGGTGATTGGAGCAGGATCTGGATTGGACTCTGAAGGAACACTCTCAGGTTGGGGTTCAGGTTATAATTATAATTGTTCTTTTATAACGTGCTTAATACCGGAGCCGGTTTCTAAGCACAAGCCAGGATTCAAACCTGTGTTACTAAGTGTTGTCTTGCTTCCAAGACAAACGCGTTGCCTGTGAATGATCCTCCTGGCCTAGGTTCCGTAGGTGTGGGGTCTGGATCCGTTGGTGTAGGGACCCACACCAGTGTCTGATGTAACCATTGGTCTGGGTAGATGCCAAACTGATCACCTTCGGTGTCTTCACTGTCTTCCGGCTGGCCTTCTGATGGTCTCATAGTCTCAGTAGCTTGGGAAGCTTCCTCGGATTGAACCTTGGAAGGATCTTCTTCAAGCCTTTCAGCACGGAGTCACTGCTGTCTTGTTACCGGCCCCTTGGCCGGTTCTTCTTTGGTCACCTCCAGTTTCAGCTGAACCTCATCTCCGACTGGGGGCAGGTGGTTCCAGTGCAAAGATTTGATCTTACTTGGCTGTCCTTCCTCTCGCAGTTGGTAGCTCTCCCTGCTGTTGCACTTGTCGCTCTTTCCCAGGCTGCGGATCAACACAGGATCTCCAAGTTGGAGTACATGAAACTGGACTTTGATGTTATAGCAGCATTCATTCCCTTTGCAGTCTTCTCGATGACAGTTTGGGCAAGCTGATGTGCTTGCTCTAATTGATTCTTGAGCTGTTTTACATAACCGGTGTACTTCTCACTGGCTGTTGCATCTGGGGACACTCTAAAACACAGGTCTTTAGTGCAGCCGGGCATCCCTTCTAAACATCAAGCAGTACAGTGTAAACCCGGTGGCATCTTTCTTTGTACAGTTGTAAGCATGGGTCAGGGTGTCCACATGTTGGAGCACTGATTCTTTCAGATCTATCAGCTGCCTTTGACACAGTTGACCACCCAACCCTGGTTGCCCGCCTCTCCTCTGCTGGCCTATCTGGCACAGTGCTCAGGTGGTTCACCTCCCTAATCTCAGGACAATCCCAATGGTCTCTTTGCCCCCTTTCAAATCCAAACCTACCCCGCTGTCGTGCAGAGTCCCTCAAGTCTCTGCAGTATCCCCTGTTTTTTTCTGAATTTACATTCAGCCCTTTCTTGGTATCATCCATTCTCATGGTTTCCTGTGCTACTCCTACGCTGATGACACACAGATTTTCCTTCGGCCCGATCACTCCTGCTCCAATACTGCCACTCCGCTTAGGGGCTGCTGAGAGGATGTGGGTGAATGGATGTCCAGGAATTGGCTGAAGCTAAACGCTGATAAAACTGAGGTACTGGTTGTGGGTACAACAGATCCCTCAGGGTACTGGACCTCTGAGTTTTGACCATCTAGTTTGGGCCCTTTTGATGCTCCAGTTTCCTCGGTGAAGGATAAAGGTGTTAACATCTCTAACACCACATCAATTTCCCACTGTTAGACCAGAAACGTAACCCTATAGTCGAATGATATGTATAATATGTTGGCCTGAAACCAATCGTATCATGTGACAAACATCGCGGCCAGAGAATTGTCTGTAACCAAAGGGCATCCATTTTGTAAAATGTCGGCCATTTGCTTTTTTCCTTGCTGTCAAAATGCTTTGCAAAATGCATTCTATGCTTTAGACTCACACACAGGGCAAGCGCATGGCTTGAACGCCGAAACACTAACACAGACAGGAATGTCAAACTGTGCAGAAATACATTGTTTTTCTCTTTCACTAAGTCCTTGAAGTCGAGCAGAAGCCGCATCTAATCAGCAGCCCAGGTGCCGGGTTGTCTTACAAACGCTGTAGTAAAAGGCAGTTAAAACACAAATTATATTCTTCTCCCGGTGCTCCTTCACGGAGAATGGTATTTTCTGATTCAGAACTATCTGACCTTTAGCTCATGACCCAAGTCATACAGATAACGTAATAAGGAATGTTTTCCCTGCTGAGAATACAAAATCCTTGCTGAGCCAGAAGCTCCATGTTCCCCATAACAGAAAGTTGTCTCTGTTGCCTTTGCTAGAATAACTATGTTTAGGCTGAATGAAGACTTGTCATAACGTGTCATAATTGTCATAATTGTCAATCACTGAACTCTAGCCTGTACGACATGTTGTGGGCAGATTTAATTGCCTTGATAAAGATTATGTACAATGTAAACATATTGCTGCTTGAGCGCTGTTCTCTATCTCTCGCATCTCACAGTGTTTGGGAACACACGTCGTGAGGCGTTGAGACCCAGTCGGCCGACTGAGAATACTTTGAAATAAACCAGACTTGTTTGGAATACGAACCTCGTGTCTTATGTGTCACTGGGGTATATGGTTATTGTGCCTTAGTTCCCAAATGCCGTCTTTATGGCCAGATATTAGTAATCTGCAAACCCGGTCATTTTAAGCTGATGGTCCTCCGTAAGGTTCTTCCTTATATCCCTGCACATGTTCATGCTCCCGTAGGCTCTTCTTTGGTAATGAGTGGCATTGACTACTGCAATGTGCTTTGTTTGGCACACTCTGCCCATCTATTACGCAGCTTCAGTTACTACAAAACATGGCTGCTGAAGCTGTCACCCACCCTCCCTATGGTGTGCACATGTCTCCTATTCTTCATCAACTGCACTGGCTTCCGGCTAAGAAGAGGGTGTTGTTCAAGTCTCTCTGGATTGTGCATAAAGCCTTCTACAAACAGGGGGCCGAATATTTTCAGGCTACATTTCTCCCCTATACTCCATCTAGACCACTCCGCTCTCAAAGCTCTCTGACCATCCAAATTACCCAGACCGAGCTCTCCCATGTTGGTGGACTCGCCTTCTCTGTGGCTGCATCAAAAGCTTGGAATGCCCTACCCTATGTTTTACGTGAAAGGGAGGATCATTTTTCTTTTCATTGTGCATCTAATCTTTCTGCTACTTAGTCTGTTCCCTTTCGGCTCTCCTTTCTGGTCAGTGCCAAGATGCCCTCGGGTGAACGCTGCGCACTACAAATTCCTATAACATAACATAACAAACATAACATAACTCCATCTCTTCTTCTACTCTGGTCTCAGGGTGCGCAGCATCGCAAAGAGGGTTCAATTCAACCTCTCTTCTTGGGCATCCCTCTGGGGGTGATATGGAGTTGTACTGTTTTCTTGATGACAATCAGCTCCAGCATATGCTTGATGAGCGTGGATTCCAAATCCGGTCCCTGGTCTAAATGAATCCTGGCTGGTCACCCAAACTGCATAAAGTATTTCTCCTGCAACAAGCAGGCAACGATGATGGCACCCTGATCTTTAGTGGAAATGCCTGCGCATACTGAGTAAAGTGTACCCCTTGCCTATCCATCGTCAGCTTGAGGAAGTTGATGCAGATGATGTACATGGGCCCAGAACTTTGCAGGTGATGAAGATAGGCTGCAGGATGAGCCACTGTCTTCCAGGTGACACACCTGGAGCATTGCTGGAAATAATACAGGACATCTGTCACTAGCCTGGAATACAAAACCCTTGAGTGGACCAACTCGAATGTTCTGTCGCTACCAATATATCTGTGCTGGTGGTGGAGTGCATACAATACAGCTCGGCTGAATCTCTGAGGCAACACCAGGTGATGTAATAGCCGGTCTCCAATCTTGCTCTACTTGTACAGGATTCCACACTTCTGCACAAGCGTCTTCCACTCCTTCAGCATTGCAGCTTGCTCAGGGTCATGAGAGATATCTCTGGATATATCCGCTCCCGTGGTTTTGGCTTTCAGGAAAGGAGCAATGCCATGATCCACTTTCTGGAACAACCGTTTTGCAACTCGGGTCAGGTCAGATGTGGTAGCTAAAATACCCCCAGGCTGGCGATATTGCAGTAGACAGTGTGTACCACCACAGCTGAAGATCCCAAGCAGTCCACGCCACTGGCTCGATCGGGCTGCTGCTGACTTGCAGCCTGGCAGATAGCTCTGATGCCTCCTGAAGACCACTGTTTACACAAGGTGGATCCAGCTGCATCATCCAGATGAGCATGAGGCCTCTGAGAGAGGGCATCAGCATCAATGTTCGTGCACCCAGGTCTCTATTGTGAACTGAAATTGTATATGGACAGTGTGACCAGCCATCGGTATACGGTAGCATCGAGCTTCGCCGACTTCATCAAATATGTTAGGGGGTTACTGTCCTTCCTCACCGTGAAGGTGGCGCTGTAGAGGTAATCCTGGACCTTCTCAGTAATGGCTCACTTCATTGCCAAAAATTCAAACTTGTGGACTGGGTAGCTCTTCTGCACCACATTCAGGCTCCTGCTGGCGAAAGCGACCGGTCTCATCTCAACATTGGTCTCCTGGTAGAGTACAGCATCAAATCCCTCAAGACTTGCGTCCACATGCAAGATGTAAGGCAACTCGGGATCCGCATTGGCCAGGGCTGGTGCTGCGGTGTGAATCCACTTGAACGCCTTGAAGGCCTGCTGGCATTGGTCAGTCCACTGCTCACAGGCTCCTGTGCATGATATAGATGGTGCACAGAGTGGATGATATTCCCCCAGCTGCTCTGGGTAGGTGGGTATCCTTTGGTGAGGTCCACAAGTGGTCGGGCGATGTTGGCATATCCCGCGATGAACCTTCAGTAGTAGTTACAAAATCCCAGGAAACTCTGGAACTCCTTGATGATCTGAAGCTTTGGCTAGGCGAGGAGGCTGTCTATCTTTGCTGGATTCACAGGGATACTTTCTGCGATGTGTCCAATATATTTTACATTTGTCTGGCAAAACTGGCACTTGTCCACACTGACCTTTTGCCCTTGCTCCCACAGGTCAACCAGTACCTTCATGAGCCTCCTGTTGTGTTAAGGGTCCACCTGAACATAATTATGTCATCCAGATACACAAGTACCTCCAGGAGGCTCATGTCACTAACAGTTTTTCCATGGGTTGCTGGAAAGTGACTGGTACACTGGACAGCCCCGGCGGCATCCCGATGAACTCGTAAAATCCTAATGGACAGATGAATCCTGTCTTCTTATGATCTTCCAGATGCATCGGATCTTGTAATAGCGACGCTAAAGGTCCAGGACCGAAAGTCACATACTCCCCGTCAGGCAGTCCAATGTCTAATCCACACAGGTTGTGGTGTACTGGTCTGAAATAAAGCGGGTGTTAAGTCGACATTAGTTGATGCCCATTCAACATCCCTGTTCTTCTTCCAGAAAAAGATGATGGGAGACGCGTAGGCGCTCCTGGACTACTGGATAATCCCTGCTTGCAGAAAATCATCCACATCACCTGGGGCCAGGCTTTGTGATCGCTCCATGAAGGGCATGTCATCAGACACCCAGAGCCGATGTTCCACTCAGTGTGCCTTGCCGATGTCCAATGGGCTGGTGGAAAATGCCTCGGCGTGCAGGGTAAACTGTTCCCTCAGGTGGTCATTGTCCTCTCCGAGATTGGGGAGTTTTCTAAGTCCAAGGTCTTCGGATCCAGCGGATGGTCCTGTTAGTCGCATTACTGACCCACACCTTGATGGTATTCAGGTCTGTTCATCCATTGTCACCAGGGTCCGCTGTACCAGTAAACCCCATGGAGATCCCATTGTTCTGGTTCTTCCATCACCAGACGTCTTGGTCATTGCTCCCCGCTGATTTGCACTCTGCCAGGAACCATCACTGTGCTGTGGCATGTGCCGGGATCGTGATATTCTCGAAATGGGTGGTTTGAACATCTCCAACGAGTCCATCAGATGGAGCTCCGTACCAGAACTCTCTCTGCGAGTATGCCTTTTAGCACATGAGGTGCATGGGCAATATGCTGGCATATCACGGTCCAGCCATCTCCCGACATAATGCTGCCAGTGTGTCAAACATCGAGCAATTGTTTCTAATCAGCACCTGTTTTGCACAATCTTCACCTCGACTGCAGCAGACCAGTGCCATGGTGCCAATAGGAGTGCTGACTCCAGCTACATTGTGTGGGATCTGCAGTCTGACCCAGATGTACTCCAGATATTTGCACGGTTGTCTCCCACACCGAAAAGATTCAGTCGAGCCAAGGGCTCTAATGAGATATGTGCCAGGTGTTTTCTGTAAAACGCCTGGCACCGATAGTCACCAGTGAGCCGCAATCAAGAAGTGCTTTGCCTGTCGGCCAGTGATGGCAATTGTCACAGTGGCTGTGGTCCTACGAGCCTGTCTGGTATTCCCAATGATGTTCAGGTGCTGAACCTGCTGGTAGTTTGACTACAGGTGATCTTCCTCTCAGGTGTACCGGCCAGCCTGGGTGATGCTGTTTCCCAGATGACTTACTCACTGGTGGTGTCACTACAGCCATGGGCCTATCTAGTGGTGCAGACTTGTTTCTGATCTCTACTTGGTTGGAGCATAGTAATGATAATGATAATGATGTGTTATTTATATAGCGCCTTAATTCAAAGCGCTTTACGGAGCAGATATTTACATGCAATATCACCCTACCGAAATTGGTACTCATTTATCGACCTCGGAACGATGAAAGGCTGAGTTGACCTTGCCGGGATTCGAACCTGCGACCTGCAGATCACGTTCAGATCGCAGCAGCAAGCGCTCAACCCGCTGAGCTATCTTACCGGCTTAGTATTGAGGATTCAGGCGCTTTGCTTCCTGGTCTTCGCTGGAGTTTCCCACATCACGTGTGTTGGCGTGTTCAAACCTGGACCCTTGCAGTGACTGGGATATAATCTGGTAGATAATACTTGACCCACCTCTTGCCTGTCTCCAAGCCTGCTTACCTGGGACCATGAACACCCCGGTGAAGCCCACTGGGAACTGGAGAAGGAATAAAAAGGTAGAAGGTTAGGGCAGGATTTCCCCCAAATTCCTCAAAGTAACTGGCACACAAAAGGAAAGGAGGACAGACAAATGCTGGTGTATGGTTATTTCAGTTGTTGTTTGCGTATATATACTTTTCTCTTCTGGTACACCAGCAGGGTTTTTGGAGAGTTTTGTGAAAAAAAAGAGAGGAATCACAAGACACTATATACAAATAACTTGAACCTAAGCAGCTGTGTACCTAAACCTATAAAACAAATAAAAGATCTTTCAAATCTTAAAAATGTAAAAATTCCTTAAAAAATATTTAATAGGATATACCCTTACTGAATACTTAACCCACCTCTTACCTGTCTCCAACCTCCGCTTACCTGTGTCCAAGATCACCCTGGTGAGCCCCGCTGTAATGTGGAGAACGGAAGAAAAGGTAGAAGGTTAGGGCAGGATTTCCCCAAATAACCCCATAGAGAAAAACACTAGGTTAAAGTGACTGCCACATAAAAGGAACGTAGGATAAAGGAAGGCTGGTGTATGGTTCTTTTAGTTGTTCTTTGCTTAGATATACTTTTCTCGTCCGGTACACCAGCAGAGAGTTTTGAGAGTTATGTAACAAAAAAGGGAATTCAAAAGACACAAATAACTTGAACCCTAAGCAGCTGTGTATCTAAACCCTAAAGAAATATAAAAAAAATCCTCAGAAATATGCATACACAAAGTCCATATAGTGCACTGTACGGAAACTAGATATAAAAATGTATTACTTCTGAGACAGCCTGGCCAGGGCTGTCTCAATGTCCTTGCGGCAGTACTTCGTTCTTCCTATTTTTCTTGGTGCTCTCTTTGTGGTACTCTGGCAGGCGGACAACAGCAAGCAGCAATGTGTGGGAGCCCCAGAGTCCTTACTTGGGCTGGGCTGAGTATGCAAGGTGCAGCCCAGCAATCAGATGCAGTGTCGGGGGGGCACATAACGGTCTTCCACCCGGGCTGTCTGCCAGGTGCAGCCCGGGGAGTTCTGGTGGCCCGCCTCTTAGGGGCTGAAAACACTGAGCGCTCCCCGCTATGGGGAGCATCAGGAATTACGAGTGCACTGGGGCAGCAGTAGTGACTGGGGGCCACCTGGGGATGGCAGTGATCACAGGTGGTCCCCTAATTGTCAGGGGCATGCCTCAATGCAGTCCCGGTCAGCGGTGGTAACTGGCACAGAGCTTAGCGCCTCTTAACTCTCTTCTGTGGGAGTTTAGTCCGTTACATCCATGGCACTCTGCTCGCGCCAGCAACAGTCTTTTTTCTGTTCTACCGTGATGGTCCTTTACTCTACATTTTTTTTCTTTCTTTTTAATGATCCCTGGTGCGGCTTCTGGTGGCAGGCATCTTTTACCTTCTATTTCTTTATTTTTTTTATTTTTGTATCCCCATGAAGGGGGGGTTACACTACACTAAAAGTTAAGTAAACTTTACAAAACAAACATGCAACACTGTATCAGGTAAGTATCAAGTTTCAGTATCTCTCAAACGTTCAGTAGAGAGTCTTTGCTAGAGGAAAAAATGCAGTTAGAGATAGGAACATGTTTTTGCTATCCAGGGTAGTACATACTCTTTAAAGAGGCTAAGGGCAAGCTTTTGTGCACATGTCATTTAGGCTTTTGCAGAAAGTTCCGGTGGAGTTTAGGCCACAGAAGACCCTTGGTGGGGAAAGAGGGTTTACCTGAAGGAGCCAAACAATGGACCCAAGAGAAGTGCCGAAGCATCAGTAGAGCGAGAAGCAGTTCTGCGGCAAGTGGTTTTGTGATTTCCAGGAGCGAACACTGTGCATGTGTTTTGGTGACCACCAAAGGTTTAGCAGCGTCACACCGATGTATGGGTGTCCCCTAGACCCCTGGAATAGATGAGTATTTAAGATTTAGTGCTTTCCAGGTCAAGGGCAGAGGAAGAGGAGGATGAAGCAGCTCCGGTCAGTGGTAGTCAGAGATGAAGGGATCCTCCATCATCCATCGGATCAGGATTTGGCTTCTGTGGATGGGGATGGCATGAGAAGACCACAGGGATGGTTGAGTGTACATGTGTCACCCATGAAGACAGGCAAGTCACCAAAGGAAGACTGGGAGACAATCTTGTCAGTGTGGGTGGAGACCAAAGGGCAGCAGAGGCACCTTGAGGTTCCCAGACAGTGCAGAAGGAATGATGGCACTTTCCAGGTGTCCTTGGATGAAGAATGTCAGATCCAGATGGTGTGGAAAGTCCTAAGAGTCCTGGCAGTAAAGAAACTCCCACTTCTGGATCCAGCATGCCAGGAGCTTCAGGGGTACAGGCCTTTCAAACAGGAGAGGTGATCTAGTTGCCCCCCACCGGATCAGGAAGAAGGAGCACCACAGTAGGTTCATTCTGGTTGACTGGAGAGGCAGAGCATCAGAGGTGAGAGTGTAGAGCTGTAGTCCTTCCTTGAGCAGCCGGCCTTCTGGGAGTGCAGGTACAGAGTTCAAGCAGTAGATAAGGGGAGTGGGTGAGGACATCGGCTTTTGTTTGGATCACCTCTCCTGCTTGAAGACACCATCTCCCTAAAGCTCCTGGCCATGCCTGACTTGCTGGATCTGCTTTTATGCCATTTGCAGGCAGCGAGTGAACAGAATGCCCAATCACAAGCCATGCAACATTCAAACAGAGAGGTGGTCAGCCAATGACTGGCCATACAAGGGAATCTACACTATCCCAGACAGGCCTCTGCATATGATAGTCAGAACTGGAATTAGGCTGGCTACACCCCTCATTCCTGGGATACAGGCACCCAGTGACCAAACATGTTCATGTCCTCACACACACACACAGACGGTCAAGGGATCTTCGAGGCAAAGACGTCTTCCATTTTGAGAATGGAGAAGTGGGCTAAAAAGGACCTCGGCCAAGTAAAATGGAAAATGGAACACACAAGGTGAAAGCTTACACAAACAAAACAGATGCACCAGCCTTTCTGCATGACAGAGGGGGATTACCCTCTCTGGGACACTATGCAGTATCTTTAGAGTACCCTTGACTTTGCAGTCTTAAGGACTCTGAATAATAGAGCCACTCTCCCAGAAAGTCATTAAATTAAGCCGAGCTGAGAGGAAAACCCTAGAGAAACCAGCTAAAAAAAACAGTGGTCTACCACATCAGTCAAAAAGTGGGCCTTCCACCTAATAGTACTGAATACCTTGAGGTTCCCATATTAACAATATTATCTGGACTTTCAGTTTTGCTGGAATTCATTACATAAAAGGTTTCTAGAGTGAGGATAATCTTAAAAGAATATGTATTTGCTGGCCAGGATCTCCATTCAGAATCCTGCAAAACGACAGCTGCCACATAGAGGATCACCTCGCCTTCCGGAAGGCGCTCAAGACCTAGCTCTTCCCACCTGCGTCCTGACTGACCTAATTCGCCCACAGACAGGTAGGCGGGGCCATCCAAGAGGAAACTCTCTGAAAGTACTGAGCGCACACAAAAGGGATTTCAGATGACCCGCATGGCAGGATCTGCACTCTGTCAACGAAACAAGTCATCAGTCATGACCCACGGGTACGTATCGCACTCCATCTCAATGGAAAATAGCCGTAGCCCTCCCAAGGCACGGACACCCACCCGCACACATCTGCAATCATCCACAATCTGATATCGCACATCACCTCTGCCACTAGAATGCAGCCAAGTCCCACGATAAAAATTCAGTCTAGCCAGACACATAATTGGTCTCCTTGACTTGCATACTCTCCCGAAAGCCTTCCCACTACCAATCCTGAAGCCAGTTCTACATGGGTCACTAACAGAGACTTAGCCACCCCTACATACCTTCATACTGTCTAAAATGCACACACACATTCTAAATCCCTCTGACCAATCTCTCATACCTCGAACTTTGGTCCACCAAGGATGTTCACTCACAGCCTTTGTGGCCATACCATTGGCACTAGGCATATACAAATGCCATATCACATTAAATGTATGTATACCTTTTTCAGTGTCATGTCTATTGGACCTAAATTGTTTTTTATCATTTTAACATTAGTCTAGGCGTCTACCTTTGACTACATAAGTTCAAGTGTGTTTATTTTATGCCATTACAAAATGATAAGGGCCAGTCACATATATGTTGATGGTTAACTCCATTGCTGGGCAAAGCCCTCCACCAGTGACAGAGCTAGGACGTCCAGGTAGGCACCCTCTGTTCCCTCCAACAAGTCCTGCAGTGCTTCCAACCCATCGCCTCTGCACTGAGGCTTGGCCTACGCCAGCACTTTATTAAAACAAGATACATGTAAAAAAGCAAGAACCGTATGCAGGAAGAGTGAGCAAGCTGAGCTGTGCCCTCTCACTTCAGCTCAGACCACATGTTGCTTGCCAGTTAAATTGACCCCCCAATCCCTCACCACATGCCCCCTCTGACACAGACTGCAGCTATTACTGAAATTGTTCCTACTGCCTGCCCCTGCCCAGGGCTGTACTGGAAAGAAGATTGAATCGTGTGTACGATATTAAGTATGTGAAAGAGTTTGACTGTGCGCTGTGAGAAATCTGAGGGTGTCCTCACTTCTTTCCCCAATATATCCTTCTCCTAGGTGGCCAGGGAAAGGCTGTCGCTTTTGAATCCTGACCCTGGGGGTGAATATGCAAGGGAGGATCACCTGGGTGGAGGAGACCTGGGGAGTGTGGATGAGGCACCCTTTGGTGAGACATGGTATCCCCCAGGCCTTTATAGGGTATTACTAATCTCTTCTCTATTTTTTCCAGAAGACACTCTTCCAATGCACACCACTCAGGTACTGAGATGAGGAAGAGACAACCCAGAGTCATACATCCCTTCTTTATTTACTCAGACATACATGAATACCACTCTGGTACTGGGACGAGGAAGAGGGATGCTGAGTACCAAGACTGTTATGCGGGAAAGGAACATTGCCTGCACATGGGGTTCAGGGGGCGTTATAAATGGTCCACGCAGGAGAGGCTAATGAGATCACCCGTGGAACGCTTGCAGGAGATGCCGGTGGTGGGACCAGGGAGGTGCGTGCCTGAAGTGCCTAGGAGGTGCGGAGTCAGTGCAGCGGGTGGTGATGGGAGCATTCAAAAGGTCGCCGATAGCAGAGATGGTCTGAGTACCTACTGGAGTCAGAACTCCCTCTCTGAACAACCGAGGCAGCGGAGATCCTGGAAGAGAGGCACGCAGAGTAAGGAGAAGCAGCAGTTACAGAGAGCCTGCCGATGCGGAGAGCAGCACCCGCAGACAGCATACCCAGTGAGTCAAAGGAGCCTGAAGGATTACAGGATGCTGTGGGGTGAACTGCATGGTTTCTGCTGGTCTATATAACGATAACTTGAAAGCTGAGAAAACAAAATGAAAGAGTTTTGTGAATACCAAATTATGAATAAAATGAAATTGATAAGGAAAAGCAAGGGTCCGTGGAATAGAAGTCTTTGAACTTGTGAAAACACCCGTGAACAGGGTGCAAATTCCCACCAGGGGGGTAAACTGGGAATTTGATGCTGCTTTGTTTAATGTGGTTGAATACCAAGTGGATTGAAAGCAGTTGGTGACATCTCCTGATATAAGGAACTGTGAACTGTGTGACCTAAAGAGGACAAGCATTGGCAAGTGCCATTAGGAAATAAGGAACTCTGTAAATTGGAAGAGTAAGCAGTGGCAAAAGTTCTGAGAATATTTGAAAGTATAACAAGTGAATAGTTGCAAAACAAGCATTGAAAAAGCTGCAAGAGGATAAACCCAATACCACTGTGAAGCTGAAACAGTGGCAGTGCAACTCTGATGAAGAGGCAAGTAAGGTGTATCGGTTGCGTGAACTGTAACGGGTGGACTGTGTGGTCCAACAACTGCGCCTAGACCGAATACACCCACCTACAGGAAAAGCCACTTATAAGCTGTGATTGAAGATCAAGGAAAACTTGTGTGATTTAATATTGAGGAACAGAATTGTGTTGTTTTGAAACATTGAGAGACTTGAAAGCTTGGTGATGGGAACCCCTCTTTTTGACAAAGTGAACTATACTGAATCTTGGGGAAGAGCAACCCCCTTTTCCCATGAAGAGCTGGAAGAAGCTCGGAACCTTTGATGCTGACAATCCTGCACATTATATACAAATAGATGTGAGGGCAAGTATAGGTTTTGGACAGGGCCAGATATTTTCGTTGGACTTCCTGACACAGATTATCATTAGTTTCAGTAAGGTAGGGAAATCACACCGTAGCATAGGGTAAATAAGGCCTATTTCCAACTTTCTTTTTATTTTAATAAAAGTTTGTATTCCAAGGTTTACTCAGTTGTCTGTGTCTACTTCCTGATGCCTACACAGTGCCCATGTGAACAGGTGATCTGTTTGTGGCCAGCATGTATGTATGTGTATGTTCCAGTGAGGGTTACTGATTGGATGAGTGAGTGGGGAAAGTATTTGCAAGCAAGTGCAAATGATGTTTACATGTGTTTGTATGCCTGAGGAGGGGAGGAACATTGGCACAACTAAAGTGATTTACAATTACATCAACAGTGATTTACAGTGGCAGTTCTGGAGTAGGCATGCTGGCTTATTTGTGAGGTCACAACATCATGAAAAGAATTTACAGTTGCACGTGTTTTTATCGCTGCAAATTTGGCAGCAGCTATTTTCTCTGTGGGGTTTTCACCCAGGCCGTTTTGGGAATTGTTTTGTTTTGAATGGGGGTCTTTCCCCAAACCCCTGATCCCCATCACCTCACGCACCACACCCAATACCCCGTCACTAACACACAACACCTATAATTATTAAATAAAAGGAAAAATCGGGAAATGGCCGCGGTAAAAACACCACAGTAACAACAGCTGCAGCAAAAATTGCTGTGATGAAAGCAAAGTAACCGATCATTTACAATGTGAATGCCTTTTTTGTGGGCACGTTATCAGATTGATTTGCACTCAGAATGCTGGCATACATTGTGTGCGCAGTGTCATGAATGTGATTTACATTATCAATGCTGACATAAGTTGTGGAGTCAACATCAAAGTACTTTACATTTGGACAGTTGGATTTCTGGCAGATATAATGGGTGAGGCATGATAAAAGTTATTTACATTGAAAGGCATATATTGTGGACAAAGCATCATCAATTCTATCTACTGTGGGAATGCTGGCATCTATTGGGGGCTCAGCACCACACAAGTGATTTAATGTGCCAATGCTGGCATATATTATTTCAATGTATTGGTTTATACAACCATATACAAAAAGAGTGAAAAAGCAAAGTTAATGAATCCACAAAAATGTTCAACCATTAAATATTAATTCCATAAAATTACAGTCATTAATTAATTAATTCCTTCTAATAATAATAATAATACAATCCTTAAAGTTATACACATTTCTTCACATTATAATAAGTGCAAACATTCTTACAAATTTCACTAGGGCTATCGTCAGAGCAATATTTCTCCCACTAAACAGTTGCTTCCAGAATTCCTGCGCGTGTAACCAGTTGTCTTCATAGACACATCTTGTATGTATTGCCAGTCTCTGAGTTTGTAGCGCGGGACACTTTATCATGCTGTTATAAAGGGTCTCTATTTCATGCTTGGTAACACAGAATCTGCAAGGTTTGTCTTTCACAATCTTCCTGATGGAATCTCTTTCTCTGGTCGCGATAAGATTTAGTCTAAATCGTAGAAAGATATTCCTGTATTGTGCATCAGGAGGTTTCTCCAAGTAAGTTGGGACAACCCCATATTTCTTATTTTCTGGTGCAATGTCTTTATATAGTTTATAATGGTCCCTAGTATCACAGGTATTACATCAGTCCCACTCATATAATTTAGTCTAAGCAGCAACTGAATGCACAATAATGTCATTATTTGTTCATTTTAAAACGTCCAAAATGTTTCTACACTTTAAAAAAACAAAACGTTCATGATACCAGAATTAGGATTATCCATCTGCCACAAAAGATCGTTGCTTGTTTAGTGTTCAGGGCCCTTATGCATCCTCGGGGCTCTGACCTCCCACACCAAATCGCCCCCCAGCTTCTGTCTATCTTCAGCACTTACCTTGGCCCAGCCTCCACCCTGGATGCATGCACACTTACCTTACATGGTGTTTCACCTGTTGTTCACCTATGAGCACCCCAGCACCTATCCCATTCCCCCTGCCTCCTGCACTTGCACGTTCTGAACACTCACAAGGCATAGTAGGCTCCCCCCTCCCCCGCTGTATTTAAAAAGGTTATGTATTGAATTGTTCCTCATCCCCTTGTCCCCTCCATGTTGCCCTTTGGGTGCTTTGAAACAGTATTTACTTCCTGTATAAGCACCTAACAAGCAAACAACAAATAAATACATCAATAAATCAAATGTGTTTTTGAAGAGGTAATGATATTTCTCAAAAGAGATATAACCCTCCATAAGTAAATGGAATACAAAGAGAGCAACCCTAATTCATACCTTAAATTTGTGCTTGACACACAATTTGGTAATGAGCAAACCTCCAGCCCGTGCATAATGGCTGGTGTCACTTTTGCGCTATAGAATGAATCAATGGGATCAATGAGAATCGCCAATATTTCCTAGCAATACATTTCATCTAGGTTGTGAATTGTTCTGCTCTCATGTCAAGACTTTGTAGTATAGCAGACTTACGAGCTGTGTTTGTTAATAAAGAAGCCCAGATATTTTATTTCACTGATCAGGCTCAGTTTCTCGTCCCCTCATTTCCAACAGATGTTTGGCCCTATTTAATGTAGTGGGAAATATATTATGTTTGTTTTAATTTAATTGATTTTTAATTCATTTTCATCATAATAGTTTGGAATGCATTTATAAGGCATTGCAGACCCACTTGTGTGTGGTCTGTGAGTATGATATCGTCCGCATAGGCGATCCAGCAAACTTTACAACCATCAAACGGGTGAGACAAATGCTGCTTTGTTCAAATAGTCACCAACATCTGAATCATTCAAGTTGAAGAGACAGAGAGCCAACACAACACCCTGTCTCAGGCCCTTGTTTGTATGCTAAGGGTGGTATTGTTGTGCAGATTGATCAGGATATGAAGAGGATTTTGAGGAAATTGACAGATTAATTTTGTCCATAGGCGAGATCGACTAACCATATCAAAGGCCTGTGTAAGGTTAATAGTAGCAATAAACAGAGATGGAGTATCCTTTGCACAGAACTTTTCTACCAATAAATTAATGAAGAAACCATCGGAGGAGGCGCTCACACCTTTCCTAAATCCCATTCGATGTTTAGAAAATCTACCAGTCAATTTCCTTCCCTTACTTCAATTTCTTTCAAAATGAATGATGAGAAATGTTTACTATATGAATCCAGTAGTGTAACTGGGTGATAATTTGCTGTATTTCTATGGTCACCCTTTATAAAAATTGGGATGATATGAGATGTTTTCCAAGAGTTGGGAATTATTTCGTTTTTTAATAATGCGCCAAAGTATATAAGCAATAGATTGGGCCATACTTCCGGGGCTGCCTTAAAAACCCTATTGCTCAATCCATTTGGACTAGATGATTTATTTATGAGTGCAATGATCTCGTCAAGCTAACATTGAGGTTCCATGGTTCATTGCAGTTACAATATATTTTTACTTCCCTTTCACAGGAATACAAAGCAGTTAGGTGATTGAACCAGCTCTCCTCAGATATAGGCTTAGTCTGAGTATCCTTTTGGTGTTTGTCACCATTCTGCATGTTAGACCAGAAACGTATGCTATTATTTTTCACGATAGCTTTGACCATACTATCTCTATCCCGTGTGCTATCAAATACCTATTTGCCTATACTTTTATTGTTTTAACTTGATTTTCTCCAGCTTCTTTAGTGAGTCAATATTTAAATGCTTTATTCGAATCTATCTCACTACGTAGGTTTCTTTTTCTTAGTTGGACAGTCTTATCAAAAGCATACGATCTAGATCTCGTTTTAAGGACACTCGGGGGGCATTCATCCATTTAACTTCAGATAGCATTGGGAAAGTAGTCAGCTCTTTTTGTTGTTATAAAGATTAGTAATTTTCTTTCTGCTGGCATATACTGTTGACACAGACATCATGAAAATGTTCTAAAAGGCTCCTGTGTACTTTTGCTGACCTGTCATCTAAAGGATTGCTTTTACAAAACCCACTGCAAATACTATGACTTACTGAATTTTCCTAAAAGAATGTGCAGTTCAACCCATTATTTTAAAAAGATGTATTGGGAAGAACCTCCTTGTAGCCTACAACATCACTTAGGAATCCCTCACATGGCTTGTTCGCGCAGGCTAATTCGGTGGACATATTAATGCCCCTCCACTAAAACTATTCACCAGTAAATACTGGCCATGAATAATTTTGAACTGCAGTTCCCCCTCCGGAGACACTCTCCCTCCTGCCACCAGACGCTGCCTCCACCAAAGTCTTCCACTCGATTTATTGCAATGGGTGGAGAGGTGCTGATGATACAGATGCTGGACCCCAGATCATCCCAAGTAGTTGACTGTTAAAAACAATTATTTACTAACTTGATCTAAACAAACATTCAGGACAAACATGTAGTGAGGAAGTAGTCTTGGGCCGACCATGCCTTTGAGGATACATGATCTGTCAGCCATCAGCCCAATAGGCAAGCGACTTGTGCCAAACTTTGTAAAACTTCCCTTTAAATCTTTCCATTTAAAAAAAGTCTTCTTCCAATTGATGAACTCTTTTCAGGTAGATATCCTAGAGCCTCCAGTGTAATGCTATGTGTTCTGTCTCATTGACTCTCGGCTGCAAGGTGTGGGCTTGGAGTCCTTGGAGGGCATGGATTTCTGGCATATGGCTGCATCATTGGCTTTAATCTGGGTTGCGGCAGCAGGCGCTATGTCTGCTTAGCATCTTTGATGACTTTATCAGCTGCAGTGAATTGCAATTATTTTTCAAGGCTTTACCTTTTTAGCTTGGACTGTTAGGTGGCCCTTGCAGCCCTATAAGGTGAAACTATTGCTTTAGAGCACAAATGGGAAGATATAGGTATATAGTAAGAGGGACGCAAAGCTTGTAGGTGTTGTTTGGTTATTTACCCACCCATATCCAGCAACAGCAAAGCCACTAGTGTTAAGGGCTGCCATATCCAGCAACAGCAAAGCCACTAGTGTTAAGGGCTGCCATATCCAGCAGCAGCAAAGCCACTAGTGTTAAGGGCTGCCATATCCAGCGGCAGGAAAGCCACTAGTGTTAAGGGCTGCCATATTCAGCAGCAGAAAAGCCACTAGTGTTAAGGGCTGCCATATCCAGCTGCAGCAAAGCCACTAGTGTTAAGGGCTGCCATATCGAGCAGCAGCAAAGCCGCTAGTGTTAAGTGCTGCCATATCGAGTGGCATCAAAGTCACTAGTGTTAAGGGCTGCCATATCGAGCGACATCAAAGACACTAGCGTTAAGGGCTGCCATATCCAGCAGCAGCTATGCTGATAGTGTTAGGGACTGCCATATCCAGCGGCAGCAAGGCCACTAGTGGTAAGGGCAGCAGCAAAACCACTATTGTTAAGGGCTACCATATCCAGTGGCAGGAAAGCCACTAGTGTTAAGGGCTGCCATATCCAGCAGCAGCAAAGCCACTAGTGTTAGGAGCTGCCGTATCCAGCAGCAGCAAAGTCACTAGTGTTAAGGACTGCCATATCCAGCGGCAGCAAAGCCACTATTGTTAAGGGCTGCCATATCCAGCAGCAGCAAAGCCACTAGAATTAAGGGCTGCTGTATACAGCAGCAACAAAAGCCACTAGTGTTAAGGGCTGCCATATCCAGCGGCAGCAAAGTCAGTAGTGTTAAGGGCTGCCATATCCAGCGGCAGCAAGGTCACTAGTGTTAAGGACTGCCATATCCAGCAGCAGCAAAGTCACTAGTGTTAAGGACTGCCATATCCAGCGGCAGCAAGGCCACTAGTGGTAAGGGCAGCAGCAAAACCACTATTGTTAAGGGCTACCATATCCAGTGGCAGGAAAGCCACTAGTGTTAAGAGCTGCCATATCCAGCAGCAGCAAAGCCACTAGTGTTAAGAGCTGCCGTATCCAGCAGCAGCAAAGTCACTAGTGTTAAGGACTGCCATATCCAGCGGCAGCAAAGCCACTATTGTTAAGGGCTGCCATATCCAGCAGCAGCAAAGCCACTAGAATTAAGGGCTGCTGTATACAGCAGCAATAAAAGCCACTAGTGTTAAGGGCTGCCATATCCAGCGGCAGCAAAGTCAGTAGTGTTAAGGGCTGCCATATCCAGCGGCAGCAAGGTCACTAGTGTTAAAGGCTGCCATATCGAGCAGCAGCAAAGCCGCTAGTGTTAAGTGCTGCCATATCGAGCGCCATAAAAGTCACTAGTGTTAAGGGCTGCCATATCGAGCGACATCAAAGACACTAGCATTAAGGGCTGCCATATCCAGCAGCAGCTATGCTGATAGTGTTAAGGACTGCCATATCCAGCGGCAGCAAGGCCACTAGTGGTAAGGGCAGCAGCAAAGCCACTAGTGTTAAGGGCTGCCATATCGAGCGGCATCAAAGTCACTAGTGTTAAGGGCTGCCATATCCGGCAGCAGCAAAGTCACTAGTGTTAAGGACTGCCATATTCAGTGGCTGCAAAGCCAGAAATAGTCTCAGATGGACACACTGCTCTGTCGTTGTACTGGTGGAGGGTGCAGACCCTGGCCCCTTTTGCACGGGACATACTATCTTATCTACGAAGGAGAGGGCAATCTGAGCACTGCAGGCCGTGCCATATGCATCATCTACATAATGGCTAAAGTAACCCCTACTGTGTGCTATAAGGATATTGCAAGTCATCAAGGAGTTCCGTGGCAAAATAGGGGAATGAAGCAGAAGGCCAAATTCCTATATAAGGTCACTGAACTCCAAGGTGACTTGCAATATTCATTTTACATATGGTAAGGGGTATTTTATTCTGTGTAATACATAACCACACACTGTCATCCCCTTTATTACCTGGCCTCTTGCTTAATCTAACGTAAGAGATCTTCCATCTACTGATCCTTATAATCAATGTGGACTCTGTTTTGGTGTAAAAAGCTAATATGCAGCTTCTAGGGTGTTGCAGAAAAATAGCGTAAGCAGTTTAATAAAATGCATTGAAAAAAGGGTTTCATTTTGTGGTTAAAAATAAATAATATATATTTATCTGAAAGTCACAGGGGACCCCACACTCTGGGTCAGGGTATTAGTATACTACTAATCTCGGAAAAAAGGATCCAGAGGATACAATTATGAGAACAAGGGAATCAAGGAATTTAATTAGACCGGATCCATTATTTAAATATCAGACTTTTAATCATGAATTAATCATAGCACTCATAACAATTTTACATTGCAGGAAAGAATTTAAGAACACATGATTTTACATACAATTCACCTCATTCATACACAAGCGTCCATTAGCCATTCATACATGCACAACAATAACAAATATAAGCTAAAACTTTATCCTAAAAAAGGCCCGAGCGTTCCTGTTGTCTGGCGGACTCAGGTTTTCCTGTGAGCGGCTGTACCCGAGCAGGACAGCTCCTTTTAGAATAAGAACGTGAGAGTTGTGATGGCTTTCTCGACCCCCAAAAGACCATCCTGTTAATGAACAGAACCATTGGAGGACTGATATCTTCCTTCAAAAATTCTCTCTATTCTTCAGCGAATCAGTCACTGTAGGATTGGACAATCACCATAATTTGGCTGACAGCCATGCAGCCCAGATTTTTTCGGGACACCGCCTATTGGTGCAGCAGTTCTTCCTGTTACTTATATCAGGAACTTCTTCAACAAGGAAATGGTGAAAAGGTGAGCTGGCCACCTGAGATACAAATCTGTGACTTGCAGGTTTCACAAAGATGCGAGCGTTAGCTGTGAAATATCACCACACAGATGGAGGAACGAGGGAGGAAACCTGCACAGAGCCACAGCGTGGACACCCTACACTGTGAAGGTAAGGCGACTGCAGACTACTTAGCAGGCCAGGTAACTGCAGCTCTCCTGGATGGTGAGATAACTGCAGTCCTCCTGGCAGCTACTTTGTACTCTCCCTGGAATGTAACGTACCTGCACTCCTTCTGGCAGGAAACGTAACTGAACTCAACTGGAAGGCAAAGGAACCACAGACCACATAGAAGGTAAGGTCGCTTCCGCCTTCCTAGCAGCAAAGTTGACTGCACTCCACCTGGCCGATAAGCTAAGTAAAGGCACTCCACCTGGAAGGCAATGTAATTACACAGCACCTGACAAGTAAGCTAATGACACTTCATCTGGCAGGTAAGCTACTTGCTGCACTCTACACGCGCTTACCTGACAGGTAAGGTAAGTGTACTTCATCTAGAAGGTAAGGTAACTGCATTCCACCTGGAAGGCGAGGTAATTACACAGCACAAAACAAGTAAACTAACAACACTTCATCTGGCAGGTAAGCTACTTGCTGCACTCTACACGCGCTTAGCTGACAGGTAAGGTAAGTGTACTTCATCTAGAAGGTAAGGTAACTGCATTCCACCTGGAAGGCAAGGTAATTACACAGCACAAGACAAGTAAGCTAACAACACTTCATCTGGCAGGTAAGCTACTTGCTGCACTCTACACGTGCTTACCTGACATGTAAGGTAAGTGCACTCCATCTAGAAGGTAAGGTAACTGCATTCTACCTGGAAGGCAAGTTAATTACACAGCACCTGACAAGTAAGCTAACAACACTTCATCTGGCAGTTAAGCTACTTGCTGCACTCTACACGCGCTTACCTGACAGGTAAGGTAAGTGCACCCCATCTAGATGTCTAGGTAACTGCATTCCACCTGGAAGGCAAGGTAATTACACAGCACCTGACAAGTAAGCTAACAACACTTCATCTGGCAGGTAAGCTACTTGCTACACTCTACACGCACTTACCTGACAGGTAAGGTAATTGACCTCCATCTAGAAGGCAAGGCAACTGCATTCCACCTAGAAGGCAAGGTAATTACACAGCACCTGACAAGTAAGCTAACAACACTTCATCTGGCAGGTAAGCTACTTGCTGCACTCTACACGCGCTTATATGACAGGTAAGGTAATTGCACTCCATCGAGAAGGCAAGGTAACTGCATTCCACCTGGAAGGCAAGGTAATTACACAGCACCTGACAAGTAAGCTAACGGCACTTCATTTGGCAGGTAAGCTACTTGCTGCACTCTACATGCTCTTACCTGACTGACAGGTAAGGTCATTGCACTCCATCTAGAAGGCAAGGTAACTGCATTCCACCTGGAAGGCAAGGTAATTACACAGCACCTGACAAGTAAGCTAACGACACTTCATCTGGTAGGTAAGCTACTTGCTGCACTCTACACGTGCTTACCTGACAGGTAAGGTAATTGCACTCCATCTAGAAGGCAAGGTAACTGCATTCCACCTGGAAGGCAAGGTAATTCACAGCACCTGACAAGTAAGCTAACGACACTTCATCTGGCAGGTAAGCTACTTGCTGCACTCTACACGCTCTTACCTGACAGGTAAGGTCATTGCTCTCCATCTAGAAGGCAAGGTAACTGCATTCCACCTAGAAGGCAAGGTAATTACACAGCACCTGACAAGTAAGCTAACAACACTTCATCTGGTAGGTAAGCTACTTGCTGCGCTCTACACACGCTTACTTGACAGGTAAGGTAATTGCACTCCATCTAGAAGGCAAGGTAACTGCATTCCACCTGGAAGGCAAGGTAATTACACAGCACCTGACAAGTAAGCTAACGACACTTCATCTGACAGGTAAGCTACATGCTGCACTCTATCACTCTATTTTTTTTGTATCTGTTATTGATGAAATAATCAGCCTTTCAAATATTTACACATTACAGGAAAAAGCTAAAATTATGTGATATTAATTCGCTACATCTATTGTTAAAACAATCATCTAAAAGAAGACACAAGCTAAGGAAAATACAGCAACAAAAAGAGAATACAAAAAAAATACAAAATTATACACAACATACAATAAGATATACATTGAAAACGTTAAAACAAGCATAACCATATACATAGTTTTCATTGGATGCTCCATAATATTTCCTTTAAAATTATTGTAATTCCCTCTAATATTTTATATTCTGAATCTTATGTTACCTCCATTTTAAGAAAGTGAGAACGATGCGGTCTAAATTATGCATTTTTCCAAATCTCTGATTCATCTTCGCCAGTCCTTATAAATCTCTCCATGAACTCAGCAATCCCATAACTTGACATTTATCAAGACATCACCTGATAAGTTAAGCGATTGCATACATCTCACCGTAGCTAGGTTTATTGAAGTTTTATGAGAGTCAAAAGTGCTCTCCACAAGAGTTCTGCAGCTATTAATTGATAGCTTGCAAATAATTTGAAGAAATGTTTTGTTTGGAGTGCACATAGCGATGGACATTCAGCAATTAACAGCCTGATTCATGGAATTATTTGCATGAAAAACACAGATTTGCACGCCTGTCTGCCCGAAAATCCCTGTTTGAAGTATGGGGATTTTCATGCAGAAAGGTGCGCAAATCTGTGTTTCTCACGCAAATAATTCCATGAATCAGGCTATAAATGTTTAATTGTCTCAGGTTATGATACATTTGAGCAAAATCTACAAAAGATTTCTTCAGCTGAGATGATTTTGCGGGTCTGAAGGATATCATACGTATGCCACAAGTTCATTCTAAATCTCGTGAACAAGGTTCTGGCTGTTGGATCCGGGAACTTAATCATGTATGGTTCAGTATTATTCTAATTTTTCGAAAGAAAAGTATGTTGTTGAAAAAGGAGTAATCTCATGCAGTATTCTAATGCAACCCCCTAGCCATCGTTTTTTCTTAGCTCTGCTTGGATTGTTGATTAGAAGAGAATGGGAAATCCCCACCACTTTGAGAGATTCTTCGATGTGTATTCTCCAAGATTGCATCTTTGAATGGTCAGTCGTAATTACATAAATTGATACAATATTAATGAGACAGTTGCTTTGTTCAGACATCAGATATTTCCTAAATAAGGAAAACAGCTTGCACTTGGATATGGAGTGGAGAGAAACCATTCCCAATTCATGACTGATGACAGACATCGACATGGATTGGGGTAATGATAAGACTGATCTTCAAAAGCGACCCTCCATTCTTTGCCAATACATCTCTGTTTGCCACAGTCTGGTTTCAGAGCCGTATGTAAGTATAGGGGCCACGTTTTGTTTAGAAAATGTGATGGCAGGTGTTAAAGACATTTTCCATATCGAGCCTGTATTATACAGGCCTGAGATGTGGCCGGTTTTAATTTACGCTGTAGATCAAGGGAGTACTGTTTATCGGAAGGATGTTTACTGATATTAATACCCAGATACTTATATTCCCCGACCAGTTCTAACTTGGTTGCATAGAGCATCCAATTGTATGCTATCTTTCTTTTAATAGTGGTGTAGTCAACTATCATGATCTTACATTTGGACTGGTTAACCTTCAGTGAGTTAGTGTTCACATATTGGCCAAGCTGTGCTAGGAACGCTTGCAGTCCCCTGGGAGTTTTAGCCAACAACACAACCAGGGGATCCCCTGCTACCCCAGCTTGGGCGAGTCAGAGCTAACCTCCTCAAATTCATGTCACATATCTGCGATGAAAAATTAAAAAGTGTCGATGGAAGTATGCATCCCTGCTTAAGACCTCTGCATTTTGTAATGGGTTCTGAAAGGTTATCCAATGAGAGACGGTTTTGGGTAGTGGTCCAAGAATGAATTTGATTGATCCAATATAACAGATGATGTGGACAGGCAGATTTAAATAGCTTTCCCATCAAGAGTTCTCTAGAGTCGAAGGCCGCTTGGTAGTCAATGAAGGCCATATAAAAGATTTTTTTTTACGTTCTTGGCATTTAATGGCTTGAATTGTGTTTACATTTTTTGCAGTTCCAAGACCTGCCACAAAGCCTGTTTGATTCAGGTCTTGTAACTCAGTTTTTAGGATCCATTGTTTAAATTCTCTCAAAATAAGTCTTGCAAACAATTTCCCGGGGATGTCCAATAAGGTGATAGGTCTATAATTTTCTGGTTTACTACGATAACCCGTTTTGTAGATCGGAATCACGATGGACTTTCTCCATGAACAGAGGATGTCTCGTTTGGATAGTCTGGGTGAGTATAGTCATTCATATTCTAGCCCATGCTACTGGGTGTGTTTTAATCATTTGATTAGACAGGCCTTTGGGGCCAGGGCCAGGAGGAGCTTAGTTTCATGATATAGTAAACTATATCATCAAGGTCAAATTTCAAAGAGAGTTTAAGATTGCTAGGCCTGACTAAGGCTTGATCTTATAAGTGTGATGCTGCATATAAGGTATTATAAAAGGACAACCACACCTCTTCAGGAACTGAATTTGTCCGTGAGCTTAGTTGAGAGGAGCCATACACTGTATTCAGCAGCTCCCAGATACGGGCCGCATTCTTAGAAGCCATAGATTCTAGGATGCATTCACTTAGCTGACAGGTAAGGTAAGTGGACTCCATCTAGAAGGTAAGGTAACTGCATTCCACCTGGAAGGCAAGGTAATTAGACAGCACCTGACACGTAAACTAACAACACTTTATCTGGCATGTGAGCTATATGCTGTACTCTGCACACGCTTACCTGACAGGTAAGGAAAATGCACTCCATCTAGAAGGCAAGGTAACTGCATTCCACCTTGAAGGATACCTCTTCTTACCTGGAAACAAGGCAATGACACGCCACTTGGTAATTGTAGCCTACCTACCAGATAAGTGCACTCCACCTGGCAGGGAAAGTAAGTGCACTACATCTAGAAGGTAAGGTACCTGCGCTGCACCTGGAAGGAGCACTCTTCCTACCTGAAAATAAGGCAATGACACACCACTTGGCAACTGCAGCCTACCTAGCAGGTAAGGTAAGTGCACTCCATCTAGAAGGTAAGGTAACTGCATTCCGCCAGCAAGGAGAACTCTTCCTACCTGAAAATAAGGCAATGACATGCCACTTGGTAACTGTAGCCTACCTAGCAGGTTAGGTATGAGCACTCCACCTGGCAGGGAAGGTAATGGCACTCTACTGTACCTACAGTTGTACTCACTGTGCACTCCTATTCATGATGATTCTTTAGATTTGGTTGTAATGTAGTTTGTAGAAGAAATGCTTTTAATAAATGTACGGTGCAGGGGAGATAACAATCAACTCTGGCATATGGGTAGTGAAATATATGAAGACAGATAATTCCTAATAGAGGAATTTCCGTCCCCTGCACACTTTCACAAGCTCAATAATGGAGCCAAACAAACTAGGTTAAATTTTGTTGACACAGTTTATGTATTATATAATGTTCTTCAATTATTTCAATTCACAAACAAGCAGTTTTTATCTTCAATGATAACACCAAGTCATTATTCTTTATAATCTTCATATGTAGTTTAATTTTTCAAAAAGGCCCAACGCGTTTCGTGAAAACGTCTCTTCTTCAGGGGCATATTCTATATTTCAATCACATCCAGTTCAATACTGGTAAAAGGACATCAATGGTGATGTGTTAAATAGACCTCGATGGTTTTCAAAAAGATTCAATTCCAACCTCTTGTTAAGGTCCCTTTTTCTGAAGCTCAATAGACCATTAGAAATGGGAGGGTTTTCAAGCCGATATAATGTTTATCCCAGTCAATTTTTTGCTACTTCTTGAGGAAACACTGCTACGGGTTTCTAAAAATACAAGACATTTTTTAACAAATATTCTGTGTTTTTAGAGATTTCTATTCCTAATGAAACTTTGCCAAAGCCTAAAGCAGCTCCCACTTACCTAGATATCATAGAGAAGAGAAGGTGGTGTTAGTCTCCTCGCCAATGCTGCATTTGAAATGGTTACAAAATGGCCGAATTATAAAGCAGCGCTTAATGGTGACGTCATCACGTATTAACGTGCCATGACGTCACAATTGTAAACAAACGTTCGTATGCTTGCGGAAATACGAAAGAAGTGTATTTACTGGATAATAAAAATACTAATGCATATTGGAATCATGTGATGGTATGTCTAGCTAATTTTTACGGGTTGGACAATTGTCCAAAAAAGGGGCCGTGTAGAGTCAAGACTGTGCAGCCATGATGTCACAAAAAGTCGGTGCATTTGTAGGTTATGCTTAAAAACCACGGAGAGTTTTACAGGACTGTAATGGTACTCATCCATATTAGAATAATGTAATAGTCGATCTAACCAATTTTAACAGTTTTAGAGGAAACAAATAAAATGCTGAACTACATATGAAGATTATAAAGAATAATGACTTGGTGTTATCATTGAAGATAAAAACTGCTTTTTTGCCAATTGAAATAATTGAAGAACTTTATATAATACACACATTGTGTCAATAAAATTTAACCTAGATTGTTTGGTTCCATTATTGAGCTTGTGAAAGTGTGCAGGGGACGGGAGTTCCTCTATTAGGAACTTATTCTGTCTTCACTCTACTGTACCCCTGAGGTAAGGTAACTGTAAACCACATTGCAAGTACAGTGACATCAGCCTACCCATCAGGTAAGGCAACTGCAGTGCAGCGGGTAGGTAAGGTTACTGAGCTGAAACTGGCTCAAATGTAACTGCACTCTGATTGGAAGGTAAGGCGCTTGCACCCACCTGCAGGTGAGTGCAGGGGAACCATTTTTCTCTAGGAGGTTTGGCACAGACGATGACTATGTGAAAACAATGTAAAATACAGAAAAGTCTCACTAACACATTTGCTAATTAGGATATGCAAAAGGTCAAAGGTTACAATCATATTAACCTCAGAAGGATAGAACGCCACATGTTGCAGTGTGACTTTCAGGCTGCACATAGAATTCTACAAATGCAGGCACTGCACTTGCCGACCTGTCTCAGCAATTTGAGTAGAACAGTGAAGAGGAAGCTTGTGTAATGTGGACATTGGCTTCTTCCGGGAGGATATCATGCCAGCAGACACTTGTGCCTTACGCAGACAGGTGTGCACATGCACTTGTGGGCCAAGACATAAAAAATTGATTAAGTTCCACAATTATGAATTCACAAAGTGCACCTGCACTCATAACACGCATATGCACCTGCTCCGTTCCCCTGGCCCCCCATGGGTGTGCAATTGTGAAAAGTTGGGTGTGTGGAAATGCGCGGCCTCAGATTTGTGAGAAGGGATGTGATTTCACCAAAATGCCGTGGGTAGCAAAAATGACAACACACGCTGCTTGACCTCTGATGACATCACAGGAAGTGATGTCATTTGACCCCACCCCCACATGACGTCACAGAAAGTGATGGCACGTGGCCTTTCACCTCAAGACAAAACAGGGAGTAGTATCACATAGCATTGTTCCTCAGTACACTAAGAAAAATATGGTTACGATATCAATAATATATGTATACATTTCATACAAGAATGAAATATCAGTGTATATAGGCCCACATTACCTAATTACTGTGAATGTAAGCATTTTAACTTACCTTGGCTTCCATGCAGTTACAGTCATCTTGAGGTTTTTGACAAGGCAATACAAGCTGCTCCTGCTCTGGCCATCCTGCTCCCAGTCCTGTGCCACAGGATGCAGAAACCTTGCACAGAATGAAATGGCAATGCCTGGACAGGGTGCACAATTACACTTGAACTAATGCAACAGGCACCTAACGCAAAAAACGGCAAAGCAGCATGCAACAAAAGCAACAGCAAATCTTGACTATCTGCAATTTCCTTGGATTTGGTAGGGAATTTTGAAAAAACAGTGCCGTCAAGAAAATATTAAGGTCAAGTTTGTAGAGGCAATGTCATCAAATGTTAAATCAAAAGTACATAAAAACACAGAAAGGGAATACACACATGGTTCATCATCAAGCAGACCAAGAGGCTGACACCACAACATTGCACACCTAAATGCTGCTGACCTTATATGTTATTAACCATACATGTCTGAGCTATATGGTCAGTGGCATATATGGTTAAAAATGAAACTATAACTGTTACAAGACACACTCCGCGCTCAGAACCAATACTTTCAGATAGTAGTCCAGATGCAACAACACACTTTAACGAAAAGTGGTTATATTTCATTTGAAATCAGGATTTAAAGTCTTGAAAATGATCCAAATATTGACTCGAAGGTAGTATTCTTGTATTTATATTTTGCAACATTCCATAGAAATAGCCCAAAAAATCATTGCAGCATCAGAATAGAATAATTGTATATGGTCAGTGAAAAGGGTGAAACATACCACACAGGTTGATGGCAATTGGAGAAAGCAATCGTCCATGGATAGAAAAAATAAAAAAGAAGGAAACAACTTAAAATCACAGTTGGTTTCAGAAATAGGCAAATAACTGGACTTGAATTTTTCATCATAAAAAAGGTTTTATTGGAGAATATGAAAAACCAAGGTGAGTATGAGGGCTAATAGGAAATCAAGTGTCCAGAAACCTTGACCCCTATTTAGAAATATGTGAATATTTTCGTTTATAGCACCCATGTGCAAAATGTGTCCTCTGTTCAAGTGTTAGACACCCTGCATGGCACTACCCAGTGTACAACATGCATAACCAAAAAGGTTTGGCCTTGCCATCAGGGCACAATTTAAGTAAGACTTTGCTAGGATTCAAGCCGATGACGGGCAGAACACACATAGACCCCAGCAGTGAGCACTTAGCCCACTGAGCTATCTTGACAACTATTCATCCTTAAATGTGCATACGACAGCATTTGGTGACGTGTTGGCTATGGGGTGTCCCTTTCTTATTAACATAACATTTATTATTACAGTGCTTAGAAGCAGCAGGCATATGTCATGGTGCACAAGTAAACATGATAATTGTAGTGCTATATTTTTTTGAAAAGGACTCATAATGTTGGTGGGTAGATATCCTCAAAAATGTTTTTTTTAACGGCACAATTCATTCTAAGGCATATTGGCCCTCATTACGAGCATGCCGATACCATACTTCCCGGACCGCCATACTACGGGCTCTGCTCGTGGGAACCGTTTCAACCACCTGGTTTTTCCTGACGGGTGTAACACCGCCCGCGAGCAGAGCACGTTGGATGCACCGGCACATGCAGATTTGTGCCGGTGCATCTGATGTCCCCATCCCCATTCAGCCCATACACACACATTTAGTTCAATTGACTTTCCCTTTCGAAGAAAGTGCACGAGACAAATGAGAATTTCCAATAACAATGCTGGCAAAGTATAAAAGGTGCCCACCTTTTAAACTCAACAATTTATAATGAAATATTCCAAGGAAACAGGATGGATCACTGAGGAGCGGGAACAAAGACTGCCAGGTAGGGGCACAGATCCAAGCTGAAATGAAGCTCCCTAGCCATCCCTTGCGCTGATTGTTCACACATGCATGTTTCATAGGAGGGCAGCCAACCCATAGATGCCTACACTTTAGCACTTACCCGGAGGCTCGACCTCAGAGCGATAGGGCTACCAGGACAGCCCACGGTTATTACAGTCCTTTCGGAGGGGGCATCCGCTCCAGAAAGTCTTAACATAGCCTTAAGCAAGCTATCGGAGAATCATTATCCAAGATAGCAACCACGCCCATGCCCCTGTAGAAGGCCCTTATTGGACCTTAATGCACAATACTTTCAAGCAGGCACACCTCTTCTGAAATCTTAAATGGTCAACGCACAAACACCTTATGTAAACGCCAACTCTGATACGCCAGAGTTGTGCGGGAAGATGCAGGCCTTACCTGCGATGGTGGCAACAGAGTAGGAAACCCATTTTTATAATTTCATGTGACACGTGCTCTCCGGAGATAAAGTCACCCGTTCACCCGAGATCAAGCCTCCTGCAAGCCAAGGGCAGCATACATTCTCGACACCAAGTTCCTGCAAACCAACGCCCGCGTCCGCTGCCGGGACCAAGAGTCCGCTCTCCCAAAACCAAGCTTAGGCTACCATGTCGGCATGTGCTATCATGACCAAGTCCATGGGACGCTCTTGCCTGCAGGCGCTCCAGACACCAATATCCCAGCATGCTCAGCGTCATATGCAGCAATTACTTACTTTGCTGCACAGTTGCGAGTTTTCTTATGATCGCTATTTCAAGGTATACAGTGTTTATATCGAATCTTTTATATTGAATGAACATATATTGAATATTTTATATTGGAACATTTTATAGTGAATGCATTTAGGGGTGCGGTAAAGGGTTAAATATTTTTGGGAAATGGTCATGGTGGGCTTTTAGCGGTTGGACACAATAAAAGGTTTTGTTATGAAATATTCTAGATATCTTCATTCAATATGAAATATTTCGATTTAAAGATATGTAACCCTATTTCAATCCCTCCAACGACCAGCATGCCCTGAAATAGGCACCCCTAAACCCTCTCAATGGCAGCAGCCGTACAACTCCAGCACCAAGCATTTAACAGACCCATGCAGTCCCCAACCGAGCCACTATTCTGGACCAAGAGCCAATAACGCGGAACGCCGAGTTGAATCGCAGCCATGTGGGAAACCGAGCATTAGGGATCTTACTCTGAATATAGGAGTGAGATGAACAAGGCCAGCACACATAGAATGACCTGCCTACAACTCAGAGTTAACCTATGTGAGATGTTGATTTGACTAGAGTCTGCTTGACCTGTTCTGACTTTTTCAGCTCGCCGGTTTTTGAGAAAGGCCTTGGTGGCCGAAACACGTGTCAAACTTAGACGGACACACACATGTATTTTGGTCTGATGCGTCCGTACTGATGAATGACTATTATTCAATTAAAAGTACAGAACCTAAAACAATAAGAATTGATTCATTTTTGAGACACTATCTGTAGCTTGGCGCAACCAATGAGGCCCAGTGTCATATTGATCATTTTTCGCATTTAAGGTGTGGGTATACCTTACATACTCAATTTGGCGTGACAAGCACTATACTGATGGCTCTTGTCTTTTGTAGGTTGAAATATTTTTGGTGTCGCAGGAAGGTAGCCCTTACACCCAGCTTTCATCAGCATTTTTTGATCTACAACCATGCCACTAACCTCTCCCTGAACAGAACTCTGTGCAGTAATCGTCACATCCTCAGGCACATAACCACTAGTTACAGAATAGTATTTTCACTCTGAAAACTACAGTCGTGCTTTGCTCACCTCATAAGGTAGTGGAGAAGAGGGTGCCCCCTGGTGTGGTGCAGTAGTCATGAGGTAGTTACGTTGAGTCACTAATGGGTATGGTCCTGGTGGGGGCTGCCCGGCTCTGGCTGTGTCCAGTGTTCATGTCCAGGCTGTACGCGGGGGACTACGCTGCCGGGGCAGAGATACACGCTGCTCGATCTGGATTCTGGGCGAGGATCAATCAATCCTTACTTCTCTCTCCTGGTTCTCTTCCCTCCTCCGCCACCACCTCCACCACTCTTGCTCTACTCCTCACCGCCCTTCACTTTAATCGCTCCATCAGGAATAATGCTGTGCGCCGCCAAAGCATTGCGCAACCAGGAGCCATGGGTTCATTCATGTGTCGTGGGAGGCGGAGGTGCACCTCACCGGATCCGTGGAGGCGGGTGGTGCCTGTACAGACGTTGGAGGACGAGCAAAAGCTCATGGTTGCTTAGCAACCATAAGCTCAAACACCCAGTCCAGACACAGTGGCGCTGTGCCCGCTGCTCTGAGGCAGGCATCATGGAGCATGTGCATTGTTTTAAATAGTTTGTTGTTTTCAACAGAGGTCCCCTGTTGAAAACAACAAACTATTTTAACAAAATGCAAGCTCCAATACAGGGGTCGCAGGGGAGATGCCAGGGGTAGCAGCTGCAACCACAGCGTCACAGCTGCTACCCTGGCGACCCCCAAACGATGTCCCAGGCTACACGTTAAATAACATAGAGGAAGGCCTAACCTTTGTTATGCAATGTTTGGTCTTTCTTCACTTGTTGTTATCATTGCTCTACGCCCTGTATGAAGAGAAAGTTGCCTATCAATCTGTAGCGTTCATGTCACAGCAAATCTATCGAGTGGTGCGAGGATAGGAAGGGCCTGAATGAGGAAGGCTATGACAGGGAGTAATGAAGATTACTGGCAGGTAATCATGGCAGGCATACTAGTGGAATACAATGCCACTGTAACAGCAGTGCTGCCCTGGATTACTGCAGTGCCCTGTGTCGCGGGCTCACGATTAGAAAGGTATCAATAATCTTCAGATAGGTCCCAGTGCTGCTCTACATCCATGATAACCAATAGAAAATGCTTTGATGGTTTCCTGTCAATGACCACATCCTGTTTAAAGGAATGACCTTGGTGCAGTAACAAGGATGTGCCACAATAATGAATATCTGGTTGTCAGCACTAGGACACAGATAAGGAACCTGGGCTTAGAAATGTGGACCCTGCTTTACGTTCTCATGGCTGAAGCTGTCTAATGGGAAGAGGCGCCTCTCGGAGCAGACGGCTCAAGCCTTGAAAAAAGATTCTTCTAAGTTACGAGCGGTCACTTCCATATGTCTCTTGCAAATTATTAAAAATGCTTATTTTCAAATATGAATCAATATACCCCAAATCATTGATACAATGGTTTGTCCAGTCCTTGTGTTTTACTTTGCATTCTGGGACTTGTAGTCCTAGATTTATTTTATCCAAATACAAAACTACAGGTCCCAGAATGCAACTAAATCAGCCCTGGCGGAGCACTTTCCGAACGGAATGGGGCTTATTGGCATGCAGGAAGCTCGCTCAAGTTCATGGCCTATATTCTGTCTACCAGTCCTCATTTTATGAATATGAAGGAACAGGGCCTAGAGCCAATGCCCTTAGAGAAGACGCTTTGTACGCGCTTTCATTCGCTCCCTTGAAAAGGAGGTACCCTGGTACCCTGTACGCTCAAGGTTGGGCAAAGTCTGTATTCCTGTATTACATTAAGAAGAGAACTTCCAAAAACCCGTGGAGTCAACATCTGAGGGCACCTTCAAGGGCAAATGCAATACAATGCAGTACAATACAACCTTGCCTGCCCCACAAGCCTGGTACTGTGGGTCTGCCCACTGCCCAGCTAAAGACAACACCGGATGAAGGCTTCAATATACAAGCAATTTAATGCCCAGAGGTACACCAGACACAAGAGGAACAGACCTAAGGTAAGTCAACCTTTATAAGGTAAGTAGAAGACACAGACCAGACTTTTGGCCATCCCCACCCAGCCAGCCCCAAGTGTGTCACTTTCAGAACACACACACACACCACGTTCCACTCTGACCTCACAGCATTCCAACATCACTGGCTAATGCCCTCCAGCCAGGTACCTGAAACCATAACACACACATCACCTTCAAGACCAGCTGCATCATTTATAGACCTCTGACCGTGCACGCTGCCTCCTACCCTGCCGGGAAGGTCACCATGCCTGGCGGCCAACACGCCACAACAAGCCTGATCTGGCCAGATTTAGAGCTGCAAACATTTTTAAAAAATGTATAAACATAAAACAGGTTTTCTCGATCTGCGCGCCAAGGCTGTTGAACCTCACGCACCATACCGCCCCAAATCCCATTCCCAGCTGACTCCACCTCACTCCCAGATTACTGCTCCTGTTGCTTAACTGCAGTGTGCATAGCCCCGTTGTAACTTTGCCCCCTCTAATGTATAATCCAATTAAACTCTGGTTACAGCGCTCTGCTGCTTCTTGGACCTAGGTCCGGAATAAATACCCAAAATAAAATCATAAATCAAATATTGCCATGACCAAAGAGAGGAACTGATGCCAAAGCTCAGAGGGAACGGGTCTGCCACATTTTTCCTAATATCTAGAAGGGTAGTGTCTGATGTTGGTGTATCTTCCATTTAGATGATCGGTACCTCAATGAGCCTCATTACAAGTGTGGCGGTCTGGAAATAAGGACGCCGTTAGCAATGTACCAGCACGCTTTCCGGCCCGCCACACTACAAGTCTGCCTGCAAACGTTCCAAAGATGGGAGGGGGCCTGGTGCCACCCCCTCTTCTGGCTGTGGCATCAACCTTCAGGACCTTACCTTCTGACAATGAGACAAAGGCATTTCCTCTGTGCTACCTTCAACAAAGGCGTGTGTGAGAAGTGGGTGCGCCTCTGTATGAGTGTTATGCTGGTGCCCTTAATAACTGCATGATACATGTGTGCCATGCAGACTGTGTGTTAAGTACCGGTTCAGTGGACTTGGCAGACATGTCACAGAAGCACCGGCATAGTCAGTAACGGTGCAGTGCTCCGGCCTCCCCACTCCTATGGAGTCCTAGCAGACTCCACGGGAATGGGGAACAATATTTTCCAGTGCCTGACTTTCCGATCCGCTGGGACTTGTAATATCCCGGTGGCACCGGGATATCAGGCGCCGGAAAAGTGTTACGATTCCGGCGGCATCCGGAAGCCCAATGTCTGATTCATGTTGTTGAAACATGTGAAAATAAATGATGCCCTGCTTACCTCTCCGGCCCAAGTAAAGTGGTGGGACCTGTCCTGACAGGGCTGCTAGGCATGGGTGCTGCTAAGAGGAAAGCGGTCTCCGCCTCAGAAGTCAGGTGCTTCTGGGAAGTACGCTTAGCTATTCCTGCCTGAAGTACAAGCTTGATGATCCAATACAGGCTACAGCAATGCAAGCAACCACCCTCATGGTTACCAAGACAGTCCTATACACAGCTTCCCCTACCTGGACCTGCATGAACCACAGGCATGAATGCCTGCTCAAATCCACAGCAACAGCAAGCAAACACGGCTGTGGTTACAACTGTCACTACCTGGACCTGCATGAACCACAAGCATGATGACCTGATCAAATCCACAGCAACACCAACCAAACAACATTGTACATTTTGTCCACACAGCTGTCTTTGCCTGGAGACATTGCATATGATGTGAGAACCTGGAACAGTGGGTAGCCACCCGGGCACTATATAAGGGCTTGCTGTGAGAAAGGAAGACCAAGCGCCGGTCTGGTTGCTGTGCAGAACATGGGCCTCATTACGACCCAGGCGGTAAGGGGTTAACGGCGCCGTAAAAGGTGTCGGCGCCGGTACACCCTTACCGCCTAATTACGAGGTCCCTTTGCGGGTCCCGACCTTAACGGCTGGTTTTACCAGCCATTAAGGAAGGAACCCGCAAAGGGACTTTGGAGGTAATTACGGTACCGCAATTTGCGGTACCATAATTACCACCTTCTCCATTCCCATTGAGCCCTATGGGGGCAAAAATGGGAGTGGGGAAGGGCCAATGGTGAATGGGGAATTACTGCCCGCCAACCTTGGAATGGGCGGTAATTCCGCCATTCACCATGGCGGAGTTGGTAAAATACCGGCGTCAACCATGGCGCTAATAGCGCCATGGTTAACGCCAGGGTCGTAATGAGGCCCCGTCTCTTCACTAAAGCTCATTCGGATCTACTCTTGGGGTAGTGTGCCGGTGTCAGTGAGTGGTGAGGCCTGGTGCCCAGGCGGAGGACTGAACCTAAGATGGGGGGAGAAGCCTTCCTGACATATTTCCATGTTCTTATAGGATATTTGTTTGTCTGATGTTGCGACATGCTGAGGGGTATTCTACTGCCTTTTCTACTGTCTCATGGTTTCCACACAAACATTTGCATTTTCTGTTTATCTTTTTCAGTTATCTTCCCTCCGTTTAGATCAGCTCCCTCTGTCCTGTCTTGTGAGGTCCCTCAGGGATCTGACATTTCTCCCTTCTTTTTAACATCTAATCTGATACAGGATCATGGGGGACCAGTCCTATGCTGATGCTGATGACACCCACCTTATTCTCAGAGTTGAGCTTAATTTTATGGAAGCTGTGTCGCGCCTGCGAGTTTGTCGAGTAGATATTGGGGCTTGGATGAATCAAAACTGGCAGAAACTCAATGGTGACAAAACTGAGGTTCTTGTGGTTGGGACCCCTACTGCTCAGTCCCTTTGGACTGCAGACCTTTGGCCTTAGCTCTGGGTGCACTCCCCACCCCGGATGATTATGATAAAAACTTGGGGATCAAGATAGCGGCCACCCTTTCTCCAGACATGCAGGTCAGTGCCACATGTAGATCAGGCCTTTTTTAAGTTGAGAACCTTAAAAAGAATGATGGCTTTCATACCTTTTGAGATGAAAGGCCCTGTGGGAGCCTGTGCTGTGATGGGCCACCTGGACTACTGTAATGCAACATTAATGGCCCTGCCTAAACACCATCTGAAGAGACTACAGGTTGGCCAAACCTCTGCGCCGCAGCTGGTGGACAGTCCTCCTAAATGTGCACGTCTCCCCAGTTTTGAACAAACTTCACTGTCTCCTTGTCGAGGGTAGGATGAAGTTTACAGTCCTTTGCCTGATCCATCAGACACTGCATGGCCAGGGAGCCCTGTACCTTTGCGAGCAAATGTCCCCTTATGTTCCAAACTGAGCCTTACGCTCGGGTGGCAACTTCCTTCTTGTTGTACCATGGATTGATTAATATATTCAAGATTGGGGGCCGGACGTTCTTTGTTGCAGGTTTCCTACTGTGGAACTCCCTCTCCGTGGCCCGGAGGCTTATAAATGATTATCTTAAATTCTGATGGGCTCTACAAACCTTCCCTTTTCCACATTATCTAACTGCGTTACTGTGTCCTTTCTTATCTCCTCTTTTCTGTCCCTTGTGGCTTTCCTTAGTACAGCACCAAGAAATCTTCGGGTGATAACTGCGCTATACCAAGTTCCGCTAACTTTATATAACCTAGTTTTCCTTACCCTGGTGTTGCAGAAGTTTGCTTTCTGGGTTGGTGACTCAGTTTAGTGGTAGGCTCGACAATCACTTTCTTTGAGATGCGTCCAGAGCTAGGCGCATTGACTGTGTACGTCTAGTGGTAGGGAGTACCTCCCCAGTTCCGCTCTGCAGGCGTTCTTTGATGCGCTTGTATGACATCATATGGCATTTATAACGCACCTGTACACAAGTGTTTCTAGGAAGTGTCTGTTTGTAGCATATTAGATGCATGCTTTCTGTTGGAGTCTTGTCCCATTTGTCAGGGTCGTAGTTCAGATTTAGTCCCTGTTGCGTAGTAATACGCGGTTCTACGCATGCGCGAGCCAGAACGAGGCTCGCGCATGCGTGTTGGAAATAAAGACGGTCCCGGCCGGCAGTTCGCACCGGAGACCAGAGCAGCAACACGTCTCCGGCGTATCTCTTGGCGCGTGCTGCGTGTGTGAGTGTGTGCGCTTACAGGTACGGCCTGCCATCGCCCCACACCATCACACTGGCGATGAGGACGGCGCAGGAGCAGTCCTCTTCTCCGGTGGCATCCAGAGAGGAGAACGCTGCTCCGTGTCGACACGGGCTCACACGTTTGGCCGGCGGCCATTTTGGATCGAGCATAGCACACAGTGGTTGCGGCCCGTGAGGGTGCTTGTGCGCCACCTGCGATCCACACTGAGTTCAGTCAATTTTTGGACCCTCCACAGCCTGTGCAGCCGCAAGGTTGTGGCATTCTGCCAAAACAACAGAATCCAATTAAAGAAGAAGAAAAGAGTGGCGACAGTGAAGATATTGCGCCAAAGGTGTTCAAGGGCACGGTCTTGGAAGCAGTTCAACGTACTCCTGTAAGTACCACATGAGGAAATGGGAGAAGAGGATGAACAGGATGGTGCTCCTGCCCCCGTCCCTCGCAGGGTGAACAGTACACTGGCCCCCATGCCCGAATTTGATACCACGGGCCCACCTTCCAAGTTAGGGCCTAAATGGCTCCTGTGGGTGAAGAGGTTGGAGATGTTCTTCACAGCCTCGGGGATCACGGAGGATGAAGAACGAATTGCAATCATGGTGTACTCGGCAGGGGCCGAGGTGCACAACATATATGACTCTCTGAACATTCCAGTGGCGACGTATGCGGCAGTGAAGCTGGCGCTCCGAGATCATTTTCTGCCAATGGCGAATGTGGACTTTGATAGATTCGTCATGAGTGCGGAAAGACAGCGAGAGGAAGAGTCACTGGATCAATTCTGTGTGCGACTCAGAGTTCTGGCAAGCTCCTGTAGATGGGGAAATGAAGAGGAGATGATTCGGAACCAGTTGTTGCAGGGCTGCAGCTCTGGTAAACTGAGAAGGCAGGTATTGAGGGAACCTGGCTTGACCCTACAACAGATTCTGGACACAGGAAGGGCCTATGAGCTGGCTGAAGCGATGGGTGCGAAAATGGATGCAGCCACGCATGGGAGGAACGAAGGTGAGGCTTTTGCAATTGGCCGCAATAACCCAGGAAAGTCCAGGTGGACGTCTAGAGGAGGTGACAGCCGGGGGGGGCCGGGCAACGCCACCTCGTGCCAATATTGCGTGTATGACCTGCCCCATGAGGGCGACTGTCCAGCAAAATCGAGGACTTGTTGCCGGTGTAGCACCCCAGGACATTATGCTAGGATGTGCAGGGCTTCAGCACCTGTCGTCGTGTCGCGAGGGCCGAAAGGGTTGCCAGAGGCGGCGCTCGGAGAGTGAGGGGTGTATCATCCATTGAACAAGGCATACAGGACCTGAACATCGCCGAGGAGGAGGAAGACGAAATCTTCTTCATCTCGAGCATAGCCGAAGGCCCAGGCAGGAGAAGACAACCCAAGTGCACAGTGAACATTGGGGAGACACCGACACCGGTCTTGATAGACACTGGGGCGTCCGTCTGTGTGCTGGCGACGGAACACTACAATGCACTCCCTGGTCCACCAGACCTAGCAGAGTCCACAGCACGGATATACGCTTTCGGAGGACACACACCGCTTCCCATCCAAGGAGTGTTCGTTGCTCCAGTTGCTCACGGACAAAATAGAATAAGGGCAAGATTCTTTATCACAGACGTGAGCCCGCATTCCCTTCTGAGTTGTACTGCAGCTGAGGCGTTGGACCCAGTACACTTCTCATTTGCAGTCTATCACACCGACCTGGACAATTTGTTGAGTCGTTTCGAAACGATATTCCGAGGAATCGGGAAACTGAAGGCTGACCGGATATGCCTCCACATCGATGGGTCAGTGAGACCAACGGCTCTAAAGCACCGCCGCATCCCTTTCCATCTAAGGACACAGGTGGAACGCGAGCTGCAATCCCGGATAGACAAGGACATAATCGAGAAGGTAGAGGGCCCCACCCCATGGGTCTCCCCGATCGTAGTAGCCCCAAAGCCCAAACAACCGGGGGCGGTACGCATCTGCGTGGACATGAGGCTTCCTAACCTAGCGATCAAAAGAGAGCGCCACATAACACCCACCCTGGACGACATCATTGGGGAACTTCAGGGGGCGAAAGTCTTCTCAAAACTGGATTTGAGGTCTGGGTACCATCAGTTAGAGCTCCACCCCGAGTCAAGATACATCACGACGTTTACGACGCACGAGGGGTTATACCAATATAAAAGACTGAGTTTTGGTATCTCTTCCGCGGCAGAGGTCTTCCAGAACACCATCAGGGGAGCCCTGTCCGGACTCAAAGGAGTGATAAACATGTCGGACGACATTCTGGTCTTCGCCCGTTCCGAAGCTGAGCACCTAAAGCGCCTGGAAAACACACTGGTGAGGTTGCGCGACCTAGGGCTGACATTGCACAAAGAGAAGTGTGAGTTCTTGAGAGACAGGCTGGAATTTTTCGGGTTCATCTTCCACGCGGGGGGCATATCACCTGATCCCGAGAAAGTGAAAGATATCCGGGAAGCGACCCCGCCAACAACACCTTCCAAAGTCAGAAGCTTCCTGGGTATGGTGACGTATTGTGGTCGCTTCATCCACGATCTAGCCTCCCTGTCGGAGCCCCTGAGAGTGCAAACAAGAAACGACATCGCCTGGAACTGGGGGGAGAAAGAGCAGAGAGCTTTCGACAACATCAAAGGTGCCCTGTCGGAAAAAGAAACAATGGCATACTTTAATCCGGATCGAGAGTCCGAAATTGTCGTCGATGCCAGCCCCGTAGGACTGGGGGCTCTCCTCATGCAGGCCGACAATCAAGGAGCTATGAGGCCCATCGCATATGCCAGCAAAGCACTTACAGAGATGGAGAGACGGTACTCTCAGATCGAGAGGGAAGCTCTAGCCATCTTATGGGGGTGCAAGCACTTCCGGTTATATATCCTGGGAAAACCGGTTGTGGTGGTAACTGACCACAAGCCTCTCATCCCGATCCTGTCCGGAATGTCATCCAAACCACCGCCTAGAATCGAGAGATGGATGTTGTCGTTAATGGAGTATGGGGTCAAACTGCTGTATCGACCAGGCCCTGACAACCCGGCAGACTACCTGTCCCGCCATCCAGGTGCGGGAAGGCCAAAAGACACAGTGGAAGTGACGGAGGGCGTTGAAGCGATACATCTCGCGGTCGAATCGGCGCTGCCCGTTGCCGTATCCCGCCAGGAGATCGCCAAAGACTCCAACCGTGACGAGACATTCGCAAGGATCAAGGTGGCCATGGCAGATGGAGAATGGCGTGAGGTACTCCAGGACAACGCACAAAGGAACACAGGGGCTCAGAAAGACCTGCAGGCCCTCTGGAAAGTGCGCCATGAGCTCTCGGTAGCCGAGGATGGCCTCCTGTTACGGGGTCACCAGATTGTCATCCCGAGAACACTGGTTGACAAGGTTCTGCAGCTCGCACACAACGGGCACCAAGGGATGGCCAAGATGAAAGCAAGACTGAGACTCAAGGTCTGGTTCCCCGACCTGGAAAGCAGAGTGGAGGAGTTTGTGAGAAGGTGCATCCCCTGCCAAGCAGCCCACCCAGTGGAGAGGGCCCCGCCGATCCAAACCATGGAGAGAAGTGACCAGCCATGGGGGACGGTTCATGCCGACTTTGGATCCACCGGCCGAGGGCTCTACTTTCTTGTGGTGATAGACCAATGGTTCTGCTACCCGGAGGTTGAACTGGTGGAGTCGACGGCGAGTGACCACACCATCATGGCGCTGGAGAAGATGTTCGCCATGCATGGTTTCCCGGTGGAGCTCTGCTCAGACAATGGGGCGCCGTTTCGGGGGCAACGTTTTGCTCAGTACGGTGAGGAGAGGGGAATACGCCATAGGAAACACCGCTCTGGCTGAGGGCAAATGGCGAGGTAGAATGCTTCATGCGAACGCTAAACAAAGTGTTCCGCATATCAGCAGATGGAGGCGCAGACCTCCGACGCAACTTAGTGGACTTCCTTCGCGAATATCACTCGACCCCCCATCAGTCAACCGGGGTCGCCCCTGCCGAAGCGCTCTTCAAGCGTGTACCGAGAGGGCTCCTGCCCGAAATGGAAGGCTGCCAGCCGGGAGAGATTGAAAAGGATCAAGTGCGAACGGAGAGGGCAGTGAGGAATGAAAAGGAAACGATTCGGAGGAAACACTCGGAGAGGCCGATTGCGGTGGGGGATACCGTATTGGTGCGAAACAGAACAGCAGAAGGAAAGTTATCGTTGACCTACGAAACCCAGCCCTTGGGAGTGACACATGTGAAGGGCTCGATGGTCACAGCAGCCAACCACGTGGAACTGTCACTCAGAATGTCTTGTTTTCAAGACGAGTGGGGCCTGCCGAAATGGACGAAGTCGACCCTCCGGCACCAGAGCTGAGCGATGAGCCGCCCAGGAGACCTGATGGACTGGCTGAGAGCCAACACAAGAGATGCCTCCGGCCGAGGCACGCAGGTACCCGAGCCGGGCGGGGCGCAAACCGCCGCAGAGGTTCCAAGACTTTATCATGGACCCTGCCTAGGCATCTAGGTCGCATTGGAACATTTATGGTTGTAGAACATGTTGTTAAGTTTGTTGTTTGGGGAAAAAGGAGGGATGTTGCATAGTAATACGCGGTTCTACGCATGCGTGAGCCAGAACGAGGCTCGCGCATGCGTGTTGGAAATAAAGATGGTCCCGGCCGGCAGTTCGCGCCGGAGACCAGAGCAGCAACACGTCTCCGGCATATCTCTTGGCGCACGCTGCGTGTGTGAGTGTGCGCGCTTACAGGTGGGGCCTACCATCGCCCCACACCATCACAGTCCCCCCACACACTGCTTCTATATAGCAGAATTTGTTTAAGGACGACATCTAATAATGTTATCCAGAGTCTTAGATTCCTGCTCACAGAGGAGGTCAAAACTGGTCTCCAGAAAACGCAGTCGACAGGGACAAGCGTTTACCTACACTAGACTTTTAAGTCCTGGATGCCCACTGCTACACCGTGTGATTTGCTGCAAATCTGTGCAGCTCCCTGTGTGAGAGAGGTGAGAGCAGGCAGTGGCAGTCTGGCCAGCAGCGCCTTGGGTGGTTTGGTACTTTCCAGGCAACCCTTTTGGGAAAGTAGGGACTCTTCAGGAGAGGTCTGAAGTCAGGCTACTGACCCGGAAGTGCAACCCCTTTATCTTCCGGTGAGCCTCTGCTGTCAGTGCAAGCTGCTTTTCTCCTACAGGAATACTTTCCTCAGCCCACGCGTATTCCCGTCTGGGTTGGCCAAAGGGAAATCTTTTATCACCCCCGTGTGTTGATCACTGAAGCCGGATGATGGGATCCAGGCCTGCCCTGCCTGCTGCTTCCTGTCCTGGCATGCAGCCAGTAACACAGCTGGCGGGTCCGCCTGGCTAGGCTGCCTCTATACGCCCCTCTCTCTAGTGCATGCGCTCCTTGCTGCACGCAGAAGCAGCGCAGGCACGTAAAAATGGCCCTCCAGCTGGCAGCCTTTTCACGTGCTGCACGCACCCGAGAGCAGCGAACTCAGTGAACTGCATTGGCGTGGGCAGCGGGGAAATTCCCCCCCAGACCCCACCACGTCTCCTGGCCAGAGTCACTCTCTCCCGCCTCGCCCTCACTCTTTCCACTTGCGCAGACCACATCCTCACTCAGCCGTCATCACACTGACCTCATTCATAACCATGAGGGACGTGTAACGGGCCACGTTCAGACCAGAGCCACTGACTCAGCAGCCTCACCGTCAGTGAACAGGTGTGCCCAGGCCAGTCACTCCCACAGCAGCCCAGCACAGCTTCACAGTGCACACGTAAGTGAACAGGTGTACCAGGACAGTCACTGCCACAGACGCCCGGCACAGCTTCACAGTGCACAAGTCAGTGAACAGGTGTGCCCCGGCCAATCACTCGCACAGCAGCCCGGCGCAGCTTCACAGTGCACAAGTCAGTGAACAGGTGTGCCCCGGCCAATCACTCCCACAGCAGCCCGGCACAGCTTCACAGTGAACAATTCAGTGAACATGTGAGCCCAGGCCAGTCACTGCCACAGCAGCCCGGCACAGCTTCGCAGTGCACAAGTCAGTAAACAGGTATGCCCTGGCCAATCACTTCCACAGCAGCCAGCACAGCTTCACAGTGCACAAGTCAGTGAACAAGTGTGTCCAGGCCAGTCACTGCTACAGACCCCCGGCACAGCTTCACAGTGCACAAGTCAGTGAACAGGTGTGCCTCAGCCACTCACTCCCACAGCAGCCCGGCACAGCTTCACAGTGAACAAGTCAGTGAACAGGTGTGCCCCGGCCAATCACTCCCACAGAAGCCCGGCACAGCTTCACAGTGCACAAGTCAGTGAACAGGTGTGCACCGTCCAATCACTCCCACAGCAGTTCAGCAAAACTTCAAATTGCACAAATCAGTGAAAACGTGTTCATCCAATCACTCCCACAGCAGTTCAGCAAAGCTTCACAGTGCACAAGTCAATGAACACGTGTGGCCCGGCCAATCACTCCCACAGCAGCCCGGTACAGCTTCACAGTGCACAAGTCAGTGAACAGGTGTGCCCCGGCCAATCACTCCCACAACAGCCCGGCACAGCTTCAAAGTGCACAAGTCAGTGAAAACGTGTGCCCAGGCCAATCACTCCCACAGAAGCCCGGCACAGCTTCACAGTGCACAAGTCAGTGAACATGTGTGCCCCGGCCAATCACTCCCACAGCAGCCCTGCACAGCTTCACAGTGCACAAGTCAGTGAACAGGTGTGCCCCAGCCTATGCCTCCCACAGCAGCCCTGCACAGCTTCACAGTGCACAAGTCAGTGAACAGGTGTGCCCCAGCCTATGCCTCCCACAGCAGCCCTGCACAGCTTCACAGTGCACAAGTCAGTGAACAGGGGTGCCCAGGCCAATCACTCCCACAGAAGCCCGGCACAACTTCACAGTGCACAAGTCAGTGAACAGCTCTGCCCCAGCCAATCACTCCCACAACAGCTCGGCAAAGCTTCACAGTGCACAGGTCAATGAACAGGAGTTCCCCGGCCAATCATTTCCACAGCAGCCCGCCACAGCTTCACAGTGCACAAGTCAGTGAACAGGTGTGCCGCGGCCAATCACTCCCACAGCAGCCCGGCACAGCTTCACAGTGCACAAGTCAGTGAACAGGTGTGCCGCAGCCAATCACTCCCACGGCAAACCGGTACTTCTGCTAGGATGCGCAGGTGATTCCATGTAACTGGCACTGCCATTTTACAGCACAGGGCTTTCAGTTGTTACAAAAAAGAAAGTATTCTGGGAGTTGTCTCTTAAATTATCAGTGATTTGCAGAATTAAAGCTAGAGCTGGAAAACTGTTGTCCGGCGACAGGGAGTTGCATGGTCTCGCTAACCTGTACTTTTCCTACACAAAGTGACCGTATACCCACCCAAGTGGTAACACCATGCTTCTAGATGCCTCCACCTTCAGTGCCCACAGCTATGGAACTCTCTGCTTCAGAACCTGCGTTCCTTGAAGGGGAAATTCCCAAACTACGTGAAGGGCGTAAGGGCGGTGAAGGCACGCGTGTTCCTATCCGCATAGAGGCAATGATGGGCTGGGGCCCTCACAACGTGTTCGGTACCTTCCCCGGGTCCACCTGCAACGTTGCTTCCACCAGGATCCATCCTGTCCTAAGAGAATGCGCCCCAATGGGCAGCTTCCCAGCTTGTGGTCAAAAGCACTGCATGGTCCCTGCTCCACAAGGTGAGCCCCACAGCGTGGGCAACCTTTCCCCCTCTAGTGTGCCCAGGGCAAGGTATTAGTCATTGGGCAGTGGGTTTCTCAAAGCATGAACATTTACTCACATGTGAGTGCATGCCTTCTGTGAATACAGCATGTCCTCACAGCTCCCTGGCCATGGAGTGTCTGATGGAACATGCAAAGGTCCGTAAACATCACCCTACCCTCAACAAGGATGCATTGAAGTTTTTTCAAAACTGGGGAGACGTGTAGATTTAGGAGGACCGACCACCAGCCGTGGCGCAGAGTTTTGGCCAACCTGTAGTCTCTTCAGATGGTGTTTAGGCAGGGCCAGTCATGTTGCATTACAGTAGTCCAGGAGGCCCATCACAGCACAGGCTCCCACAGGGCCTTTCATCTCAAAAGGTGTCAAAGGCATCACTTGTTTCAAGATTCTCAACTGACAAAAAAACCTGATCTACATGTGGCACTGACCTGCAGGTCTGGAGAAAGGGTGGCCACTATCTTGATCCCTAGGTTTTTAATAGAATCAACCGGGATGGGGAGTGCATCCTGACCCAGAGATTAAGGCCAAAGGTCTGCAGTCCAAATGGACCGAGCAGTAGGGGGCCCAACCACAAGAAACTCAGTGTTGTCTCCATTGAGTTTCTGCCAGTTTTGATTCATCCAAGCGCCAATATCTGCTCGACAACCTTGCAGGCGTGACGCAGCTTCCATAAGATGAAGCTCAACTCTGAGAATAAGGTGGGTGTCATCCGCATAAGCATAGGATTGGCCCCCCCATGATCCTGTATCAGATTGGATGTTGAAAAGCAAGGGAGAAATAGCAGATCCCTGAGGGACCTCAAAAGACAGGATAGTGGGAGCTGATCTAAACAGAGGGAGTGAAAGAGTTTGGGTCCGATCGCACAAAGAATACTTAAACCACTCAAGCGATGTACCAGTAACTGCAATCTCCTCGAGGCAGTGACATAAAATAGCATGATCAATAGTGTCAAACGCTGCGTAGAGGTACAAAAGGATTAGGAAACCTACACCATCGCATTTTCTGACTAAATCGTCAATAACTGACACCAACACAGCTTCGGTGCCCATAGTGGTACGAAATCCTGATTGCTAAGGGTGTAAGATAGAGGTCTCCTCAAAGAAAGTCTTCAACTGCGGTCTAACAACAGCCTCAAGCACTTTCATAAGAAACCTGAGGAGAGAAATGGGCTGTAAACGTACTGGGGAAGTAGGATTTAGGGTCTGTATCTTTAAATTAGATGCGATTCTGTCTTGTGAGAGGGGGGAGCTAACAGCAAAGGTTACCAAAGGGGAGTTGTCCACACTGATGTCCTTTAAGGCTTTGAGGAGAACGGTATCCAATGGGGACGAGGATCTCGGCTGAGAAATAATTCTAGAAACCTGCTCCTCAGAGGCAGAAGCAAAGGGCGATAAGCCTGGTTGGATTAGGGACCAAGAGGCAACCTAAGGGTGGAGGGCAGTGAGGTGAGCTCAATAGGAGCTGCTATATGTTTCCTAATAACAGTGAATTTCTCAATAAAGAAGTGGGCGGGGGAGTCACAGAGTCTCAGAAGGGATCACCGTGGAAGAGATCAGGCTGGAGTGGGTAGTTCCCGAAATACTGAAAACAGTGCGTTAGGTTACTTCAAATCTAGTGAAAGTCTGTGTAGTATTCAGTTTTGGCCGCTTTGAGTTTTCACTTTGATATTTCGGACGGCGAGCCTTCAGTGAGATTGTAATCTCGGCTCGATATTCGGAGCACCAATCGTGTTCTCCTTGTCTATATAATAGTTTTGCGGAGCGTAGATGGTCCCATAAACCATGGTGCAAATTTTTACCGTGTGGCGTTACCTGTTCTAAGAGGAACCAGTTTATCAGCTACAAGGGAAAAAAGTTTGAAGAATATCTAAATTATCAGACTCAGAGGTTGATAGAGACTGTTCTAAATGAGACCGGATATGAAATGACAAGACTGATGGATCTACTTTCCACCAGGGACGCGGCAGGGCATTCGGCGGTCTAGCCACCATAGGAAGAGAAGGCAGAATTTCAGAAAAAGGTATTAAAAAGTGACCTGACCAAACAACAGCCTAGCATGATTGTACGTTTGTTGTATTTTCAGCAGAAAAGACCCGGTCTAACGTGTGACCCTTGATGTCGGTGGGGCCCTTCACAAATTGCAACGGTTGTAGATCTGACAATGAGCTGATAGATCTAGAGCCATGGAGATCAGAAGGATCATCAGGCCACAGAAGGAAATCCCCCATTTACATCCCAGCGGCAGACCCAGATAGAAACACAGAGCAAAGTCACCACTGGAAGGCTGACACAGCCTTGCAGAATGCCCCCCGGCACTGAGATACATCAATCACCGGCAAATAATGGCCAAAGGGTGTGTGATTAGAGACTAGAGATTGACACCGGAAAACACAGACAGACCTGAAAACCTGAAGAAGGCGGAAATCTCTAAGAAGCGCAACGTGGAACTTATCGAAGGTGAAACCCACCGTCTCTATCACTGCACCACCGAAGAAGACACAAGAAGGCGCTACTTTGGAGACCTGGATGAGAAGATTACAAACTTCTCAAAACTAAAACCGAAACAGAAAATGCAAATATTTGGGTGGAAACAGTGAGAAGGTAGAAAACGCAGCAGAATACCCCTCAGTATGTCGTTTTATTTCTTTTTGTACTTTGTAAAAAAAAGTCATGATATTTGTGGCTAATGCACAATGAAAAATAAAAAATAAGGTAAGCAGAGCATAATTAACTTTCACATATTTCAACCACATGAATCAGACATTGAGACAGCAATCAAATGTATGTAAAATATGGCTACATCAGACACCACCCTTCTATATGTGAATTAATAATCAAGAAATATGTGGCGGAAAAGATTAGTCTGAGCTTTGGCATCAGTTCCTCTCTTTTCTTATGGAAATATTTTCTTTGTATTTGTGGGGGGTAATTATTCTGGCCCTAGCTCCAAAAAGCAGCCGAGCGCTGTACATCAGAGCTTAATTGGATTATACATTAGAGGGGACAAAGTTACAACAGGGCTATGTCACATTACAGTTAAGCAACAGGAGCAGTAATTTGGGAGTGAGGTGGAGTCAGCTGGGAATGGGATTTGGGGCGTTATATTTGTTTCTTATGTTTGTTTATTCATTTCTAATGCCCACCAAACCCAGAGTTATCAGGGCGCAGCATTAAGCAGGTGCAAGGCTTGAGTTACAGAGTTGCAGAATATGGGCAAGATTAAAACTTATATACAAGTAATGCATAGGAAAAGAAACATAAATACATCAGGCATGTGTCAAAGATACTTTGAGGGCATATACAGATACATCGACTGGGTAATGGTAGTATAGCCATCAAACCTAAAAATCTGTGAATTTGAGCAAATTCGTGTAGTTGCATCTAAACTTCGGGTACGGTTGATCTTCTCTGAGAGGGTGTGGCAGGGAGTCCCAGAGTTTGGCCGCTTTCACAGGAAAGCTGCAATCTCCAGCCTTAGCGAGCCTGAATCTGGGTATGATGACGCAGTTGGCATTACCAAGTCTTGTGGGTCTGGTGGATGTTTTCCTGTGTAGTCTATCCATGAGATAGCTGGGGGCAGCATTGTTTAGTGCCTTGTAGGTGAGGGATGTAGTTTTTAGAAGAATTTTATTTTGGGTCGATAGCTAGTTGTTTTGGCACCTGGTCGCTGAGATATGTGATCTTCTGGACACACCGAGTGCAGCTCTTAAGACGTTGCTTTGGAGGATTTGTATCCTGTGAATAATGGCTTTATTGGCACCGCTGTAGAGGGCATTACAATAATAGCCTAGGATCGTACAGTTGTCAATCGACAAGAAAGGTTTGCCAGTCCTGATAAGCTTACAAGTGTAGGCAGTGGCACAGCCCAATGATTTCACTTGTTTGTCAATGGAAAGGGTAGAGTCGAAGTAGAAGCCAAGGATCTTGACCTCGTTAGACACCTTAATGGGGTTCCCATCAATGGTGAATGATGAGTACTCCTGGTCTAATTTCTTGAGGTTGGTGTGGGTGCATGAAGAAAGCACTCCTTGAAGAGGAGGGTCTTGAGTACCTTTCTGAATTGCACAAGTGTGGGTCTGAGTCTAATATGTATGAGGTTCAACAGTCTAAGCATGTAGATTGGGAACGCCTGTTTTGTGTTATTTTTCTTTATTTTTTTTTTATTTTTTTTATTGTAATATTATAGTTTTTATTATCAAACTTTTTATTACACAACACAACAAAACCAATCAGATGCAGCACAGCAATAATGTCCTCCTAAATAGACATCAGGATTGCACCCCAGATTTCTCTGGGACCAATCTTTTCGCCATAACCTTTTCACAACGATTCGATGATCGGTAAAGTTTTTTCCAAAAAGTTTATCACCGCACAAGTTAGCTGAACATTATTACTGGTTAACATTCTAAACCACCATTCTTCCGAATTTCCATTGAGAGGCGCATATTTTCCTAACATCATTGAGCGCACATTTACTAGTGCTTCACATTCCGTAATTAAGTGTTTCAATGTTTCGTCAGATATTTTGCAAAATCTACAGATGTTATCTACTGTGTTTATGTCATGTCTTGTCCAAAGCACTTCCTTGGTGTGATAGACATTTAAACGTAGTCTCAGGAATTTATTCCGATGGTATCTAGATGGAAATTGCTTTAGATATTTAGGTAACTTATCCAAGCTATTTTCCGCGGTTCCTAGATCTAATGAGGTCTTCATCTTCCCACGGTCAGCTACATTCTGTATCCAACTCCATTGACGTAGTTTTTTTTTGGCTAGTTGTGGTGTCGCCATCACCAAATCCCACTTGATATCTGCAGTGTCAACAATGGTTTTAATTTTATCGACCCAACATTTTAGTAAGCCTACATACTGTTGTTGCGTGGTTGCTGACAAAATTCTGTAAGCCGGTGCTGGTTCCTTCAGATGCATTTTCCTTGCCGATGTAATTGACTTCCATAAAACCGTTGTATATAAGGAATCAAGGCCAAGTTCATGTCTGATGGCTTTAATTGAGACGAATGTGGGAAGCCTTAGTACACGTCTCCAAAACTTTCCCTCAAGAGTGTCCCAACAAAGCGCATTCAGGTTCCACCCAGCTTCTGACCCAAAAGTAATTGCTGGTACAACTTTCTGTTTAAAAAACGTCAACACTGGAGTTAATGTAAATTTTCCATAGTCAGCATGTATGCATGCTCCCTGAGCTCCAAAGCCGTCCATACGATTTCTTAGATCACACCACCACTCGCATTCTCTTATAGAGTTATTAAAGAGAATTCCTAAATATCGTATCGATGAAACTATTTCAATATTCTCCTGGGCAATTGTCCACTTGAATAATCGATCTTTTTTGGTTTGCACCTTGCCGACAATCAGAATCTTTGTTTTTTTTTCGTTTATTGTTAACTCGTTGACATCGCAGTATTCTTCGGATTTAACCAGGAGCCTTTGTAGGCCGATTTGTGTGCGGTCCACTAACACAATGTCGTCAGCATAAATTGCCCAACTCAGATGTTGCCCATTCACCTTTGGCGGAAAACATAACACTTCTTTGAGTCAAGTTGCAATATCTGAGATATATAGTTTGAACAATAGAGCCGCCAAAGGGCAGCCCTGTTTCACGCCTCTATTTGTGGGTATTTTGTTTGATAGCTTCCCTAGAACATTCATGCGTACGCGCATTGTAGTGTTCGAATGCAGGGCTATCACTGGATTTAGTAGTGCTAGAGGACAGTTCCACTTAGCTAGCTTATCCCATAATTTGACTCGATTTATTGAGTCAAAGGCCTGCCGCATATCAATAAAAGCCAGATAGAGCTTTGATTTATTCTTCAACGTTTCCAGTTTTAACAGATTTAGTATTAACAGATTCACCTCCGTACCCACACCTTTGGTAAAACCTGTTTGTCTACAGTCTAAAATCTTCGCGTCGGTGGCCCATCTGGTTAATTTACGCTGTATACACATAGCGAAAATTTTACCAATGGTGTCCAAAAGGGCAATCGGGCGGTAATTTGAAGGGTCGTCCCGACTGCCCTTCTTGAACACCGGGACTACAACAGCTGTTCTCCACGAATCTGGCACTTCTTTCACAATTGCAATCAGATCGAACAAATAGACAATGAAGCAAGACCAACTTTCTTTTTTTTCCTTCAGCATGATGTTTGTTATGCCGTCGGGTCCAGCAGCTCTTGAGTTTTTTAGATGGCCAATTACAGCAATGATGTCTTCCACCTTCTCGGTGACATCCCAAGCACCACTGCAATCGGCAGCTTGTATCAATGTGTCCGTTGATGTTACTCCAAATACTTTGGCAAAATGTTTTTCCCATTTTGACCTCGATATTCCATTTGACTGCGCATATTCTTGAGATAAAGTGCCATTGTTTAGGATCTTCCAAGTTTCTCTTGAGTTATGAGTCAAGATCAACTTTAGCATTTGTTCTCCTCTTTCTTGGTCTCTCAGAGAAGCAAAGGACTTCAACCAATTTCTGTATTTTGATTTTCTTTTTTTAATTTCCAAGGAAACATTCGTTCCATTTTGTCTCCTAAGCTGTCTAAGATCCCTTCGTAGAGATTTTTTTTCGTTATACACTGTACGGCTAAAGACATGCTTCCGATCCTTAAATTTTGATCCAGGTTTGTTTTTAAGACGAAATTCTGATAACAATGGAGCAAAATTTATTTTGCTTCTTGGAGATAAGTTTCCCATCTTAATGCCACAGTGGAATTTGGTTAGTTGTTCTGCATTAATTCTTAATCTATTTCCTCCATGATTGACTGTGACCGCGGTCTCGTATGTTACTTCAGGCGTGTACTTATCACACTTCCAAGTTAGATGTAATGGGTCGTGGTCACTGTTAGAGCACCTTTTGACTTCGAAGTCCTCAATGTCAGGCCACACATTGTTTGATATCCATATGTAGTCTAAAATTTTATGCCTATGGCCACAATGCCACGTGGACTTAGGCGGATTGTCACTTTTCGTCGACCCATTTAGCATTTCGCAGTCCCGGGTTTCCATGGCCGTCATCCATTTTAGTTTTCTCTCAGCATTAGGATCACCTAGGTCTTTTGTGACACTTTTTAGCAGTTGGTTCTCCTCCAACCATGAGCAATTTAGGTCGCCACATATGATGATCTGCAGGTTATAACTTATTAGAAGACTGTCATCGATGACTGCTGTTATTGCTTCCAAATATGCACTAGTTGAAATCATCTTCGGATTCCAATATGTGTTGATCAAAAGTAATTTCTTCGGGTTATCAAAGATGACAGGTTTGAATTCCATCAAAATACCTTGAACAAACAGGTTGGGCATGTATGTTTTCTTTATTTCCCATCCAAAGGAGTTATTCAGCATTATTAATAGCCCAGAGAAAGGACGGCCAAACTGATTTTTGCCTGCAGGATTGAGTAGTAAGGTATACCCATCTCTTACAGGTGAAGCACAGAGCCACATTTCTTGTAGGCACAGTGCAAAGATGTTATCCATACAAAACGGTGACTCCGACAACAAATGACTAAACCCGCGTGTGTTCCATGAGACCAGCTCACAAGTTACCTTTTCATTTTGCTGAACTAGTTACTTGTGACGACGTGCTACCAGATTTGCACCTTGTTTTAATTGTACATCATGTTTCGACTCTGTAGGCTGGATTTTGAATACCTCCTTTAAAATGTCTCTTCGCTTTTCGTTAGTTGTGCGGAGATCTTCGACTGATGCTGTACTCTCTGTCCTTTGTATGTTAGCATCTTCTTTCTGGTATGATACTTCAAATCCGTAGAAGAGGAGATCATCTTTCGCTGAAAGTAACGTTTTTTCAACTGCTTGTGATCGGATGTGTAGCAGTACCTGATCAGAACAGGTCTCTGAGAGATATTCGACTATTCTGATGTCTTCTGAAGAGATTGTACGTAGTGATGGAATTACATGAAGTAACCGCATTACATTACTTCTGTTTAGGTTCACTTCATTCCCATCAGGAAAGATATTTTCAATCCGTACTTTCCCACTCTGATTTTTCATCACAATCTTTTTATCGAAGTGCACTTTTGACTCTTGCCCTGGATGTTTTGACCTTTGCGCTTTCTTTTTTGCATTTTTGCAGTTCTAAATCTGGCCAGATTCGGGCTTCTTGTGGCGTGTTGGCCATAAGGCATGGTGAGCTTCCTAGTAAGGTAGGAGGCAGCTGTAAGGGGAGATACTGGAGATGTGTGGTGAAAGATAATAGAGATGTACGGACCCTTCATATGAAAGGCAGTAAATAGGACATGACATTACTTTCAGTGGAGGCAGTAAACTGAATGCAAAATACAGACAGCAAATAGCAATGCACATTAAGCACGTTTAAAATGATCCATTTTATGGTGAATGGGCCATCTGTCCAGTTTGCACTGAATACATATGTTAACCCAAATTAATCAACTAACACTTCCCAGTAATCAATAATTTACCTTTTAACAAAGTAGGGCAAAATGATCCAGATGACAGGTCTGTTTTCTCAGTGGACATTTAAACGTGCAGGCAGAGTGCATTGGCTGTGATTTCATTCAGAAGGTATTATTGTGTGCTTCAGGAAGCAATTGATACAAACATCCTTGGGAGGTGGTTTTTGGAGAGAACAAATGCCATGCTTCTAGAGAAATCAACTCGGGTGATATGTAGATGTCATGAGAAAGAGCACGATTTACTTTGAGTGACACAGCTAGGCTATAAATTTAGGAGACACATTAGGTGAGAGCATGTGTAGCTTTCTGTCCAGAGGAGAACAGAAGAGTGGATGTTGGCAGCCAGAGAGCAGAGTCATGCAGTGCAAGTCTTTCCATGAAGCTGGGGCCTTGAGCAGTGGGTGGTGAAAGCTGTGCAGAATTTGTGACACTCCCACTTGCATATAAACCACTTCAGAGAGGGGCCTTTCATGATAATTTGCCAGAAGTCTCCCAATTGAATGTAAGTATCTGTAAAATTGAGGAGCGTGCATTTATCTTTCCCATAAGTCAGTCAGGGTTATTTTTAAACAGTGTTTTTTTTTCTCTCTTCACATTTGTCAATGTTAAACTCTGAAGCGTAACAGGAAAAAAGGGAAAGTTGGCATGTTGTGCTTTTGTTTTCTGTTTCTTCTCTTAGACTGTATGTCCTGCCCACTGCATCAGGACTCAATGTCTGGGTAAGAGATATAATGCAAATGCTTTGTGATGAATACAGCCTTGCCATGTAATCTATGTAGAGGTGCTAATTTGTATTAATGTGTGTACCGCATAACCTGTTTTCAAACAATAGCGCATATAAAAATGAAAAGCATTTTTAAAACTTAATCAGTGGTGTTGCATTTTCTGTGCCTATGTGTATTCACTGACAAAGAGGGGAAATAAAAGGGAAGCGCCTCAGTGTATCAAAAGTGGTAAAACACTTTACCACGGGTGGTAAAATTTGAGGTAAAGTTTGGAAACCAGCTAGAAAGCTATAAAATGTATGATGCATGTGTGGCTTGTAATCATTGCTCGTAATGAAGAGTGTATTATGAACAAGTCTGTCCAGGACAGTAGTCCAGTTTCGTAGATAAGTGACTGGAATGACAGTTCACACTGTCAAGTTCCTGTAGATACAAAGTTCGCTATCTTGCCCTTACAGTTAACCCTAAATAGAATACAAGTTTCAGAGAGGAGTTTTGTCACATTATATAGGGCATTACCATAAACCCTCTGCGCCACCAAGTTACCACTATTTTACCACTATTTTCACCACGGTACTAAAAGACCACCAAATTATGTAATAGCCCTCTGACAAAATCCCTAACACAGCATGCAAGGTAGCAGGTTTATAAATGATGCAGCTGGTCTTGAAGGTGTTGTATGTGTTATGGTTTCAGGTATCTGACTGCCACGCTGGAAGGCATTAGCCGGGTTTATCAGAATGCTGTGAGGTCAGAGTGAAATGTGGTGTGTGTGAGACTGTGTGAGTTTTCTGAAAGTGACACAATTGGAGCTGGCTGGGTTTGGATTGCCAGCGGTCTGGTCTGTGTCTTCTACTTACCCAGTAAAGTCTTCTACTTACCCAATAAATGTTGACTTACCTTGGGTCTGTTCTTCTTGTGTCTGTTGTACCTGGGCCTTAAACTGCTTGTACATTGAGGCCTTCAGCCAGTGTTTTTTAGCACAACAGACCTACATCAGCGTGCTTGTAGGGGCAGCCAAGGTTGTATTGTACTGCATGGCATTTGCCAATGAATGTGCCCTCATATGTTGACTCTACTGGTTTTTGGAAGTTCCCTTCTTATTGAAATACAGGAACGCAGACTTTGCCCACCCGTGAGCATACAGGGTACCTCCTTTTCAAGGGAGCGAATGAAAGCGCGTATAACGTGCCTTCTCTAAGGGCATTGGCTCTAGGCAGATAGGCCATCAACTTGAGAAAACTTTTTAAGATGTGTTTTTTTCCTGCATGCCAATAAACTCCAATTCACTCGGGAGATGCTCATTGAGGGCTGATTTACTTACATTCTCGGTCCTGTAGTTTTGTATTTGGATAAAAGAAATCCAGGACTCCAAGTCCCAGAATGCAAAGTAAAAAACAAGGCCTGGACAAGCATTGCATGAATGATTTGGGGCATGTTGATACATATGCTACTATTTGAAAAGAAGTATTTTTAATCATTTGCAAAAGACGCATATGGAAGCGACCTCTCGTAACTTAGAAGAACGTTTGTTCAGGTCTGGAGCCGCCTGCGCAGAGATGCGTCTCTTCCCATTAGACAGCTTCAGCCATGAGAACGTAAGGTAGGGTCCACGTTTTTTATCCCATATTCCTATCTGTGTCCTAGTGCTGAAAACAATGCAGTAATTATTGTGGCACATCCTTATTACTGCACCAAGGTCATTCCTTTAAACAGGATGTGGTCATTGACAGGAAACCATTGAAGCAATTCTTTATTGGGTGTCACAGATTCATATTTATGCCACCTACCGATAGACGTAGGGAAGCACTGTGACCTATCTGAAGCTTATTGATACGTTTCTAATTGGGAGCACGCGACATAGGGCACTGTGGTAATCCAGGGCAGCACTGCTCATTGCAGCTGTTACAGCGGCATTGTATTCCACTAGTATACATGCCAGAATTACTTGCCAGTAATCTTCATTACTTCCTGTCATAGCCTTCTTCATTCAGGCCCTACCTACCCTAGCACTACTCCATAGATTTGCTGTGACATGAATGCTACAGATTGATAGGTAACTTTCTCTTCATACAGGTTGTAAAGCAATGATAACAACAAGTGAAGAAAGACCAAGCACTGCATAAAAAAGATTAGGCCTTCCTCTAGGTTGTTTAACAAGTAGCAGCATTGAAGAAACACCACACACTTCATGAAGAAGGCTAGGCCTTCCTCTATGTTGTTTAACATGTAGCAGCAGTGAAGAAAGACCAAACACTGCATAAAGAAGGTTAGGCCTTCCTCTATGTTGTTTAACATGTAGCAGCAGTGAAGAAAGACCAAACACTGCATAAAGAAGGTTAGGCCTTCCTCTATGTTGTTTAATATGTTGCAGCAGTGAAGAAATACCAAACACTGCATAAAGAAGGCTAGGCCTTCCTCTATGTTGTTTAACATGTAGTAGCAGATGGATGAGGACAAGGCTAACATTACCTCCTCATCCATCTTCTTTGTCACAGTCCTCAGGAAATGGGAGCATGCCTCCTGCTACAGACAACTGCTGCTACACGTTAAATAACATAGAGGTTGGCCTATCCTTCTGTATCCAGTTTTTGGTCTTACTTCGCTGCTGCTGCATGTTAAACCTTCCTCTGTGTTGTTTAACATGTAGCAGCAGTTGCCTGTGCCCAGAGCGGATGCTCCCATTTCCTGAGAACTGTGATAATGAAGATGGACGAGGATGTAATGTTAGTGTTCTTTTAAATTTTTCAGTTAATGAGGTTAAAGCCCCGACTAAAACATTCTCCTTGGAGGAACAGGACGCTGCACGTAATGTTATGTCATGTTATGTGGATTTATATCGCACACCGCTACCATCCAAGCGCAGTCTCCCTAAGCTCTTTATCATGGAGTGCAGCGTGATGGCTTTGTCATGTATTAGCATAGGCTACACACAGTTTGCTTTCTTGCTCCTTTCTTTCTTTGCTAGGATGAATATAATTGCTTTGCTCGTAGTTGCAGCCAGCAAACAGCATCTGTGTATGTATATGTTGAACAGGAACGACATGTGCAGGGTTACATATATGAGAGTTCATGATGGAACATGGAATCGTGTATTCAGCACTTTTGCAAAATCCTTTCCTTGACTCCCAGTACCTTCCTAGGCATCAGGTAAGGGTACAAAGGGTCATATTGTGCGCAACCAGTCCAGCACGTTGCCTCCCAGCCATACTATGTAGCCTAAATGCTACAGGCTAGTACTGAAACCTCGCCCCTCATTGAAAAACCATTGCCTTGCAACTAAATGAACAAATAGACCAAGCGCATCTATAACAGACTACCAGTCTGGGTTCAAGCATAGATGTGGCACCAAGATAGCAGTTGTGCAGGTCGTTGACGATGCCCTGCAACATTCTACGCCCTAACGCCATCTGCAAAAAGATTGTGGCATGAAGGTCAGCAGCAAAAGTCTCCCTGCCAATAGTCTTTTCTCTCTTTCTGTGCATATGCCCAAACTGGCATCTGCCCTTGGACGCCTGGATCTAGATTCGCTCGTTTAAAATCACTGTCTCTACCATCCTTTCCTCTTTTCTGCAATCACTGTCTCTACCATCCTTTCCTCTTTTCTGCAATCACTGTCTCTACCATCCTTTCCTCTTTTCTGCAATCACTGTCTCTGCCATCCTTTCCTCTTTTCTGCAATCACTGTCTCTACCATCCTTTCCTCTTTTCTGCAATCACTGTCTCTGCCATCCTTTCCTCTTTTCTGCAATCACTGTCTCTACCATCCTCTCATCTTTTCTGCAATCACTGTCTCTGCCATCCTTTCCTCTTTTCTGCAATCACTGTCTCTGCCATCCTCTCATCTTTTCTGCAATCACTGTCTCTGCCATCCTCTCATCTTTTCTGCAATCACTGTCTCTGCCATCCTCTCATCTTTTCTGCAATCACTGTCTCTGCCATCCTCTCATCTTTTCTGCAATCACTGTCTCTGCCATCCTCTCATCTTTTCTGCAATCACTGTCTCTGCCATCCTCTCATCTTTTCTGCAATCACTGTCTCTACCATCCTCTCATCTTTTCTGCAATCACTGTCTCTACCATCCTCTCATCCTTTCTGCAATCACTGTCTCTACCATCCTCTCATCTTTTCTGCAAGCTGGGCGTAACATTGCACATCATCTCCCCCTCTTGACTATCCACCTTGTCCCCCCTCACTGCACACTTCCCTTGCACGCTCTCCTGTCCACGCTCTCCATTTTGTCTCAGGAGGATAGCTAAGGGACAACGCGCTCACCTTGGAAGCAAAACGACTCAGAGCAACACAGGTTCGATTCCCGGGTCCACGCTTAGAAACCTCTGGGTACTAAGCGTGATATAAATAACCAATGATAAAAATAATATAAAAAAATAGCCATTCACCATCCCTTTCTGCTCCCTCGCAGCCCTGCCTGCTACTTCCCTTCCTTAGTCTTTTTTTCTGTGAAAATCTACTTTGGACTGTTATGGGTGTCACCTTCACCCCACTTTGTCCCCTCCTCCACCTGCCCATCCACATGTCCTACTGCTTACTGTGCACTTCACTTTTAAGGGTGTCCCCACTGCACTCATCTTCTCCTTCCTGTTCCACCCCACCCTCTCCGCTTGGCCTGCTGCCTCCACTCCCCACATGACATTGTCGATCCACATTCACATTGTAGGTACTCTAGCTGGTAATTTGTTCCCACAATGGCTATTGACCTAACTGTTTGTGCGCTCCCCTCAATCGGTCATGATATGATCTGATATGATATGATATTTTATTTGTATCGCGCTCGTACCCAAGTGTTTCAGAGCGCGACTAGGCAAGGGAGGGGAACAGGGGAGAATAAAACAACGATCTTACTAGGCCCAGTGACATTGAGAACGAGCAAGTGCATGGGAAAAGGAAAGGGGGAAAGTGCGTGGAAGGGAGAGAGTGGAAAGTGAGGAGCAGAGGAGAACAGATAAATAATAATAAATACAAATAAATAGATAATGGAGGCAATAAACAGTGGTAGTGCAGCCAGTAAGTGGCAAGTGCTGTGTTTACGGCAGCAGAACTGAGTAAGTCTGATAAGTGCAGAAAAAGAAAAAAAAGCGGGAGAGGGGGACTGTATGGGTACAGATACAGTCCCCAGTGCAAGGCGTTGCCAGGAGGCAGTACAGGAGTGTGGCATGGTGAGCAGGTACCTGGGCACAGGGGACAGAGGGGGGCCAGGTGCACAACACCATGATAGAGCAGATCAGCAGGGGAGAGGGGGAGCAAAGGCAGAAGCAAAGAGGAAGGTCTTGAGGTGCTTCCGGAATTGGAGATGGTTCTCCGCAAGTTTTAGAGTGGCAGGGAGGCTGTTCCAGAGGGAGGCCCCAGCCAAAGACAGAAATCTACCCCCAGCTTGTTTCTTTGAAAAACGACTGACCCTGAGGGAGTGAGAGGTAGAGGGGTGAAGAGCTTGAGAGGGAAGGTATTTGTGGAGGGATAGCTGAATGTATTTTGGACCCAGGCCTCAGAAAGCCTGTGGACAATGGAGAGGGTTTTGAATTTAATCCTTGCATCCACTGGGAGCCAATGGAGAGATTTCAGAGGTGGAGAGATACGATCCCAGGGCTTGAGGCCAAGGACAAGTCTTGCAGTCCTGTTCTGGATTAGTTGCAGAGGGCGGAGAGTTGAAGCAGGTAGATTTAGAAAAAGGCTGTTACAAAAGTCCAACCGAGAGAGAACCAGAGCTGGGGAGACAGTGAGCTTCTGGGGGAAGGAGAGGAAAGGCAGAATACCTCTGAGGAGGTGCAGTAGGAAGTTTGACTTTTTAGAGACCTCAGAGATGTGGGCGGAGAAGAAAGGTGTTGAGTCAAAGATGACCACGAGGTACTTAGCCTTGCAGGTGGGGGTAGGAGGAGGGCCAAGAGAGGCCAGCCAGAGAGAGCGAGGGGAATGGATGGTGAAGGTGTGCTGATGAGGAGGATCTCTGTCTTGCTGGCATTCAGACAAAGATCATTGGCGGCACACCAATCTTGAATGGCAGTTAGGCAATCAGAGATGGGAGAGGGAGAGGAGGTGGCCAAGGGCAGCCTGAAAATGAGTTGCGTGTCGTTAGCGTACCACTGGAAATTTGAGCAGAATATGGCAATGCAGTGTGCAGGTGTTGCCAGGTATTGGTTGAAAAGCCAGGGTGAGAGGTTAGACCCATGGGGAACACCACATGTAGAGAAGAAGATAGATGGTAGGAAAGACCCCAGTTGGACCTGGGAGGGTCGATCGGAGAGGAAGGAGGTGAGCCAGGCAAGAGCCTGATCAATGATACCCAGGTTATCACAGACACTGTTGAGCAGGATGGTATAGTTGACCGTGTCGAAGGCAGAAGAGAGATCGAGTAGGATGAGGACAGAGCAAATGTTAGAGTCAAGGTTGGAGAGCAGATCTTCACGGATGTTCAGGAGAGCAGTTTCCGTGCTCTGGCTGCTCTGAAGCCAGACTGGTGATCATGGAGACAGCCAACAGAATCAGAATGAAGGTTAAGCTGAGAGACGGCCAGCTTTTCCAGGAGTTTGCCCAGAAAAGGAGTAATGGAGATTGGACGATAGTTAGCCAGACAGGAAGGACCAGCTGTGGGTTTCTTGAGAGGAGGATGCCCAAGGGAGTGCTTCAGAGGGGAGGGGAAGGATCTTGAGGCAAAGGAGTGGTTGCAAAAATCAGCTAGGGCTGGAGCGAGGGTGTCAATGTGGTCCTTGATGGTTTTAGAGGAACAGGGATGAACCTGTTTTGACGAGGCTTTCATAGAACGGACTTGTCTAGCAACCTCATCAGGGGAGAAAAGAGGAAAGGAAGAGAAGGAGGGTGAGTGGGTGGTTAAAGGGGGATTAGCAAGCACAGACTAAGAGGGAATAGGAGGAGGAGGGGAGGGGAGGGGAGGGTAGACAGGATGGCCTGGTTATTTTTAGATAAAATGAGAGTCAAGGGCATTGCAGAGGGCCTGGGAGGCAGGAGGAGGGGTGGAGACTGCAATAGGGTTGGCCAGCTCCTTGCAGATTTTAAAGAGTTCATCCGCGTTGTTAGATGCCGCAGAGAGACGGGCTTGAATGTGGACTCTCTTCTTGGTGTGGACAGAGAGTCAGTATTGGTGGTCTGCCACACTAAAAATGGACTGTCTGAAGTGGGTGCCACTGTGAGGGGACTACTGGCAGCCTTAGGTCATACCTGCATGAACTAGCCAAATTACTATGGGTGCTAGAAGCTATCAACCTGTAGTCACTGGACGATAGTTCAGGGGCAACGTGCTCTCCTTGGAAACAAGACGACACGGAGCAACACAGGTTTGATCCCCGGGTCCAATCTCTGTGTATTAAGCGTATTGCGTATTATAAATAACCAATCATATATCATATGCTGTGCAGAGGTTTTCCACATCCCTTCTTTTGGTGGGAGTCAGTCTTTCATAGCAGTCTGCAGGTTTACTGTGCTGAGGATCTTTGGACTCGATACCGCCTTGTGTGTCACGTCATGGACAAAGGAGACCAATTGATTCTTACTCAGTCAACATCTCTGTAGGGTTTGAAATAGTTGACTATGCAAATATTCACACATTTCCCGCCATGTGGACATTTCCCGCCTCTCTGTCATACCGGCAGCAGCACAGATGGGAGATTCTGGACCCGAACGTTGTCCAATCGCATGCAGAGTCCTGCAAGGCTCCATTCCATTGCCAGTCATCTGGAGCTCTCCTCAATGATCCCGGGATCTCGCAGCACCAGGGATGCAGATGACACACAGTCACACCTCAATGGTTCCATTCCATTGCCAGTCATCTGGAGCCCTCCTCGATGATCATGGGATCGCGGAGCATCAGCGATTCAGATGTCACACAGTCACAACACAATGTCCACTGCATCGTAGACATCTCATGGCTGAAAAGCTGTCCAATGCTTATTAAATCCTGGATGCCAAGTACCTTTCGAAATCTCAACGCAACGTTAAATTAGAAGTGGTCCTCAGCAATCCAGCCAATCAAAACCTGTCCAATCATGATGATCCAATACGAGCCTCCAATGGTTCACCGCAAAACCAGCACCAAGCTCCAAATCATTAGGCTTCATTATAAGCTACAATCTCTCCTTCAGACATCACATGCCCAAAAAAGGCCCACACAGCAACTGATATTGCAATGCAAAACTAAAATCTTCTAACCACACTATGAGTTCTGGATTGACTGTGGGGATTGTACTCTTCTCTGCCATCCCCGCCACACCCCTTGCGCCAATCAATTGCTGGCATCATAAAATTCAAAAAAATCTCTCATACTCATTGGCTACCAATGTCACTCTGGTCACATATAAAACAGAATGTATGTCATAAAAGGTTGTGGCAGTTGAAGTGACGCCTTACCTATGCAAACAAAACCTGATATCTATGGAGGTCAGCGCAACTCCAGAAGCCGCAACTCACAGAGCTAGAAACCCAAAAATGTTGGAAGGAGGTTTAGCTTCAGCAGTGAAATGTCTCATCTAGATCCATCAAAGCGGTGCAGTTCAATAAGCAGCACTGACTCATGGCTCAAACCTTGGGACAGGTAGGCAATGTTTGGGTCAATGTAGCTTGGAAATGCTCAAAGTAGCTGAAAGTTGAGAGAGTGTCAAAGGCAGCTCTGTTGGGTTTTAGCAATGGCTCGAAGGATTTTGGAGCACTCAAAGCAGCTTGAAATGGTTTCAAATTGTAGAGACATCCAGTGGCAGCCTCTTTTGGTCTTTTCAGTGTTGTGGGGCCTTTCACTGATTCCCTGAGGAAAGGCAGGTCCGTCCTCTTTCCATCCCAACCAGAAAGGTTGGCAGGGACACTTCCAGGGTTGCCACTTCAGCAGGCAGAGTCCTGGGTAGCCCTGTCACTCAGCTGTCAGGCTTTACTCCATCAGGGAACCTCAAATGTCCCCCAGAAGCACTTAGGGTGATAATCTGCACCCTCCTTGGAGGCCCTAGTCTTTATACAATGGATGGGACTTTGGTCATCCTTTTTCCAACAAGGTTCCAGTGATATCTTCCTCAAGTGTTTCCAAGATTGTGCCAAGATGATTCTTAAAGATGATTCCTCAAAGGGCTTTCAAAGATGATTCTATTAAGGGCGGGTGGGTCTCACACCCTTATATTGTCAGTTTGCCACAGCAGAATCGTCCACTTCAAGCCTTCGGTAAAGAGCCAGTCCTCAATGCTGTAAAAAGGGTTATTCCTTGTGAGGCCATCTCCCAGAGTGCCTTGCCTGCAGGAAGTAATGGGGTCCTCATGAGGGAAGTGGGGCTTGAGCATATTCCAGATGGCATGCCCCTTACCTCACGTGTAATTCCTCTCGTAACCACACTATCCTTCCATGGCCCTCATGTTTGCCTCAGATCAAAAGCACTGCAGTAATTATCGCTCACATGTGACAGCCCCATTATGTTGCAGAGGCCACTTTGAAGCTCCCAGCTCCTGCCCCGTGCCGAGAGAAGGTATGCGCTGTTCTTCTGGGATAGGTGTCAATGCTTCACATCAAATGACAGAAGACATCCTGGCTAGGACCACCATATGTTGTGGGTGAAATTATTAGGGCCAGATGCAAATACATCAATGACTCTGCAGCTGCAGGTGACAGTGGAACCTGAATGGATTGCCACGTATGTCACCATATAAATTCAATCTATCTGTATTCTGACTTTTAAACAAAGTACTGGCACCAGACCAATGAGAATATGCAGTTGAAGGTATATGGTTACCAGCACTTCTATAGCAATCCCATGGCTGTTGGAGTTCATTTGATTACAACAGACTGCTGTAGGAAGGTACATTTGACTCTGTGTCTGCCATGTGACCAAGTCCCATTGCAGCTACTGGTGTGTCATTAGACAGTCTATCATATATGTGTTCACCATACCTTTCAGCAGGGGCAGGGAAAGTGACATCCATTGAGCAGAGCACATTTTCTGGGAGAGAAAACATGCATTACTTTACGTAGCAAAAATAAAGCTCAGGAGTGCACATTCTGGCCCACCCAGCAGGTGGCACCATGGCAACACTTGCCCTCCACCCCAGAAACAGGAGCATCAATAGAGATTATGACATTGAAAACTGGCTTATATTGTTCTTGGACAGACACAAAAAGGGAGATTTGATGTTAAAATGGCGTCAGCATGTTATCTATCCTGCTGGAAGGTACACTGTGCGTTCGTGTTTAGGACAATACTAGAAAGACCCTGAGCAGCAGAGACAAGGGTGTGTGTGTGCGTCCTCTCTTGGCAGCTAGTAGTTAGGGAGGATCTACATTAAGCCCCCTATCTGGCGTTGATCACTATAGCAGGGACGTCATTTCCACCAAAATGCCAGGGGTAGTGGAAGTGACATCACATGACCGTTGACCCAGATGGCATCACAGGAAGTGATGTCATTTGAACCTGCCCCGAGTGACATCACAGGAAATGATGGCACATTACCTTTCACTGCTTGATAAAACAGGAAGTGGCATGACATAGCATTGTTCCTCAAGAAACATATGGTTACGATATCACTATAATATGATATACATTTCACACAAGAATGGATCACCATATGTAGTGTTAATATCAGTGTGTATAGTCCCATATTATAAAATTACTATGAATGTAACCAGACGTCCAACACAAAAACCTGGACTATTGTAAATCACTCGGGCTAAATTGTAAACAGAAAGAGCATCTCAAAGAGGTGTAAACCCCAAAGAACAGACATCCAGTGCCTGACAAATGTCTGGCCACAGACTGGAAACAGAAAATGACCAATACATGTCCAATCAGAAAACAATGATCTGGAGGATTTCCCAGACCTGTGCCAGTGGTTAAGAATGAGTTGAAACCTTCCAGTCATCGCCTTTCTGTTTTGCTTATTTGGTAAGTTCCCACGGCTTTTGTTGTTAGATGGGGAGGGGAAGTGTGTGTTGCAGGTCATCCTGTCTTCAGGCCTCTGAAATGGGTCAGTGACAGTGGACAGTGAAAACACAAAAATCCCGCAAGCCAATCAATAAACCAGAGATTCAACTCCCCAAAATCCACTCAGCAATTATTTTCTCAATTGCACCAGGACGGCAGCTGAGCAAAAGCAATTTTTTCTAACACTTAAATTGAAAGAGCCCAAGTCTGAATTGTTTGCACTTCAGTTATCGAGAGCCATATAAGAAAGGCAAACTTTAAAGAAGGTCTGCCGAGACGGCAATTTGGCTGCACATTGTTAATTACAGAAGGCTTCCAGAAGGCAACCAAGCGCCCCTTGATCTCTGGAGAATATTAGCACACAGCCAGTGTGCCACGAAGAAGCCACGGACCGCAGATCACAGAAGCGGGCCGATGTATCAGTGCATTCTTATGCATGCCCTCCCATCAGCTCATGCAGCGATAGACTGTGCATGTCCCTGCGGGGGACACCGGAAGGACAACCCATTGCACAATGATGGTCAGAATGCCGCGTTTAGCTGGGAGGACTGTCCTCGCAAAACACACAGCTGTCATGGCTGTTGCAGCTTTTGCCACGTTTCCTGTACGTGACAATTGAAATGTCAAATAAAAGACTAAAAAATAATTCTTCTTGTTCGGTTGCTGTTAGTTGAAGGCTAAGTCAATAACGTATGGGTTACGCGCCCTAAAGATTGATGTGACTCTCTGCTGGAAAATTATAGGTTTTCTAAAGCCTGCTATTAGATCACTCTTTGAGAGGTGCAGCCAGGCCACCAGGGATGTCATTTAGGGGTTGCCAGGGGTCACACTTGCGACCCCTGTGGCCTCCCTTCATACCCCCCAAAAAAAGCATTCCTTTTCTTTTTTTGACAATTTGAAGTTCCTGAGTTGTGGCCAATGCAATGTGGCTATTTGACTTTCTGGAATTTCATAAAATAATTGCAAGGCTCATTAAAGGTCAATTTCAGGCACTCTTCAGGGGGCGAGTAACTGATTTAGTCTGTTCTTAAACACCTCAAATTCACAATGCAGACAAAATGCTCCAAAAAGCATTTAGAGTAGAATAAGCATCCATTTCGGACTATTATTTTGCTTTTCGCAAGTTGCAGTTATAGCATGTTTTTTTCTGCCATTACATATGGTGATCCATTCTTGTATGAAATGTCTATCACGTTACAGTAATATTGTAACCATATTTTTCATAGTGTACTTAGAAAGAATGCTCTGTGATGCCACTTCCTGTTTTGTCAAGGAGAAAATGGTTGTCTTCCATTGCTTCTTGTGATGTCACTTCGGGGTGGGGTCAATGACATCACTTCCTGTGGTGTCATCAGAGATCAAGGGTCATGTGATGTCACTTCCGCTACCCCTGGCATTTTGGTGAAACGACATCCCTGCAGGCCACCAGGCAAAAGCAGCAGTTTGGTGTGAACATTGGGCAAAGGCGGCCGCTAATGTCTGTGTACTTTTGCGGAAGGCGCCAGGCCTCTCCCCTTCTTCAAAATAATGAGGTTGCATCATTATCCCTGACCGTGCACTATTGCCAAGCGTTTTACATAACAGTACTGTAATACATAGCTCAACACCCTAAAGTGTTTGCATGATTGAAGAAAAACGGACAAAGTGACCACAAGCAAGCAACGTGGATGACATGCATCATAAAAAAGGCACTAGAAACCAAGGGCCTCATTATGGGGGTTAACAGCGCTGATAGAGCTGCCGACGCCGTTAACCCCCTACCGTCTCATGACGAGGTCTGCTCGCAGGTCCCGCTAAGGACGCCTGGTAATACCCGCGAGCAGGCCTAGGAACATTATTTAAATCTATTCATAAAGGCATCTCTTGTTGGCATCTATTGGGCAGCCTCTTGACCAACCATTAATTAGAGGCCTGGCCTCTTGGATCCGCCTAGTGCTGTCCCCCTCACTCCCCTGTCTCCCTTCTTTGATCCCACAGCTGATGTAAGCCACTCCTATTGTTAACAAAGGCAAGCAAGCCCCAAACCCCACATTTCCCATCACATATTATAAGAAAGCATTGGTATGAGCTGCCAGGGCGCATCTATGCTAAACACTTTACATTGCCAGTTGCTAGTACCGCTAAGGGCTCGACTAATCACTGGCGATCTGTACGTCTTCGCAGTAACAGCGCTTTTAATTAAATGTAATACCCGAGCACATGTTAATGGAGAGTTACATGGTCCAGGAAGAATAAATGGAGTATGCCTGTGACATTGACGCCTTTTAAATAAGATTGAATGTTTATGATCACTGTTGAATTCTTATGATCACTGTTACTCCGCGACCATCTCGATCATCCTCTCCCGCGTAGACTATGCAAACTGCCTTTACCTAGGCGCACCAGCGTTTCAGCTAAGGAAACTGTAAAGAATCCAAAACGCTGCAGCACGCCTGCTCATTAACCTACCTTCCAGAGAACACATCAGCCCTACACTGAGAGTCCTCCATTGGCTCCCTATTGGTCGACGAGCTACCTTTAAAGCCACGTTCATCACTCACCGGGGCATACACAACACCGGCCCGGAATTGCTTCAAGCCAAAATCACCGGCTACCACCCATCAAGGACTGTCAGATCTTACACAGCATCTCTCCTATTGGTCCCACATTACAACTCCTCCAGACTGAGCAGATCCTCTTTCTCCGTCCAAGTGCTGATCATCCGGAAATCCCACATAAGCAATATTGACAATCACCTGGCATTCGGAAAGGACCCCAAAACCTGGCTTTTCCCTCCCTTCTCTTGAAACCCTCCCTCACTCTACACTCTCGTTAGGCACACAGAAACGCTGACCCAAACACAACAACACTCCTATCTACCAATATCCCACGGATGCAGCAGCGTTCGCAGCAGCACTCCGGGACAAACTTTCGTCCTCCAGAAAAACACAACAGCACTCCTACCCACCAATGCCACATGGATGCTGGCAGCTTTCGCAAAGGCACACTGTAACAAACTATCACCCGCTCCTATTCCCCGTCTCCATCCCTAACCCCACCTTTCCTCCAGGCCCTCACCCACTGCTTAGACTTTTGTTCGAGGTAGATCACGAATAGCAAGACCACTCAATTGCATTAGACCAAGAAAAAGAACACTTCAGTCGAACTCCATCCAAGCATATGGTACGTATGCCTTGCATCATGTCTGTGGACACAGGCCACAGGCATGGCACCCTAGAATGCAGCTATGGCTATGCTATTCCGGTCTAGCAGCACAGATACCCATTCACACTGAAATCCCTGATGTACCTCAACACCTCTACCATTAGTGTACAGCGACAACCAGCAAAATAAAATTTGGTCTAGCTGGGCACACATCAAATCTTCAGCCATAGCACTCTATCCTAAACCACCAACAGCGAACACCCATGTGCCTGACCTGCGGGCTGCTTACTGGCACTTTGCCAGCCCACATAAGTCTGAGCCTGGCAAAAAGGCACACAAGCTTCTTTTAATTGAACATCTTAGAACCTCATACACATGGGGCCTCATTACACGGTAGGCGGTGGACCTCGGCGCAATTAGCGCCATGGTTCATGCCGGTAAAATACTGGCACCGCCTTGGTGGAAAGGGGAATTACCGGCCCATTCCAAGGTCGGAGGGGCAGTAATCCCCCCTTCCACCATTGCCCTTCCCCATTCCCATTTTTGCCCCATAGGGCATAATGGGAATGGTGAAGGCGCTAATTACGGCACCGCAAAATGCGGTACCGTAATTAGCTCCCTGGGTCCCTTTGCGGGTTGATTTTTAACGCCTGCAAAAAGCAGGCGTTAAAATCCCCAACCCGCAAAGGGACCTCGTAGTAAGGCGGTAAGGATTTACCGGTACCGGTAAAATACCAGTACCGGTAAATCCTTACCGCCTACCGTGTAATGAGGCCCATGGACTGAGGTCACTGAGGGTGTTCCAACCACAAAGTGCATTTAGGCTATACAAATGGGGAAAGGGTGCTATATAAATAACCAATACAATACAATACAACTTTGCTGTGTGCTAAGATTTGCAGAAAATAGCCATAAAATTACCAGCTTTTGCTTTTTTGTTGTATCGAGACACGGGATATGATGTGCACACCCTCACAGAGCCCTGGATGGCTGTTTTCTTGTTCTGTCTCTTCATAGACAGGCACGCACCGGCCCGTCGGTTCAGTGGATGGTGTGAATAGGGACAGCTAGAATTGTGTGCTGTCTCTACTTTGTCTGATCTCGATACCAGACTGCAGTGTCCCATTACAGTTAGTAGTATATGAATAACCTTGTCTGTCTTTTTTGATAACTTTGTGTAGGTAGTTCTGTACTTTGGGTGGTACAGTACATTATTAGACAGGCCCCACTGACCTTAGAAATAGGTGCACGCAAGTATCTACTAGCATTTTCGCATGCCACATTTTTGCCCTCACCTTCCCGTTTCCTTAATCTCCACTGCCGTTGTGGCGGTTATGTCCCCGCAAGTGGGCAGTGGAGAGACGGCTGGTGGCGATGGATCCTCAGTCATCTTATTTTTGAACGTGTGCCCCCTCTCTCCTCCATTGTCTGCTCCGTCATATACTGGCTAGTCCAGCCAGAATTTTCCGTTCTTTGGCCTCGCCCTTGACTTGCCACGCACCCACCCAGCTTCTGATAAGTGCTGATGAAGGCAATGATGGCTGCTGCCGCTGGGCTGGCCGTGCCAACCAGTGAAGTTCTTAAGCTCTAGTTGAAGGCACTCACTGTACTCGGATCTCTCAAATCAAGATAGCAGGTTGTCACTGATTGTCAATGCCCAACACAACAGCAACCAAAGGTGAGCGAGAAGCACAGGGCCACAAAGTGCTCCGTTATGCATCTGTACTGTTGTATACATCTGTAAAGTGCTCCGTTATGTATCTGTATTGTTGTATACCTCTGTAAAGAGCTTTGTTGCTTCTCAAAGACAGATCCGTGCTCAATAAATACCATAATAATCTATAATGCCTCTGCTTAGTGCACAAGCAACCAAATACAAGTTAGGCGAGGCTACAATCTGCCTTCTGAGATGCTCGTCCAATGAAATTAATACATGATGGACTCCCAGGCAATTTCCGGTCACTTCCCCCTTTGATCGCAGTGCACGTAGCAGAATGATCATTACATGGATGCCATTGTAGAAGCCGACCTCTGGTGTGAATGTTCTCCATCCAGAAATGGACTGAGATAGACGTGCACCCCTCCTGGCAATAGCCTCCGTCCCTTATGCAGAACATATTGAGGGCCATTGCAACACCAAGCAACCAACCGGGAGTGAAAACCAGGTGGACAGCAGTCACCAAGAAAGCCCACATAGCCTGAGGGTGGCTGGTGTTGCCACCATAGCCATCAACCAACTGATGTCCATCCTGAAACCTGAATCTATGACAAACAACCATGAGAAACAAATGTAGGAACTAGTCAAGACTAGAGGGGCATGCGAGGAAGTATGAACCACCCCTATTTCACTACATCGAAGGAGTGGCCAAATACAAGCAGGATGCCGTGACCCAAAAGAATTGTTGGTATTAAAACAAAGGTAGGGAGGTTTTTACCCTCTGTAGGATGCATGCTGGGAGAGTTAATGAGCGACAATGTCCAGACAGTCTTAAAACAGTGGATGAGCTCCACCAAGCAATTGAAACCTACAGGCGGCTAATGTCCAGGGCACAGACGCATTCAGACCATACAGGCTCAATTCTATTTGGCCAATGAACCCCATTTGTGTGTTAGGTTCACTACAGTGTCATTAGTCAATAATGACACCCCCTATGGTAGCTGTGAGGGATGCTACTTTGCCTCCAGTCTCCAGCTCTGCCCAGGCTCTCCCCAATCCACAATTCCCTTTCTGGATTGTGGACTTTTTGAAATATGGGCATCATTACGAGTTGGGCAGTATTCTGGCAGTAAATTCGCCGGAATACTGCCCAATGGAATTACCTTTACAACCTCCTGGCCCGGTGGATTTACTGCCGGAATACAAGTGGTGGAGGCGGTGTTAGTCCCCATTAATTGGGAATCCATAGGACTCCATTGGGGATTTCAGCTGAATTACTGCCGTCGGAAATACTTCTGCGGTAATTCCACCGATTTTGCCGATTGTACTGCATAAAGTGGGAGGATTTACCTTCAGCATGATGCTGGCGCTAAATCCCCCACTCCAGGGTCAAACATGTAGTATGGTGGAGTGGGAAAAGTAGTGGTAATTCCCTTACTGCCACTTTTTTCCTCCACCTCCATACATGTAATGAGCCCCTATCTTCTCTCTTATCTGCCATCACTTTTACACCACATTTTCAGTCATAACATCTGCATTTCACCTTCACGTGTCTTTGCCACAATACCACTTTGTGCCTCCCAACTACTCTCGAATGCAGAACCTGTCCTTCCTGGCCCATCACTCTTGGTGTTCCTTTCCTGCACCCCAAACCGGATGGCAAGCTTCAGATATGAGAGCAAGGTTATAGATTTAGGAGCAGATTCATGGAATTATTTGCATGGAAAATTGGGTATTTGCACGCCTTTCTGCCTGCAAAACCACGTTAGTCGATTAATGGGATTCACTGCGCAGCACTTTTTCTTAGCTTGTGGGGACTTTGCGCAGGCTCAGCGTGTCTCTGCGAACAGTCGAGTGCCTTGCGTGAGACACCAACACGGAGCGTTGGAGAGGCCTGCGCTGAGAGCAGAGTAGTGGGCGGAACTCGGAAAATGAGGAGGAACAAGGGAAAAAGTGGGCGTTACGAGGGACGGGCCGCAGGCAGTCCATAGCACGCCCACTACTGCGTGGAACAATACGTATTCTTGGATCCGAGCGCGCAGCCTCTCAGCGGGGAAATGCCCACGCAAATCCCTCCATCTCTACGCCACCCGAAGGCAGGCATAAGTACACTTGTGCATTGGAATTGCAGCACAGACATGGGTTTGCATGTCAGATTTAGGGGTGCGTGTACACAGCCGCGGACCCGATTGGAATTATGGGTGTGTGTACACAGTGTAGTGTGGTGCAGGAATAGTTTACGAGGGTTTGCACGCACATTTTCTCTGTTTCAACCGAATTACGATACAACGTATCCATGTTCTTGGGGTGCCGGTAACCGTTATGAGGGACCCTGTGCAGGGTCTCCGAGATGCAGGCCTGCTTGCACAGGACCCCACGCAATGTTTGAAGGGTGCGTGTATCTGCACCCGGGGGAGCACGCAAAAGTAGCTGTTCTGGCTGTTTTTACTTTGTGTGGGGGCGTGTCGGGGGCATTGTGTCCACGACGTGCTTATACTGTTGGTTTGTGCAGATAATTCCATGAATACGCAGGGCAAGCTTTTTTTATTCTGTGTGCATGCTCGAACAGTGACGTTCTTGGCGAGCAACCTTTGCGTGACAAATGTGCACTTTTCCATGTATTGGCACTTAAGTCACATTAGAAAAAAGGCTGTCAAAGACTAATTTTGAGGAACCTTGAATCACACTCTTTTCCCATAATCACTACATATTGCAAAATCTTTATAGTCCCAGAGGAGAACATCTAATGAATTTAGGTGTCATCAGAGTCTTCATTTTCCACAGTTAGTAACTTGTCCTCCGCCATCAGGTTTACTCTGAACCAGTCCTACCTCTTCCAGCCAACAGTCATATGTGCTGGGGATTGTAGGCTCATATTTACAATCTAAAAAAGGCAAACTACAATTCCCAACATGCAAAGTGCAATGGGCTAAAAACCAGAGGTGGATAAGATGACATGGGGCAAGTTGAGTATTCAGAGGATTGGAGAGACCTTCACCAATCAACAGTCTCTATGTGCATTAATAATCTGTGGTGAAAATGAAATTTGCTGCATATTTAATTCAAATTCCTAATCAATTTTATCTACAGACATCTGGGACATATATGGGTGCCAAAATGGCACCACATGTGCAATTTATTTTATGTATCAACCAGAGCATTATAATATATGGAATAATTCACAATGGGAGTCTTGACCTAAAACGTGGGGGTGCTATATAGCTGATGTGTTCATCATATGGCCTGGGGGCCTATTGCATATCCACAAATATTTAGAAAATATGAAGGGTATTGCAATATTCAATTTTCTGACACATCACTACAGATACATGATATTTGAAACTTACGGACAAGGATAATTAGTTATGTAGGTTGTTTTCAACCATCGGGAACCCTAAGTTGTTGTCCGTACAGTGAATTAGTATGAGTGAAGAGAATTGTGAGTGATGAAAGTGAACTCAAGAACCAGTGAGAATTAATGAAACAATGTTTCATTCAACAAGGATATTCCGCAGAACAATCGCAAACCGCTGGTGATAAGATAAAGCTACGGAGGCGCCGCGCAGGAGAGTGGCTGTCTGCACGCATGGTTAATTGCTTTCATACCTAAATTCTCTCTCGCAAAGCAAAATATAAAAAAGGACGTTGTTTTGGATGAAATAGAAACATTTTGAATACAGTCAAAAGTGTTGATAAATATTGAAAGATGTGCTGGATTTTCCAAATGAACAATGTAGACATAGGGGTAATTCGTTTTTAAATGTATTTCATGTGTATCTTTAAGTCAGACTTACATTGTGTATCCAGAACAGGAACGTTCCCTCTCTTGACTGCAAATGATCACAAAGTAAAAATACCATCCCATCTCAGGAGATACAAAAATTAAACTAACTTTAATCGTTCAAGTGGATTTATAGTGTCGGCTCCCCATGTGGGAAATACGAAGTTCGTCAAACTACCCGCAAGGTGAAAACACAATGCATAATCATCAGTCCAATATCAAACCTGACCATCAAAAAACCCCTCTTGCGAGACATTTCAATGAATTCAGGCACATCCTTAACCAAATGCATTCACACGTAGTGGAGGTATTGGCCTGACCTAAGTGAGGTGGCAGTAAGTTACATTGCGTTTCCAGAGAGAGTGTTTCTGGATTGATACATTGGTTTCATTATTTGCTCATGAATGGCGAATGTAATTAACAATGCGTGATTGTACAGGTACAATGCATCAGGAATACTTGTAAAATAGCATATAGAGATCGTTATTGTCCTCCTCTCAGCCAATCAGAATGTTGAGAGTGCAGTGAATAATACTGGTATTGACTTCACCCTGAACGTTCTGTTTTCAAAAGTTGGAGTTTCGGTGATGAATTAAAAATGTTAATTTAACGTGAGAAAAGTAGATAGATAAACTGATTAGTAAATTAAATGTGTTTTTATTTTGTAGTATTTAAATAAGTTTCTCTTCATAAGTCAAGCATTTAAATTGCAATTTTGGTTATAATGGAGCGGATTTACCATAGGTATGCATTAGGAGTCACACAAACGTAAACAATTTCTTTATAAGAAATAGATAGAATTTTCCAATGTTATGGCTTTCTCTTTACCTTGTTAAATAGGATGTTGCAGCTAAAAAAGACCTCCCGGAGTGTAAGTTACGAAAACATCTTGCCATTTCATAGTTGTTTCCGTGTCTACTTCACGTGCTTCCACAATGTGCTAATAGTCTTATTGACTTTGGGTATCCCATTTTATGGCCTGAACCGAAATTGGTGGCAGGTCATGTTAGGAAAGATTTCCATTTATGTGTAATTTTTCCTCCAGTTGTGTTCCCCCCCCAACTTTTTGCTGATGTTAACACCATACTCTGACTTTGCTAGGGGGGCACAGCCTTCTGGGGCACTCCTCTGGGCTTTTTCCGCTCACTTTTTATGGGGAAACTGACATGCCCTTAAGACAGTCATTACTGGGAGACTTTGTTTCCCTTAGTCCTTTTCCAATGTTGCAACTTTTCTGCAACATGTAACCAGTGTGCAATGTACCTTCCAGTACAGCACACTTGGGTCTCTTAGTCATTTCCAAAGGCCCTAGATACTCTCAAAGGATTTTTTAGGAGATGTGCAGATCTGTCACAGACAGGGCTAGTGGCATTTTATCTTTTCATGTACTTTTAACCCTTTCCTACCAGGTAAGCCGCGATTACCGTGTTTGGCATGAATAGGTGGCCTGGCTCCAAAATGGCCATGCCTTGAGGTTCTTTGACCTGTCCTTTGGCCATCTTGTCCCTTCCCCTTCCCCAGGTCGTGCCGTCCCGGGGCAGTCCTTATTTGGTCATGCATTTTCCCACGAAACACCAAGATTTCCCGATGTGGTCTGGGGTGTCTGTCCCCAATACACATCCTGGGTGCCGGAGAGCCTGGAGTACTGTGAATGACTGGGACCACCGTGGTCCATGATTGGTCTACGTCTGGGATCACTTTATGTGAGCTGATCTCTCATTGGGTCCTCTTTGTTTTGGCGCGAAGGAGATTCTGGATAAGAGGAGGCCCCAAACAACCATATCATGTTGATCTCTGGAGTTCTCACTGAACAAAGGATATAATCCAAGTAACCTGAAGCTAAGAAGCCGAGTCGAGGAACCGCTGGTGACACGCTGGAAGGTTTGGCACCCTGAGCCTGCTGTCGACCCGTGAGACCCCTCTGCATCTGGTCATCCTAGAAGGTCTGCGAAGATGCTTTGACCCATTGGAATAGTGGGACTAACTATTCTTGGCACCTTCATCAAACCCTGCAAGTAAGGCTTCTCGGAAGTGTTGCTGGGCCAACCAGTGGGCTGACCAGTTTACGCAGGACCTTTGCTCTGTCTCTGCCGCCATTTCGAGGAGTGCCTCGAAACTTGGTATACTACTAGCTCTGTGTTCACGGCACCGTCACACCGAATTTCGTATACTTGGCATTCCCAGGTCTGAAGTGAGACGAGTGCGCCTGAACCGGAGCACACACGGTTACTGTGTCGCCCAGTCGTGGTGACGATCTTTGCAGGTGCGCTGCATTTATGCCCCTCTTGCCCCTCAAGCCTGCTGCAGTGAAACTGGCCTGATCCATCCAGGAGCGGAGAAATCGCTGCTGTCCCGTTTGGGAATCATCGCTGTATCCTTGTTGCTGAAAGCCGCAGAGCTGTTATATTGCCTCATTTGAACCAGCAACCGAAGAGGACTTGACTGGCAATGTTTGGTCCGGAGTGCGCCGGGATTCAGTGAGTAATCACAACCCTAGCTGGTGGCCCCTACTGCCTCCACCCATTTTTATGCATCAGTGGCCCCTGGGGGCCCCTCTCCTTTCCACTGCTAATGCAAACTAGTGAACTATTCCCAACTCTTGGAATCGACTCTGCCCTCAAGTGTAGTGGGAACCTATTCTTCATCACCTCACCCACCTTCCTGAGCTGCTAGAGACCCCTGAAGAGACCCCGTTTTGACCATTGGAATTACCGCGTGCGCTTGCATTGCATGTACTGTAGAGCATTAGGCTCCACTCTTCTTATGGTCCAGACTGCCTCTTAGCTAGGAGTGTGTTGGATGCAGAAGGGGACTAAAGACTACTTGCAGTGCCTGTTTCCTTCCCTTTTAGGTTGTGGACTCATTTTGTGCATTAATCATTATTCCCCACTGGTCTTGTATGTATTTTATATTGATAGGATTGTGCTGGTTTGATAGTGTTGCAGTGATTCTTTTACTGTGTGTTGAAGTCACAAAGGCCTTTTAATAAATGCGTTTATATTTTTTATATACACCTGTCTGGAGTAATTTGTAAGTGTCCTTTACTCTGTGTGCTCATTGAGGTCTTTCCGTCACCCTCACCCCTCTTGAAACTTAGTCTTGACCGCCTGCCATAGTTACCCTGATTGGTCTGGCTTGTCCACAAGGTTACCCTGTTCCAAGAAACTAGGCTGGTCTTCTGAACATCTGCCCCTCCAAGTCAGAGTTCAGAAATCCATCTTAACAGGTCATTAGCCATTATCCCTCAGTTTCTAACTCTATAATAGATACCGTTGGCATATTTGTAACGTTGCATGTCATTGAGATGTTCTTTCATTTTAGAGTGTGATATACACAAGTAGTTGTCTGTAAATCCATGCAAGTGCATTATTATTTGCCGAGTTGGAATATCTGACAATTGACGGCTCTAAGTAGCTTAGTAGCAATTTTCTGGAAGGGAGTCCGTGGGTAGTTATAATTTTTAATCTGCACTCTAGCAGTTTTTCATAATTGCTCAGAGAAACACCCAAGAACTTTTTTTCCTTTTGAATGTACATTCTTGTTATCGGTTGGCCGGTTCATGCAGAGTGTTTTCAGCAGCGAGTGCGAGAGATGGGAGGATGCGGGGTAAGGAACTGGAGAGGTTCTCTTTAATGTTGTTGCAGTTCCCGATTACAGGAAGTAATGAGTATTCATAGATCATGCGCGTGTATTTTATGATTATTCAACAAAGGTAGCAGGCGCCCCTCTCTCGGAAGAACAAGGCATGATAACCTGTTCAGTGGTGGTAAACCACATTGAGAGTTCGCAGCCATCTGCTTTTTGCTCACTGTACCTTTCACAGATGGGAAATATCCATTTGCATATCAGTCTTTGTCCCGCCCACATGGGCTGTCCAGCACCGAAATGCTATGGCAATTCCTCTCTGAACAAGAGTACCACCAGCAACCCCATACACGTGTTTCAGCCTTGTTGGGCATTATCAGTGAGGTGAAGCTGAGCCTCTCTAAGCACAGTGAGCAGGGAGTCCACGTCTGGTTGCCCCCAGGTAACCTAGGGTGACCAACCCCAAGTTCCTTCAAATAATTCAACAAAGGTAGCTTTCTGGAGAGGAGCGCCTGCTACCTTTTTTGATGTATTTTATGATTACCCTTGATTGCTTAGTGGAAGAATAGTGGAGGAATGGAGATGCTTCTGGAGCTTTCGCAGGGAGGGTTCTAGAACACCCTCTAAATTGGATAAGCAAGTGTACAAACATCAATGATGAGCCACTATTGAAATTCTCAAATGGTGTGAGTTAGATTTTTTGATGAATCTCAGAACACATTAGTAAATGTATGTCTGAAGGTTTCTTGACACTATGCATTGCTGTTCTGAAGGAAGTCTAATTTATACATTATCTGGACACTTATTCTAGATCAATAAACCCCTTCCTTGTGGTGCCCGCTACCCAGATGCCTTGAGCAAAGGGCGGACAGAGATATGGGCCGGACAATGCATGAACACAACAAAAATCATAACCACATGCATGTCGTACTCTAGCACACTGGCCCTCATTACGACCCTGGCGGATTTTTTCCGCCATCGACGGACTTTCCGGCCATGGCGCAAAGTCCCTTTACGCCATGGCGGATGGCGGACTTACCGCCCCATTCCGAGGTCGGCGGGGCGGTAAGTCCCCATTGACCCATTTACCCTTCCCCATTCCCATTTCGGCCCCATAGGGCTCAATGGGAGTGGGGAAGGAGTTAATTACGCCACCGTAAAATACGGTGGCGTAATTAACACCAAGGTCCCAGAGCGCCATGGATTTTTCCGCCCGCAAAAAGCGGGCGGAAAAATGACCATGGCGCTCCAGGAACTCGTAGTTGGCGGTAAGGGGTCCGCGCAGCTAACGCTGGCGCAGACCCCTTAGCGCCAGGGTCGTAATGAGGCTTCTGCCACTTAAACAACTATTCCCATACACAGGCATTCTCCTCAACTGCCACTCTGCTCCAGCCCACACTCATGATATCTATGACCTCATCTCCTCACACCCTGATATGCTCTTCCTCACAGAGACATGGCTGAAACCGTACCTTACATATAGCACCTCGACATTCCTTCCCCGTGCATAGCGCCTAGATGCCTTAGCGTTAAGTGCGCTATCTATAAATGCAAAAATAAATTAATTAATTAATAACTAAATCACCACGGAGAATGTCAGCAGAAAACATGCATTGACATCATCATAAAATACAATGGGCATCATGACGAGTATGGAGGTAGCCATGCCACTTTTAGCAGCATGGCTACCCCCATACAGGGTACCGGGTCTGGGTTCATGGAATGAGGAATTACCGGGCTATTCCGACCTTGGAGGGTCCGGTAATTCCCTTTCCTGGAACCCGAACCTGGTACATCCCCATTCCCATTTGAGCCCCCATAGGGCTCAATGGGAATGGGGAGGATGCTAACAACGGGCCTGTTAATGACGGGCCCGTTGTTAGCATGCTGGTCTGCTCTCAGGTCCCGCTAAGGACGTCTGGTAAAATCAGGCGTCCTTTGCGGACCCGCGAGCAGACCTCGTAATGAGGCGGTTGGGGGTTAACGGCGCTGGCAGCTCTACCGGTGCCGTTAACCACCTGCCACCTTCCTCGTAATGAGGCCCACTGACTCCTTCACACTCAACAACCCCACTCGGCCTCCTTACACTGCCTTTGATGCCCCCTACCGCAGTTGCTGACCTCCATCACTGTCACTCCCCACAATTATCCAACTCATTTACTGCCACAACAAACAATCCCAACTTCCACTCTGACTGGTCGACATCACTACAAAAAAATACAGCCTACCCTGAACCAACATCTAACTTTGAGATTTCAACCTAAATCGTCCTCCAGACAATAACCACATACGTAACAACATCTACACAAACCTCACACAACACATGATCTGCCCCGCACACATAGCTTCCAATATACTCAACCACGTGCTTTTCTGCAAATATTCAGTGTTGGTGAAAAATCGAATCAGTGTGTCATGGTCAGGACACTTAGCTATTCTCTTGAGATTCACTTTACTTCACGGCATGCCCCATCTGCCACACACCCTCCGCAACCACCAGCCAGGCAAATTAAGCACATCACAAACATAGGTCTCACGTCACTCATATTACCCATCCTTCCCCCACATCTGACTCCTCAACTATTTCAACACCATCACCCACGCACTCGACTAAATAGCACCAGCAAAACACTGTAAACACCATAACCACCACCATAAGCCATTGTTCTACAACCCCTACCTCACCGTCAACCAAAAGAAACCAGATGAATAGAAAGAAAGTGGCAAAAGAACCCATTCCCCTCCATCAGGAAACCACTTGTAGACTGCTGCTCCAAATGCAAGATGGCTGTACACTGTATCAAAGCCACACCCTTCCTAAAAGAGCTTCCAAAGGCCCAATCACATACATAAAATTTCACCAGCATCAACTCACTTCGATGACCACAATCCATCTCTCCCATGGACTATTTGAAGTCCAAGATACACAATATCAGACATGCCCTTCCCTCCATTGCGCCTTTCCCACCTCCCACTGCCAAAACCTCAAACACAGGGGACACATTTGATTGCATCAACCAAGATATCGGTGTTGTTCTCAGAGCCAAAACGAAACCAACTTACTTCCTATACAACACATGCCAAATTCAAGCCATATAGGACTTCATCACTACCCTGGCTCCACACAGCAAGGTCGACATTTTCAACTTCTGTATCTCACACAGCACCATCCTGCCCACAATCAAAAAAGGGGATATCTCCCCCTCCTCAAGACATTATCTCCCTACCCCACACTCCCTGAAAACTACTGTCCCATCCTAATCATGCGACATCTCACCAGAGGTCTGAAACACTTTGTAACAAGCCAACTCCAATATCACATCCCAACAAACATCAAGCTCAACCCATTCCAGCAGGTGTCCGCCCGGGCTACATCATTGAGGTTTCAAACCTTTAGATTCTGGACAACCCCCCCCAACATCACTGTCAAGACAGCCCTTCTATTCTCTGCAGATTTAATTGACCACACCATCTCCTAAACATTCTATCAAGAGGGTGACACTCCGAGGCACTATCCCCAACTGGTTTACCTACTTCCTCACTGACAGGGCTCACTTCATCTCGGAACAACCATGTGTCGGAACAACCATGTGTTCCACACACACGGCGCCATTCGCCGTGTGTCTCACGGCTCCGGAATCACTCGAAATGGCGTCCATGGTTGCCATGGACGCCATCCCAACAAAGAAGCCAGCCGACATCACCGCCGCGGGCCCGAGCGCCCATTTGCTGCCTCTCTCTGCCTGCCCCTCCCCTCCTGCTTTAAACGGAGGGGGAGAGGGCCGAGAGGCGAAGCCGAGCAGGGAAGGCCGTGAGGAAAGGCCTCCCATGCTCTTATCAGCTCTGCTGCGAGGACCGCGATCGCATCAGCTGGGAGCCGAAAGAAACGAAGTCAGAACAACCATGTGTTCCACACACACGGCGCCATTCGCCGCGTGTCTCACGGCTCCGGAATCACTCGAAATGGCGTCCATGGTTGCCATGGACGCCATCCCAACAAAGAAGCCAGCCGACATCACCGCCGCGGGCCCGAGCGCCCATTTGCTGCCTCTCTCTGCCTGCCCCTCCCCTCCTGCTTTAAACGGAGGGGGAGAGGGCCGAGAGGCGAAGCCGAGCAGGGAAGGCCGTGAGGAAAGGCCTCCCATGCTCTTATCAGCTCTTTGCTGCTCGTCTGCCGTCTGCCAGAAATCTATGCCGCACTCCGGAGGTAAGAGCCAGAACCACAACTCACCTCGCTCATACCCATGCCTGCATAGTAGATTCATCAGATTACGCACCCGCACGCTGCAGGCCACTCTCTACTCCCATCCCCTACCCACGAACACCCGCAATGACCGGCTAAGTTAGCGCACCTCACCGCCCTCGCCATATTTGATCACTGCAAGACTCATCCGCCCAAAGCCTACAGCGTCGATGAATACAGACAATAAAGCAGACAATAAAGTACTGTACCACATCCACAGGTGTGCCACAACCGTACTAAACTTGTCACCACTTGTGCCCACTTCTACTGAAAGTGAGCCCCCAGTGTAAAATCTGTGGTTAGCAATTCTTCTACCACCATTTTGAATGCTACTGTGCCAAATGTTTTACAACCTGTGTCCACCACTTCTGAAACTAGGCCCCCCAGTGTAAAATCTGTGGTTAGCAATTCTTCTACCACCATTTTGAATGCTACTGTGCCAAATGTTTTACAACCTGTGTCCACCACTTCTGAAACTAGGCCCCCCAGTGTAAAATCTGTGGTTAGCAATTCTTCTACCACCATTTTGAATGCTACTGTGCCAAATGTTTTACAACCTGTGTCCACCACTTCTGAAACTAGGCCCCCCAGTGTAAAATCTGTGGTTAGCAATTCTTCTACCACCATTTTGAATGCTACTGTGCCAAATATTTTACAACCTGTGTCCACCACTTCTGAAACTAGGCCCCCCAGTGTAAAATCTGTGGTTAGCAATTCTTCTACCACCATTTTGAATGCTACTGTGCCAAATGTTTTACAACCTGTGTCCACCACTTCTGAAACTAGGCCCCCCAGTGTAAAATCTGTGGTTAGCAATTCTTCTACCACCATTTTGAATGCTACTGTGCCAAAAGTTTTACAACCTGTATCCACCACTTCTGAAACTAGGCCCCCCAGTGTAAAATCTGTGGTTAGCAATTCTTCTACCACCATTTTGAATGCTACTGTGCCAAATGTTTTACCACCTATGTCCACCCACTCCCCAGCCACTACCGAACCCCATCTTAAATGCGCCATGATTAACGCTAGATCCATCAATGCCCACGCTTTAGACATCCACGACCTCCTAACCACCCATGACCTCGATCTACTCATGATTTCTGAAACATGGCTTCACGATGCATCTGGCCCGGCACTCACCCTCGCACTACCGCCTGGATATTCCATCACCAGACAAGATCGGCTATCCAAAGGGGGAGGTGTAGCAATTATTGCCAAAGACTGCTTTTCTATCAGGAAAGTAGAGAAATCCCTGCACAACAGTGACTACCTCCAAGTCAAAATTAACCTATCTCCCCAATGTACCATTGCTGTCCACATTGTCTACCGCCCCCCAGGCCCAACAGGTGACTTCCAAGCCTCTCTCATCCACCTCCTCTCTGACAACCTCAAGAAACAATCTCAAGCCATTCTCCTGGGGGATGTTAACCTAGGTCTCCTGGACAGGAAGGACCCAGCAGCCAAATCTCTTGACTCAGCCCTCAAGGCTCTGGGCTACAACAACACCATCTTTAGCCCAACCCACGCCCAGGGCAGAACCCTTGACTGGATTGCGCAACATAACTGCCCACTCATCATCACTGGAAACCTTCCCACCCCATGGTCAGACCACCACATCATCACCTTCAGCATCCTCACCACCTGCTCCACCACCCCCCACCCCAACCACTGCCACCCTGCCTCGCCAGAAGCTCCCGCCAACTCACTAAGGAAAGGCTACTGCCTTTCCTCCAAGGCCCAGCCTTCAGACCCCCTTTCTCCACAGACCCAGAAACACTCGCAACAGCCTACGAAGCTGCCATCAAAGCAGCCATTAACTCCATTGCCCCCCTTAAACCCTGTAAAGCCAAACCCACCACCCATTCCAACTCCTGGTTCACCCCAGACCTCCTCGCACTCCGCACTGAAAAAAAGGATGCCCTCACTCAGTGGCAAATGTCTCATTCTGACAAAGACAAGATGACTTTTAAATCATGCTCCACTAGATATAAAAAAGCAATCACCCTAGCTAAGGCCAAATCCTTTGAATCCAGAATCTCTGAAGCCCAATCCAGCACTAAAGAAATCTTTGCCATTTTCAGGGAGCTAGAGACACCCGCGCCTGCCCCCCAGAACTTCACCAAAGACAAGGCCTGGTGTGATGATATACAAGCAGCCATGAAAAATAAACTGAGTCTGCTCCAAAACAAAATACTAGCCACCAAGCAAGCCCTACCCAACACACACACCCCTGTCCCACCACCAGCCCCGGACACCCCCCAACCCTTTTCATTCAAACCCATTCTAGAAAAAGACATCACCAACATAATGAGGAACATCAAACCCTCCAATTGCAAAGGTGATGTATGCCCAGCCACCATTATCAAAGACTGCGCCGAAGCATTAGCTCCCTTCCTTACAGCCTTTATAAACGCCTCCTTTGCTACAGGGAAAGTCCCTGCCTCCCTCAAGGAAGCCTGGGTCCGCCCTCTCCTAAAAAAACCCACCCTTGACCCCACCTCCCCCAACAACTATAGACCCATCACCACTGTCTCCTTCCTCCTCAAAATACTGGACAAAGCAGCATACCTGCAGGTTCAACATTTCATTGAAGAGAACAAACTCCTAGGACTCCGACAATCAGGCTTCCGCCCCAGACACGGGACCGAAACCGCCCTACTTGACCTGAAAAACCAAATGGACGATGCCAGAGACATGGGCAAACCAGCACTTCTCCTACTTCTTGACCTATCCGCGGCTTTCGACCTCGTGGATCATGACGTCCTATGCCACCACCTCTCCTCTACGGCCAAATCTTCCCCTGAAGCCACAGCATGGATCACTTCCTTCTTACAAGACAGAACCATGCAAGTATTCTCGGACCTAGCATCAGCCTCACCTACTATCATACTCTGTTGTGTGCCCCAAGGCTCCTGCCTCTCACCCACCCTCTACAACATCTTCACACGACCCCTTTTTCTCATCCTTGACGCCATGGGCATTTCATACACCAACTACGCTGATGACACACAGATCCTCCTCACCCTCACTGGCAACTACGACACTGACTCCATGACCCTCAACAACCTCTACAACACCATCCAAGCCTGGATGGCAGACAATGGACTATGCCTCAACTCAGACAAGACTGAACTCCTCCTGGTAGGCTCACCCGACACGCTGAAAAATCTAGACTCCCAGTTCAGTCACTTCACCATAGACTCCATCAAAATACCTGTCTCAGAATCAGTCAAAACACTTGGCGTCTACTTAGATTCCAACCTATCCATGGTTAAACAAGTCAACGCTATAGCCTCTGCAGCTGCATATCATGCCAAACTAATCAACGCAGTCAGGCCCTTTCTCTCCAAAGAGAACTGCACTAACATAGCCAGAGCCATCACTGGATCTAGGCTTGACTATTGTAATGTACTCTTCCTAGGTACATCCAACAAAAACCTAGAGAGGTTACAAATCATTCAGAATAGCGCTCTCCGGGCAGCCCAAGGCATTGCCAAACGAGAACACATCTCGGAAGCCAGAAAACGAGCACACTGGCTCCCAATAAAAGAAAGGATCATCTTCAAAACGCTGACACTGACTCACAAGTGCTTTCACCTTACTGCCCCCGACTACCTTTCCCAAAGGATCCACCCCGTCTCTACTACGAGGCCAACCAGATCACCATATACTAACATGCTTTCTGTGCCATTAGTAAAAAAAGCCAGAGCTGGCGGCTCCAGCTTCCCATATCTCGCACCCACTCACTGGAACGCCCTACCTCCTATAATCCGAGGTGAGGCCTCCCTTTGCACCTTCCGCAAATCCATAAAAACCATCTTATTCACATAAGATTCCTCGCACCAGCTGAATACATCTCCTATGTTCCAGTGCATAAACTGTTTGTAATGACCAACTGTACCAACCAAAACAGCAGCTCTATGCCTGTTGAATACATAATGTACTGATGAATGCTTCTTTGCCTGTAACTAAGCTCTTGCAAGTAACAGCGCCTCAATGCCCATGGGTTACTTGCGCGCTATATAAATTTAAATAAATAAATAAATAAATAAATTCCCCTCATCGATCAAACCGACCCCACTACCCCACTCTGTATGTTGAGTCCCTCAGACAAACTCCGACCAGCTACAAAATTCAGTTTCACCAATATGCAAATCACATGCAAATATTCTCCAAGAACCCCTTCCTCTCAGAGCTGCACCCCCGCAAAACTGTCTCTCTGCCATCACCATCTGGATGGCCACCTACCTCCTAAAACTGATATGCCTTCATCTGCCCCACACATGAACCTGACCGCACTCCTTGGATCAAGGAACTGAACACAGACAATTAGCACATTTCCCGCTCTACACCAGATAAGTCCCTGCACGTCAGCATCGAGCGTCGCATATCCTTTACAGGTGACCTACCTGCCACCCCTAAAGCAAGCTACCTGCATCTTTACATTCCATAGGAAGGTATGGTGTATCCTTCCCCTTGACGACTTCTGAACCGCATTCCAGCCACTTGTCCAGTCCAAGCGCGACTACCGTAATGCTGGACTCGCCAACAGCAGTCTCGTCCCCTCTGCAGGCCATACAGAACGCAGAAGCCCGACTCATTCTACACGTACCCAAACACTCACACTTCACTCCTGCTTCAGTGACTCGCCATGACACACTCAAATGCTTTCCGGGGGCTCTGCATCGTACACAAGGCCATTCACCTCAAAAGCCCATTCTACCGCCACAATAAACTGAAGCCCATCACCCAGATAAACACCAGACAAAGCCAACCAAAGTTCAACTGCACACAAAAAAAAAGTCTTCACCCAATGGGTACCCAGAGCCTGGAACGCCCTCTCTGCCCACATCTGTGCTGCTCCTTCCATAATCACCTTCCTCAAAATGTACTTTTTTACCCACCCCTGATCGAATTAGACCTCCTCTTCTGCTATTTTTCTCTAGCCTTATCTTCCTGTTATGGTCGGAAAAATTGCAACTTCTTTTAATTCCCCCCTGCCCCTTTAAACTTTGTGAAGTACTCTACAGAAACAATTAATTATATATCATTACATCTTTGCTTTCGTGGAAAGGGTTTATCCCGAAACGCATGGACAACCACGACATCAAGCCTTTTCCATCCGAGAAGTACATAACATGGACTATTTTTAATCAAATTGGATGTTTTCAACAAAATTAGAGGAACACATGAATGTTAACTTTCAATTTCACATTTGGATTGTGTCATTAGGGGTGTGCAGAACGGCCACCTGCCGCATCAGAGAGACATATGGGGATCCATTCTCCCCCACCCAATTCAGCCCCATAGTGCAGGAAAAAGGATTGGCCCATCTCCCTGCCGCTCTGATAGGGTGCACTCTTTCAGCCAATCCCATTGTGTGGAGCGATTCAACCAATCAGGGCACCAGAAAGGTCTGAACATTCTGATTTGAGCTGGGAAAGCCCTGCTTTCCAGCCAATTGGGTAGGGAGTGTACTTGCCACCATGATGATTGGCTGCAATGCTCGTGTTCCACCCAAAAAGTCCCCCTCCCTGCCGCTACACTTGCAGTCCGTCCAGAATTCCACTCCAGTTGGTGGAGCGCAATTGAGAGCATATTTGCATGTCTCCATTTGGATATCTCCCTCCACCCTATTTGCAATGAAGGGTGCATTTAATACAAAATGGCGGCAGCATAGCAATAAACGATAAAGTAAAAAACCATAAACAAAAGGAAAAGAGCAAGACTAAAAATACAGTTTTAATTAAAAGAACTGCATAGATCAAAAGAAGGGTGTAACACAAAGAAACTCAGAGCACTAATGCAAAACACGACGTACGTATTGTTTTCATGTAACATTTTGAAATACGCCTCAAGGAATGTCTGGATTGATGTGCAATTTTCCGATTATATTCAATTTTCCCAGAAATAAGCAAAACATAGAATGTGTTGGGCTCTGCTTAATTTTTTACAGGCCGTGTAGGATATTTACGAGAAACATGGTATTTACCCCGGATGCATTATATGGGTGTTCGCTGCTGTGGGGAGCTCTTGTATAATGCTATTTTTACCCTTTCCTTCGAAAATATCTTTTGTATACTTTTTGGGTGAGGCAAGTTTATCATTGCAACCCATTTTCAAACAAAATATTAGCATCAGGGGTTCAGGAGACTGCAAGGCTGAATCCTTGCGTAGGCTGCGCAGCGCGCCGCGTCTGCGGAACAGATGCGTACGGTGAGGCAGATAGCCTAGCATGGCACATGTTGGACTCGGTGATGCTCAAAACACACCGGTGCACCTTTCATTCCACGGAGCCAGCCAGGGATCTGGGAGCGATTATTGGTAATGAGATCATTCTAGCGTATGGAAGCTAGTGAGGATTATTCTAACCCGGGGCGGCGCCCCATTAGGAGCTTAAAGAGCTCAAGATTGGAAGCAGCTCTGCTCCTGGTGAAGGGCGCGACTCATGCACATCTGGGCCGGTGCTTCCTACAGCCCCATAGCAGATGTTCAGAACCTGGCAGTTCTGAAGCTCCAAGAAGTATCATTATTTATTTACTCTTCTATAGTTTAAATTAAAAGCTTTCGCAGAATACAAATATCATTTCAAATAGCAACTTTTAATACAAAATACTGTAAATATTCACATTATTGCAAAAATCACCCAAATTGTTCCCATACTAACGTTAAGCAATTATTAAAGAAATCTAAGTGCCATTTAACAATTAGAACCGAAAGGATTTAGCGCACAACTTATCCATATGGCTTTCCAATCACCCGAAGAAAGTCATTATGTTTGGAAAGGAATTTGCATAATCCATTAATCAGTGTCCTAACGTTTCCACCTGATCAGGGCATTTGCAAGTGTTTTTATTGTGACCTGGCTGAGTCAGTCTTCCCTCTGGACCTCCACATTTTCCAATTTGTTTAAACAAAATGTCATTAAGAAATGACAATGTCCCTTCCCTGGAAACCTACCTTTTCTAATCGTGTTGATTATTTCTGTCACGTTTTTTAAATATTCAACAGAAAGAGATTTATTTGTTGAATAATTAAAAGTTGTCAGACTGTCTCATTTATAAGCCTCGTCCTTCAAGTCCTTCAGCTTGAATTGTAAAATTTCAGAATCATTCAGATCACAATGTGTAGCCTGGAAAAAGGTTTCATAATCTGTGGCAAATTGATATGTTGTTGGAAACCTTCCCAACTCTAGTGGTTTACATATGATATGAAAACATGTGTGATCTGCTGCATGATGTATGGAGAGACATTCTACTCTAGTGTTAAACATTGCGAAAATCTCAAACGTATATCGTCCGCATAGGCGAGCCACTCAGTATGAGTATGACCGAACTTTAGCGTAAAATTAGCAAATCTGACATGACTTGATCTATATCCACAAAGTACAAAATAAACAAGCCAGACGATAAGCATATCTGCCTCATAAGGTTGGTGGGATCCTGACAGTAAATCCGGTGGGATACCGCCAAATAGTAATACCGTTACCGGCACTTGGTCTGCCGGAATTACCAGCAGATTCTAAGGGTAGGCAAGGGTAGTCACTCCTCATTCCATGGAGTTTTGTAGGATTCCATGGGGGGATTAACAGGTATTACTGGCACTGGTAACCCCGGTACTGGTAATACCGGCAATTTTTGATGGTGGGGTGCCAGAATTACCTCCAGCTCTGAGCTGGAGGTAATCCCGGGCACCCCACCACCAAACTTGGAGTATGCTGGTGCGTGAACGTGCCAGTAAACAGAATTACTGGCACATCAATTGCACACCGGCATACCTGTAATGAGGCCAGTCTTGTTTCAAGCTGTGATTCATGATATCTTCTTGTGTAACTCATTTAACCTGCCCTTTACCACTGTGGCTGTGTCCAAATTTAGCAACCTCTCATCAATTCTTGAAGCGTGCAATTTTGACCAAACGTTCCTGATCGACTCTATCAAAAGCTCCTGTGAATGCTAGGAAGCCAGCGTACAAGAGCAAACTACCCTGTCTAAATGCCTGGATTGTTAGGCTACTTTGTAAAAATACCTTATTGGCATTTCCTAGGCTTTTGGAATACCAGTACTGTTGTCTTCATTTTTTACCAATCATTTTGTTTGTTTACAATTTATGGCGCAAACACCTTGCGAAGAACATCGTGCAAGGCTATTAGGTGATTACATTGAGGGTCACGCCAGCGACCTTTCTTGAAAAATAGAATCAACAGGGATTTGGTCTATGAGGTGAGATGTTCAGTTTTTGATATTTCTGAAAAGAAGACTTCATATCTCGACCCACATCTCACGCCGATGTTTTATGACCACATTCACCAGCTAGCTTTGCAGCTAGCCTTGCCCAGGAGCTCAAGATGATATCCGTTTTCTTACTGTTTCTACAATTTTCTCAGTGGAGAAGGTACCTAACTACTTAGGCAGCTTGTCAAATTTCCCCCAGTGTAACTCTTCACAAGCATTCAAGTTTCTTTTACTATAGTACGCTCACTGTTGTTATGTGATTGAATTGACCTGGCCAATACTTTGAGTGGTAGCAAATCCCAGATTCATTTTTGGATACCTGTATTGAGCTTGCTACTAAGATTTCATTGCGCCTAGATGCTATCACAGTTCTTTTGCTGGCCTTTGCCCTGTTTTTATATTGTTTCATGAAGGCTTTAAGCTCATGATGCGTCATACAGTACAGGGCACCTTTTCAACAAAGATCACTGTCTGAGGGCTCAACACATCTTCCTTGTGTTGTGTGAGATTTCATCATCATGCGTCTGAAGCACCTTACCCGTTAGTCGAAATGTATGCTTAGTATTTTGAAGATCAACTTTTCAAGTCCATTTTCGAACAATTTCAGAAAATGTTGTTGGCACGCTTTATGTGTTATAATTCATGTCTCCATATTGTCAGACACTCTTGTCCCTAATCATATTGACCATCAGGTTTACGTGTCATCTTCTCCAAATTATGCCTTTTTTAACATTATGGGTAAGTAAACCACCTACCAATTGATTGTAATTAATTGGAGTCCTGCTCATCACGCTTCAGGATTAAAAGCCATGGCCACTGGCCCCGCCCTATTTAGCAGTATTATTATTAAATTTTTGAGAGTGCAACGTACAACACCAGGGTGACCGCTTGGCCTAAGAAGAATTGGTCAGGTGATCGAAGTTAGAAGCCAGGTTTTCAGGGATCTTTGGAAAGTCATGTGGCCAGGACCTCCTGAACAGACAAAGGCTTTGGCCTGAAATGGTTATGGTGGCCGACAGGAAGATATAAGCCAGCGATGAGCACTCTCAACAGTTGCGTTGAGTTGATGAACGCGTCTTCCAGGAGTATTTTCTCAATTTCAGTGAGGACATGCCAAGCTACCGGTGAAACGTGGGGGAAGGTAAAGCCGTCACAAATGGCGTTGCAATCCAGCTGCAGCACTGGGGGGTCATAAAACAACAAGTCAACTATATAGTTATGTATTTATGTATATTTATATTTATTTACAGAGAGGAATAATTCTCTTTTGATCACAAAAGAACATGCAATAAATAAGATATCAGATTTGAAGTGACATCCTCACCAGGTTGTGTAGAGGGGTTAATGGAACGGCCACCATTGACATACATAATTATAATTGTTCTTTTATAACACGCTTAATAGCGGAGACCAGTTTCTAAGCACAAGACCGGGATTCTAACTTGTATTGTCCTGCGTTGTCTTGCTTCCAAGAGAAACGCGTTGCCCCTAAGCTATCGTTCCAGGACAGCCAACTACAGAAATGATTAAGTGCAACTCAAAATGTTATTTTCAGTCATATTTATTCAGGGTGGCAGGTCAAATTATTGAGTGGAAAATAAAGAGTGTGAAATATCAACCTTGTAAAAATATTTGCAACCCTCTTTTCATGTTTCAAGCAGCTAACTCCAAGGCTGTAACAGAAGATGGATTGCAGGATTGAAGCCCTCCTAAGTTCCCGTGCTCAGACTCTGCTTTGCCCGTTCCCCAGGGATTCTCCTCTGAGGTTTTAATGGAAGGTGGGTTGCAGGAGTAAAACCAGCCTGAGTTCCTGTACTCACACTCTGCTTTGCCTACGCCCCAGAAACTCTCCTATGAGGTTTTAATGGAAGGGTTACAGGAGTAAAGCCCTCCTAAATCCTTGTACTCACACTATGCTTTGACTATACCCAGGAACTCTCTTCTGAGGTTTTAATGGAAGGGTTACAGGAGTAAATCCCTCCTGAGTTCCTGTACTCACACTCTACTTTAATTACGCCCCAGGGACTCTCCTATGAGGTTTTAATGGAAGTGTTACAGGAGTAAAGCCCTCTTGAGTTCCTGTACTCACACTCTGCTTTGACTATGCCCCAGCAACTCTCCTCTGAGGTTTTAATGGAAGGTGGGTTACAGGAGAAAAAGCCTCCTGAGTTACTGTACTCACATTCTGCTTTGACTACGCCCCAGGAAGTCTTCTCTGAGGCTTTAATGTAAGGGTTGGAGGAGTAAAGCCCTCCTGAGATCCTGTACTCACATTCTGCGTTGACTACACCCCATAAACTCTCCTCTCAGGTTTTAATGGAAGGTGGGCTGCAGGAGTAAACCCATCTGAGCTCCTGTACTCAAACTCTGCTTTGACTACACCCCAGGAACTCTCCTCTGAGGTTTTAATGGGAGGTGGGTTACAGACGTAAAACCCTCCTGAGTTCCTGAACTCACATTCTGCTTTGACTACACCCCAGAAACTCTCCTCTGAGGACTCCTGTAACCATACTCTGCTTTGACTGCGCCGCAGGAACACTCCTCTGAGGTTTTAATGGGAGGTGGGCTGCAGGAGTAAAACCCTCTGGAATTCCTGTACTGACACTCTGCTTTGACTACACACTAGAAACTCTCCTATGAGGTTTTAATGGAAGTTCGGCTGCAGGAGTAAAACCGTCCTGAGTTCCTGAACTCACACTCTGCTTTGACTACACCCCAGAAACTCTTCTCTGAGGATTTAATGGAAAGTGGGTTGTAGGAGTAAAACCCTCCAGAGTTCCTGACCTCACACTCTGCTTTGACTGCTCCATTTTAGGCATTTCTCCCTCTATCCAGGTATCCCAAATCTGTGTCTTGTTGGGTCTGCATTTGCTTACTGTTGTACCGATGCATCCACTTCAGATCTGTCGGTCTTAGTATTACATCCTCGAAACTATGGCCGGTGCTTGTGAGCCCAGTCGACTATGGTGACCCTATCCTCATAGCCCGAACCCCAAAGGGAGATACTGTCACCTAGACAGGCACCAGATGGTCCTCAGGAACAAGGCTTCCCTCCAGTCCACACAGACACTCAAACACACCAATATACTAACTCTCTCCTGCGCACCAACAAGCACTAGAATGCAGCTGTACCCCTCGATTAATCTGGTCTAACTGCACACATACTTCTACACCTCCATGACCACCTCAACAGTCTTTAGAACGCAGCTATACCCCATGGAAATCGGCCTAGCTGCACACATAATCACAAACTTCACCGCTGCCAGAATGCAGCTGCCCAAGTCCATGTGGCCTTGCTGCACACATTCTGCTGATCTCACACAAGCACTGCACCACGGCAATCACTAGAATGCAGCAACATACAACCTAATCCACACGGGCTGCACACATACCGAGTGCACTCAAGCACGTTTTACTACATTACTTTCTCCACTGACCTGGTCTCCGGTGCCGAGGCTGTTCAACCCACAGCGCTTTGGAATCCTACCAATGGTAAAAGGCACTATACAAATACCCAATACCATAACATAGTCTCTCCCCTGAGAGGTTTTAACAGAAGGTGGGTTGCAGGATTGAAGCCTCCTGATTTCCTGTACTTGACTGCTCCCAAATAGCACAGCAGCCGGCACCGAACACAGAGCAGCTGCTTAATATAATATTACGGTGCTAGTCATGTCACCCAAATACATTAGTATGTGCATGTAATTGCGAAAGTATCTTGCAATGTGCTTGTCATGTAGTCCAATGCACTCTTTGTCATGTATATCCAGACTATGGTCTGCGGAACGCCCAGTCAACACAATGAGCTTCGAAGCCATAATAATGGCAGTTAGGCACTATGAAAATATCACACAGCATTGCATAACACACAGATTTATGGCGAGGCGGAAGTGAGTGATCAGTGAGCCGAATTAAAAGTGGAAAAGGCCCCGTCGCCTTGGAATCGGCCTCTCCATGCTTTATCCGTAGAAGTGGGAGCCACTCAGCGGGGCGTCTAGCAGCTAATGAGTCTTCTGTCGAGTCAGGCATTAGCATAATTGATGTAAAGATATTTGACCTAAAAGATTTCATCCAATTTTTGTGACCTTTTTTTCAGTCAAATCTAATCAAATATATATGTGGGGGTGGATAAGGGTATAGATTAGGTTGAGGGTAAGTGGGGAGGCTGTGGGGGGTCTCCCCCCGCATTTTAGACTGAATAAAAAGGTCAAATAAATTCAATCAAAAGTGATTAGGTCAAATGTTGTAGGTGAAATAGACCCAAACCATCCAGTCACCCATCCTCTGCCCCTTCTGGATACCACATCCTCTGGCATTGCACACAAGCTCCTATGATGTTTTTGTCTTTTCTTGTTCCCTTTTAGATGCAACATAAAGATCATATAAAAACTACATCTCCCATGATCCTCGCGTTTCAGCCCCTCCCCCGTAGTTTCTCCACCAATGATGTCCTCCTTGTCCTTAGAGCCTGTGGCAAGGGCTGGCAGCAAGCCCACTTCTCTTGCTGCCTCCTTCATTGCAGATATGTAAAATGCTAGAAATCAGGAGGGGAGATCCGTAGGCTCTGAATCCAGAGCCACAAGGAGTGCAGATGCCATTTTTTACATTCGCTCCTAGAGGCCTGAGGCTGTATTTATTGGCCAAGGAGACCCGAATCATACGAGTCTTCCCATGCTCACTGCAGACATGGTTTCCAGAGTCCAGTACCCATAACAGGACTCCAAGCACAGCGTCCCCGCTGCACCACTGCAGACGATTACCTATACGGACAGCACCACTACCATTGATCATCCTGATGAAGGCCACCACCACCACGGGCTCTTATCCAGCCGTGTTTGGCCGAAACACCTCTGTGTCAATGTTTTGTGGCACAACCTTTGTATATATGTGTTGATGGATAGCGTTGTGTACACTATTTTGTTGAATACCCCCGGACCTACTACAGTCCTGGGTCGCCCCCTGCACAAGTTCTATGTCACTACCTACCTGTATTGTATACTCGGGCACCACTGTGGAAATTGTCTCTCGATAATTGAAGAGGACTATACTCACCTATATTTCCCTTAAGAAAAAACACCTGTCCATACTTTCGTGCTTATCGAAAGTCCTGTAAATGTTTAATTCTATTTATCTATGCAAAATCATTTTGAAGGCAAAATAAAATAGCTTCAAAACAAGACAGCTGTCTATGGCTCTCCCATCCTGATTTCTAGCATTTTGCATACAGGTACCCTCCTGGGCATATCAGGACTCCGCCAGGCGCCCTTTATTGAATCTCTCCCTCATTGCAGATACGTTTTTTGGGTGGGTGAAATATCTCATATTTAAAATTTACATTTGGCATTGGGTTAAGGAAAAGTAATATATCCAAAGGGGCGTAAGACCAGGGTGTGTTCTTGCACCCACGTTATTTTGTATTTTAATTAATAAGGTGATCGACGCACTTACTACTAATCCACAGCCGGACGCACCTGCTTTGGGATTTGCCAAAATCCCATTTTACTCATCGCAGATTACGTCATATTAATGTCAAGGACTCCATCAAGTCTTAACAACCAGTCAAATAAGTTCTATGGAGGCTGTAAAAATAACGGCCGTACAATTAATTTGAGTAAATCCAAGTTACTGATTTTTCACCCACCATTTAAAAAGCCATTGGGGCTGATTCATGGAATATTTGCCCGGTTCAAAGTGACTTTGCACTACCGACACAAACCCTGATCCATGGAACTGTGCAAAGCAAATTTTTGCAGTGCAAAGTCCGGGCGAAGTCAGTGCATAGTAATTTCTCCAGTACAAAATGACTTTGCCCAGAATTTTCACAGCAAAAATACACTTGCACGGTTCCATGGATTGGCCCCATTGAGTTTCCATCTAGAATTAGACGGGCCGGATATCGAGCAGGTCAGTGGTTATGATTATCTGGGTGCTCGATCCATGGCCAAGGGAGTTGGATAGAACAGACTGATACACCGGCACTTGCCCGGGAGAGGACTAGAAAACTTTGATTGTACTGTTATTTCTCTGATGTACTGTGCTGAATAACATTTTAACTGCATTCTGTATCAACACCTCCTCTTATGTATGTATCTATACTAAGTTGTCTTGAAAAGCACCCAGATACCTCAGGGTGTGGCGCTGTTTAAACAAACAAACAAACAAACAAATCACATAATCAAATTCGCCTATACACTTACACCATCCAGCAACATATACAACATGCAAGCAAAGGCCGCTGCCATATGTGGAGTCAAAACCTGGGGCTTCAGAAATATAATTAGAGTATATGTAGTCGAGAAGATTGTTTTTTGTAAGCACACCAAATAAAATGTTGCATATTGAAACCAGCCTTCAATACATAGCAGGCACCATCGCCTTAAGAACACTGTTGTACGGGGCTTGTGAGGGGGCATCCCCTCACTTGGGACAATTATAGAGCAGCTCTGGTTTAATAACTACCACAGTAGTGGGGAGCGGGGGCGGGGGTGGTCACTACCATGGCGCGAATACATTAAGGCAAAACTGATACAGCTCGGCATAGAACAGATCTGGTCTAACAGAGCGCACACTGTAGGTAACACAACATTGCAGATCAACAAAGCGCAGCAAAAGAGAGCAGCACAGCTAGTCTGCTCAGTGCAGTAGCTTTGCGGTTAGCAGAGCAGCACTCATGGAGTGCTCAGTACAATAGCTTTGCGGTTAGCAGAGAAGCACTCATGGAGTGCTCAGTACAATAGCTTTGCGGTTAGCAGAGCAGCACTTATTGAGTGCTGATTCATGGAATATTTGCCCGGTTCAAAGTGACTTTGCACTACCGACACAAACCCTGATCCATGGAACTGTGCAAAGCAAATTTTTGCAGTGCAAAGTCCGGGCGAAGTCAGTGCATAGTAATTTCTCCAGTACAAAATGACTTTGCCCAGAATTTTCACAGCAAAAATACACTTGCACGGTTCCATGGATTGGCCCCATTGAGTTTCCATCTAGAATTAGACGGGCCGGATATCGAGCAGGTCAGTGGTTATGATTATCTGGGTGCTCGATCCATGGCCAAGGGAGTTGGATAGAACAGACTGATACACCGGCACTAGCTTTGCGGTTAGCAGAGCAGCACTCATGGAGTGCTCAGTACAATAGCTTTGCGGTTAGCAGAGCAGCACTTATGGAGTGCTCAGTTCAATAGCTTTGCAGTTAGCAGAGCAGCACTCCTTCCCTGCTCAGTACAGTAGCTTTGTGGTTATAAGAACAGAACTAATGCAGTGCTCAGTCCAATAGCTTTCTTAGGAGAGCAGCATTCATAGAGTGCTCACCACACTACATTTGCAGTTAGGAGAGTAGCCCTCCTGGAGTACTCAGTACAGTAGCTTTGCGGTAAGGAGAGCAATACTCATAGAGTGCTCAGTACAGCCGCTTTGTGGTTGGTAGAGCAGTGCGCCTAGAGTCCTCATTACAGTAGCGTTGCGGTTAGGACAGCAGCACCCCTTGTCTGCTCAGTACAGTATTTTTTCGGTTAGAAGATCAGCACTCCTGGAGTGCTCAGTACAGTAGCTTGGCGGTTAGCAGTGTACCACCTCTAGAGGGGTCAGTACATTATCCTCGTAGTTATGACAGCAGCAATCATATAGTGCACTGCACACTATCTTAGTGTTTGGGAGAGTAGCACTCCTAGAGTACTCAATACAGTAGCTTTGTGGTTAGGGGAACAGCACTCCTAGAATGCTCAGTGCAGTTGCTTTGCTTTTAGAAGAGCAGCATTCCTGAAGTGGTCAGTATACTTCATCTTTGCGGTTAGGAGAGCAGCACTCTTAGAGTGCTCAGCTCACTATATTTGTGGTTAGGAGTGCAGCATTCTGAAGATGCTCAGCACACTACATTTTCAGTTATGAGAGTAGCACTCCTGGAGTCCTCAATACAGTAGCGCTGCGGTTAGGAGAGCATCACTCCTGGAGCGGTTAGTACATTATCATTGTGGTTAGAAGAGCAGCACGCCTAGAGTGCCCAGCACACTATTTCTTTGGTTATTAGGGCAGCACTCACAGAGTGCGTAGCTCACTATTTTTGTGGTCAGGTGTGTGTCGGGGTGGTCAAGGAGGGACCCCTTTATTACGAGGGATTCATGCTGCGCACACCACATTGATTACGAAGGATGGCAGCAAACTGGGATATTGTTGAAAATCCATATGAATTGAATAGAGTAAATTATATTTTACTTCTAGTGTTACAATTATTTAGAATGTATACATATTAGATATTCACGCACGTAGAAAGATACAATATTCAAACTGGAAATGCAACACGAACACCAGTCCACACAATGGGGTGCTTTTCCCCACGGTTAGTTGTTACATATGCATTCTAAGTAGCAGGGACATTCTGAATGGAAACGAGAATTAGTTACATTGAAGAAGGTTGTAGGGAACAGGGCAAGGTTTACAGTCCTAGCCTAGCAAGGGAACAGATGTAATCGTGCCCTTTGCATTAACATCTTTAAAGGAGGTTATTAATTTGTTTGGTGGTAATAAACATGAGGCCGAGGCCAGGGTCCGACTGTTAAGTGTTTTTCCAGGTCATCAGAGATTGTATGTAGCTACATAAATTAGAAGGTCTTTTTTAAGGCACCAGGAGTCTGGGGACTTGAGATCGCAATCTGTAGTTCAGAGATAATCATGTTTATGCAGCCCTCCCTCTATTTGCTAAAATATGTCAGCAGGACCATGTGCAATCATATTTAAAGTTAAAGGTGTAAGGCCAGTTATTGCTAGCAATTAATTATGCTTTCAATACTAATGTTTAACCATGGGCAGGACAAAGACTGATATGTTTAGGATATTTCTTCTCTGTGAAAGATAGTGAGCTAAAGACTCTGGGTAAGTCTCTCGCAACCAGGACTAATGTCTGGCAGAGAGACTCCCAGGACCCCCCTTGTTAATTTGACCATGCACTGATGTCAGGACTTACTACAACAAATCCCAAGAGGTGTGTTTTGAATATTATCTAAGGATGATGATGAAGATAAGCCTGGCCAATGAAAATGGAAGAATTGGGAAAAGTTTGGATTTCTTTGAAGAGGTTTTGTCCAATCATATTTGGGGATGGATAGTAATAAAAGTATCTGGGAGTACAAGTATCTGGAAATAAAAGTATCTGGGAGTGTTTTAAATTGTTGCAAAAGGTATATAAACTTCCAACTGATGTTCTATTGTTGAAACTTGGGTTTGTTTGGTCTTGCAACACTAGTACCGTTCCCGGAGTTTTTGTACAATAAACTTGCTTTATGTACAACTGTATACTCTCTTCTTAAGCGGTGAGCGTGTTTTTAGTTAAAGTCATTAAAGGCTCATCCCCACAAGTGCAGCATTCTTAGAATGCTCAGCACACTACATTTGCTGTTAGTAGAGTAGCACTCCTGCAGTACTCAGCACAGTAGCTTTGGGGCTAGAGCAGCAGCACTCTGAGTCTGCTCAGTACAGTAGCTATGCACTTAGGAGCACAGCCCTCCTGGTGTGTTTGGCACATTATCTTTGAGGTTAGGAGAGCAGCATTCCTGGAGTACTCGGTGCAGAGGCTTAGCCTTTAGAAGAGCAGCACTAATGGAGTTTCCAGTACATTAGCTATGCAGTCAGTAGAGTAGCACTCTTAGAATGATCAGCTCACTGTTTTCGTGGTTATGACAGTAGCACTCTTTGAATGCTCAGCTCACTATTTTTGTGGTTAGGAGAGTAGCATTCTTAGAATGCTCAGCACACTACATTTGCAGTTAGGAGAGTAACACTCCTGGAGTACTCAGTACAGCAGCTTTGCGGCTAGCACAGCGGCACTCTTAGTCGGCTCAGTACAGTAGCTTTGCACTTAGGAGAACAGAACTCCTGTAGTGCTCGGTACAATAGGTTTACAGTTAGAAGAGCAGCATTCTTGGAGTGGTCAGCCCATTATCTTTGAGGTTAGAAGAGCAGAATGCCTAGAGTACTCAGCCCACTGCATTTGCAGTTAGGAGAGTACCACTCCTGGAGTACTCGCTGCAGAGGACTAGCCTTTAGAAGAGCAGCACTAATGAAGTTGTCAGTACATTATCTATGCAGTCAGTAGAGTAACACTCTTAGAATGCTCAGGTCACTATTTTTGTGGTTATGACAGTAGCACGTCTAGAGTGCTCAGCTCACTATGTATGTGATTAGGAGAGCAGTACTCCTAGAGTGCTCAGTACAGTAGCGTTGTTATTATAAGTGCAGCACTCCTGGAGTGGTCAGCACATTATCTTTGTGGTTAGGAGAGTAGCACGTCTAGAGTGCTCAGCACACTATTTTTGTGGTTAGGAGAGCAGCACTAATAGATCACTCAGCTCACTATCTTTGTGCTGAGGAGCACATCATTCTTAGAATGCTCAGCACACTGCATTTGCAGTTAGGAGAGTAGCACACCTGGAGTACTCAGTAAAGTAGCATTGTGGTTAGGAGAGCAGCACTCTTCGAATGCTCAGCACACTACATATGCAGTTAGGAGAGTGGCGCACCTGGAGTACTCAGTACAGTAGCTTAGTGGTTAGGAGAACATCACTCTTATAGTGTTCAGTGCTGTAGCTTTCGCCTTTAGAAGAGGAGCACTCCTGGAGTGGTCGGTACATTATCTTTGCGGTTAGTAGCGCAGCACTCTTAGAATGCTCAGCTCACTATTTGTGTGGTTACGAGCGTAGCACTGCTAGAGTGCTCAGTGCAGTAGCATTGCCTTTAGGAGAGCAGAGCTCCTAGAATGCTAAGTGCATTCGTTTTGCAATTGGGAGATCAGCACTCTAGAGTGCTCAGTGCAACAGCTTTGTGGTTATGAGAGCAGCACTCTCAGAGGACCCAGTACAGCAGCTTTGAGATTAGAAGTGCAGAACGCCTGGAGTGGAGAGCACAATATCTTTATGGTTAGGAGAGTAGCACCTCTACAGCAGCACTCATATATCACTCAGCTCACTATATGTGCTTAGGAGCATATCATTCTTAGAATGCTCAGCACACTGCATTTGCAGCTAGGAGAGTAGCACTTCTAGAGTGTTTAGTGCAGTAGCTTTGCTTTTAGGTGAGCACGGCTTCTAGAGTGTTCAGTACAGTAGATTTGTGGTTAGGAAAGCAAAACTCCTATAGTTCTCAGTATAGTGGCTTGTAAGTGGTCAGTACATTAACTGTCTGGTTACGAGAGCAGTACTACTTAAGTGCGCTGCACACTCTCTTTACAGTTAGGATAGCAGGACTTGCAGAGAACTCAGAACAGTATTTTTGAGGTGAGGAGAGCAGCACTCCTGGAGTACTCAGTACAGCGGCTTTGTGGTCAGGACGGCTACATTACTGGAGTGCTCAGTACCATAGCTTTGTGGCCAGGAGAGCAGCACTCATAGAGTCCTCATACAGTGGCTTCATGCTCAGGAGAGCAGCAGTCCTGCAGTGCTCAGTACAGTAGTTTTGTGATTAGGGGAGCAACACTCCTAGAGTGCTCAGTGCATCACTTTTGTGATTAGGAGAGCAGTACTCCTGGATTTTATTTATTTATTTATTTATTTATTTATTTATTTATTTATTTCATTTGTTACACGCCAAGAACCTCTGATATCAAGGCGTGGTTACAAGACAGCTTAGGAATTAGTAACATTGTTACAGAGTACAAATATAAGCATCGCTGGTTAGCTTGTGCAGCATGATAGATAATATTTACAGTTTACAGTTTTCACTAGCCATTTACACTTATGCAGAGACCTGTCCCTAGGTGCTAATATTGGTTAAATAACCAGGTTTTTAGCAATTTCCTGTATCCAGGGAAGGAGGATTCTTGTTTTATATTAATGGGGAGGGTGTTCCAGTGTTTAGGGGCTAGAGCGGTGAAGCTGCTACCCCCCGCTCTAGTGGTTTTGAAACGAGGGGGTGCCAGAAGGAGTTTATCATTGGATCTTAGTGATCTCCTGTATTCTTTTAGGTGTAGAGTGTTGTTAAGATAGATTAGGCCTTTTTTGGTCAGGCATTTGTGAGCAATACATAGTGTTTTAAAGAGAATTCTTGCTTTGATAGGGAGCCAGTGAACGTCCTTCCTTGTCTTGGAAATATGGTCTGATTTTTTTTACCTAACCACAAAGCTATTGTGCTGATGACTCCAGGAGTGCTCTGTACAGTAGCTTTGCGGTTAGAAGAGCAGCGTCCTAGATTCCTCAGCGTAGCTTTGCAGTTACGAGAGCAGCACTCCCTGAGTGCTAGGTGCAGTAGATTTGGGGTCACAAGAGCAGCCCTGTTAGAGTCATCAGTACAATAGCTTTGTGCTCAGGAGAGCAGCACTCCTGAAGTGCTCAGTGCAGTAGTTTTGCAGTTATGAAAACAACACTCCTAGAGTCATCAGTACAATAGCTTTGTGGTCAGGAGAGCAGTACTCCTGTAGTGCTCAGTGAAGTAGCTTTGTGGCTAGGAGAGCAGCACTCCTAGAGTGCTCAGTACAGTAGCTTTGTGGTCAGGAGAGCAGCACTCCTAGAGTGCTCAGTACAGTAGCTTTGTGGTCAGGAGAACAGAACTCCTAGAGTGCTCAGTACAGTAGCTTTGTAGTGAGGAGAGCAGCACTCCCGGAGTGCTCAGTACAGTAGCTTTGCAGGGAGGAGAGCAGCACTCCTGGAGTGCTCAGTGCAGTAGATTTGTGGTCAGGAGAGCATCACTCCTGTCATGCTCAGTGCAGTAGAAATTTGGTCAGGAGAGCAGCACTCCTGGAGTGCTCCGTACAGTAGCTTTGTGGTCAGGAGAGCAGCACTCCTGGAGTGCTCAGTACAGTAGCCTTGCAGGGAGGAGAGCAGCACGCCTGGAGTGCTCAGTGCAGTAGATTTGTAGTGAGGAGAGCAGCACTCCTGGAGTACTCAGTGCAGTGGCTTTGTGGTCAGGACGGCTACATTACTGGAGTGCTCAGTACCATAGCTTTGTGGTCAGGAGAGCAGCACTCATAGAGTCCTCATACAGTGGCTTCATGCTCAGGAGAGCAGCAGTCCTGCAGTGCTCAGTACAGTAGTTTTGTGATTAGGGGAGCACCACTCCTGTCATGCTCAGTGAATCACTTTTGCGATTAGGAGTGCAGCACTCCTGGAGTTCTCAGTGCAGTAGATTTGTGGTCAGGAGAGCATCACTCCTGTCATGCTCAGTGCAGTAGAAATTTGGTCAGGAGAGCAGCACTCCTGGAGTGCTCCGTACAGTAGCTTTGTGGTCAGGAGAGCAGCACTCCTGGAGGAGTGCTCAGTACAGTAGCCTTGCAGGGAGGAGAGCAGCACACCTGGAGTGCCCAGTGCAGTAGATTTGTAGTGAGGAGAGCAGCACTCCTGGAGTACTCAATGCAGTGGCTTTGTGGTCAGGACGGCTACATTACTGGAGTGCTCAGTACCATAGCTTTGTGGTCAGGAGAGCAGCACTCATAGAGTCCTCATACAGTGGCTTCATGCTCAGGAGAGCAGCAGTCCTGCAGTGCTCAGTACAGTAGTTTTGTGATTAGGGGAGCACCACTCCTGTCATGCTCAGTGCATCACTTTTGCGATTAGGAGTGCAGCACTCCTGTAGTTCTCAGTGCAGTAGATTTGTGGTCAGGAGAGCATCACTCCTGTCATGCTCAGTGCAGTAGAAATTTGGTCAGGAGAGCAGCACTCCTAGAGTGCTCCGTACAGTAGCTTTGTGGTCAGGAGAGCAGCACTCCTGGAGTGCTCAGTACAGTAGCCTTGCAGGGAGGAGAGCAGCATGCCTGGAGTGCTCAGTGCAGTAGATTTGTAGTGAGGAGAGCAGCACTCCTGGAGTACTCAGTGCAGTGGCTTTGTGGTCAGGACGGCTAATTTACTGGAGTGCTCAGTACCATAGCTTTGTGGTCAGGAGAGCAGCACTCATAGAGTCCTCATACAGTGGCTTCATGCTCAGGAGAGCAGCAGTCCTGCAGTGCTCAGTACAGTAGTTTTGTGATTAGGGGAGCAACACTCCTGTCATGCTCAGTGCATCACTTTTGCGATTAGGAGTGCAGCACTCCTGGAGTTCTCAGTGCAGTAGATTTGTGGTCAGGAGAGCATCACTCCTGTCATGCTCTGTGCAGTAGATATTTGGTCAGGAGAGCAGCACTCCTGCCGTGCTCAGTGCAGTAGATTTGTAGTGAGGAGAGCAGCACCTCTACTGCAATAGCTTAACGCACCAATCCACTAAGTATTCCGAGTCACCACCCACTGCCCATTCCGTCTTTCCTGCTTCCACCCCCTAACTCACTCATGCTCTTCTCCTTGAGGCCCTGCCTGATTTTATGCCCCTCTCCCTGCATTGTTCTGGAAACTTGTTGAAGCTCGTGTTACCCCTTGCACGGTGCCGCTTGCTCCAACCATCACTCTGGTGTGTATAGACACTTCCCTTCTTTTGCGTCCTCATGCTGTCCTGCCGCATAGCATGCATTTCCAGGGCAACGCTGTTTTGCTTTACTCTTTTTGAGAATCAGCTTGGGGTATGGGCAGGTACCTGCTTTATCATCCTCAGATGTCTGGAAGTGCCATCCATAGGTTTCCGTCCCTTAGCCCGCCTTTACAAACCTTTCTCTACTGAGCACTCCATGAGTGATGCTCTCCTGACCACAAATCTACTGCACTGAGCACTCCAGGAGCACTGCTCTCCTAACTGCAAAGCTATGGTACTGAGCACTTCAGGAGTGCTGCCCTCCTAATAAATAAGCTAATGCGCTGAGCCCTCCAGGAGTGCTGCTCTCGTAACCACAAAGCTACTGTACTGAGCACTCCAGGAGTGCTGCTCTCCTGACCACACATCTACTGCACTGAGCACTCTATGAGCACTGCTCTCGTAACCACAAAGCTACTTTACTGAGCACTCCTGAAGTGCTGCTCTCATAACTACAAAGCTACTTTACTGAGCGCTCCTATAGTGCTGTTCTCGTAGCCACAAAGCTACTGTACTGAGCACTCCTGGAGTGCTGCTCTCCTAACCACAAAGCTACTGTACTGAGCACTCCAGGAGTGCTGCTCTCCTGACCACACATCTACTGCACTGAGCACTCTAGGAGCACTGCTCTCGTAACCACAAAGCTACTCTACTGAGCACTCCTGGAGTGCTGCTCTCATAACCACAAAGCTACTTTACTGAGCACTCCTGGAGTGCTGCTCTCGTAACCACAAAGCTACTTTACTGAGCACTCCTGGAGTGCTGCTCTCGTAACCACAAAGCTACATTACTGAGCACTCTTGGAGTGCTGCTCTCGTAACCACAAAGCTACATTACTGAGCACTCCAGGAGTGCTGCTCTCATAACCACTAAGAGTGCTCCTCTCCTAATTGGAAAACTACTGCACTGAGCACTCTAGGAGCACTGCTCTCCTTACTGCAAAGCTATGGTACTGAGCACTTCAGGAGTGCTGCCCTCCTAATAAATAAGCTAATGCGCTGAGCCCTAGAGGAGTGCTGCTCTTGTAACCACAAAGCTACTGTACTGAGCACTCCTGCAGTGCTGCTCTCCTGACCACACATCTACTGCACTGAGCACTCCTGGAGCACTGCTCTCGTAACCACAAAGCTACTTTACTGAGCACTCCTGGAGTGCTGCTCTCATAACTACAAAGCTACTTTACTGAACGCTCCTATAGTGCTGTTCTCGTAGCCACAAAGCTACTGTACTGAGCACTCCTGGAGTGCTGCTCTCCTAACCACAAAGCTACTGTACTGAGCACTCCAGGAGTGCTGCTCTCCTGACCACACATCTACTGCACTGAGCACTCTAGGAGCACTGCTCTCGTAACCACAAAGCTACTCTACTGAGCACTCCTGGAGTGCTGCTCTCATAACCACAAAGCTACTTTACTGAGCACTCCTGGAGTGCTGCTCTCGTAACCACAAAGCTACTTTACTGAGCACTCCTGGAGTGCTGCTCTCGTAACCACAACGCTACATTACTGAGCACTCCGGGAGTGCTGCTCTCGTAACCACAAAGCTACATTAATGAGCACTCCAGGAGTGCTGCTCTCGTAACCACTAAGAGTGCTCCTCTCCTAATTGGAAAACTACTGCACTGAGCACTCTAGGAGCACTGCTCTCCTAACTGCAAAGCTATGGTACTGAGCACTTCAGGAGTGCTGCCCTCCTAATAAATAAGCTAATGCGCTGAGCCCTACAGGAGTGCTGCTCGTGTAACCACAAAGCTACTGTACTGAGCACTCCTGCAGTGCTGCTCTCCTGACCACACATCTACTGCACTGAGCACTCCTGGAGTTCTGCTTTCATAACCACAAAACTACTTTACTGAGCACTCCTGGAGTGCTGCTTTCCTAACCACAAAATTACAGTACTGAGTACGATAGGAGTGCTGCTCTCCTAATCGCTAAACTACAGTACTGAGCACTCCACGAGTGTGGCCCACCGAATCTCAAAACTATTGCACTGAGCACTCGAGGAATGCTGCTCTCCCAACCTCAAAACTACTGTACTGAGCATGCCAGGAGCACTGCTTTCCTAACCACAAAACTACAGTACTGAGTACTATAGGAGTGCTGCTCTCCTAATCCCTAAACTACTGTACTGAGCACTCAACGAGTGTGGCCCTCCTAACCTCAAATCTACTGCACTGACCACTCCAGGAGTGCTGCTCTCCTAACCTCATAACGACTGTACAATAGTTTTGTGGTTAGGAGAGCAGCACTCCTGGAATGCTCAGTCCAGCCATTTTGAAGTTAGAAGGGCAACTCTCCTATAGTACTCAGTACTGTAGCTTTGAGGTTAGGAGAGCAGCATTCCTCGAGTGCTCAGTACAGTAGCTTTGTGGTTACTAGAGCAGCACTCCTGGAGTGCTCAGTACAGTATCTTTGTGGTCAGGAGAGCAGCACTCCTGCAATGCTCAGTACAGTCGTTTTGAGGTTAGGAGTGCTGGAGATCGGCACTCCTGGAGTGCTCAGTACAGTACAATTGCTGGAGAGTAGAACTCCTGTAGTGGTCAGTACAGGCGTTTTGAGGTTATGAGGGCCACACTCCTGGATTGCTGAGTACAGTAGTTTAGCGATAAGTGGTGCAGCGCTCCTATAGTACTCAGTACCGTAGCTGTGCGGTTAGGGGAGCAGCACTCCTGGTGTGCTCAGTACAGTAGCTTTGTGGTTAGGAGAGACACACTCCCAGAGAAAGCCTGGAATGTAACAATTTTTTATTGGTTTGTGGTCAGCCAAGGGGGTCTTGCCAGATGCCGGATCCTCTCCTTTTGGGTCTTGATGTTTGCCATGTGTCTGTGGTTGCTTGGAGGGGAGTGCGGAAGTGCACTGGGCAGTATCAGACCCACCCTTGATGGCTGTGCCGGCTTTGTGGTTGGCTGTGTCTGTGTAACATGTGTCCCCTGATGTTAATGTTAAAGGATATTTGTACTGCGCACTATCACCACCGGAGTGGTCCCCTGGCACTCTGGCGGCTCTGAAAAAAAAGGGGGGGGGTGAGTTGGTGGGAATAAGCTGGAAAAGTGCAAGAGAGCAGTAATGTGCGGTTTGCGGCCTCAGCCCGGTAACTCCGTTGGCTGGGCTTGGGGTGTTTTCCGGTCGGTAATCGTTGTGTGCTGTTGTGCAAGTCTATGTGTGGTTTGTTTTGTTACTCAAGGGAAGGGCTCTGGGGTTAGCATGAGTGCTCCTCCAGAACATATCTATCTTTAATGTGGTGCTGCCTCGGGCGGTGGAATGATATGAACCTCATGCATGCAATGCAACACTTACGGCCCCGTTTAGAGTTTGTCCGTGTGGTAAACAAGTTGGCAGTGAAAGGATTACTGCCACTTTTACTGCACCTCGATAATTGGAGTTTCAAAATTTAACTCAAAAATTCCACGAGGTTTTGTGTGGAGCAAACAGGACTTACCACATGCGTAATTACCTCATGCAGTAAATATCGATACTCGTGGAATCCCAGGTGACTCCAAAATGGGGATTGGCTGAAGGATTCACCTAACTCTGAATCATGCAGACTCTTCCTATTACCGCATGCCATAATGTCAATCGAGTTTCAAGGCAGTGCCGAAGGCAATACCTCTGAAGGCAATACCTCCGAAGGTAATACCTCTGAACACTAAATTCGTCCCTCAGGGCCTTACTACAGCTATGGATGTAAGAATAAAACAGGAGATAGAAGGAAAATAATGCCTGTTCTACTCTGGTGTAGACGTGTATCGAAAAAAGTAGTGGTATTGTGGTCTTGGCAGGGGAGAGGGCAGGCGGAAGCCAAGTGCAACATGTGACAAGGTGTTGCGGCCGGGACCTTGCAATAGTCTAAGTGACCAGTGACTAAGGCTCCTATTACAACTTTACACTTGCACAGGTATATGAATGGACAAATCCTCTATATAGAATGGTGAACAGGGTCGTAGAAAGTAGAGGAATGGTAAACAGAAAATTAAAAGTAGTGGAACGCCGCTCCCGACCGTCCCCGCTCACTTTGATCACTGGTTTTACTGCCCATAAAACGACAGGATTGGGGGTATTTAATACCAACGTTAATCGTGTAACATGGTTAATCCTTTCACATTACCGCCAGCGGTAATTGTAATTACCACTGCAATGATCCAATAATAAAAACACACATCAGCTGAAGTGAGGGCCTTGGTCAGGTGTGAAAGTGTACCCTCTTTTTCTTCTGCCTTCACCCTCTCTTCTCCCTTTCTTCCCCTTTGATTCCCTCCCATTTTCTCTATTCCTTGCCACTCTAAACCCTTGTATTCTCGCCATGCCCAGACAATGTTCTGCCTGTGTGCGGTGGTCTACGATTTACCTAAAATGAATACCTCAACATCGAAGTGAACAGAACGTTGCTCATAGGAATGAGTGAAACAAAGGCAGAAGGACCTGCTTCCTAAACCTTGAAAGATCCGGTTCATGGTTCATGTGAGGGCAGTGATGCGCTGTCTGTTTTTGTAAAGCCCCCTACAGTGGATTATTATGTTCACTTGTTTAATCCGCCACGGCTATCACAATAATATTTGCCGTTAGACATCTCTGCGCTTGATGCGACCCATTGCATCTCCCCTCAATTGTATATCACTGAAGCTCTGAAAGGCAAATGCTTATCGGTGAGCCACAGCCCCCACGCCAGAATCGGCACAGCCCCCAGACACTGCACTTCAACTAGTCCACATACATCCAAGATTAGATGGCGGAATGCATCCAAGATGGCGGAGAAGAAACTCGCTCCCTTGAAAGAGAATGGAAACATTGTGAATTAAAGATAATCATCCATCATGAAAACGGTAAAGTTGCTATAACGTGGTTTAAAAGCTGCCCTCCATGCTGTAGGATTTGTCATTTGAGGCCTCATGCAAGAGCGTATATTTGATATCTTGAACACGCACTTATGACTGATGTTAACCGATGCAACCACCTTTAAGCTAAACGATTTATGAAAATTAACTGTAACTTTTTCCACTGTAAGTAACCAATGTAACCACCTTCTTAAGAAAAAGTGCCTAGATGCCTCTGGGTTATGTGCGCTATATGAATGACAAAATAAATAAATAAATAAATTGTGACAACCTGTGCCGCATTCTCAGAAATGTAGTTAACTCAAGTGGACAGTGATAGGTTCCGCAATCCTTCACCTACCTGCTCTCCGATCTTGCCCCTCCCACTCACTGGCCATGTACAAAAAATAAACAGGCTTAAAACATATATTAGGGTCAACAGAAAGAGCATGTCTCGGGCTGTCCTGAGCTGGCCTGTGGGATTTTGTTCGAAGCCCACTGTTAGCAGGAATATTTCTTGTGTAATCGGTATGGTTTCCCTATAGACTGTTGAAAGTGCACTCAGTGGCATTCGGAACTTGGTTTCTGTTCACTGATAATATGTAATGTTAGGGCTTCCTTGAAGGTTCTGTTAATTGATAATAGGTAATCGTAGGGCTTCCATAAAGATTCTGTTCACTTATAATAGGTAATCCTAGGTCTCCCATGAAGGCTCTGTTAACTGATCATAGGTAATCCTAGGGCTCCCATGAAGGTTCTGTTCACTGATAATAGGTAATCTTATGGCTTCCTTGAAGGTACTGTTCACTGATAATAGGTTATCTTAGGGCTTCCTTGAAGGTTCGGTTCACTGATAATAGGTAATCATAGGGCCCCCATGAAGGTTCTGTTCACTGATAATAGAAAATCTTCTTGGGGCTATCATGAAGGTTCTGTTCACTGATAATAGGTGATCTTCCGGCTTCCTTGAAGGTTCTGTTCACTGATAATAGGTAATCGCAGGGCTTCCATGAAGATTCTGTTCACTGATAATAGGTAATTTTAGGGCTTCTTTAAAGGTTGTGTTCACTGATAATAGGTAATCATGGGGCTCCCTTGAAGGTTCTGTTTACTGATAATAGGTAATCCTAGGGGTTCCATGAAGGTTATGTTCACTGATAATATGTAATCTTCGGGCTTCCGTGAAGGTTCTGTTCACTGATAATAGGTAGTCCTAGGGCTCCCATGTAGGTTTTGTTTACTGATAAGTAATCCTAGGGCTCCCATGAAGGTTCTGTTCACTGATAATAGGTAATCTTAGGGCATCCTTGAAGGTTCTGTCCACTGATAATAGGTCATCGTAGGGCTCCCAAAAAGATTCTGTTCACTGATAATAGATCATCTTAGGGATTCCTTGATGGTTCTGTTCACTGATAATAGGTAATCTTAGGGGTCCCATTAAGGGTCTGTTCACTGATAATAGGTAATCCGACGGCTCCCATGAAGGTTCTGGTCACTCATAATACGTCATCTTAGGACCTCCTTGAAGGTTCTCTTCACTGATAACAGGTAATCGTAGGGCTCCCATGAAGGTTCTGTTCACTGATAATAGGTAATCTTAGGGCTTCCTTGATGGTTCTGTTCACTGATAATAGGTAATCTTAGGGCTCCCATTAAGGGTCTGTTCACTGATAATAGGTAATCCTACGGCTCCCATGAAGGTTCTGGTCACCAATCATAGGTAATCGTAGGGCTTACTTGAAGATTCTTTTCTCTGATCATAGGGAATCTTAGTGCTCCCATGAAGGTTCTGTTCACTGATAATGGGAAATCTTCGTCGGCTCCCATGAAGGGTTCTGTTCACTGATAATAGGTAATCTTAGGGCTTCCATGAAGGCTCTGTTCACTGATAATAGGTCATTGTAGGGCTCCCATGAAGGTTCTGTTCACTGATAATAGATCATTTTAGGGCTTCCTTGAAGGTTCTGTTCACTGATAATAGGTATTCCCTGGGCTCCCATGTAGGTTCTGTTTACTGATAAAGGTAATCCTAGGGCTCCCATGAAGGTTCTGTTCACTGATAATAGGTAATCCTATGGCTTCCTTGTAGGTTCTGTCCAATGATCATAGGTAATTGTAGGGCTCCCATGAAGGGTTTGTTCACTTATAATATGGAATCCTAGGGCTCCCGTGAAGGTTCTGTACATTCATAATACGTCATCTTAGGACTTCCTTGAAGGTTCTCTTCATTGATAACAGGTACTCGTAGGGCTCCCATGAAGGTTCTGTTCACTGATAATAGGTAATCTTAGGGCTTCCTTGATGGTTCTGTTCACTGATAACAGGTAATCTTAGGGCTCCCATTAAGGGTCTGTTCACTGATAATAGGTAATCCTACGGCTCCCATGAAGGTTCTAGTCACCAATAATAGGTAATCGTAGGGCTTACTTGAAGCTACTGTTCACTGATAATAGGTAATCCTAGGGCTCCCATGAAGGTTCTGTTCACTGATAATAGGTAATATTAGGGCTTCCATGAAGGCTCTGTTCACTGATAATAGGTCATCGTAGGGCTCCCATGAAGGTTCTGTTCACTGATAATAGATAATTTTAGGGCTTCCTTGAAGGTTCTGTTCACTGATAATAGGTATTCCCTGGGCTCCCATGTAGGTTCTGTTTACTGATAAAGGTAATCCTAGGGCTCCCATGAAGGTTCTGTTCACTGATAATAGGTAATCTTATGGCTTCCTTGTAGGTTCTGTCCAATGATGATAGGTAATCGTAGGGCTCCCATGAAGGGTCTGTTCACTTATAATATGGAATCCTAGGGCTCCCGTGAAGGTTCTGTACATTCATAATACGTCATCTTAGGACTTCCTTGAAGGTTCTCTTCATTGATAACAGGTAATCGTAGGGCTCCCATGAAGGTTCTGTTCACTGATAATAGGTAATCTTAGGGCTTCCTTGATGGTTCTGTTCACTGATAACAGGTAATCTTAGGGCTCCCATTAAGGGTCTGTTCACTGATAATAGGTAATCCTACGGCTCCCATGAAGGTTCTAGTCACCAATAATAGGTAATCGTAGGGCTTACTTGAAGCTACTGTTCACTGATAATAGGTAATCCTAGGGCTCCCATGAAGGTTCTTTTCACTGATAATGGGAAATCTTCGTAGGGCTCCCATGAAGGGTTCTGTTCACTGATAATAGGTAATCTTAGGGCTTCCATGAAGGCTCTGTTCACTGATAATAGGCAATCTTAGGGCTCCCATGAAGGTTCTGTTCACTGATAATAGGTAATCTTAGGGCTTCCATGAAGGCTCTGTTCACTGATAATAGGCAATCTTAGGGCTCCCATGAAGGTTCTGTTCACTGATAATAGGTAATCCTAGGGCTCCCATGAAGGTTCTGTTCACTGATAATAGATAATTTTAGGGCTTCCTTGAAGGTTCTGTTCACTGATAATAGGTATTCCCTGGGCTCCCATGTAGGTTCTGTTTACTGATAAAGGTAATCTTAGGGCTCCCATGAAGGTTCTGTTCACTGATAATAGGTAATCTTATGGCTTCCTTGTAGGTTCTGTCCAATGATGATAGATAATCGTAGGGCTCCCATGAAGGGTCTGTTCACTTATAATATGGAATCCTAGGGCTCCCGTGAAGGTTCTGTACATTCATAATACGTCATCTTAGGACTTCCTTGAAGGTTCTCTTCATTGATAACAGGTAATCGTAGGGCTCCCATGAAGGTTCTGTTCACTGATAATAGATAATCTTAGGGCTTCCTTGATGGCTCTGTTCACTGATAATAGGTCATCGTAGGGCTCCCATGAAGGTTCTGTTCACTGATAATAGATCATTTTAGGGCTTCCTTGAAGGTTCTGTTCACTGATAATAGGTAGGCCCTTGGCTCCCATGTAGGTTCTGTTTACTGATAAAGGTAATCCTAGGGCTCCCATGAAGGTTCTGTTCACTGATAATAGGTAATCTTATGGCTTCCTTGTAGGTTCTGTCCAATGATGATAGGTAATCGTAGGGCTCCCATGAAGGGTCTGTTCACTTATAATATGGAATCCTAGGGCTCCCGTGAAGGTTCTGTACATTCATAATACGTCATTTTAGGACTTCCTTGAAGGTTCTCTTCATTGATAACAGGTAATCGTAGGGCTCCCATGAAGGTTCTGTTCACTGATAATAGATAATCTTAGGGCTTCCTTGATGGCTCTGTTCACTGATAATAGGTCATCGTAGGGCTCCCATGAAGGTTCTGTTCACTGATAATAGATCATTTTAGGGCTTCCTTGAAGGTTCTGTTCACTGATAATAGGTAGGCCCTTGGCTCCCATGTAGGTTCTGTTTACTGATAAAGGTAATCCTAGGGCTCCCATGAAGGTTCTGTTCACTGATAATAGGTAATCTTATGGCTTCCTTGTAGGTTCTGTCCAATGATGATAGGTAATCGTAGGGCTCCCATGAAGGGTCTGTTCACTTATAATATGGAATCCTAGGGCTCCCGTGAAGGTTCTGTACATTCATAATACGTCATCTTAGGACTTCCTTGAAGGTTCTCTTCATTGATAACAGGTAATCGTAGGGCTCCCATGAAGGTTCTGTTCACTGATAATAGGTAATCTTAGGGCTTCCTTGATGGTTCTGTTTACTGACAATAGGTAATCTTAGGTCTCCCATTAAGGGTCTGTTCACTGATAATAGGTAATCCTAGGGCTTACTTGAAGCTACTGCTCACTGATAATAGGTAATCCTAGGGCTTCCATGAAGGTTCTGTTAACTGATAATAGGGAATCTTAGGGCTTCCTTGAAGGTTCTGTTCACTGATAGTAGGTAATCCTAGGACTCCCATGAAGGTTCTCTTCACTGATCATGGGTAATCTTCGTAGGGCTCCCATGAAGGTTCTGTTCACTGATAATAGATAATTTTAGGGCTTCCTTGAAGGCTCTGTTCACTGATAATAGGTATTCCATGGGCTCCCATGTAGGTTCTGTTTACTGATAAAGGTAATCCTAGGGCTCCCATAAAGGTCCTGTTCACTGATAATAGGTAATCCTAGGGCTTCCATGAAGGCTCCGTTCACTGATAATAGGTCATTTTAGGGGTTCCTTGAAGGTTCTGTCCACTGGTGATAGGTAATCGTAGGGCTCCCATTAAGGGTCTGTTCACTGGTAATAAGTAATCCTAGGGCACCCATGAAGGTTCTGGTCACTGATAATAGTTGATCGTACGCCTTCCTTGAAGCTTCTGTTCAGTAATAATAGGTAATCTTAGGGCTTCCTTGATGGTTCTGTTCACTGATAACAGGTAATCTTAGGGCTCCCATTAAGGGTCTGTTCACTGATAATAGGTTATCCAAGGGATCCCATGAAGGTTCTAAACACTGATAATAGGTAATCATAGGGTTTCTATGAAGGTTCTGTTCACTGATAATAGGTAATCCTAGGGCTTCCATGAAGGCTATGTTAACTGATAATAGGTAATCTTAGGGCTTCCTTGAAGGTTCTGTCCACTGATAATAGATCATCTTAGGGCTTCCATGAAGGTTCTGTTCACTGATAATAGACAATCTTAGGGATTCCTTAATGGTTCTGTTCACTGATTATAGGTAATCCTAGAGCTCCCATGAAGGGTCTGCTCGCTTATAATATGGAATCCTAGCGCTCCCGTGAAGGTTCTGTTTACTCATAATACTTCATTTTAGGACTTCCTTGAAGGTTCTCTTCACTGATAACAGGTAATCGTAGGGCTCCCATGAAGGTTCTGTTCACTGATAATAGGTAATCTTAGGGCTTCCTCGATGGTTATGTTTACTGACAATAGGTAATCTTAGGACTCCCATTAAGGGTCTGTTCACTGATAATAGGTACTCCTAGGGCTCCCATGAAGGTTCTGGTCACCGATAATAGGTAATCCTAGGGCTTACTTGAAGCTACTGTTCACTGATAATAGGTAATCCTAGGGCTTCCATGAAGGTTCTGTTAACTGATAATAGGGAATCTTAGGGCTTCCTTGAAGGTTCTGTTCACTGATAGTAGGTAATCCTAGGGCTCCCATGAAGGTTCTCTTCACTGATCATGGGTAATCTTCGTAGGGCTCCCATGAAGGTTCTGTTCACTGATAATAGATAATTTTAGGGCTTCCTTAAAGGTTCTGTTCTCTGATAATAGGTATTCCTTGGGCTCCCATGTAGGTTCTGTTTACTGGTAAAGGTAATCCTAGGGCTCCCATGAAGGTCCTGTTCACTGATAATAGGTAATCCTAGGGCTTCCATGAAGACTCTGTTCACTGATAATAGGTCATTTTAGGTTTTCCTTGAAGGTTCTGTCCACTGGTTATAGGTAATCGTAGGGCTCCCATTAAGGGTCTGTTCACTGGTAATAAGTAATCCTAGGGCACCCATGAAGGTTCTGGTCACTGATAATAGTTGATCTTACGCCTTCCTTGAAGCTTCTGTTCAGTAATAGTAGGTAATCTTAGGGCTTCTTGATGGTTCTGTTCATTGATAATAGGAAATCCAAGGGCTTCCTTGAAGGTTCTGTTCACTGATAATAGGTAATCTTATGGCTTCCTTGAAGGTACTGTTCACTGATAATAGGTCATTTTAGGGATTCCTTGAAGGTTCATTCAGTTCACTAATAATAGGTAATCATAGGGCTCCCATGAAGGTTCTTTACACTGATAATAGAAAATCTTCTTTGGGCTCTCATGAAAGTTCTGTTCACTGATAATATGTAATGTTAGGGCTTCCTTGACGGTTCTGTTCACTGATAATAGGTAATCGTAGGGCTTCCATAAAGATTCTGTTCACTTATAATAGGTAATCCTAGGGCTCCCATGAAGGCTCTGTTAACTGATCATGGGTGATCCTAGGGCTCCCATGAAGGTTCTGTTCACTGATAATAGGTAATCTTATGGCTTCCTTGAAAGTTCGGTTCACTGATAATAGGTAATCATAGGCCCCCCATGAAGGTTCTGTTCACTGATAATAGAAAATCTTCTTGGGGCTATCATGAAGGTTCTGTTCACTGATAATAGGTGATCTTCAGGCTTCCTTGAAGGTTCTGTTCACTGATAATAGGTAATCGCAGGGCTTCCATGAAGATTCTGTTCACTGATAATAGGTAGTTTTAGGGCTTCCTTAAAGGTTGTGTTCACTGATAATAGGTAATCGTGGGGCTTACTTGAAGCTACTGTTCACTGATAAAAGGTAATCCTAGGGCTTCCATGAAGGTTCTTTTATCTGATAATAGGGAATCTTAGTGCTTCCTTGAAGGTTCTGTTCACTGATAATAGGTAATCCCAGGGCTCCCATGAAGGTTCTGTTCACTGATAATGGGTAATCTTTGTAGGGCTCCCATGAAGGTTCTGTTCACTGATAATAGGTAATATTAGGGCTTCCATGAAGGCTCTGTTCACTGATAATAGGCCATCGTAGGGCTCCCATGAAGTTTCTGTTCACTGATAATAGATCATTTTAGGGCTTGCTTGAAGGTTCTGTTCAATGATACTAGGTATTCCCTGGGCTCCCATGTAGGTTCTGTTTACTGATAAAGGTAATCCTAGGGCTCCCATGAAGGTTCTGTTCACTGATAATATGTAATCTTATGGCTTCCTTGAAGGTTCTGTCCAATGATGATAGGTAATCGTAGGGCTCCCATGAACGGTCTGCTCACTTATAATAAGTAATCCTAGGGCACCCATGAAGGTTCTGGTCACTGATAATAGTTAATCTTACACCTTCCTTGAAGGTTCTTTTCACTAATAATAGGTAATCCTAGGGCTTCCTTGATGGTTCTGTTCACTGATAATAGAAAATCTTCTTGGGGCTCTTATGAAGGTTCTGTTCACTGATAAGAGGTGATGTTAGGGCTTCCTTGAAGGTTCTGTTCACTGATAATAGGTAATCGTAAGGCTTCCATGAAGATTCTGTTCACTGATAATAGGTAATTTTAGGGCTTCCTTGATGGTTCTGTTTACTGACAATAGGTAATCTTAGGTCTCCCATTAAGGGTCTGTTCACTGATAATAGGTAATCCTAGGGCTCCCATGAAGGTTCTGGTCACCGATAATAGGTAATCGTAGGGCTTACTTGAAGCTACTGTTCACTGATAATAGGTAATCCTAGGGCTTCCATGAAGGTTCTGTTAACTGATAATAGGGAATCTTAGGGCTTCCTTGAAGGTTCTGTTCACTGATAGTAGGTAATCCTAGGGCTCCCATGAAGGTTCTCTTCACTGATCATGGGTAATCTTCGTAGGGCTCCCATGAAGGTTCTGTTCACTGATAATAGATAATTTTAGGGCTCCCATGAAGGTTCTGTTCACTGATAATAGGTAATCTTATGGCTTCCTTGAAAGTTCGGTTCACTGATTATAGGTAATCATAGGGCCCCCATGAAGGTTCTGTTCACTGATAATAGGTAATCTTATGGCTTCCTTGAAAGTTCGGTTCACTGATAATAGGTAATCATAGGGCCCCCATGAAGGTTCTGTTCACTGATAATAGAAAATCTTCTTGGGGCTATCATGAAGGTTCTGTTCACTGATAATAGGTGATCTTCAGGCTTCCTTGAAGGTTCTGTTCACTGATAATAGGTAATCGCAGGGCTTCCATGAAGATTCTGTTCACTGATAATAGGTAGTTTTAGGGCTTCCTTAAAGGTTGTGTTCACTGATAATAGGTAATCATGGGGCTCCCTTGAAGGTTCTGTTTACTGATAATAGGTAATCCTAGGGGTTCCATGAAGGCTATGTTCGCTGATAATATGTAATCTTCGGGCTACCATGAAGGTTCTGTTCACTGATAATAGGTAGTCCTAGGGTTCCCATTTAGGTTTTGTTTGCTGATAAGTGATGCTAGGGCTCCAATGAAGGTTCTGTTCACTGATAATAGGTAATCTTAGGGCTTCCTTGAAGGTTCTGTCCACTGATAATAGGTCATCGTAGGCCGCCCAAAAAGGTTCTGTTCACTGATAATATATCATTTTAGGGCTTCCATGAAGGTTCTGTTCACTGATAATAGACAATCTTAGGGATTCCTTCATGGTTCTGTTCACTGATTATAGGTAATCCTAGGGCTCCCATGAAGGGTCTGCTCACTTATAATATGGAATCCTAGGGCTCCCGTGAAGGTTCTGTACACTCATAATACGTTATTTTAGGACTTCCTTGAAGGCTCTCTTCACTGATAACAGATAATCGTAGGGCTCCCATGAAGGTTCTGTTCACTGATAACAGGTAATCTTAGGGCTTCCTTGATGGTTCTGTTCACCGACAATAGGTAATCGTAGGGCTTACTTGAAGCAACTGTTCACTGATAATAGGTAATCCTAGGGCTTCCATGAAGGTTCTATTATCTGATAATAGGGAATCTTAGTGCTTACTTGAAGGTTCTGTTCACTGATAATATGTAATCCTAGGGCTCCCATGAAGGTTCTGTTCACTAATAATACGTCATTTTAGGGCTTCCATGAAGGCTCAGTTCACTGATAATAGGTCATCGTAGGGCTCCCATGAAGGTTCTGTTCACTGATAATAGATCATTTTAAGGCTTCCTTGAAGGTTCTGTTCACTGATAATAAGTATTCCCTAAGCTCCCATGTAGGTTCTGTTCACTGATAATAGGTAATCCTAGGGCTCCCATGAAGGTTCTGTTCACTGATAATGGGAAATCTTCGTAGGGCTCCCATGTAGGGTTCTGTTCACTGATAATAGGTAATCTTAGGGCTTCCATGAAGGCTCTGTTCACTGATAATAGGTCATCGTAGGGCTCCCATTAAGGTTCTGTTCACTGATAATAGATCATTTTAGGGCTTCCTTGATGGTTCTGTTCACTGATAATAGGTAGGCCCTTGGCTCCCATGTAGGTTCTGTTTACTGATAAAGGTAATCCTAGGGCTCCCATGAAGGTTCTGTTCACTGATAATAGGTAATCTTATGGCTTCCTTGTAGGTTCTGTCCAATGATGATAGGTAATCGTAGGGCTCCCATGAAGGGTCTGTTCACTTATAATATGGAATCCTAGGGCTCCCGTGAAGGTTCTGTACATTCATAATACGTCATTTTAGGACTTCCTTGAAGGTTCTCTTCATTGATAACAGGTAATCGTAGGGCTCCCATGAAGGTTCTGTTCACTGATAATAGGTAATCTTAGGGCTTCCTTGATGGTTCTGTTTACTGACAATAGGTAATCTTAGGTCTCCCATTAAGGGTCTGTTCACTGATAATAGGTAATCCTAGGGCTTACTTGAAGCTACTGCTCACTGATAATAGGTAATCCTAGGGCTTCCATGAAGGTTCTGTTAACTGATAATAGGGAATCTTAGGGCTTCCTTGAAGGTTCTGTTCACTGATAGTAGGTAATCCTAGGACTCCCATGAAGGTTCTCTTCACTGATCATGGGTAATCTTCGTAGGGCTCCCATGAAGGTTCTGTTCACTGATAATAGATAATTTTAGGGCTTCCTTGAAGGTTCTGTTCACTGATAATAGGTATTCCATGGGCTCCCATGTAGGTTCTGTTTACTGATAAAGGTAATCCTAGGGCTCCCATAAAGGTCCTGTTCACTGATAATAGGTAATCCTAGGGCTTCCATGAAGGCTCCGTTCACTGATAATAGGTCATTTTAGGGCTTCCTTGAAGGTTCTGTCCACTGGTGATAGGTAATCGTAGGGCTCCCATTAAGGGTCTGTTCACTGGTAATAAGTAATCCTAGGGCACCCATGAAGGTTCTGGTCACTGATAATAGTTGATCGTACGCCTTCCTTGAAGCTTCTGTTCAGTAATAATAGGTAATCTTAGGGCTTCCTTGATGGTTCTCTTCATTGATAATAGGAAATCCTAGGGCTTCCTTGAAGGTTCTGTTCACTGATAATAGGTAATCTTATGGCTTCCTTGAAGGTACTGTTCACTGATAATAGGTCATTTTAGGGATTCCTTGAAGGTTCATTCAGTTTACTAATAATAGGTAATCATAGGGCTCCCATGAAGGTTCTTTACACTGATAATAGAAAATCTTCTTTGTGCTCTCATGAAAGTTCTGTTCACTGATAACATGTAATGTTAGGGCTTCCTTGAAGGTTCTGTTCACTGATAATAGGTAATCATAGGGCTTCCATAAAGATTCTGTTCACATATAATAGGTAATACTAGGGCTCCCATGAAGGCTCTGTTAACTGATCATAGGTAATCCTAGGGCTCCCATGAAGGTTCTGTTCACTGATAATAGGTAATCTTATGGCTTCCTTGAAAGTTCGGTTCACTGATAATAGGTAATCATAGGGCCCCCATGAAGGTTCTGTTCACTGATAATAGAAAATCTTCTTGGGGCTATCATGAAGGTTCTGTTCACTGATAATAGGTGATCTTCAGGCTTCCTTTAAGGTTCTGTTCACTGATAATAGGTAATCGCAGGGCTTCCATGAAGATTCTGTTCACTGATAATAGGTAGTTTTAGGGCTTCCTTAAAGGTTGTGTTCACTGATAATAGGTAATCATGGGGCTCCCTTGAAGGTTCTGTTTACTGATAATAGGTAATCCTAGGGGTTCCATGAAGGCTATGTTCGCTGATAATATGTAATCTTCGGGCTTCCATGAAGGTTCTGTTCACTGATAATAGGTAGTCCTAGGGTTCCCATTTAGGTTTTGTTTGCTGATAAGTAATGCTAGGTCTTCCATGAAGGTTCTGTTCACTGATAATAGGTAATCCTATGGCTTCCATGATGGCTCTGTTCACTGATAATAGGTCATTTTAGGGCTTCCTTGAAGGTTCTGTCCACTGGTGATAGGTAATCGTAGGGCTCCCATTAAGGGTCTGTTCACTGGTAATAAGTAATCCTAGGGCACCCATGAAGGTTCTGGTCACTGATAATAGTTGATCGTACGCCTTCCTTGAAGCTTCTGTTCAGTAATAATAGGTAATCTTAGGGCTTCCTTAGTGGTTCTGTTCATTGATAATAGGAAATCCTAGGGCTTCCTTGAAGGTTCTGTTCACTGATAATAGGTAATCTTGTGGCTTCCTTGAAGGTACTGTTCACTGATAATAGGTCATTTTAGGGATTCCTTGAAGGTTCATTCAGTTTACTAATAATATGTAATCATAGGGCTCCCATGAAGGTTCTTTACACTGATAATAGAAAATCTTCTTTGGGCTCTCATGAAAGTTCTGTTCACTGATAATATGTAATGTTAGGGCTTCCTTGAAGGTTCTGTTCACTGATAATAGGTAATCGTAGGGCTTCCATAAAGATTCTGTTCACATATAATAGGTAATCCTAGGGCTCCCATGAAGGCTCTGTTAACTGATCATAGGTAATCCTAGGGCTCCCATGAAGGTTCTGTTCACTGATAATAGGTAATCTTATGGCTTCCTTGAAAGTTCGGTTCACTGATAATAGGTAATCTTATGGCTTCCTTGAAGGTTCTGTTTACTGATAATAGGTGATCTTCAGGCTTCCTTTAAGGTTCTGTTCACTGATAATAGGTAATCGCAGGGCTTCCATGAAGATTCTGTTCACTGATAATAGGTAGTTTTAGGGCTTCCTTAAAGGTTGTGTTCACTGATAATAGGTAATCATGGGGCTCCCTCGAAGGTTCTGTTTACTGATAATAGGTAATCCTAGGGGTTCCATGAAGGCTATGTTCGCTGATAATATGTAATCTTCGGGCTTCCATGAAGGTTCTGTTCACTGATAATAGGTAGTCCTAGGGTTCCCATTTAGGTTTTGTTTGCTGATAAGTAATGCTAGGGCTTTCATGAAGGTTCTGTTCACTGATAATAGGTAATCTTAGGGCTTCCATGAAGGTTCTGTTCACTGATAATAGCTCATTTGAGGGCTTCCATGAAGGTTCTGTTCACTGATAATAGACAATCTTAGGAATTCCTTCATGGTTCTGTTCACTGATTATAGGTAATCCTAGGGCTCCCATGAAGGGTCTGCTCACTTATGATATGGAATCCTAGGGCTCCCGTAAAGGTTCTGTACACTCATAATACATTATTTTAGGACTTCCTTGAAGGTTCTCTTCACTGATAACAGATAATCGTAGGGCTCCCATGAAGGTTCTGTTCACTGATAATAGGTAATCTTAGGGCTTCCTTGATGGTTCTGTTCACCGGCAATAGGTAATCGTAGGGCTTACTTGAAGCAACTGTTCACTGATAATAGGTAATCCTAGGGCTTCCATGAAGGTTCTTTTATCTGATAATAGGGAATCTTAGTGCTTACTTGAAAGTTCTGTTCACTGATAATATGTAATCCTAGGGCTCCCATGAAGGTTCTGTTCACTGATAATGGGTAATCTTCGTAGGGCTCCCATGAAGGTTCTGTTCACTGATAATATGTCATTTTAGGGCTTCCATGAAGGCTCAGTTCACTGATAATAGGTCATCGTAGGGCTCCCATGAAGGTTCTGTTCACTGATAATAGATCATTTTAGGGCTTCCTTGAAGGTTCTGTTCACTGATAATAAGTATTCCCTGGGCTCCCATGTAGGTTCTGTTTACTGATAAAGGTAATCCCAGGGCTCCCATGAAGGTTCTGTTCACTTATAATAGGTAATCCTAGAGCTTCCATGAAGGCTCTGTTCACTGATAATAGGTCATTTTAGGGCTTCCTTGAAGGTTCTGTCCAATGATGATAGCTGATCGCAGGGCTCCCATGAAGGGTCTGTTCACTTATAATAAGTAATCCTAGGGCTCCCATGAAGGTTCTGGTCACCAATAATAGGTAATCGTAGGGCTTACTTGAAGCTACTGTTCACTGATAATAGGTAATCCCAGGGCTTCCATAAAGGTTCTTTTTTCTGATAATAGGTCATCTTAGTGCTTCCTTGAAGGTTCTGTTCACTGATAATAGATAATCCTAGGCTTCCATGAAGGTTCTGTTCACTGATAATGGGTAATCGTCGTAGGGTTCCCATGAAGGTTCTGTTCACTGATAATAGGTAATCTTAGGGCTTCCATGAAGGCTCTGTTCAATGATAATAGGTCATCGTAGGGCTCCCCTGAAGGTTCTGGTCACTGATAATAGTTAATCTTACGCCTTCCTTGAAGGTTCTGTTCACTAATAATAGGTAATCTTAGGGCTTCCTTGATGGTTCTTTTCACTGATAATAGAAAATCTTCTTGGGGTCTCATGAAGGTTCTGTTCACTGATAATAGGTGATTTTAGGGCTTCCTTGAAGGTTCTGTTCAATGATAATAGGTAATCGTAGGGCTTCCATGAAGATTCTGTTCACTGATAATAGGTCATTTTAGGGCTTCCTTAAATGTTGTGTTCACTGATAGTAGGTAATCATGGGGCTCCCTTGAAGGTTCTGTTTACTGATAATAGGTAATCCAAGGGATCCCATGAAGGTTCTAATCACTGATAATAGGTAATCATAGGGTTTCTATAAAGGTTCTGTTCACTGATAATAGGTAATCCTAGGGCTTCCATGAAGGCTATGTTCACTGATAATATGTCATCTTTGGGCTTCCATGAAAGTTCTGCTCACTGATTATAGGTAGTCCTAAGCCTCCCTTGTAGGTTTTGATTACTGATAAGTAATGCTAGGGCTCCCATGCAGGTTCTGTTCACTGATAATAGGTAATCTGAGGGCTTCCTTGAAGGTTCTGTCCACTGATAATAGATCATCTTAGGGCTTCCATGAAGGTTCTGTTCACTGATAATAGACAATCCTAGGGATTCCTTCATGGTTCTGTTCACTGATTATAGGTAATCCTATATCTCTCATGTAGGGTCTGCTCACTTATAATATGGAATCCTAGCGCTCCTGTGAAGGTTCTGTTTATTCATAATACGTCATCTTAGGACTTCCTTGAAGGTTCTCTTCACTGATAACAGGTAATCTTAGGACTCCCATTAAGGGTCTGTTCACTGATAATAGGTAATCCTAGGGCTCCCATGAAGGTTCTGGTCACCGATAATAGGTAATCCGAGGTCTTACTTGAAGCTACTGTTCACTGATAATAGGTTATCCTAGGGCTTCCATGAAGGTTTTGTCAACTGATCATAAGGAATCTTAGGGCTTCCTTGAAGGTTCTGTTCACTGATAGTAGGTAATCCTAGGGCTCCCATGAAGGTTCTGTTCACTGATCATGGGTAATCTTCATAGGCTCCCATTAAGGTTCTGTTCACTGATAATAGGTAATCTTAGGGCTTCCATGAAGGCTCTGTTCACTGATAATAGGTCATTGTAGGGCTCCCATGAAGGTTCTGTTCACTGATAATAGATAATTTTAGGGCTTCCTTGAAGGTTCTGTTCACTGATATTAGATATTCCTTGGGCTCCCATGTAGGTTCTGTGTACTGATAAAGGTAATCCTAGGGCTCCCATGAAGGTCCTGTTCACTGATAATAGGTAATCCTAGGGCTTCCTTGAAAATTCTGTTCACTGATAATAAAAAATCTTATGGCTTCCTTCAAGCTACTGTTCACTGATAATAGGTCATCTTTGGGCTTCCATGAAGGTTCTGTACACTGATAATAGGTAATCCAAGAGCTTCCATGAAGGCTCTGTTCACTGATAATAGGTCATTTTAGGGCTTCCTTGAAGGTTCTGTCCAATGATGATAGCTAATCGCAGGGCTCCCATGAAGGGTCTGTTCACTTATAATAAGTAATCCTAGGGCTTCCATGAAGGTTCTGGTCACCAATAATAGGTAATCGTAGGGCTTACTTGAAGCTACTGTTCACTGATAATAGGTAATCCCAGAGCTTCCATAAAGGTTCTTTTATCTGATAATAGGTCATCTTAGTGCTTCCTTGAAGGTTCTGTTCACTGATAATAGATAATCCTAGGCTTCCATGAAGGTTCTGTTCACTGATAATGGGTAATCGTCGTAGGGTTCCCATGAAGGTTCTGTTCACTGATAATAGGTAATCTTAGGGCTTCCATGAAGGCTCTGTTCAATGATAATAGGTCATCGTAGGGCTCCCATGAAGGTTCTGGTCACTGATAATAGTTAATCTTACGCCTTCCTTGAAGGTTCTGTTCACTAATAATAGGTAATCTTAGGGCTTCCTTGATGGTTCTTTTCACTGATAATAGAAAATCTTCTTGGGGTCTCATGAAGGTTCTGTTCACTGATAATAGGTGATTTTAGGGCTTCCTTGAAGGTTCTGTTCAATGATAATAGGTAATCGTAGGGCTTCCATGAAGATTCTGTTCACTGATAATAGGTCATTTTAGGGCTTCCTTAAATGTTGTGTTCACTGATAGTAGGTAATCATGGGGCTCCCTTGAAGGTTCTGTTTACTGATAATAGGTAATCCAAGGGATCCCATGAAGGTTCTAATCACTGATAATAGGTAATCATAGGGTTTCTATAAAGGTTCTGTTCACTGATAATAGGTAATCCTAGGGCTTCCATGAAGGCTATGTTCACTGATAATATGTCATCTTTGGGCTTCCATGAAAGTTCTGCTCACTGATTATAGGTAGTCCTAAGCCTCCCTTGTAGGTTTTGATTACTGATAAGTAATGCTAGGGCTCCCATGAAGGTTCTGTTCACTGATAATAGGTAATCTGAGGGCTTCCTTGAAGGTTCTGTCCACTGATAATAGATCATCTTAGGGCTTCCATGAAGGTTCTGTTCACTGATAATAGACAATCTTAGGGATTCCTTCATGGTTCTGTTCACTGATTATAGGTAATCCTATATCTCTCATGTAGGGTCTGCTCACTTATAATATGGAATCCTAGCGCTCCTGTGAAGGTTCTGTTTATTCATAATACGTCATCTTAGGACTTCCTTGAAGGTTCTCTTCACTGATAACAGGTAATCTTAGGACTCCCATTAAGGGTCTGTTCACTGATAATAGGTAATCCTAGGGCTCCCATGAAGGTTCTGGTCACCGATAATAGGTAATCCGAGGGCTTACTTGAAGCTCCTGTTCACTGATAATAGGTTATCCTAGGGCTTCCATGAAGGTTTTGTCAACTGATCATAAGGAATCTTAGGGCTTCCTTGAAGGTTCTGTTCACTGATAGTAGGTAATCCTAGGGCTCCCATGAAGGTTCTGTTCACTGATCATGGGTAATCTTCACAGGCTCCCATTAAGGTTCTGTTCACTGATAATAGGTAATCTTAGGGCTTCCATGAAGGCTCTGTTCACTGATAATAGGTCATTGTAGGGCTCCCATGAAGGTTCTGTTCACTGATAATAGATAATTTTAGGGCTTCCTTGAAGGTTCTGTTCACTGATATTAGATATTCCTTGGGCTCCCATGTAGGTTCTGTGTACTGATAAAGGTAATCCTAGGGCTCCCATGAAGGTCCTGTTCACTGATAATAGGTTATCTTCATAGGGCTCCCATAAAAGTTCTGTTCACTGATAATAGGTAATCCTAGGGCTTTCTTGAAGGTTCTGTTCACTGATAATAAAAAATCTTATGGCTTCCTTCAAGCTACTGTTCACTGATAATAGGTCATCTTTGGGCTTCCATGAAGGTTCTGTACACTGATAATAGGTAATCTTATGGCTTCCTTGAATGTTCTGTTCACTTATAATAGGTAATCCTAGGGCTCCCATGAAAGTTCTGTTCAGTGATAATAGGTAATCTTCTTGGGGCTCCCATGATGGTGTTAAACCATATTCGTATAATACCATTTGGTTATGAACATTGGCCTAAACACATTCGCATTGTACAGAAAACCGCATTTAAAATGCTCTGATTCAAATTGACTTTGCCGGCATCTTAGTACCATCCGCCATTTTGATTTTAACTCTTGCTTTGTGTTCTAAAATGGTGGACTGTGTTTTCGGCTACAGCTGATCCAAATGAACTTTGAGCTACGTCAATATAAAGGCCGCCGAGAGCAGAATGTTTGTTCTGTGCAAAGAAACCTTGTGACTAGTATGAACTAAAATCTAAAGTCTTCGCCCACAGCGTCATCCTCATTTAAACAATGAAACAATGTAGAACAAACTCAAACCGTGCGCTTTGGCTGAAACACATTGTCTTCATTCTTGAAACTAGGCTTACTGTAAGCTGGAGGACCAACGTCGCCATTGAATTTTCATGGACAAACAAACATGTTAAATGTGTTAAACAATATTGTCATATTTGTCATATGAACTGGGCATGAACCCTTGTATGTAAATTATTAGTTTGGAAAGGGGCTGGACAATGACCGGACTGGTGTATAGAAAAGCCTGTATTAGGATGTCCACCACTCTCACCCCTCACAGTGTCAGCTGGTACACACTTCGAGGTGTTGGGGGCCAGATAGCTATCTGATTGTGCTTTGAAACTGTACAGAAATAAAGATACTTGTATCATTCGACCCGTGATTGGCGTATTTCATTTTGTGGTACAAAGCCTCAGTATTTCTTCGGTCTTTCAGATGGCACCCGAATAGGCACCCTCAAGGTGGATGTCACCTGACTGAAAAGAAGAAGGGGCTATCGGACCAGTATCGGAGAGTGAAAAGGGGCCCCTTATGTATGAGATGCGACACCTCGACAGTACTGCACGATCCGATCCCTGAGCGGTGAGCATGCAGTTCCAGAGGGCATCTTGATGAGGGTCCCCATATCGTGGAGGGCTCTTTGCCGAAATCGCCAACCACCGGGAGCCTTTGTAATCCGATCCGACCTCATTAGACTTTGAAATCAGCTGAGTCATGCCCCGATTCCTAAGAATCCTGATATTGGTTCCAATTTTGCACTCGCGAGGACAAATGACGACAGGTAACACCATTAATGTGACATGCCTGGGAAATTGTCTGCCTGTTTCAGGGGTTTATTCCGCAGAGACAGACAATCTTTGGGACGAGGCTAACTGGCGCCACCTGTTGGGTCACCGGCTTGTTTAATTTACTTTAAGTACGGCCTAAATAGTATTGTATTTAACAATATTTGGCACAGACAAACTAGACATGCTTCCGAATTTCAGTGGCCAGTTCATGGTAGTTTTGAAATTGTCCGTGTAGAATATTTAGAGTATATATGGTTGAAGAAAAAGGCTAGGCCTGCAGTATTTGATATAATTAAAGTTTGGAGAAAGGAAGCTATGCAGCAATTTAAGAGTAAAAAAAAACATGCACGTCGACACATGTCTAATACTGAAAAAGCATTACTGTATGATCAACAGAGACAGTCGGAATTTATTAGAAGTATGGATAGGACTTTTCAACTTGGAGTACAGAAAATATATCCGTCTCAGGATTTTCATACCTCTGACGAGCTGATTAATAAGCTATTGAATGAGCGTCGGACTGTTGCCTCTGCACCACCTCCTTATGTAACTCTCCCTGTTATTTTACCTCCTCCCGCTGTTGCGCCTCCTCCTCTTGTTGTACCCTTTCCTCCCGTTGCTGTTCCTCGTCCTACTGTTGCTCCTCTTCCTGTTATTGTTTCCCCTTCTACATCCTCACCCTTACCGACAGTTGCCGTTCCCTTAATTCCGTCTCCAACGCCAGTGGTAGTGTCTCCACTGCCTATTGAGCACGATTTGTCTGAACTCTCTTTTCCAAGTGGTTCTGCTCTACTTATAAAGATTGAAGGGGCTGGATCTGATTCAAGAATAGTAACTCGTAGCACAGTATCCAAAGCTAGGAGAAGAGAATTGTATACTTGGCCTAAAAGATATGTAGAAGAAGGTGAAAAATCAGCTGTCTTAGCTGCGATTGCTATCTAAGAAAGAATTCACAAACAGAATATTATGACAGAGGGGATGGGAACGCATTTGGTTGATATTTGGAGTGATTTGACGGACATGAATGTCCCACAGGGGTTGAGGGATTGGAATGTCCTATTTCGCTCACGGGACACTGCAGAGAAAGTATGTGAGCATGTAGAGAAGGTATTTGAGTTTAAGAGAGAGCTAGATCGGTTACAGAATGATGAAATAGATGGTAAGAGATTGGAAGCCTCATATATGCAGAAACAAAACGCGTATTTGCACAAGAGACACTCCCCGATGGATTTCGAATGTTTCAATTTGTCCCATTGAAGTTCATGACACGTTTAGTCAGTATGCTCCAGCAATGCAAAGCAAAGAAAAGTGTTACAAGTGATGGTAGAGTATCTACAGAATGAGTTTATGAAGAAAAAGGTTTGTTGTTCAGCAGATTTGATGGTCATTTATAAGAGAGAATGTTTCACCCGATACTGCTTTGACTACTTTGTCATTTGATTTAGCTTTGTTGCTTAATGAATGTTCAGAATTGCCTACTTTACAATTGCCAGTGAGGGAGGTTCCTCCGACATTTGTTCCTAAAGTAGAAATTCCAGCTAATGCAACAGGCGCAGCAGCCACTACTATTGAAGCACATTATGTCTCACGGTTTGTGCATGTCCCATTTCCTAGACAGGAAGTGAATACCATTAGACAAACAATTCCAGATATTAGGAAGAATCCAACAGCATTGTGCACTAGGGCCCCAGCCAGCCCATAGAGCTGGGAGCTTCCCAATAGCACTTTAAGATGAGGCAGCAGCACACGTGAGATGGATGGGGATGCAGATTAATACTCTCGCATCAAATCAATAATAACAACTCAATGGTTTTGCAAAGGGACTCTGTTTAATGACAAGTACAAAAAACGGGGAGTTCATGAATATCAGCAATCGCTCGATCTTCCTTCTCGCTTCAACTCCAATTAATTTCAGAAAAAACACTTCATTTATACTAAAAACTCGTCATCACTGATGTGCAACACTTAAAATCTGGCATTTAATTCTATTGGTTATAGGAAGGTAACTTTAATATAGGTGCTATATCTGTATATGGAAACGGAGTGAGGGGATTGGATAAACACTGTCAGGTGGGGCATCTAAGCCCTTCCTTCAAAATGGCTACTGTAAACGTCACTACAAGTATGACGTCTCATTGGTTCTACTAACTATAGGACCCTTGATTACTTGGTCCACCCATTCATACTTTTCCACTTGCTTAGCAGCGTGCAGAATAGCCGGCCAGGTTTAGGGAGTTTGTCTGCAACCGGAGCTTCCCTCCAATTATTGCTACAATCAATCATCACTTCAGTGGTCATGTGTCAATTATTTCTTTTTGGTTGGCCTCGAGACTGCTTCTTGGTCTGGAAAAGTTAAGACATCTGTGCATGGCACAAGTCCATGCGTAGGTGTGATAGTTTCATCCCTTCTCGCTCGGCTGGTCACGTGATTCTCACACCGTGAAATCGTCTTATTCTTCACGCAATTTGTGTATTTGATTTAATTATGCCAGCCATCTGCCATCTGTGGCTTATCTTGACCTTTCTGAACAAGATACTCTGCTCTTCTTTAATACAATGTATCCACTGTTGGGCTATTTCAGCCGATATGACCTTGGCTCCTTGGCACGATTTGCCCTCGTCTGAGTTTCTCTCTGTCTTTAATTCTCAATTTGGTTGCTGTGGAGCTCTCCTCTTGAGACCTTTAGTAACCTTTGGTTGATTCTGCTCTTAGTGCATAGTGGAAGTATACTTATATAAAGTGCTCCTTTTGAGGTAGATATGTATAGGTGGCACTTGCTGCAATCTATCTTACTACTAATCATAAGCAAGCCTCACGATTCTTTGCTTTTTGCAGTTCCTTGCATATGTACATGTTTAAACTAACTGAATAACTTCATTGCGCATGTGGCATCATCTCTGATATCTTTGACATTGATTATTTCACTTTAGGCTCATGATGTCACTTATCCATGGTTATTCGTCTCTTTTCATCATTCCCAGGATGTTATATCTTCTATATGTGAGTCAGTCCAGGTTCGTGTGACGTCAGCATTTGTTTTCCTTCAGTATCTTTTTAGCTTCTTCAGGGATTGCATTCTGACAATCTTCATTCTGTTTCATTTGTCGATATGGCTTTCTCAATGGGTTCCTTACTGTCCAGGTTTTCTTGGGTGGCAGTACTTCAACAGGTGCTGTTCTTATGATAGGTACTGAAAAGAGTCCAATTGCGGCTCTCTGCTGGTTTATTTGCGCATCATACGTCACATATTTTGGTGTGAACATTCCTGGTACTTCAAAATGGGTGGTTGGAGTGTGAATCGTCTTTGGGACCTTCTCTACAGGATTTTATAAAGAAATTGAATCTGTCTTGCATTTGTCGGTTTTCACACTGGGTGATGTAGATTTGATGTTCCCTGTGATCCTACCTGCTGATTTATGGAAACAGATTAGAACTGTAGATGATCAGGCAGGACTGGGTGACACATGGGTTAACTTGGTACGGATAGATAGAGAAAGGAACGCTGGTGAGAAACCGCCACAGGTGATATTGACATTGCCAGACAGAATAGTAACTAAATTGAAAACCTTGGTTCCAGAGAGAAGAATAGTTTGGGACAAGCTTACAGCTTGCATCCAGGGGAAGTCTGAAGGTGCTACCAAATTTTTTTATCGGTTCAAACAAGTGTTTTCAGACTTCAGCAGTCAGGACTTAAGTGCCAAGTCAGGAAAAAGGCTGTTTGTAGACAAATTTGTGCGTGGATTGTTGCCTGAAATCCAATCGCAAATTATGATGTCCGAAAGCGCTTGGCAGGCAAAATCATAGTCCGAAGTATTGCATATGGCTCAGTATTATGAGAATAGGGTTAATACTGAAAAAGAGAAGGTAGAAGAGAAAAAGGGAGACTTGAAGACAAAGGTATTGTTGCAGCAAATAGTAAGAGGAACCAGAGGTGGGAATACACAGTTCAGAGGTCAATTTGCACGACAGATTAATGCGCAACTGGGTCCTGTACACATGAACCAATGTACCTATTGCAGACAGGAAGGTCATTGGATAGCACACTGCCCGATCCTACAGCAGCGATTGAATAACATGTATGGTACCATAGGTAGACGATCCAGAGACCGTCCTGGGATAGGGGGTCCTGGTAGAAGTCAGTTCGCTCAGAATCAACAGTCATTTTCACAGGATAGTCAGCAGCATAGTGTTAATAATGGGAACATTTTTGATAATCCCTCGACTGTCTATTTTTCTGAGGACCTTGCATTTGATGATGTACTGTTCCGTTAGGACAGCTCGAAGCAGAGTCTGGAACCTATACCTATTCCCATCAATCAGAAAGGGCCCTACGTTGAGATGAAGGTGGGGAATGGAAAGCATCTAATTTTGATAGATACAGGAGCACAGAAGTGTTCAGTTGATCATTCCCGGGTTCCATATATTACACTGTCATGGCAGAACAACATTTCTGTAGCGTTCTCTGGTACACCAGTGGTTAGTCTGGTCTCTCAACCGGTACCAATTTCACTGGGGCCATTTACTGATTTATGTCCATTTCTTTTGACGACAAATTGTTGCGAGAACTTGTTGGGATTGAATTTGTTGAAAGAATTGAATGCTGTAATTTGCTGTTCTCCGGATGGAGTGCATTTAACGATTTCACTTCAACGAACTTCTGTGTCACAATTCTTAACTAGAACTTTACCGACCGAATTGGATAAGGTTTCGGCATGTTTATGGGCGGTTGATGATAATGACGTTGGTATTTTACAAATTAAGCCTGTTCAAATTGTGTTGAAACCAGGTGTTAAACTACCAAGTATTCCACAATATAAGATTTCAGTTGATGGTGAACAAGCTTTGAAGAGTATTGTTTCTGATTTTGTACATCGAGGAGTGATTGAGGAAATTGCAGGAAGTATGTGTAATAGTCCAATCCTACCAGTATATAAGAAAGGGGATAATGCAATTCCTTTTCGTTTCATTATTGATTTGCGTGCCATTAATAAGATTGTCGCTCACAATTTCCGAGTGTACCTGATGTGACTACAATATTGACAATGATTCCAGCTTCAGCTACTCATTTTAGTGTTGTGGATTTAAAGAACACCTTATTTAGTATTCCTGTACATGTTGACAGTAGATATTTGTTTGAGTTCACCCTAGAGTGACGCTCGTTTACATTTACTTGTGTACCACAAGGGTACACTGAGAGTCCAAGCATTTATAGTAGAGCATTGAAAGAACAGCTTGATACGCTTGAGCTGCCTTCCACTTGCACGTTGTTGCAGTATGACAACAATCTTCTTCTAGCTGCAGATTCTGAAGTTGCTTGCAAGGAGGGCACCGTGTTGCTGCTTATTCATCTAGCAGAACATGGGCATTAGGCTTCATTGAATAAGTTTCAATATTGTGGACAGGAGGTCACCTGTTTAGGCTATCTCCTGTCGAAGGAGGGGAGAAGACTGACACCTGACTGGATGCAAAGCATCTATAGCATATCTGTCCAAAATATACAGAAAGAGGTCAGAGCCTTGTTAGGCATAGCCTCATACTGTAGACAGTGGATCCCTAACTTTTATTATTGATAAAACCTATGTTGGCATTGACAAAGAAGGGCATTTCTTTGCCTTTACCGTGGAACATAGATTGCCAGAAAGCTTTTGATCTGCTCAAGGCTGCGTTGTGTTCAGCACTGATTTTGGGCACACCAAATTATGAAAAAGCCTTTGTGCTGTATGTGCATGAATGTGATGGATGCGCTTTGTCTGTGTTGACACAGGAACATGGGGGAAAAATAGACTGTGCGGTTATTTTTCCTCCAAGCTTGACCATGTTGCATGCACTTTGCCGAGACATTTGAGAGCTGTTGCTGCTGCTGCATCTGTAAAACAACATGAGGGTATGGTTCTGGGTCACTCCTTAACCGTGATGGTACCTCACTCTGTAGACGTACTATTAAATGGAACGCAGACGCAACATCTCACATCCGCACAACTAACAAGGTACGAGCTGATTCTACTTGCACCACATATCCAAATTAAGAAATGTGCCTATTAAATCCGGCAGAACTATTGCCTCTTCCGCAAGAAATTGATTGTAGTGACAAAATGTCACATGACTGCCTCCATAACACAGAACAAGAGACTAAGGGCAGAATTGACCTATTCGATACACCCTTGAAAGATCCACAAGGGGAGCTGTTTTGCGATGGCTCCTGCTTCAAACTTACGGATGGTTCATCCACTGCTGCTTACGCAATCACTACATAAAGCACCATTGTGGAAACCAAAAGAATTCTGCATAACTCTGCGCAGGCCGCAGAGATTATCGCATTGACCAGAGCTTGTGAACTTTCTAAAGGGCTCAGCGTGAATATATTTATGGACAGTCAGTATGCTTTTGGTGTGGTTCACAACTTTGGTCAATTATGGGCAGAGGTTTCTTAACCTCGCATGGAACTAAGATACCACATTGTACTCTAATAGTTCGGCTACTTTCAGCACTTGCGCTTCCTACTCAGTTAGCAATTATGAAGTGCGCAGCACACCAGAAAGTAACAGACGAAGTGGGAAAAGGAAACACTTTTGCTGACAGGATAGCCAAACAGACTGCCACCGATTTGCATTTCAAAATGTATATAACGAAAGAGGTCACTAACACTTGTGTGATAGACGTAGGAATTGGTTGAATAAAAGAAATTCAGGCTTATGCCACTCCGGACGAACTTAAACAGTGGGCTGAGGGTTCAGCAAGTTCAGATGATGAAGGTTGTTGGGTGGATAATGAAAAAGAAAATGGATGCTGCCCGATGCTTATGTCACCACTATGGTTATGATGGCTCATGGTCCAGCTCATATATGTGCCAAAAACATCTGTAAATTGTTAGAACCTGTCTAAGTTAATGTGAATATTTCATTACAGCATAATGTTGGGAAAGATACATCGACACAAAGGGTAGTTTTGGTACCATCTCTATGCATTTTGAGGTCATACACTTTGACTTTATCAAAATGGAGCATTGTCAGAATTATAAATATGTACTGGTAGTTGTCTGCGCTTTCAGTAAATGGGTCGAAGATTTTCCTCTAAGAGATGCCACAGCAATGACGACGGCGAAAACCATGCTGAAGGAATATTTTCCTAGGTTTGGATTGCCGACAGTCATTTGGTTGGACAATGGTCCACATTTTATCGCTGTTGTTATCCTGCAAGTATGCACTGGATTACAGATCGATAAACGGTTCCAAACAGCCAGAAACGCTCAGAGTGCCAGACTTGTAGAACGCCATAACGGTATACTAAAGAATACGATCGCAAAGACCTGTGCAAATAGCAATTTGAAATGGCCAGATGCCTTACCAATAGCTTTATTGTCGATGCAGATGACTGCACAATCAAAGACAGGACTCTCTCCTTATGAAATAATAATTTTCATAAGGAGAGACCAGCCAATATTTGTAATGTACCGAAACCCAAGCTGTTAAAAGATGTAGAGCATTTGCTCCTTTCCGAGTACTGTGACCAGTTAACTCAAAACTTGTATTTGATTCATCAACAGGTGCGAGAAGCCCTCCCAGTAAAGTACGAGGGTCCAGGTCATTGACTCCGACCTGGAGATTGGGTGCTCATAAAGTAATTTGAAATAGCCTCCTGTCTCGCACCTTGCTGGAGCAGACCGCACCAAGTCCTCTTGACCACACTGACCGCCATACGAGTGGCAGGGAAGAGACACTGGATTCACGCAACGCACATCAAGAAGATTCCTTTTCCTCTGCCCCATGACAAAGGGAAGGAGAAGGAGATTGTTCACTTTCATGCTGTCCACATGCCTGTTTTGTATGCGGAAATCCTTCCTGAGCCCGTGGGGCCTGGGGAGACTGCTGCTTTGTCTTCAAGTTCTTGTTCAAATCTCTCTTCACCGTTGAGCAACCTTGCTTCCGCTTCATCATTTTGTTCAGGAAACAACGACACTCTCTTCGCAGATAACATCCTACCTGAAGTCTTGAGGTATGATCTGTGACCAAGACATCAGACTTACAGCGCAGCATCGGCTGTGCCTACAAAAAACCATCCTTGAGCCAGTCCCTCGTCACTCTTCCGCTGAGAAATAAACAAGAGGCGGGGACCGGCAAAGTTACCTTCAAGCAAGATAGGCCACGTGGTCAGGAGCCACCGATGGATGATCTAAAAGAGCCTAACGGAGAGGCTTCTAAACGGACTCTAAGAAACAACGTCCATTCCTAAACCCACTCGTACCGAGCAAGCTATTGTTCACCTATCCAATGATTAATCTGTTCACCAAGGGTCATGGTCCCTGAGGACCCACTGTTTCCTAGTCACAGTAACAGCTTGTTTTTTAGTTATATTTACACTTGGATTCTGGTATATGGAAAAAGTGCATCCGCTTGGTATTCTGTTACCCAATGAAATAATCCCCACTGTGTCTCCACCTTTCATGCATCTACACACTCTTCCTCCTCGACACTCCCAATATAGAAAGGGTTACTATAATAACACTCTCTTAATGATTATGAATGCAACCCATGCGATTCTGAACAAAATGAATTGCTGGGTGTTTTCACACTTTCCACAACATGGGGAAAAGGTACTGGACTGGTATATGCATCCTCTTCCCTTAACTACTGCATGCTATGCTTCGCTCAGGGCACTATTCTTTGATTGTTGGAATGATAGTATTTCTGGGAACTTTGACGGGACTAATCTAAATTAATTTGAAAAGCGAGTCTTAACACCTCTGGGATGTTCTCTTTTTGCAAATAGAAGCAAGCTCAATGTTACTTCTATTAGGCCTTCTGATAGACTCTCTAGACCTTTTCAATAATTGATTTCTTTCAAAATGGCTCCTGTAGGCAACCGGGATGCCATGCATCCTTCCTATACTATCAATCACAGCCCCAACTCTGTTTCTTTCTGGATACAAAGAGAAGGTTCTCAGCCAATGGGTACATTCGAGGGTTGTACTAACATTGTGTATTTAACCAGTGAGGATAGACCTTTGTATGTAGGAAAACCTGTTTACTTTGTTTGCGGCAATGTGACCTATCCTTGGTTACCCAGAGATTGGCAGGGTACTTGTTACTTAGGTATCTTGTTAGTAGGAGTATACGTGGCCACCACCATTGAAGTTTCTAGAGCTCGTCCAAGGCAGGATGAGAATGGTGACACACCTTCACAAGTTATGGGTGATGTTGCAAAATCCTTTGTGCCATTCTGGGGACAGATAATGAATTCTAAAGATATCAGAAGACTAGCAAGAGTACTTGAAAAGACCATCAATAGGACCACCAATATTTTGCACAACATGACACTGGAGCAAAAGGCAATGAGATTAGTAGCCCTCCAAAATAGGATGGTGTTAGACATCATCCTAGCTGAGCGTGGTGGGGTATGCAAATTGGTGGGATCTGCATGTTGTGTTTTTGTACCTGACTCCTCCCCTACTATATTCAAGGCAATTCAAAATCTGCATACCTTGAGTACTGAAGTACATGTCCCAGAGGGAAATTGGAATCTTAGTGCTTGGTTCTGGGACTTGTTGCGATCATGGTGTGGGAAAATCTTTGCAGTCCTAATGATAGTTTTCGGTATTCTACTGTTTTGTTGATGCTGTGTATAATGTCTCCCTGTCATATGTTCGATGTTAGGAGGATGTTGTGCACAAACAATAGGTACACTGGGACCTAAGGTACATACGCTTGAGAGAGCTACTAATGCCTTAGTAATGCAGGATATTACCATCAAAAAATGAATGGCGATAGGTATCTCTAAAGAATGTGATTCAGGATGTATGCACATTGATGCGTGGGCTTTTGAATAATGTGAATGTTTAAGTAACGCTCTTGGCTTAGGCCAAAAGGAGGGTCTGTTAAACCATATTCGTATAATACCGTTTGGTTATGAACATTGGCCTAAGCACATTCGCATTGAACAGAAATCCACATTTAAAATGCTGCGATTTGAATTGACTTCGCCGCCATCTTAGAACCATCCGCCATTTTGATTTTAACTCTTGCTTTGTGTCCTAAAATGGTGGACTGTGTTTTCGGCTACAGCTGAGCCGAATGAACTTTGAGCTATGTCAATATTAAGGCCGCTGAGAGCAGAATGTTTGTTCTGTGCAAAGAAACCTTGGGACGAGTATGAACTGCAATCTAAGTGTTGTCTGCGCCCACAGCCTCATCCTCATTTAAACAACGAAACAATGTAGAACAAACACAAACCGTGTGCTTTGGCTGAAACACATTCTGTTCATTCTTGAAACTAGGCTTACTGTAAGCTGGAGAACCAACGTCAACATTGAATTTTCATGGAAAAGCAAACATGTGTTAAACAATATTGTTATATTTGTCATATGAACTGGGCACAAACCCTTGTATGTAAATGATTAGTTTGGAGAGGGGCTGGACAATGACTGGACTGGTGTATAAAAAAGCCTGTATTAGGATATCCAGCACTCTCACCCCTCTCAGTGCCTGCTGGTACACACTGCAGGTTGTTGGGAGCCAGATAGCTATCTGATTGTGCTTTGAAACTGTATAGAAATAAAGAGACTTTTATCTTTCGACCCGTGATTGGCGAATTTCATTTTGTGGTACTAAACCTCAATATTTTTTTGGTCATTAAATGGTTCTGTTCAATTATAGTAGGTAATCCTAGGGTTTTCATGAAGACTCTGTTCACTGATAATAGGTCATTTTAGAGTTCCTATGAAGGTTCTGTTCACTGATAATAGATCATTTTAGGGCTTCCATGAAAGTTCTGTTCACTGATCATAGGTAATCCTAGGGCTCCCATGTAGGTTCTATTTACTGATAATAGGTAATCCTAGGGCTCCCATGAAGGTTCTGATCACTAATAATGGGCAATATTAGGGCTTCCATGAAGGCTCTGTTCAGTGATAATATGTAATCTTAGGGCTTGCTTGAAGGTTCTGTCCACTGATTATAGATAATCTTATGACTTTCTTCAAGCTACCGTTCATTAACAATATGTAATCTTAGGCCTTCCATGAAGGTTCTGTACACTGACAATAGGTAATCCTAGGACTCCCATGAAGGTTCTGTTCAGTGATAAGAGGTAATCTTTTTAGGGCTCCCATGAAGGTTCTGTTCACTGATAATAGGTAATCCTAGGGCTTCCATGAAGGCTGTGTTCACTGATAATAGGCAATCTTAGGGCTCCAATTAAGGTTCTGTTCAATGATAATAGGTAATCGTAGGGCTTTCATGAAGGTTTTGTCCACTGATAATAGGCAATCGTAGAGCACCCATGAAGGCTCTGTTCACGGATAATTGATCATTTTAGGGCTTCCAAGAAGGTTCTGTTCAATGATATTAGGCATTCCTAGGGCTCCCATGTAGGTTCTGTGTACTGATAATTGGTAATCCTAGGGCTCCCATGTAGGTTCTGATTACTGATATTAGGCATTCCTAGGGCTCCCATGTAGGTCTGTTTACTGATAATAGGTAATCTTAGGACTCTCATGAAGGTTCTGTTCACTGATAATAGTTAATCTTACGGCTTCCTTGAAGGTTCTGTTAATTTATAATAGGTAATCTTAGGGCTTCCTTGAAGGTTCTGTTCACTGATAATAGATATCCTTAGGGCGTCCTTGATGGTCCTGTTCATTGATAATAGGTAATCATAGGGCTCCCATGAACGATCTGTTCACTGATAATATGTAATACTAGGGCTCCCATGAAGGGTATGTGCACTGATAATAGGTAATTTTGGGGCTCCCATGGAGGTTCTCTTCACTGATGATAGGTAATCTTAAGGCTCCTATGAAGGTTCTGTTCACTGATAATAAGCCATTTTAGAGCTTCCATGAAGGTTCTGTTCACTGATAAAAAGGTAATTCTAAGGCTCCCATGAAGGTTCTTTTCACTGATAATAGGTAATCCTAGGGCTCCCATGAAGGTTCTGTTCGTTGATAATAGGTAATCCTAGTGCTCCCATGAAGGTTCTGTTCGTTGATAATAGGCAATCCTAGGGCTCACATGAAGGGTATGTTCACTGATAATAGGTAATCTTAGGGCTTCCGTGAAGGGTATGTTCACTGATAATAGGTAACTCTAGGGCCCCCATGAACGTTGTGTTGGCTGATAATAGGTCATTTTAGGGCTCCCATGAAGGTTCTGTTCACTGATAATAGGTAATCTTAGGGATTCCTTTATAGTTCTGCTTAATTATAATAGGTAATCCTAGGGCCCCCATGAATGTTCTGTTCACTGATAATAGGCCATTTCAGGGCTTCCGTGAAGCGTCTTTTCACTGATAATAGGCCATTTTAGGGCTCCCATGAAGGTTCTGGTCACTGATAATAGGTAATCCTAGGGCTCCCATGAAGGTTCTGGTCACTGATCATAGGTAATCTTAGGGCTTCGTTGAAGATTCTTTTCAATGATAATAGATAATCTTAGGGCTCCCTTGATCGTTCTGTTCACTGATAATAGGTAATCTTCTTAGGGCTCCCATGAAGGTTCTGTTCACTAATAATAGTAAATCCTAGGGCTCCCATGACGGTTCTGTTCACTGATAATAGGTAATCTTAGGACTTCCTTGATGGTTTTGTTCAATGATAATAGGTAATATTGGGGCCCCCATGAAGGGTTTGTTCACTGATAATAGGTAATCTTAGGGCTTCCATGAACTGTCTGTTCACTGATAATCTGTAAATCTAGGGCTCCCATGAACGCTATGTGCACTGATAATAGGTAATTTTGGGTCTCTCATGGAGGTTCTCTTCACTGATAATAGGTAATCCTAGGGCTCCTATGAAAGTTCTGTTCACTGATAAAAGGTAATTCTAAGGCTCCCATGAAGGTTCTGTTCACTGATAATAGGTAATCCCAGGGCTCGCATGAAGGTTCTGTTCGTTGATAATAGGTAATCCCAGGGCTCACATGAAGGGTATGTTCACGGATAATAGGTAATCTTAGGGCTTCAGTGAAGGGTATGTTCACGCATTATAGGTAACCCTAGGACCCCCATGAACATTGTGTTCACTAATAATAGGTAATTTTAGGGCTCCCATGAAGGTTCTGTTCACTGATAATAGGTAATCTTAGGGATTCCTTGATAGTTCAGCTCAATTATAATAGTTAATCCTAGGGCCCCCATGAAGGTTCTGTTCACTGATAATAGGCCATTTTAGGGCTCCCTTGAAAGGTCTGTTCACTGTTAAAAGGTAATCTTAGGGCTCCCATGAAGGTTCTGGTCACTGATAATAGGTAATTTTAGGGCTTCCTTCAAGGTTTTGTTCACTGATAATAGAAAATCTTATGGCTTCCTTCAAGCTACTGTTCACTGATAATCAGTAATCATAGGGCTTCCATGAAGGCTCTGTTCACTGATAATAGGCCATTTTAGGGCTCACGTGAAGGTTCTGTTCACTGATAGTAGGTAATCTTAGGGCTTCCTTGATGGATCTGTCCACTGCTCATAGGTAATCCTAGGGCTCACATGAAGGGTATGTTCACGGATAATAGGTAATCTTAGGGCTTCAGTGAAGGGTATGTTCACTGATAATAGGTAACCCTAGGGCCCCCATGAACGTTGTGTTCACTGATAATAGGTCATTTTAGGTCTCCCATGAAGGTTCTGTTCACTGATAATAGGTAATCTCGTTGGGTTCCCATGAAAGGTCTGTTCACTGTTAAAAGGTAATCCTAGGGCTCCAATGAAGGTTCTGCTCACTGATAATAGGTAATTTTAGGGCTCCCATTAAGGTTCTGATCACTGATAATAGGTAATTTTAGGGCTTCCTTCAAGGTTTTGTTCACTGATAATAGAAAATATTATGGCTTCCTTCAAGCTACTTATCACTGATAATAGGTAATCTCGTTGGGTTCCCATGAAAGGTCTGTTCACTGTTAAAAGGTAATCCTAGGGCTCCAATGAAGGTTCTGCTCACTGATAATAGGTAATCATAGGGCTTCCATGAAGGCTCTGTTCACTGATAATAGGCCATTTTTGGGCTCTCGTGAAGGTTCTGTTCACTGATAGTAGGTAATCTTAGGGCTTCCTTGAAGGATCTGTCCACTGTTCATAGGTAATCGTAGGGCTCCCATGAAGGTTCTGGTCACTGATAATAGTTAATTTTACGGCTTCCTTGAAGGTTATGTTCACTAATAATAGGTAACCTTAGGGCTCACATGATGGTTCTCGTCACTAATCATAGGTAATTTTAGGGCTTCCTTGAAGATTCTGTTCACTGATAATAGGTAATCAAAGGGTTTCCTTGATGGTTCTGTTCACTGATAATAGGAAATCCTAGGGCTCCCGTGAAGGGTCTGTTCACTGATGAAAGGTAATCCTAGGGCGCCCATGAAGGTTCTGGTCACTGATAATAGGTAATCTTATGGCTTCCTTGAAGGTTCTGTTCACTGATAGTAGGTCATTTTAGGGCTTCCTTGAAGGTTCTGTCCACTGATAATAGGTACTCGTAGGGCTCGCATGAAGGTTCTGTCACTGATAATAGTTAATCTTACGGCTTCCTTGAAGGTTCTGTTCACTAATAATAGGTAATCTTAGGGCTCTCATGAAGGTTCTGTTCACTGATAATAGGTAATCCTAGGGCTCCCATGAAGGTTCTGTTCACTGATAATAGGTCATCGTAGGGATCCCATGAAGGTTCTGTTCACTGATAATAGATCATTTTAGGCATTCCATGAAGGTTCTGTTTACTGATAATAGGTATAACCAGGGCTCCCATGTAGGTTCTGTTTACTGATAATAGGTACTCCTACGGCTCCCATGAAGGGTCTGTTCACTGATAATAGCTACTCTTAGGGCTCCCTGGAAGGTTTTGTTCACTGATAATAGGTAATCCTAGGACTCCAATGAAGGTTCTGTTCGGTGATAATAGGTCATCGTAGGGATCCCATGAAGGTTCTGTTCACTGATAATAGATTATTTTAGGCATTCCATGAAGGTTCTGTTTACCGATAATAGGTATAACCAGGGCTTCCTTGAAGGTTCTGTTCACTAATAATAAGAAATCCTAAGGCTCCCATGAAGGGTCTGTTCACTGATAATAGCTACTCTTAGGGCTCCCTGGAAGGTTTTGTTCACTGATAATAGGTAATCCTAGGACTCCAATGAAGGTTCTGTTCGGTGATAAGAGGTAATCTTCTTAGGGCTCCCATGAAGGTTCTATTCACTGATAATAGGTAATCCTAGGGCTTCCATGAAGGCTGTGTTCACTGATAATAGGCATTCTTAGGGCTCCCATGAAGGTTCTGTTCACTGATAATAGGTAATCCTAGGGGTTCCATGAAGACTGTTCACTGATAACAGGTCATTTTAGGGCTCAGATGAAGCTTCTGTTCACTGATAAAAGATCATCTTAGGGCTTACATGAAGGTTTGGTTCATTGATAATAGGTAATCTTAAGGCTTCCTTGAAGGTTATGTTCACTGATAATAGGTATTCATAGGGCATCCTTGATGGTTCCATTCACTGATAATTGGTAATCCTAGGGCCCCCATGAAGGTTCTGTTCACTGATAATAGGTAATCTTAGGACTTCCTTGATGGTTTTGTTCAATGATAATAGGTAATATTAGGGCTCCCATGAAGGGTTTGTTCACTGATAATAGGTAATCTTAGGGCTTCCATGAACTGTCTGTTCACTGATAATCTGTAATTCTAGGGCTCCCATGAACGGTATGTGCACTGATAATAGGTAATTCTGGGTCTCTCATGGAGGTTCTCTTCACTGATAATAGGTAATCCTAGGGCTCCTATGAAAGTTCTGTTCACTGATAATAAGACATTTTATGGCTTCCATGAAGGTTCTGTTCACTGATAAAAGGTAATTCTAAGGCTCCCATGAAGGTTCTGTTCACTGATAATAGGTAATCCCAGGGCTCGCATGAAGGTTCTGTTTGTTGATAATGGGTAATCCCACGGCTCACATGAAGGGTATGTTCAAGGATAATAGGTAATCTTAGGGCTTCAGTGAAGGGTATGTTCACGCATTATAGGTAACCCTAGGACCCCCATGAACGTTGTGTTCACTGATAATAGGTAATTTCAGGGCTCCCATGAAGGTTCTGTTCACTGATAATAGGTAATCATAGGGATTCCTTGATAGTTCAGCTCAATTATAATAGTTAATCCTAGGGCCCCCATGAAGGTTCTGTTCACTGATAATAGGCCATTTTAGGGCTCCCTTGAAAGGTCTGTTCACTGTTAAAAGGTAATCCTAGGGCTCCCATGAAGGTTCTGGTCACTGATAATAGGTAATTTTAGGGCTTCCTTCAAGGTTTTGTTCACTGATAATAGAAAATCTTATGGCTTCCTTCAAGCTACTGTTCACTGATAATCGGTAATCATAGGGCTTCCATGAAGGCTCTGTTCACTGATAATAGGCCATTTTAGGGCTCACGTGAAGGTTCTGTTCTCTGATAGTAGGTAATCTTAGGGCTTCCTTGATGGATCTGTCCACTGCTCATAGGTAATCCTAGAGCTCACATGAAGGGTATGTTCACGGATAATAGGTAATCTTAGGGCTTCAGTGAAGGGTATGTTCACTGATAATAGGTAACCCTAGGACCCCAATGAACGTTGTGTTCACTGATAATAGGTCATTTTAGTTCTCCCATGAAGGTTCTGTTCACTGATAATAGGTAATCTCGTTGGGTTCCCATGAAAGGTCTGTTCACTGTTAAAAGGTAATCCTAGGGCTCCAATGAAGGTTCTGCTCACTGATAATAGGTAATTTTAGGGCTCCCATGAAGGTTCTGATCACTGATAATAGGTAATTTTAGGGCTTCCTTCAAGGTTTTGTTCACTGATAATAGACAATATTATGGCTTTCTTCAAGCTACTGTTCACTGATAATAGGTAATCATAGGGTTTCCATGAAGGCTCTGTTCACTGATAATAGGCCATTTTTGGGCTCTCATGAAGGTTCTGTTCACTGATAGTAGGTAATCTTAGGGCTTGCTTGAAGGATCTGTCCACTGCTCATAGGTAATCGTAGGGCTCCCATGAAGGTTCTGGTCACTGATAATAGTTAATTTTACGGCTTCCTTGAACGTTATGTTCACTAATAATAGGTAACCTTAGGGCTCACGTGATGGTTCTCGTCACTAATCATAGGTAATTTTTGGGCTTCCTTGAAGATTCTGTTCACTGATAAAAGGTAATCTTAGGGCTTCCTTGATGGTTCTGTTCACTGAAAATAGGAAATCCTAGGGCTCCCGTGAAGGGTCTGTTCACTGATGAAATGTAATCCTAGGGCACCCATGAAGGTTCTGGTCACTGATAATAGGTAATCTTATGGCTTCCTTGAAGGTTCTGTTCACTGATAATAGGTAATCCTAGGGCTTCCATGTAGGTTCTGGTTACTGATAAAAGGTCATCCTAGGGCTCTCATGAAGGTTCTGTTCACTGATAGTAGGTCATCTTAGGGCTTCCTTGAAGGTTCTGTCCACTGATAATAGGTACTCGTAGGGCTTGCATGAAGGTTCTGTCACTGATAATAGTTAATCTTACGGCTTCCTTGAAGGTTCTGTTCACTAATAATAGGTAATCTTAGGGCTCTCATGAAGGTTCTGTTCACTGATAATAGGTAATCCTAGGGCTCCCATGAAGGCTCTGTTCACTGATAATAGGTCATCGTAGGGATCCCATGAAGGTTCTGTTCACTGATAATAGATCATTTTAGGGATTCCATGAAGGTTCTGTTTACTGATAATAGGTATTCCCAGGGCTCCCATGTAGGTTCTGTTTACTGATAATAGGTACTTCTACGGCTCCCATGTAGGTTCTGTTTTTGGATAATAAGTAATTTTAGTGCTCTCATGAAGGTTCCGTTCACTAATAATAGGTAAACTTAAGGCTTCCTTGATGGTTCTGTTAATTGATAATAAGAAATCCTAGGGCTCCCATGAAGGGTCTGTTCACTGATAATAGCTACTCTTGGGGCTCCCTGGAAGGTTTTGTTCACTGATAATAGGTAATCCTAGGACTCCCATGAAGGTTCTGTTCGGTGATAAGAGGTAATCTTCTTAGGGCTCCCATGAAGGTTCTATACACTGATAATAGGTAATCCTAGGGCTTCCATGAATGCTGTGTTCACTGATAATAGGCAATCTTAGGGCTCCCATGAAGGTTCTGTTCACTGATAATAGGTAATCGTAGGACTTCCATGAAGGTTTTGTCCACTGATAATAGGCAATCGTAGAGCACCCATGAAGGCTCTGTTCACTGATAATTGATCATCTTAGGGCTTCCATGAAGGTTCTGTTCAATGATATTAGGCATTCCTAGGGCTCCCATGTAGGTTCTGTGTACTGATAATTGGTAATCCTAGGGCTCCCATGTAGGTTCTGTTTACTGATATTAGGTCTTCCTAGGGCTCTCATGTAGGTTCTGTTTACTGATAATAGGTAATCTTAGGACTCTCATGAAGGTTCTGTTCACTGATAATAGTTAAGTTTACGGCTTCCTTGAAGGTTCTGTTAATTGATAATAGGTAATCTAAGGGCTTCCTTGAAGATTCTGTTCACTGATAATAGGTATTCTTAGGGCGTCCTTGATGGTTCTGTTCACTGTTAATAGGTAATCCTAGGGCTCTCATGAAGGTTCTGTTCACTGATAGTAGGTCATCTTAGGGTTTCCTTGAAGGTTCTGTCCACTGATAAAAGGTAATCGTAGGGCTCGCATGAAGGTTCTGTCACTGATAATAGTTAAATTTATGGGTTCCTTGAAAGTTCTGTTCACTAATAATAGGTAATCCTAGCGCTCTCATGAAGGTTCTGTTCACTGATAATAGGTAATCTTAGGGCTTCCTTGAAGGTTCTGTCCACTGATAATAGGTACTCGTAGGGCTCGCATGAAGGTTCTGTCACTGATAATAGTTAATCTTATGGCTTCCTTGAAGGTTCTGTTCACTAATAATAGGTCATCGTAGGGATCCCATGAAGGTTCTGTTCACTGATAATAGATCATTTTAGGGATTCCATGAAGGTTCTGTTTACTGATAATAGGTCATCCTAGGGCTCTCATGAAGGTTCTGTTCACTGATAGTAGGTCATCTTAGGGCTTCCTTGAAGGTTCTGTCCACTGATAATAGGTACTTGTAGGGCTCGCATGAAGGTTCTGTCACTGATAATAGTTAATCTTACGGCTTCCTTGAAGGTTCTGTTCACTAATAATAGGTAAACGTAGGTCTCTCATGAAGGTTCTGTTCACTGATAATAGGTAATCCTAGGGCTCCTATGAAGGCTCTGTTCACTGATAATAGGTCATCGTAGGGATCCCATGAAGGTTCTGTTCACTGATAATAGATCATTTTAGGGATTCCATTAAGGTTCTGTTTACTGATAATAGGTATTCCCAGGGCTCCCATGTAGGTTCTGTTTACTGATAATAGGTACTCCTACGGCTCGCATGTAGGGTCTGTTTTTGGATAATAAGTAATCTTAGTGCTCTCATGAAGGTTCCGTTCACTAATAATAGGTAAACTTAAGGCTTCCTTGATGGTTCTGTTCTTTGATAATAGGAAATCCTAGGGCTCCCATGAAGGGTCTGTTCACTGATAATAGCTACTCTTAGGGCTCCCTGGAAGGTTTTGTTCACTGATAATAGGTAATCCTAGGACTCCCATGAAGGTTCTGTTCGGTGATAAGAGGTAATCTTCTTAGGGCTCCCATGAAGGTTCTATACACTGATAATAGGTAATCCTAGGGCTTCCATGAATGCTGTGTTCACTGATAATAGGCAATCTTAGGGCTCCCATGAAGGTTCTGTTCACTGATAATAGGTAATCGTAGGACTTCCATGAAGGTTTTGTCCACTGATAATAGGCAATCGTAGAGCACCCATGAAGGCTCTGTTCACTGATAATTGATCATCTTAGGGCTTCCATGAAGGTTCTGTTCAATGATATTAGGCATTCCTAGGGCTCCCATGTAGGTTCTGTGTACTGATAATTGGTAATCCTAGGGCTCCCATGTAGGTTCTGTTTACTGATATTAGGTCTTCCTAGGGCTCTCATGTAGGTTCTGTTTACTGATAATAGGTAATCTTAGGACTCTCATGAAGGTTCTGTTCACTGATAATAGTTAAGTTTACGGCTTCCTTGAAGGTTCTGTTAATTGATAATAGGTAATCTAAGGGCTTCCTTGAAGATTCTGTTCACTGATAATAGGTATTCTTAGGGCGTCCTTGATGGTTCTGTTCACTGTTAATAGGTAATCCTAGGGCTCTCATGAAGGTTCTGTTCACTGATAGTAGGTCATCTTAGGGTTTCCTTGAAGGTTCTGTCCACTGATAAAAGGTAATCGTAGGGCTCGCATGAAGGTTCTGTCACTGATAATAGTTAAATTTATGGGTTCCTTGAAAGTTCTGTTCACTAATAATAGGTAATCCTAGCGCTCTCATGAAGGTTCTGTTCACTGATAATAGGTAATCTTAGGGCTTCCTTGAAGGTTCTGTCCACTGATAATAGGTACTCGTAGGGCTCGCATGAAGGTTCTGTCACTGATAATAGTTAATCTTATGGCTTCCTTGAAGGTTCTGTTCACTAATAATAGGTCATCGTAGGGATCCCATGAAGGTTCTGTTCACTGATAATAGATCATTTTAGGGATTCCATGAAGGTTCTGTTTACTGATAATAGGTCATCGTAGGGCTCTCATGAAGGTTCTGTTCACTGATAGTAGGTCATCTTAGGGCTTCCTTGAAGGTTCTGTCCACTGATAATAGGTACTTGTAGGGCTCGCATGAAGGTTCTGTCACTGATAATAGTTAATCTTACGGCTTCCTTGAAGGTTCTGTTCACTAATAATAGGTAAACGTAGGTCTCTCATGAAGGTTCTGTTCACTGATAATAGGTAATCCTAGGGCTCCTATGAAGGCTCTGTTCACTGATAATAGGTCATCGTAGGGATCCCATGAAGGTTCTGTTCACTGATAATAGATCATTTTAGGGATTCCATTAAGGTTCTGTTTACTGATAATAGGTATTCCCAGGGCTCCCATGTAGGTTCTGTTTACTGATAATAGGTACTCCTACGGCTCGCATGTAGGGTCTGTTTTTGGATAATAAGTAATCTTAGTGCTCTCATGAAGGTTCCGTTCACTAATAATAGGTAAACTTAAGGCTTCCTTGATGGTTCTGTTCTTTGATAATAGGAAATCCTAGGGCTCCCATGAAGGGTCTGTTCACTGATAATAGCTACTCTTAGGGCTCCCTGGAAGGTTTTGTTCACTGATAATAGGTAATCCTAGGACTCCCATGAAGGTTCTGTTCAGTGATAAGAGGTAATCTTCTTAGGGCTCCCATAAAGGTTCTATTCACTGATAATAGGTAATCCTAGGGCTTCCATGAAGGCTGTGTTCACTGATAATAGGCAATCTTAGGGCTCCCATGAAGGTTCTGTTCACTGATAATAGGTAATCGTAGGACCACCATGAAGGTTTTGCCCACTGATAATAGGCAATCGTAGAGCACCCATGAAGGCTCTGTTCACTGATAATTGATCATCTTAAGGCTTCCATGAAGGTTCTGTTCAATGATATTAGGCATTCCTAGGGCTCCCATGTAGGTTCTGTGTACTGATAATTGGTAATCCTAGGGCTCCCATGTAGGTTCTGTTTACTGATATTAGGTATTCCTAGGGCTCTCATGTAGGTTCTGATTACTGATAATAGGTAATCTTAGGACTCTCATGAAGGTTCTGTTCACTGATAATAGTTAAGCTTACGCCTTCCTTGAAGGTACTGTTAATTGATAATAGGTAATCTTAGGGCTTCCTTGAAGATTCTGTTCACTGATAATAGGTATGCTTAGGGCGTCCTTGATGGTTCTGTTCACTGTTAATAGGTAATCCTAGGGCTCTCATGAAGGTTCTGTTCACTGATAGTAGGTCATCTTAGGGCTTCCTTGAAGGTTCTGTTCACTGATAAAAAGGTAATTCTAGGGCTCCCATGAAGGTTCTGTTCGTTGATAATAGGTAATCCTAGTGCTCCCATGAAGGTTCTGTTCGTTGATAATAGGTAATCCTAGGGCTCACATGAAGGGTATGTTCACTGATAATAGGTAATCTTAGGGCTTCCGTGAAGGGTATGTTCACTGATAATAGGTAACTCTAGGACCCCCATGAACGTTGTGTTGGCTGATAATAGGTCATTTTAGGGCTCCCATGAAGGTTCTGTTCACTGATAATAGGTAATCTTAGGGATTCCTTGATAGTTCTGCTTAATTATAATAGGTAATCCTAGGGCCCCCATGAATGTTCTGTTCACTGATAATAGGCCATTTCAGGGCTTCCGTGAAGCGCCTTTTCACTGATAATAGGCCATCTTAGGGCTCCCATGAAGGTTCTGGTCACTGATAATAGGTAATCCTAGGGCTCCCATGAAGGTTCTGGTCACTGATCATAGGTAATCTTAGGGCTTCCTTGAAGATTCTGTTCAATGATAATAGATAATCTTAGGGCTCCCTTGATGGTTCTGTTCACTGATAATAGGTAATCTTCTTAGGGCTCCCATGAAGGTTCTGTTCACTAATAATAGGAAATCCTAGGGCTCCCATGAAGGTTCTGTTCACTGATAATAGGTAATCTTAGGACTTCCTTGATGGTTTTGTTCAATGATAATAGGTAATATTAGGGCTCCCATGAAGGGTTTGTTCACTGATAATAGGTAATCTTAGGGCTTCCATGAACTGTCTGTTCACTGATAATCTGTAATTCTAGGGCTCCCATGAACGGTATGTGCACTGATAATAGGTAATTTTGGGTCTCTCATGGAGGTTCTCTTCACTGATAATAGGTAATCCTAGGGCTCCTATGAAAGTTCTGTTCACTGATAAAAGGTAATTCTAAGACTCCCATGAAGGTTCTGTTCACTGATAATAGGTAATCCCAGGGCTCGCATGAAGGTTCTGTTCATTGATAATAGGTAATCCCACGGCTCACATGAAGGGCATGTTCACGGATAATAGGTAATCTTAGGGCTTCAGTGAAGGGTATGTTCACGCATTATAGGTAACCCTAGGACCCCCATGAACGTTGTGTTCACTGATAATAGGTATTTTAGGGCTCCCATGAAGGTTCTGTTCACTGATAATAGGTAATCTTAGGGATTCCTTCATAGTTCAGCTCAATTATAATAGTTAATCCTAGGGCCCCCATGAAGGTTCTGTTCACTGATAATAGGCCATTTTAGGGCTCCCTTGAAAGGTCTGTTCACTGTTAAAAGGTAATCCTAGGGCTCCCATGAAGGTTCTGGTCACTGATAATAGGTAATTTTAGGGCTTCCTTCAAGGTTTTGTTCACTGATAATAGAAAATCTTATGGCTTCCTTCAAGCTACTGTTCACTGATAATCGGTAATCATAGGGCTTCCATGAAGGCTCTGTTCACTGATAATAGGCCATTTTAGGGCTCACGTGAAGGTTCAGTTCACTGATAGTAGGTAATCTTAGGGCTTCCTTGATGGATCTGTCCACTGCTCATAGGTAATCCTAGGGCTCACATGAAGGGTATGTTCACGGATAATAGGTAATCTTAGGGCTTCAGTGAAGGGTATGTTCACTGATAATAGGTAACCCTAGGGCCCCCATGAACGTTGTGTTCACTGATAATAGGTAATTTTAGGTCTCCCATGAAGGTTCTGTTCACTGATAATAGGTAATCTCGTTGGGTTCCCATGAAAGGTCTGTTCACTGTTAAAAGGTAATCCTAGGGCTCCAATGAAGGTTCTGCTCACTGATAATAGGTAATTTTAGGGCTCCCATGAAGGTTCTGATCACTGATAATAGGTAATCCTAGGGCTTCCATGAAGGCTGTGTTCACTGATAATAGGCAATCTTAGGGCTCCCATGAAGGTTCTGTTCACTGATAATAGGTAATCCTAGGGGTTCCATGAAGACTGTTCACTGATAACAGGTCATTTTAGGGCTCACATGAAGCTTCTGTTCACTGATAAAAGATCATTTTAGGGCTTCCATGAAGGTTTGGTTCATTGATAGTAGGAAATCTTAGGGCTTCCTTGAAGGTTATGTTCACTGATAATAGGTATTCTTAGGGCATCCTTGATGGTTCCATTCACTGATAATTGGTAATCCTAGGGCTCCCATGAAGGTTCTGTTCACTGATAATAGGTAATCTTAGGACTTCCTTGATGGTTTTGTTCAATGATAATAGGTAATATTAGGGCTCCCATGAAGGGTTTGTTCACTGATAATAGGTACTCTTAGGGCTTCCATGACTGTCTGTTCACTGATAATCTGTAATTCTAGGGCTCCCATGAACGGTATGTGCACTAATAATAGGTAATTCTGGGTCTCTCATGGAGGTTCTCTTCACTGATAATAAGTAATCCTAGGGCTCCTATAAAAGTTCTGTTCACTGATAATAAGCCATTTTATGGCTTCCATGAAGGTTCTGTTCACTGATAAAAGGTAATTTTAGGTCTCCCATGAAGGTTCTGTTCACTGATAATAGGTAATCTCGTTGGGTTCCCATGAAAGGTCTGTTCACTGTTAAAAGGTAATCCTAGGGCTCCAATGAAGGTTCTGCTCACTGATAATAGGTAATTTTAGGGCTCCCATGAAGGTTCTGATCACTGATAATAGGTAATTTTAGGGCTTCCTTCAAGGTTTTGTTCACTGATAATAGACAATATTATGGCTTCCTTCAAGCTACTGTTCACTGATAATAGGTAATCATAGGGCTTCCATGAAGGCTTTGTTCACTGATAATAGGCCATTTTTGGGCTCTTGTGAAGGTTCTGTTCACTGATAGTAGGTAATCTTAGGGCTTCCTTGAAGGATCTGTCCACTGCTCATAGGTAATCGTAGGGCTCCCATGAAGGTTCTGGTCACTGATAATAGTTAATTTTACGGCTTCCTTGAAGGTTATGTTCACTAATAATAGGTAACCTTAGGGCTCACATGATGGTTCTCGTCACTAATCATAGGTAATTTTTGGGCTTCCTTGAAGATTCTGTTCACTGATAATAGGTAATCAAAGGGTTTCCTTGATGGTTCTGTTCACTGATAATAGGAAATCCTAGGGCTCCCGTGAAGGGTCTGTTCACTGATGAAAGGTAATCCTAGGGCGCCCATGAAGGTTCTGGTCACTGATAATAGGTAATCTTATGGCTTCCTTGAAGGTTCTGTTCACTGATAGTAGGTCATTTTAGGGCTTCCTTGAAGGTTCTGTCCACTGATAATAGGTACTCGTAGGGCTCGCATGAAGGTTCTGTCACTGATAATAGTTAATCTTACGGCTTCCTTGAAGGTTCTGTTCACTAATAATAGGTAATCTTAGGGCTCTCATGAAGGTTCTGTTCACTGATAATAGGTAATCCTAGGGCTCCCATGAAGGTTCTGTTCACTGATAATAGGTCATCGTAGGGATCCCATGAAGGTTCTGTTCACTGATAATAGATCATTTTAGGCATTCCATGAAGGTTTGGTTCATTGATAGTAGGTACTCTTAGGGCTTCCATGACTGTCTGTTCACTGATAATCTGTAATTCTAGGGCTCCCATGAACGGTATGTGCACTAATAATAGGTAATTCTGGGTCTCTCATGGAGGTTCTCTTCACTGATAATAAGTAATCCTAGGGCTCCTATAAAAGTTCTGTTCACTGATAATAAGCCATTTTATGGCTTCCATGAAGGTTCTGTTCACTTATAAAAGGTAATTTTAGGTCTCCCATGAAGGTTCTGTTCACTGATAATAGGTAATCTCGTTGGGTTCCCATGAAAGGTCTGTTCACTGTTAAAAGGTAATCCTAGGGCTCCAATGAAGGTTCTGCTCACTGATAATAGGTAATTTTAGGGCTCCCATGAAGGTTCTGATCACTGATAATAGGTAATTTTAGGGCTTCCTTCAAGGTTTTGTTCACTGATAATAGACAATATTATGGCTTCCTTCAAGCTACTGTTCACTGATAATAGGTAATCATAGGGCTTCCATGAAGGCTTTGTTCACTGATAATAGGCCATTTTTGGGCTCTTGTGAAGGTTCTGTTCACTGATAGTAGGTAATCTTAGGGCTTCCTTGAAGGATCTGTCCACTGCTCATAGGTAATCGTAGGGCTCCCATGAAGGTTCTGGTCACTGATAATAGTTAATTTTACGGCTTCCTTGAAGGTTATGTTCACTAATAATAGGTAACCTTAGGGCTCACATGATGGTTCTCGTCACTAATCATAGGTAATTTTTGGGCTTCCTTGAAGATTCTGTTCACTGATAATAGGTAATCTTAGGGCTTCCTTGATGGTTCTGATCACTGATAATAGGAAATCCTAGGGCTCCCGTGAAGGGTCTGTTCACTGATGAAAGGTAATCCTAGGGCGCCCATGAAGGTTCTGGTCACTGATTATAGGTAATCTTATGGCTTCCTTGAAGGTTCTGTTCACTGATAATAGGTAATCCTAGGGCTTCCATGTAGGTTCTGGTTACTGATAATAGGTCATCCTAGGGCTCTCATGAAGGTTCTGTTCACTGATAGTAGGTCATCTTAGGGCTTCCTTGAAGGTTCTGTCCACTGATAATAGGTACTCGTAGGGCTTGCATGAAGGTTCTGTCACTGATAATAGTTAATTTTACGGCTTCCTTGAAGGTTCTGTTCACTAATAATAGGTAATCTTAGGGCTCTCATGAAGGTTCTGTTCACTGATAATAGGTAATCCTAGGGCTCCCATGAAGGCTCTGTTCACTGATAATAGGTCATCGTAGGGATCCCATGAAGGTTCTGTGCACTGATAATAGATCATTTTAGGGATTCCATGAAGGTTCTGTTTACTGATAATAGGTATTCCCAGGGCTCCCATGTAGGTTCTGTTTACTGATAATAGGTACTTCTACGGCTCCCATGTAAGTTCTGTTTTTGGATAATAAGTAATTTTAGTGCTCTCATGAAGGTTCCGTTCACTAATAATAGGTAAACTTAAGGCTTCCTTGATGGTTCTGTTCATTGATAATAAGAAATCCTAGGGCTCCCATGAAGGGTCTGTTCACTGATAATAGCTACTCTTAGGGCTCCCTGGAAGGTTTTGTTCACTGATAATAGGTAATCCTAGGACTCCCATGAAGGTTCTGTTCGGTGATAAGAGGTAATCTTCTTAGGGCTCCCATGAAGGTTCTATTCACTGATAATAGGTAATCCTTGGGCTTCCATGAATGCTGTGTTCACTGATAATAGGCAATCTTAGGGCTCCCATGAAGGTTCTGTTCACTGATAATAGGTAATCGTAGGACTTCCATGAAGGTTTTGCCCACTGATAATAGGCAATCGTAGAGCACCCATGAAGGCTCTGTTCACTGATAATTGATCATCTTAGGGCTTCCATGAAGGTTCTGTTCAATGATATTAGGCATTCCTAGGGCTCCCATGTAGGTTCTGTGTACTGATAATTGGTAATCCTAGGGCTCCCATGTAGGTTATGTTTACTGATATTAGGTCTTCCTAGGGCTCTCATGTAGGTTCTGTTTACTGATAATAGGTAATCTTAGGACTCTCATGAAGGTTCTGTTCACTGATAATAGTTAAGTTTACGGCTTCCTTGAAGGTTCTGTTAATTGATAATAGGTAATCTTAGGGCTTCCTTGAAGATTCTGTTCACTGATAATAGGTATTCTTAGGGCGTCCTTGATGGTTCTGTTCACTGTTAATAGGTAATCCTAGGGCTCTCATGAAGGTTCTGTTCACTGATAGTAGGTCATCTTAGGGCTTCCTTGAAGGTTCTGTACACTGATAAAAGGTAATCGTAGGGCTCGCATGAAGGTTCTGTCACTGATAATAGTTAAATTTATGGGTTCCTTGAAAGTTCTGTTCACTAATAATAGGTAATCCTAGTGCTCTCATGAAGGTTCTGTTCACTGATAATAGGTAATCTTAGGGCTTCCTTGAAGGTTCTGTCCACTGATAATAGGTACTCGTAGGGCTCGCATGAAGGTTCTGTCACTGATAATAGTTAATCTTATGGCTTCCTTGAAGGTTCTGTTCACTAATAATAGGTCATCGTAGGGATCCCATGAAGGTTCTGTTCACTGATAATAGATCATTTTAGGGATTCCATGAAGGTTCTGTTTACTGATAATAGGTCATCCTAGGGCTCGCATGAAGGTTCTGTTCACTGATAGTAGGTCATCTTAGGGCTTCCTTGAAGGTTCTGTCCACTGATAATAGGTACTTGTAGGGCTCGCATGAAGGTTCTGTCACTGATAATAGTTAATCTTACGGCTTCCTTGAAGGCTCTGTTCACTGATAATAGGTCATCGTAGGGATCCCATGAAGGTTCTGTTCACTGATAATAGATCATTTTAGGGATTCCATTAAGGTTCTGTTTACTGATAATAGGTATTCCCAGGGCTCCCATGTAGGTTCTGTTTACTGATAATAGGTACTCCTACGGCTCGCATGTAGGGTCTGTTTTTGGATAATAAGTAATCTTCGTGCTCTCATGAAGGTTCCGTTCACTAATAATAGGTAAACTGAAGGCTTCCTTGATGGTTCTGTTCTTTGATAATAAGAAATCCTAGGGCTCCCATGAAGGGTCTGTTCACTGATAATAGCTACTCTTAGGGCTCCCTGGAAGGTTTTGTTCACTGATAATAGGTAATCCTAGGACTCCCATGAAGGTTCTGTTCAGTGATAAGAGGTAATCTTCTTAGGGCTCCCATGAAGGTTCTATTCAATGATAATAGGTAATCCTAGGGCTTCCATGAAGGCTGTGTTCACTGATAATAGGCAATCTTAGGGCTCCCATGAAGGTTCTGTTCACTGATAATAGGTAATCGTAGGACCTCCATGAAGGTTTTGCCCACTGATAATAGGCAATCGTAGAGCACCCATGAAGGCTCTGTTCACTGATAATTGATCATCTTAGGGCTTCCATGAAGGTTCTGTTCAATGATATTAGGCATTCCTAGGGCTCCCATGTAGGTTCTGTGTACTGATAATTGGTAATCCTAGGGCTCCCATGTAGGTTCTGTTTACTGATATTAGGTATTCCTAGGGCTCTCATGTAGGTTCTGTTTACTGATAATAGTTAAGCTTACGCCTTCCTTGAAGGTTCTGTTAATTGATAATAGGTAATCTTAAGGCTTCCTTGAAGATTCTGTTCACTGATAATAGGTATGCTTAGGGCGTCCTTGATGGTTCTGTTCACTGTTAATTGGTAATCCTAGGGCTCTCATGAAGGTTCTGTTCACTGATAGTAGGTCATCTTAGGGCTTCCTTGAAGGTTCTGTTCACTGATAAAAAGGTAATTCTAAGGCTCCCATGAAGGTTCTTTTCACTGATAATAGGTAATCCTAGGGCTCCCATGAAGGTTCTGTTCGTTGATAATAGGTAATCCTAGTGCTCCCATGAAGGTTCTGTTCGTTGATAATAGGTAATCCTAGGGCTCACATGAAGGGTATGTTCACTGATAATAGGTAATCTTAGGGCTTCCGTGAAGGGTATGTTCACTGATAATAGGTAACTCTAGGACCCCCATGAACGTTGTGTTGGCTGATAATAGGTCATTTTAGGGCTCCCATGAAGGTTCTGTTCACTGATAATAGGTAATCTTAGGGATTCCTTGATAGTTCTGCTTAATTATAATAGGTAATCCTAGGGGCCCCATGAATGTTCTGTTCACTGATAATAGGCCATTTCAGGGCTTCCGTGAAGCGTCTTTTCACTGATAATAGGCCATCTTAGGGCTCCCATGAAGGTTCTGGTCACTGATAATAGGTAATCCTAGGGTTCCCATGAAGGTTCTGGTCACTGATCATAGGTAATCTTAGGGCTTCCTTGAAGATTGTGTTCAATGATAATAGATAATCTTAGGGCTCCCTTGATGGTTCTGTTCACTGATAATAGGTAATCTTCTTAGGGCTCCCATGAAGGTTCTGTTCACTAATAATAGGAAATCCTAGGGCTCCCATGAAGGTTCTGTTCACTGATAATAGGTAATCTTAGGACTTCCTTGATGGTTTTGTTCAATGATAATAGGTAATATTAGGGCTCCCATGAAGGGTTTGTTCACTGATAATAGGTAATCTTAGGGCTTCCATGAACTGTCTGTTCACTGATAATCTGTAATTCTAGGGCTCCCATGAACGGTATGTGCACTGATAATAGGTAATTTTGGGTCTCTCATGGAGGTTCTCTTCACTGATAATAGGTAATCCTAGGGCTCCTATGAAAGTTCTGTTCACTGATAAAAGGTAATTCTAAGACTCCCATGAAGGTTCTGTTCACTGATAATAGGTAATCCCAGGGCTCGCATGAAGGTTCTGTTCATTGATAATAGGTAATCCCACGGCTCACATGAAGGGTATGTTCACGGATAATAGGTAATCTTAGGGCTTCAGTGAAGGGTATGTTCACGCATTATAGGTAACCCTAGGACCCCCATGAACGTTGTGTTCACTGATAATAGGTATTTTAGGGCTCCCATGAAGGTTCTGTTCACTGATAATAGGTAATCTTAGGGATTCCTTGATAGTTCAGCTCAATTATAATAGTTAATCCTAGGGCCTCCATGAAGGTTCTGTTCACTGATAATAGGCCATTTTAGGGCTCCCTTGAAAGGTCTGTTCACTGTTAAAAGGTAATCCTAGGGCTCCCATGAAGGTTCTGGTCACTGATAATAGGTAATTTTAGGGCTTCCTTCAAGGTTTTGTTCACTGATAATAGAAAATCTTATGGCTTCCTTCAAGCTACTGTTCACTGATAATCGGTAATCATAGGGCTTCCATGAAGGCTCTGTTCACTGATAATATGCCATTTTAGGGCTCACGTGAAGGTTCTGTTCACTGATAGTAGGTAATCTTAGGGCTTCCTTGATGGATCTGTCCACTGCTCATAGGTAATCCTAGGGCTCACATGAAGGGTATGTTCACGGATAATAGGTAATCTTAGGGCTTCAGTGAAGGGTATGTTCACTGATAATAGGTAACCCTAGGGCCCCCATGAACGTTGTGTTCACTGATAATAGGTAATTTTAGGTCTCCCATGAAGGTTCTGTTCACTGATAATAGATAATCTCGTTGGGTTCCCATGAAAGGTCTGTTCACTGTTAAAAGGTAATCCTAGGGCTCCAATGAAGGTTCTGCTCACTGATAATAGGTAATTTTAGGGCTCCCATGAAGGTTCTGATCACTGATAATAGGTAATCCTAGGGCTTCCATGAAGGCTGTGTTCACTGATAATAGTCAATCTTAGGGCTCCCATGAAGGTTCTGTTCACTGATAATAGGTAATCCTAGGGGTTCCATGAAGACTGTTCACTGATAACAGGTAATTTTAGGGCTCACATGAAGCTGCTGTTCACTGATAAAAGATCATCTTAGGGCTTCCATGAAGGTTTGGTTCAATGATAGTAGGAAATCTTAGGGCTTCCTTGAAGGTTATGTTCACTGATAATAGGTATTCTTAGGGCATCCTTGATGGTTCCATTCACTGATAATTGGTAATCCTAGGGCTCCCATGAAGGTTCTGTTCACTGATAATAGATAATCTTAGGACTTCCTTGATGGTTTTGTTCAATGATAATAGGTAATATTAGGGCTCCCATGAAGGCTTTGTTCACTGATAATAGGTAATCTTAGGGCTTCCATGAACTGTCTGTTCACTGATAATCTGTAATTCTAGGGCTCCCATGAACGGTATGTGCACTAATAATAGGTAATTCTGGGTCTCTCATGGAGGTTCTCTTCACTGATAATAGGTAATCCTAGGGCTCCTATGAAAGTTCTGTTCACTGATAATAAGCCATTTTATGGCTTCCATGAAGGTTCTGTTCACTGATAAAAGGTAATTCTAAGGCTCCCATGAAGGTTCTGTTTACTGATAATAGGTAATCCCAGGCCTCGCATGAAGGTTCTGTTCGTTGATAATAGGTAATACCAGGGCTCACATGAAGGGTATGTTCACGGATAATAGGTAATCTTAGGGCTTCAGTGAAGGGTATGTTCACGCATTATAGGTAACCCTAGGACCAACATGAACGTTGTGTTCACTGATAATAGGTAATTTTAGGGCTCCCATGAAGGTTCTGTTCACTGATAATAGGTAATCTTAGGGATTCCTTGATAGTTCAGCTCAATTATAATAGTTAATCCTAGGGCCCCCATGAAGGTTCTGTTCACTGATAATAGGCCATTTTAGGGCTCCCTTGAAAGGTCTGTTCACTGTTAAAAGGTAATCCTAGGGCTCCCATGAAGGTTCTGGTCACTGATAATAGGTAATTTTAGGGCTTCTTTCAAGGTTTTGTTCACTGATAATAGAAAATCTTATGGCTTCCTTCAAGCTACTGTTCACTGATAATCGGTAATCATAGGGCTTCCATGAAGGCTCTGTTCACTGATAATAGGCCATTTTAGGGCTCACGTGAAGGTTCTGTTCACTGATAGTAGGTAATTTTAGGGCTTCCTTGATGGATCTGTCCACTGCTCATAGGTAATCCTAGGGCTCACATGAAGGGTATGTTCACGGATAATAGGTAATCTTAGGGCTTCAGTGAAGGGTATGTTCACTGATAATAGGTAACCCTAGGGCCCCCATGAACGTTGTGTTCACTGATAATAGGTAATTTTAGGTCTCCCATGAAGGTTCTGTTCACTGATAATAGGTAATCTCGTTGGGTTCCCATGAAAGGTCTGTTCACTGTTAAAAGGTAATCCTAAGGCTCCAATGAAGGTTCTGCTCACTGATAATAGGTAATTTTAGGGCTCCCATGAAGGTTCTGATCACTGATAATAGGTAATTTTAGGGCTTCCTTCAAGGTTTTGTTCACTGATAATAGACAATATTATGGCTTCCTTCAAGCTACTGTTCACTGATAATAGGTAATCATAGGGCTTCCATGAAGGCTTTGTTCACTGATAATAGGCCATTTTTGGGCTCTCGTGAAGGTTCTGTTCACTGATAGTAGGTAATCTTAGGGCTTCCTTGAAGGATCTGTCCACTGCTCATAGGTAATCGTAGGGCTCCCATGAAGGTTCTGGTCACTGATAATAGTTAATTTTACGGCTTCCTTGAAGGTTATATTCACTAATAATAGGTAACCTTAGGGCTCACATGATGGTTCTCGTCACTAATCATAGGTAATTTTTGGGCTTCCTTGAAGATTCTGTTCACTGATAATAGGTAATCTTAGGGCTTCCTTGATGGTCCTGTTCACTGATAATAGGAAATCCTAGGGCTCCCGTGAAGGGTCTGTTCACTGATGAAAGGTAATCCTAGGGCGCCCATGAAGGTTCTGGTCACTGACATAAGGTAATCTTATGGCTTCCTTGAAGGTTCTGTTCACTGATAATAGGTAATCCTAGGGCTTCCATGTAGGTTCTGGTTACTGATAATAGGTCATCCTAGGGCTCTCATGAAGGTTCTGTTCACTGATAATAGGTAATCTTAGGGATTCCTTGATAGTTCTGCTTAATTATAATAGGTAATCCTAGGGGCCCCATGAATGTTCTGTTCACTGATAATAGGCCATTTCAGGGTTTCCGTGAAGCGTCTTTTCACTGATAATAGGCCATCTTAGGGCTCCCATGAAGGTTCTGGTCACTGATAATAGGTAATCCTAGGGCTCCCATGAAGGTTCTGGTCACTGATCATAGGTAATCTTAGGGCTTCCTTGAAGATTGTGTTCAATGATAATAGATAATCTTAGGGCTCCCTTGATGGTTCTGTTCACTGATAATAGGTAATCTTCTTAGGGCTCCCATGAAGGTTCTGTTCACTAATAATAGGAAATCCTAGGGCTCCCATGAAGGTTCTGTTCACTGATAATAGGTAATCTTAGGACTTCCTTGATGGTTTTGTTCAATGATAATAGGTAATATTAGGGCTCCCATGAAGGGTTTGTTCACTGATAATAGGTAATCTTAGGGCTTCCATGAACTGTCTGTTCACTGATAATCTGTAATTCTAGGGCTCCCATGAACGGTATGTGCACTGATAATAGGTAATTTTGGGTCTCTCATGGAGGTTCTCTTCACTGATAATAGGTAATCCTAGGGCTCCTATGAAAGTTCTGTTCACTGATAAAAGGTAATTCTAAGACTCCCATGAAGGTTCTGTTCACTGATAATAGGTAATCCCAGGGCTCGCATGAAGGTTCTGTTCATTGATAATAGGTAATCCCACGGCTCACATGAAGGGTATGTTCACGGATAATAGGTAATCTTAGGGCTTCAGTGAAGGGTATGTTCACGCATTATAGGTAACCCTAGGACCCCCATGAACGTTGTGTTCACTGATAATAGGTATTTTAGGGCTCCCATGAAGGTTCTGTTCACTGATAATAGGTAATCTTAGGGATTCCTTGATAGTTCAGCTCAATTATAATAGTTAATCCTAGGGCCTCCATGAAGGTTCTGTTCACTGATAATAGGCCATTTTAGGGCTCCCTTGAAAGGTCTGTTCACTGTTAAAAGGTAATCCTAGGGCTCCCATGAAGGTTCTGGTCACTGATAATAGGTAATTTTAGGGCTTCCTTCAAGGTTTTGTTCACTGATAATAGAAAATCTTATGGCTTCCTTCAAGCTACTGTTCACTGATAATCGGTAATCATAGGGCTTCCATGAAGGCTCTGTTCACTGATAATATGCCATTTTAGGGCTCACGTGAAGGTTCTGTTCACTGATAGTAGGTAATCTTAGGGCTTCCTTGATGGATCTGTCCACTGCTCATAGGTAATCCTAGGGCTCACATGAAGGGTATGTTCACGGATAATAGGTAATCTTAGGGCTTCAGTGAAGGGTATGTTCACTGATAATAGGTAACCCTAGGGCCCCCATGAACGTTGTGTTCACTGATAATAGGTAATTTTAGGTCTCCCATGAAGGTTCTGTTCACTGATAATAGATAATCTCGTTGGGTTCCCATGAAAGGTCTGTTCACTGTTAAAAGGTAATCCTAGGGCTCCAATGAAGGTTCTGCTCACTGATAATAGGTAATTTTAGGGCTCCCATGAAGGTTCTGATCACTGATAATAGGTAATCCTAGGGCTTCCATGAAGGCTGTGTTCACTGATAATAGTCAATCTTAGGGCTCCCATGATGGTTCTGTTCACTGATAATAGGTAATCCTAGGGGTTCCATGAAGACTGTTCACTGATAACAGGTAATTTTAGGGCTCACATGAAGCTGCTGTTCACTGATAAAAGATCATCTTAGGGCTTCCATGAAGGTTTGGTTCAATGATAGTAGGAAATCTTAGGGCTTCCTTGAAGGTTATGTTCACTGATAATAGGTATTCTTAGGGCATCCTTGATGGTTCCATTCACTGATAATTGGTAATCCTAGGGCTCCCATGAAGGTTCTGTTCACTGATAATAGATAATCTTAGGACTTCCTTGATGGTTTTGTTCAATGATAATAGGTAATATTAGGGCTCCCATGAAGGCTTTGTTCACTGATAATAGGTAATCTTAGGGCTTCCATGAACTGTCTGTTCACTGATAATCTGTAATTCTAGGGCTCCCATGAACGGTATGTGCACTAATAATAGGTAATTCTGGGTCTCTCATGGAGGTTCTCTTCACTGATAATAGGTAATCCTAGGGCTCCTATGAAAGTTCTGTTCACTGATAATAAGCCATTTTATGGCTTCCATGAAGGTTCTGTTCACTGATAAAAGGTAATTCTAAGGCTCCCATGAAGGTTCTGTTTACTGATAATAGGTAATCCCAGGCCTCGCATGAAGGTTCTGTTCGTTGATAATAGGTAATACCAGGGCTCACATGAAGGGTATGTTCACGGATAATAGGTAATCTTAGGGCTTCAGTGAAGGGTATGTTCACGCATTATAGGTAACCCTAGGACCAACATGAACGTTGTGTTCACTGATAATAGGTAATTTTAGGGCTCCCATGAAGGTTCTGTTCACTGATAATAGGTAATCTTAGGGATTCCTTGATAGTTCAGCTCAATTATAATAGTTAATCCTAGGGCCCCCATGAAGGTTCTGTTCACTGATAATAGGCCATTTTAGGGCTCCCTTGAAAGGTCTGTTCACTGTTAAAAGGTAATCCTAGGGCTCCCATGAAGGTTCTGGTCACTGATAATAGGTAATTTTAGGGCTTCTTTCAAGGTTTTGTTCACTGATAATAGAAAATCTTATGGCTTCCTTCAAGCTACTGTTCACTGATAATCGGTAATCATAGGGCTTCCATGAAGGCTCTGTTCACTGATAGTAGGTAATTTTAGGGCTTCCTTGATGGATCTGTCCACTGCTCATAGGTAATCCTAGGGCTCACATGAAGGGTATGTTCACGGATAATAGGTAATCTTAGGGCTTCAGTGAAGGGTATGTTCACTGATAATAGGTAACCCTAGGGCCCCCATGAACGTTGTGTTCACTGATAATAGGTAATTTTAGGTCTCCCATGAAGGTTCTGTTCACTGATAATAGGTAATCTCGTTGGGTTCCCATGAAAGGTCTGTTCACTGTTAAAAGGTAATCCTAAGGCTCCAATGAAGGTTCTGCTCACTGATAATAGGTAATTTTAGGGCTCCCATGAAGGTTCTGATCACTGATAATAGGTAATTTTAGGGCTTCCTTCAAGGTTTTGTTCACTGATAATAGACAATATTATGGCTTCCTTCAAGCTACTGTTCACTGATAATAGGTAATCATAGGGCTTCCATGAAGGCTTTGTTCACTGATAATAGGCCATTTTTGGGCTCTCGTGAAGGTTCTGTTCACTGATAGTAGGTAATCTTAGGGCTTCCTTGAAGGATCTGTCCACTGCTCATAGGTAATCGTAGGGCTCCCATGAAGGTTCTGGTCACTGATAATAGTTAATTTTACGGCTTCCTTGAAGGTTATATTCACTAATAATAGGTAACCTTAGGGCTCACATGATGGTTCTCGTCACTAATCATAGGTAATTTTTGGGCTTCCTTGAAGATTCTGTTCACTGATAATAGGTAATCTTAGGGCTTCCTTGATGGTCCTGTTCACTGATAATAGGAAATCCTAGGGCTCCCGTGAAGGGTCTGTTCACTGATGAAAGGTAATCCTAGGGCGCCCATGAAGGTTCTGGTCACTGACATAAGGTAATCTTATGGCTTCCTTGAAGGTTCTGTTCACTGATAATAGGTAATCCTAGGGCTTCCATGTAGGTTCTGGTTACTGATAATAGGTCATCCTAGGGCTCTCATGAAGGTTCTGTTCACTGATAGTAGGTCATCTTAGGGCTTCCTTGAAGGTTCTGTCCACTGATAATAGGTACTCGTAGGGCTTGCCTGAAGGTTCTGTCACTGATAATAGTTAATCTTACGGCTTCCTTGAAGGTTCTGTTCACTAATAATAGGTAATCTTAGGGCTCTCATGAAGGTTCTGTTCACTGATAATAGGTAATCCTAGTGCTCCCATGAAGGCTCTGTTCACTGATAATAGATCATTTTAGGGATTCCATGAAGGTTCTGTTTACTGATAATAGGTATTCCCAGGGCTCCCATGTAGGTTCTGTTTACTGATAATAGGTACTCCTACGGCTCCCATGTAGGTTCTGTTTTTGGATAATAAGTAATCTTAGTGCTCTCATGAAGGTTCCGTTCACTAATAATAGGTAAACCTAAGGCTTCCTTGATGGTTCTGTTCATTGATAATAAGAAATCCTAGGGATCCCATGAAGGGTCTGTTCACTGATAATAGCTACTCTTAGGGCTCCCTGGAAGGTTTTGTTAACTGATAATAGGTAATCCTAGGACTCCCATGAAGGTTCTGTTCGGTGATAAGAGGTAATCTTCTTAGGGCTCCCATGAAGGTTCTATTCACTGATAATAGGTAATCCTAGGGCTTCCATGAAGGCTGTGTTCACTGATAATAGGCAATCTTAGGGCTCCCATGAAGGTTCTGTTCACTGATAATAGGTAATCTTAGGACTTCCATGAAGGTTTTGCCCACTGATAATAGGCAATCGTAGAGCACCCATGAAGGCTCTGTTCACTGATAATTGATCATCTTAGGGCTTCCATGAAGGTTCTGTTCAATGATATTAGGCATTCCTAGGGCTCCCATGTAGGTTCTGTGTACTGATAATTGGTAATCCTAGGGCTCCCATGTAGGTTCTGTTTACTGATATTAGGTATTCCTAGGGCTCTCATGTAGGTTCTGTTTACTGATAATAGGTAATCCTAGGACTCTCATGAAGGTTCTGTTCACTGATAATAGTTAAGCTTACGCCTTCCTTGAAGGTTCTGTTAATTGATAATAGGTAATCTTAGGGCTTCCTTGAAGATTCTGTTCACTGATAATAGGTATGCTTAGGGCGTCCTTGATGGTTCTGTTCACTGTTAATAGGTAATCCTAGGGCTCTCATGAAGGTTCTGTTCACTGATAGTAGGTCATCTTAGGGCTTCCTTGAAGGTTCTGTCCACTGATAAAAGGTAATCGTAGGGCTCGCATGAGGGTTCTGTCACTGATAATAGTTAAATTTATGGGTTCCTTGAAAGTTCTGTTCACTAATAATAGGTAATCCTAGGGCTGTCATGAAGGTTCTGTTCACTGATAATAGGTAATCTTAGGGCTTCCTTGAAGGTTCTGTCCGCTGATAATAGGTACTCGTAGGGCTCGCATGAAGGTTCTGTCACTGATAATAGTTAATCTTACGGCTTCCTTGAAGGTTCTGTTCACTAATAATAGGTAAACTTAGGTCTCTCATGAAGGTTCTGTTCACTGATAATAGGTAATCCTAGGGCTCCCATGAAGGCTCTGTTCACTGATAATAGGTCATCGTAGGGATCCCATGAAGGTTCTGTTCACTGATAATAGATCATTTTAGGGATTCCATTAAGGTTCTTATTTACTAATAATAGGTATTCCCAGGGCTCCCATGTAGGTTCTGTTTACTGATAATAGGTACTCCTACGGCTCGCATGTAGGGTCTGTTTTTGGATAATAAGTAATCTTAGTGCTCTCATGAAGGTTCCGTTCACTAATAATAGGTAAACTTAAGGCTTCCTTGATGGTTCTGTTCTTTGATAATAAGAAATCCTAGGGCTCCCATGAAGGGTCTGTTCACTGATAATAGCTACTCTTAGGGCTCCCTGGAAGGTTTTGTTCACTGATAATAGGTAATCCTAGGACTCCCATGAAGGTTCTGTTCAGTGATAAGAGGTAATCTTCTTAGGGCTCCCATGAAGGTTCTATTCACTGATAATAGGTAATCCTTTGGCTTCCATGAAGGCTGTGTTCACTGATAATAGGCAATCTTAGGGCTCCCATGAAGGTTATGTTCACTGATAATAGGTAATCGTAGGACTTCCATGAGGGTTTTGCCCACTGATAATAGGCAATCGTAGAGCACCCATGAAGGCTCTGTTCACTGATAATTGATCATCTTAGGGCTTCCATGAAGGTTCTGTTCAATGATATTAGGCATTCCTAGGGCTCCCATGTAGGTTCTGTGTACTGATAATTGGTAATCCTAGGGCTCCCATGTAGGTTCTGTTTACTGATATTAGGTATTCCTAGGGCTCTCATGTAGGTTCTGTTTATTGATAATAGGTAATCTTAGGACTCTCATGAAGGTTCTGTTCACTGATAATAGTTAAGCTTACGCCTTCCTTGAAGGTTCTGTTAATTGATAATAGGTAATCTTAGGGCTTCCTTGAAGATTCTGTTCACTGATAATAGGTATGCTTAGGGCGTCCTTGATGGTTCTGTTCACTGTTAATAGGTAATCCTAGGGCTCTCATGAAGGTTCTGTTCACTGATAGTAGGCCATTTTAGGGCTTCCTTGAAGGTTCTGTTCACTGATAAAAAGGTAATTCTAAGGCTCCCATGAAGGTTCTTTTCACTGATAATAGGTAATCCTAGGGCTCCCATGAAGGTTCTGTTCGTTGATAATAGGTAATCCTAGTGCTCCCATGAAGGTTCTGTTCGTTGATAATAGGTAATCCTAGGGCTCACATGAAGGGTATGTTCGCTGATAATAGGTAATCTTAGGGCTTCCGTGAAGGGTATGTTCACTGATAATAGGTAACTCTAGGGCCCCCATGAACGTTGTATTGGCTTATAATAGTTCATTTTAGGGCTCCCATGAAGGTTCTGTTCACTGATAATAGGTAATCTTAGGGATTCCTTGATAGTTCTGCTTAATTATAATAGGTAATCCTAGGGCCCCCATGAATGTTCTGTTCACTGATGATAGGCAGGCATTTCAGGGCTTCGGTGAAGCGTCTTTTCACTGATAATAGGCCATCTTAGGGCTCCCATGAAGGTTCTGGTCACTGATAATAGGTAATCCTAGGGCTCCCATGAAGTTTCTGGTCACTGATCATAGGTAATCTTAGGGCTTCCTTGAAAATTCTGTTCAATGATAATAGATAATCTTAGGGCTCCCTTGATGGTTCTGTTCACTGATAATAGGTAATCTTCTTAGGGCTCCCATGAAGGTTCTGTTCACTAATAATAGGAAATCCTAGGGCTCCCATGAAGGTTCTGTTCACTGATAATAGGTAATCTTAGGACTTCCTTGATGGTTTTGTTCAATGATAATAGGTAACATTAGGGCTCCCATGAAGGGTTTGTTCACTGATAATAGGTAATCTTAGGGCTTCCATGAACTGTCTGTTCACTGATAATCTGTAATTCTAGGGCTCCCATGAACGGTATGTGCACTGATAATAGGTAATTTTGGGTCTCTCATGGAGGTTCTCTTCACTGATAATAGGTAATCCTAGGGCTCCTATGAAAGTTCTGTTCACTGATAAAAGGTAATTTTAAGACTCCCATGAAGGTTCTGTTCACTGATAATATGTAATCCCACGGCACACATGAAGGGTATGTTCACGGATAATAGGTAATCTTAGGGCTTCAGTGAAGGGTATGTTCACGCATTATAGGTAACCCTAGGACTCCCATGAACGTTGTGTTCACTGATAATAGGTAATTTTAGGGCTCCCATGAAGGTTCTGTTCACTGATAATAGGTAATTTTAGGGATTCCTTGATAGTTCAGCTCAATTATAATAGTTAATCCTAGGGCCCCCATGAAGGTTCTTTTCACTGATAATAGGCCATTTTAGGGCTCCCTTGAAAGGTCTGTTCACTGTTAAAAGGTAATCCTAGGGCTCCCATGAAGGTTCTGGTCACTGATAATAGGTAATTTTAGGGCTTCCTTCAAGGTTTTGTTCACTGATAATAGAAAATCTTATGGCTTCCTTCAAGCTACTGTTCACTGATAAGCGGTAATCATAGGGCTTCCATGAAGGCTCTGTTCACTGATAATAGGCCATTTTAGGGCTCACGTGAAGGTTCTGTTCACTGATAGTAGGTAATCTTAGGGCTTCCTTGATGGATCTGTCCACTGCTCATAGGTAATCCTAGGGCCCACATGAAGGGTATGTTCACGGATAATAGGTCGTCTTAGGGCTTCAGTGAAGGGTATGTTCACTGATAATAGGTAACCCTAGGGCCCCCATGAACGTTGTGTTCACTGATAATAGGTCATTTTAGGTCTCCCATGAAGGTTCTGTTCACTGATAATAGGTAATCTCGTTGGGTTCCCATGAAAGGTCTGTTCACTGTTAAAAGGTAATCCTAGGGCTCCAATGAAGGTTCTGCTCACTGATAATAGGTAATTTTAGGGCTCCCATGAAGGTTCTGATCACTGAAAATAGGTAATCCTAGGGCTTCCATGAAGGCTGTGTTCACTGATAATAGGCAATCTTAGGGCTCCCATGAAGGTTCTGTTCACTGATAATAGGTAATCCTAGGGGTTCCATGAAGACTGTTCACTGATAACAGGTCATTCTAGGGCTCACATGAAGCTTCTGTTCACTGATAAAAGATCATCTTAGGGCTTCCATGAAGGTTTGGTTCATTGTTAATAGGTAATCTTAGGGCTTCCTTGAAGGTTATGTTCACTGATAATAGGTATTCTTAGGGCATCCTTGATGGTTCCATTCACTGATAATTGGTAATCCTAGGGCTCCCATGAAGGTTCTGTTCACTTATAATAGGTAATCTTAGGACTTCCTTGATGGTTTTGTTCAATGATAATAGGTAATATTAGGGCTCCCATGAAGGGTTTGTTCACTGATAATAGGTAATCTTAGGGCTTCCATGAACTGTCTGTTCACTGATAATCTGTAATTTTAGGGCTCCCATGAACGGTATGTGCACTGATAATAGGTAATTCTGGGTCTCTCATGGAGGTTCTCTTCACTGATAATAGGTAATCCTAGGGCTCCTATGAAAGTTCTGTTCACTGATAATAAGCCATTTTATGGCTTCCATGAAGGTTCTGTTCACTGATAAAAGGTAATTCTAAGGCTCCCATGAAGGTTCTGTTCACTGATAATAGGTAATCCCAGGGCTCGCATGAAGGTTCTGTTCGTTGATAATAGGTAATCCCAGGGCTCACATGAAGGGTATGTTCACGGATAATAGGTAATCTTAGGGCTTCAGTGAAGGGTATGTTCACGCATTATAGGTAACCCTAGGACCCCCATGAACGTTGTGTTCACTGATAATATGTAATTTTAGGGCTCCCATGAAGGTTCTGTTCACTGATAATTGGTAATCTTAGGGTTTCCTTGATAGTTCAGCTCAATTATAATTGTTAATACTAGGGCCCCCATGAAGGTTCTGTTCACTGATAATAGGCCATTTTAGGGCTCCCTTGAAAGGTCTGTTCACTGTTAAAAGGTAATCCTAGGGCTCCCATGAAGGTTCTGGTCACTGATAATAGGTAATTTTAGGGCTTCCTTCAAGGTTTTGTTCACTGATAATAGGTCATTTTAGGTCTCCCATGAAGGTTCTGTTCACTGATAATAGGTAATCTCGTTGGGTTCCCATGAAAGGTCTGTTCACTGTTAAAAGGTAATCCTAGGGCTCCAATGAAGGTTCTGCTCACTGATAATAGGTAATTTTAGGGCTCCCATGAAGGTTCTGATCACTGATAATAGGTAATTTTAGGGCTTCCTTCAAGGTTTTGTTCACTGATAATAGACAATATTATGGCTTCCTTCAATCTACTGTTCACTGATCATAGGTAATCATAGGGCTTCCATGAAGGCTCTGTTCACTGATAATAGGCCATTTTTGGGCTCTCGTGAAGGTTCTGTTCACTGATAGTAGGTAATCTTAGGGCTTCCTTGAAGGATCTGTCCACTGCTCATAGGTAATCGTAGGGCTCCCATGAAGGTTCTGGTCACTGATAATAGTTAGTTTTATACGGCTTCCTTGAAGGTTCCGTTCACTAATAATAGGCTTCCTTGATGGTTCTGTTTATTGATAATAAGAAATCCTAGGGCTCCCATGAAGGGTCTGTTCACTGATAATAGCTACTCTTAGGGCTCCCTGGAAGGTTTTGTTCACTGATAATAGCTAATCCTAGGACTCCCATGAAGGTTCTGTTCAGTGATAAGAGGCAATCTTCTTTGGGCTCCCATGAAGGTTCTATTCACTGATAATAGGTAATCCTAGGGCTTCCATGAAGGCTGTGTTCACTGATAATAGGCAATCTTAGGGCTCCCATGAAGGTTCTGTTCACTGATAATAGGTAATCGTAGGACTTCCATGAAGGTTTTGCCCACTGATAATAGGCAATCGTAGAGCACCCATGAAGGCTCTGTTCACTGATAATTGATCATTTTAGGGCTTCCATGAAGGTTCTGTTCAATGATATTAGGCATTCCTAGGGCTCCCATGTAGGTTCTGTGTACTGATAATTGGTAATCCTAGGGCTCCCATGTAGGTTCTGTTTACTGATATTAGGTATTCCTAGGGCTCTCATGTAGGTTCTGTTTACTGATAATAGGTAATCTTAGGACTCTCATGAAGGTTCTGTTCACTGATAATAGTTAAGCTTACGCCTTCCTTGAAGGTTCTGTTAATTGATAATAGGTAATCTTAGGGCTTCCTTGAAGATTCTGTTCACTGATAATAGGTATTCTTAGGGCGTCCTTGATTGTTCTGTTCACTGTTAATAGGTAATCCTATGGCTCTCATGAAGGTTCTGTTCACTGATAGTAGGTCATCTTAGGGCTTCCGTGAAGGTTCTGTCCACTGATAAAAGGTAATCGTAGGGCTCGCATGAAGGTTCTGTCACTGATAATAGTTAAATTTATGGGTTCCTTGAAAGTTCTGTTCACTAATAATAGGTAATCCTAGGGCTCTCATGAAGGTTCTGTTCACTTATAATAGGTAATCCTAGGGCTTCCATGAAAGATCTGTTCACTGATAATAGGTAATCGTAGAGCTCCCATGAAGGTTCTGTTCACTGATAATAGGTATTCCCAGGGCTCCCATGTAGGTTCTGTTTACTGATAATAGGAACTCATAGAACTCCCATGTAGGTTCTGTTGTTGAGGTTCTGTTTATGGATAATATGTATTCTTAGTGCTCTCATGAAGGTTCTGTTCACTTATAATAGGTAATCTTAAAGCTTCCTTGATGGTTCTGTTCATTGATAAAAGGAAATCCTAGTGCTCCCATGAAGGGTCTGTTTACTAACAATAGAAAATGTTATGGCTTCCTTCAAGCTACTGTTCACTGATAATAGGTAATCTTTGGGCTTCCATGAAGATTCTGTTCACTGATAATAGGTAATCCTAGGGCCCACATCAAGGTTCTGTTCAGTGATAATAGGTAATCTTCTTAGGGCTCCCATGAAGGTTCGGTTCATTGATAATAGGTAATCTTAGGGCTTCCTTGAAGGTTATGTTCACTGATAATAGGTATTCTTAGGGCATCCTTGATGGTTCTATTCACTGATAATTGGTAATCCTAGGGCTCCCATGAAGGTTCTGTTCACTGATAATAGGTAATCTTAGGACTTGCTTGATGGTTTTATTCAATGATAATAGGTAATATTAGGGCTCCCATGAAGGGTTTGTTCACTGATAATAGGTAATCTTAGGGCTTCCATGTACGGTCTGTTCACTGATAATCTGTAATTCTAGGGCTCCTATTAAAGGTCTGTTCACTGCTAATAAGCCATTTTAGGGCTCCCATGAAGGTTCTGCTCACTGATAATAGGCAATCTTAGGGATTCCTTGATAGTTCAGCTCAATTATAATAGTTAATCCTAGGGCCCACATGAAGGTTCTGTTCACTGATAATAGGCCATATTAGGGCTCCCTTGAAAGGTCTGTTCACTGTTAAAAGGTAATCCTAGTGCTCCCATGAAGGTTCTGGTCACTGATAATAGGTAATTTTAGGGCTTCCTTCAAGGTTTTGTTCACTGATAATAGAAAATCTTATGGCTTCCTTCAAGCTACTGTTCACTGATAATCGGTAATCATAGGGCTTCCATGAAGGCTCTGTTCACTGATAATAGGCCATCTTAGGGCTCACGTGAAGGTTCTGTTCACTGATAGTAGGTAATCTTAGGGCTTCCTTGATGGATCTGTCCACTGTTCATAGGTAATCCTAGGGCTCACATGAAGGGTATGTTTTACGGATAATAGGTAATCTCAGGGCTTCAGTGAAGGGTATGTTCACTGGTAATAGGTAACCCTAGGGCACCCATGAACGTTGTGTTCACTGATAATAGGTCATTTTAGGGCTCCCATGAAGGTTCTGTACACTGATAATAGGTAATCTCGTTGGGTTCCCATGAAAGGTCTGTTCACTGTTAAAAGGTAATCCTAGGGCTCCAATGAAGGTTCTGCTCACTGATAATAGGTAATTTTAGGGCTCCCATGAAGGTTCTGATCACTGATAATAGGTAATTTTAGGGCTTCCTTCAAGGTTTTGTTCACTGATAATAGAAAATATGATGGCTTCCCTCAAGCTACTGTTCACTGATAATAGGTAATCATAGGGCTTCCATGAAGGCTCTGTTCACTGATAATAGGCCATTTTTGGGCTCTCATGAAGGTTCTGTTCACTGATAGTAGGTAATCTTAGGGCTTCCTTGAAGGATCTGTTCACTGCTCATAGGTAATCGTAGGGCTCCCATGAAGGTTCTGGTCACTGATAATAGTTAGTGTTACGGCTTCCTTGAAGGTTATGTTCACTAATAATAGGTAACCTTAGGGCTCACATGATGGTTCTCGTCACTGATCATAGGTAATTTTAGGGCTTCCTTGAAGATTCTGTTCACTGATAATAGATAATCTTAGGGCTTCCTTGATGGTTCTGTTCACTGATAATAGGAAATCCTAGGGCTCCCGTGAAGGGTCTGTTCACTGATGAAAGGTAATCCTAGGGCGCCCAGGAAGGTTCTGGTCACTGATAATAGGTAATCTTATGGCTTCCTTGAAGGTTCTGTTCACTGATAATAGGTAATCCTAGGGCTTCCATGTAGGTTCTGTTTACTGATAATAGGTCATCCTAGGGCTCTCATGAAGGTTCTGTTCACTGATAGAAGGTCATCTTAGGGCTTCCTTGAACGTTCTGTCCACTGATAATAGGTACTCGTAGGGCTCGCATGAAGGTTCTGTCACTGATAATAGTTAATCTTACGGCTTCCGTGAAGGTTCTGTTAACTAATAATAGGTAATCTTAGGGCTCTCATGAAGGTTCTGTTCACTGATAATAGGTAATCCTAGGGCTCCCATGAAGGCTCTGTTCACTGATAATAGGTCATCGTAGGGATCCCATGAAGGTTCTGTTCACTGATAATAGATCATTTTAGGGATTCCATGAAGGTTCTGTTTACTGATAATAGGTATTCCCAGGGCTCCCATGTAGGTTCTGTTTACTGATAATAGGTACTCCTACGGCTCCCATGTAAGTTCTGTTTTCGGATAATAAGTAATCTTAGTGCTCTCATGTAGGTTCCGTTCACTAATAATAGGTAAACTTAAGGCTTCCTTGATGGTTCTGTTCATTGATAATAAGAAATCCTAGGACTCCCATGAAGGGTCTGTTCACTGATAATAGCTAATCTTAGGGCTCCCTGGAAGGTTTTGTTCACTGATAATAGGTAATCCTAGGACTCCCATGAAGGTTCTGTTCAGTGATAAGAGGTAATCTTCTTAGGGCTCCCATGAAGGTTGTATTCACTGATAATAGGTAATCCTAGGGCTTCCATGAAGGCTGTGTTCACTGATAATAGGCAATCTTAGGGCTCCCATGAAGGTTCTGTTCACTGATAATAGGTAATCGTAGGACTTCCATGAAGGTTTTGCCCACTGATAATAGGCAATCGTAGAGCACCCATGAAGGCTCTGTTCACTGATAATTGATCATTTTAGGGCTTCCATGAAGGTTCTGTTCAATGATATTAGGCATTCCTAGGGCTCCCATGTAGGTTCTGTGTACTGATAATTGGTAATCCTAGGGCTCCCATGTAGGTTCTGTTTACTGATATTAGGTATTCCTAGGGCTCTCATGTAGGTTCTGTTTACTGATAATAGGTAATCTTAGGACTCTCATGAAGGTTCTGTTCACTGATAATAGTTAAGCTTACGCCTTCCTTGAAGGTTCTGTTAATTGATAATAGGTAATCTTAGGGCTTCCTTGAAGATTCTGTTCACTGATAATAGGTATTCTTAGGGCGTCCTTGATGGTTCTGTTCACTGTTAATAGGTAATCCTAGGGCTCTCATGAAGGTTCTGCTCACTGATAGTAGGTCATTTTAGGGCTTCCGTGAAGGTTCTGTCCACTGATAAAAGGTAATCGTAGGGCTCGCATGAAGGTTCTGTCACTGATAATAGTTACATTTATGGGTTCCTTGAAAGTTCTGTTCACTAATAATAGGTAATCCTAGGGCTCTCATGAAGGTTCTGTTCACTTATAATAGGTAATCCTAGGGCTTCGATGAAAGATCTGTTCACTGATAATAGGTAATCGTAGAGCTCCCATGAAGGTTCTGTTCACTGATAATAGGTATTCCCAGGGCTCCCATGTAGGTTCTGTCTACTGATAATAGGAACTCATAGAACTCCCATGTAGGTTCTGTTGTTGAGGTTCTGTTTACGGGTAATATGTATTCTTAGTGCTCTCATGAAGGTTCTGTTCACTTATAATAGGTAATCTTAAAGCTTCCTTGATGGTTCTGTTCATTGATAAAAGGAAATCCTAGTGCTCCCATGAAGGGTCTGTTTACTAACAATAGAAAATGTTATGGCTTCCTTCAAGCTACTGTTCACTGATAATAGGTAATCTTTGGGCTTCCAGGAAGATTCTGTTCACTGATAATAGGTAATCCTAGGGCCCCCATCAAGGTTCTGTTCAGTGATAATAGGTAATCTTCTTAGGGCTCCCATGAAGGTTCGGTTCATTGATAATAGGTAATCTTAGGGCTTCCTTGAAGGTTATGTTCACTGATAATAGGTATTCTTAGGGCATCCTTGATGGTTCTATTCACTGATAATTGGTAATCCTAGGGCTCCCATGAAGGGTCTGTTCACTGATAATAGGTAATCTTAGGACTTGCTTGATGGTTTTATTCAATGATAATAGGTAATATTAGGGCTCCCATGAAGGGTTTGTTCACTGATAATAGGTAATCTTAGGGCTTCCATGTACGGTCTGTTCACTGATAATCTGTAATTCTAGGGCTCCTATTAAAGTTCTGTTCACTGCTCATAAGCCATTTTAGGGCTCCCATGAAGGTTCTGCTCACTGATAATAGGCAATCTTAGGGATTCCTTGATAGTTCAGCTCAATTATAATAGTTAATCCTAGGGCCCCCATGAAGGTTCTGTTCACTGATAATAGGCCATATTAGGGCTCCCTTGAAAGGTCTGTTCACTGTTAAAAGGTAATCCTAGTGCTCCCATGAAGGTTCTGGTCACTGATAATAGGTAATTTTAGGGCTTCCTTCAAGGTTTTGTTCACTGATAATAGAAAATCTTATGGCTTCATTCAAGCTACTGTTCACTGATAATCGGTAATCATAGGGCTTCCATGAAGGCTCTGTTCACTGATAATAGGCCATCTTAGGGCTCACGTTAAGGTTCTGTTCACTGATAGTAGGTAATCTTAGGGCTTCCTTGATGGATCTGTCCACTGTTCATGGGTAATCCTAGGGCTCACATGAAGGGTATGTTCACGGATAATAGGTAATCTCAGGGCTTCAGTGAAGGGTATGTTCACTGGTAATAGGTAACCCTAGGGCACCCATGAACGTTGTGTTCACTGATAATAGGTCATTTTAGGGCTCCCATGAAGGTTCTGTACACTGATAATAGGTAATCTCGTTGGGTTCCCATGAAAGGTCTGTTCACTGTTAAAAGGTAATCCTAGGGCTCCAATGAAGGTTCAGCTCACTGATAATAGGTAATTTTAGGGCTCCCATGAAGGTTCTGATCACTGATAATAGGTAATTTTAGGGCTTCCTTCAAGGTTTTGTTCACTGATAATAGAAAATATGATGGCTTCCCTCAAGCTACTGTTCACTGATAATAGGTAATCATAGGGCTTCCATGAAGGCTCTGTTCACTGATAATAGGCCATTTTTGGGCTCTCATGAAGGTTCTGTTCACTGATAGTAGGTAATCTTAGGGCTTCCTTGAAGGATCTGTTCACTGCTCATAGGTAATCGTAGGGCTCCCATGAAGGTTCTGGTCACTGATAATAGTTAGTTTTACGGCTTCCTTGAAGGTTATGTTCACTAATAATAGGTAACCTTAGGGCTCACATGATGGTTCTCGTCACTGATCATAGGTAATTTTAGGGCTTCCTTGAAGATTCTGTTCACTGATAATAGATAATCTTAGGGCTTCCTTGATGGTTCTGTTCACTGATAATAGGAAATCCTAGGGCTCCCGTGAAGGGTCTGTTCACTGATGAAAGGTAATCCTAGGGCGCCCAGGAAGGTTCTGGTCACTGATAATAGGTAATCTTATGGCTTCCTTGAAGGTTCTGTTCACTGATAATAGGTAATCCTAGGGCTTCCATGTAGGTTCTGTTTACTGATAATAGGTCATCCTAGGGCTCTCATGAAGGTTCTGTTCACTGATAGTAGGTCATCTTAGGGCTTCCTTGAACGTTCTGTCCACTGATAATAGGTACTCGTAGGGCTCGCATGAAGGTTCTGTCACTGATAATAGTTAATCTTACGGATTCCTTGAAGGTTCTGTTAACTAATAATATGTAATCTTAGGGCTCTCATGAAGGTTCTGTTCACTGATAATAGGTAATCCTAGGGCTCCCATGAAGGCTCTGTTCACTGATAATAGGTCATCGTAGGGATCCCATGAAGGTTCTGTTCACTGATAATAGATCATTTTAGGGATTCCATGAAGGTTCTGTTTACTGATAATAGGTATTCCCAGGGCTCCCATGTAGGTTCTGTTTACTGATAATAGGTACTCCTACGGCTCCCATGTAAGTTCTGTTTTCGGATAATAAGTAATCTTAGTGCTCTCATGTAGGTTCCGTTCACTAATAATAGGTAAACTTAAGGCTTCCTTGATGGTTCTGTTCATTGATAATAAGAAATCCTAGGACTCCCATGAAGGGTCTGTTCACTGATAATAGCTACTCTTAGGGCTCCCTGGAAGGTTTTGTTCACTTATAATAGGTAATCCTAGGACACCCATGAAGGTTCTGTTCAGTGATAAGAGGTAATCTTCTTAGGGCTCCCATGAAGGTTCTATTCACTGATAATAGGTAATCCTGGGGCTTCCATGAAGGCTGTGTTCACTGATAATAGGCAATCTTAGGGCTCCCATGAAGGTTCTGTTCACAGATAATAGGTAATCGTACGACTTCCATAAAGGTTTTGTCCACTGATAATAGGCAATCGTAGAGCACCCATGAAGGCTCTGTTCACTGATAATTGATCATCTTAGGGCTTCCATGAACGTTCTGTTCAATGACATTAGGCATTCCTAAGGTTCCCATGTAGGTTCTGTGTACTGATAATTGGTAATCCTAGGGCTCACATGTAGGTTCTGTTTACTGATATTAGGTATTCCTAGGGTTCTCATGTAGGTTCTGTTTACTGATAAAAGGTAATCTTAGGGCTTCCTTGAAGATTCTGTTCACTGATAATAGGTATTCTTAGGGCGTCCTTGATGGTTCTGTTCACTGTTAATAGGTAATGCTAGGGCTCCCATGAACAATCTGTTCACTGATAATATGTAATACTAGGGGTCCCATGAAAGGTATGTGCAGTGAAAATAGGTCATTTTGGGGCTCCCATGGAGGTTCTCTTCACTGATAATAGGTAATCCTAGGGCTCCTATGACAGTTCTGTTCACTGATAATAAGCCAATTTAGGGCTTATATGAAGGTTCTGTTCACTGATAAAAGGTAATTCTAAGGCTCCCATGAAGGTCCTGTTCACTGATAATAGGTAATCCTAGGGCTCCCATGAAGGTTCTGTTCGTTGATATAGGTAATCCTAGGGCGCACATGAAGGGTATGTTCACTGATAATAGGTAATCTTAGGGCTTCCGTGAAGGGTATGTTCACTGATAATAGGTAAGCCTAGAGCCCCAATGAACGTTGTGTTGACTGATAATAGGTCATTTTAGGGCTCCCATGAAGGTACTGTTCACTGATAATAGGTAATCTTAGGGATTCCTTGATAGTTCTGCTTAATTATAATAGGTAATCCTAGGGTCCCCATGAATGTTCTGTTCACTGATAATAGGCCATATCAGGGCTTCCGTGAAGCGTCTTTTCACTGATAATAGGTAATCCTAGGACTTCCATGAAGCCTCTGTTCCCTGATAATAGGCCATTTTAGGGCTCTCGTGAAGGTTCTGGTTACCTCTCATAGGTATTGGTAGGGCTCCCATGAAGGTTCTGGTATCTTATAATCGTTAATCTTACGGCTTCCTTGAAGGTCATGTTCACTAATAATAGGTAATCTTAGGGCTCACTTGATGGTTATGTTCATTAATAATAGGAAATCCTAGGGCTCCCATGAAGCGTCTGTTCACTGATGAAAGGTAATCTTAGGGCTCCCATGAAGGTTCTGGTCACGGATCATAGGTAATCTTAGGGCTTCCTTGAAGATTCTGTTCAATGATAATAGATAATCTTCAGGCTCCCTTGATGGTTCTCTTCACTGACAATAGGTAATCTTCTTAGGGCTCCCATGAAGGTTCTGTTCACTAATAATAGAAAATCCTAGGGCTCCCGTGAAGGGTCTGTTCACTGATGAAAGGTAATCCTAGGGCTACAATGAAGGTTCTGGTCACTGATAATAGGTAATCTTATGGCTTCCTTGAAGGTTCTGTTCACTGATAATAGGTAATCCTAGGGCTCCCATGTATGTTCTGTTTACTGATAATAGGTCATCTTAGGGCTCTCATGAAGGTTCTGTTCACTGATAGTAGGTCACCTTAGGGCTTCCTTGAAGGTTCTGTCCACTGATTAAAGGAAACCGTAGGGCTCGCATGAAGGTTCTGTCACTGATAATAGTTAATCTTACGGCTTCCTTGAAGGTTCTGTTCACTAATAATAGGTAATCCTAGGGCTCTCATGAAGATTCTGTTCACTGATAATAGGTAATCCTAGGGCTTCCAGGAAGGATCTGTTCACTGATAATAGGTCAACATAGAGCTCCAATGAAGGTTCTGTTCACTGATAATAGATCACTTTAGGGCTTCCATAAAGGTTCTGTTCACTGTTAATAGATATTCACAGGGCTCCCATGTAGGTTCTGTTTACTGATAATAGGTACTCATAGAACTCCCATGTAGGTTCTGTTGTTGAGGATCTGTTTACGGATAATACGAATTCTTAGTGCTCTCATGAAGGTTCCGTTCACTGATAATAGGTAATCTTAGGGATTCCTTGATAGTTCTGCTTAATTATAATAGGTAATCCTAGGGTCCCCATGAATGTTCTGTTCACTGATAATAGGCCATATCAGGGCTTCCGTGAAGCGTCTTTTCACTGATAATAGGTAATCCTAGGACTTCCATGAAGCCTCTGTTCCCTGATAATAGGCCATTTTAGGGCTCTCGTGAAGGTTCTGGTTACCTCTCATAGGTATTGGTAGGGCTCCCATGAAGGTTCTGGTCTCTGATAATCGTTAATCTTACGGCTTCCTTGAAGGTCATGTTCACTAATAATAGGTAATCTTAGGGCTCACTTGATGGTTATGTTCATTAATAATAGGAAATCCTAGGGCTCCCATGAAGCGTCTGTTCACTGATGAAAGGTAATCTTAGGGCTCCCATGAAGGTTCTGGTCACGGATCATAGGTAATCTTAGGGCTTCCTTGAAGATTCTGTTCAATGATAATAGATAATCTTCAGGCTCCCTTGATGGTTCTCTTCACTGACAATAGGTAATCTTCTTAGGGCTCCCATGAAGGTTCTGTTCACTAATAATAGAAAATCCTAGGGCTCCCGTGAAGGGTCTGTTCACTGATGAAAGGTAATCCTAGGGCTACAATGAAGGTTCTGGTCACTGATAATAGGTAATCTTATGGCTTCCTTGAAGGTTCTGTTCACTGATAATAGGTAATCCTAGGGCTCCCATGTATGTTCTGTTTACTGATAATAGGTCATCTTAGGGCTCTCATGAAGGTTCTGTTCACTGATAGTAGGTCACCTTAGGGCTTCCTTGAAGGTTCTGTCCACTGATTAAAGGAAACCGTAGGGCTCGCATGAAGGTTCTGTCACTGATAATAGTTAATCTTACGGCTTCCTTGAAGGTTCTGTTCACTAATAATAGGTAATCCTAGGGCTCTCATGAAGATTCTGTTCACTGATAATAGGTAATCCTAGGGCTTCCAGGAAGGATCTGTTCACTGATAATAGGTCAACATAGAGCTCCCATGAAGGTTCTGTTCACTGATAATAGATCACTTTAGGGCTTCCATAAAGGTTCTGTTCACTGTTTATAGATATTCACAGGGCTCCCATGTAGGTTCTGTTTACTGATAATAGGTACTCATAGAACTCCCATGTAGGTTCTGTTGTTGAGGATCTGTTTACGGATAATACGAATTCTTAGTGCTCTCATGAAGGTTCCGTTCACTTATAATAGGTAATCTTAAAGCTTCCTTGATGGTTCTGTTCATTGATAATAGGAAATCCTAGGGCTCCCATAAAGGGTCTCTTTACTGATAATAGAAAATCTCATGGCTTCCTTGATGGTTTTGTTCAATGATAATAGGTAATCTTAGGGCTTCCATGAACGGTCTGTTCACTGATAATATGTAATTCTAGGGCTCCCATGAACGGTATGTGCACTGATAATAGGTAATTTTGGGTCTTTCATGGAGATTCTCTTCGCTCATAATAGGTAATCCTAGGGCTCCTATGAAAGTTCTGTTCACTGATAATAAGCCATTTTATGGCTTCCATGAAGGTTCTGTTCACTGATAAAAGGTAATTCTAAGGCTCCCATGAAGGTTCTGTTCACTGATAATAGGTAATCCTAGGGCTCGCATAAAGGTTCTGTTCGTTGATGATAGGTAATCCCAGGGCTCACATGAAGGGTATGTTCACGGATAATAGGTAATCTTAGGGCTTCAGTGAAGGGTATGTTCACGCATTATAGGTAACCCTAGGGCCCCCATGAACGTTGTGTTCACTGATAATAGGTAATTATAGGGCTCCCATGAAGGTTCTGTTCACTGATAATAGATAATCTTAGGGATTCCTTGATAGTTCAGCCCAATTATAATAGTTAATCCTAGGGCCCCCAAAAAGGTTCTGTTCACTGATATTAGGCCATTTTAGGGCTCCCTTGAAAGGTCTGTTCACTGTTAAAAGGTAATCCTAGGGATCCCATGAAGGTTCTGGTCACTGATAATAGGTAATTTTAGGGCTTCCTTCAAGGTTTTGTTCACTGATAATAGAAAATCGTATGGCTTCCTTTAACCTACTGTTCACTGATAATAGGCAATCATAGGGCTTCCATGAAGGCTCTGTTCACTGATAATAGGCCATCTTAGGGCTCACGTGAAGGTTCTGTTAGTTGATAATAGGTAATCCTAGGGCTCACATGAAGGGTATGTTCACTGATAATAGGTAATCTTAGGGCTTCCGTGAAGGGTATGTTCACTGATTATAGGTAACCCTAGAGCCCCCATGAACGTTGTGTTGACTGATAATAGGTCATTTTATGGCTCCCATGAAGGTACTGTTCACTGATAATAGTTAATCTTAGCGATTCCTTGATAGTTCTGCTTAATTATAATAGGTAATCCTAGGGCCCCCATGAATGTTCTGTTCACTGATAATAGGCCATATCAGGGGTTCCGTGAAGCGTCTTTTCACTGATAATAGGTAATCCTAGGACTTCCATGAAGCCTCTGTTCACTGATAATAGGCCATTTTAGGGCTCTCGTGAAGGTTCTGTTCACTGATAGTAGGTATTCGTAGGGCTCCCATGAAGGTTCTGGTCTCCGATAATCGTTAATCTTACGGCTTCCTTGAAGGTCATGTTCTCTAATAATAGGTAATCCTAGGGCTCACTTGATGGTTCTGTTCATTAATAATAGGAAATCCTATTATTAATGAAGCATCGGTTCACTGATGAAAGGTAATCCTACGGCTCCCATGAAGGTTCTGGTCACGGATCATAGGTAATCTAAGGGCTTCCTTGAAGATTCTGTTCAATGATAATAGATAATCTTCAGGCTCCCTTGATGGTTCTGTTCACTGGCAATTAGTAATCTTCTTAGGGCTTCCATGAAGGTTCTATTCACTAATAATAAAAAATCATAGGGCTCCCGTGAAGGGTCTGTTCACTGATGAAAGGTAATCCTAGGGCTCCCATGAAGGTTCTGGTCACTGATAATAGGTAATGTTATGGCTTCCTTGAAGGTTCTGTTCACTGATAATAGGTAATCCTAGGACTCCCATGTAGGTTCTGTTTACTGATAATAGGTCATCCTAGGGCTCTCATGAAGGTTCTGTTCACTGATAGTAGGTCATCTTAGGGCTTCCTTGAAGGTTCTGTCCACTGATTAAAGGTAATCGTAGGGCTCGCATGAAGGTTCTGTCACTGATAATAGTTAATCTTACGGCTTCCTTGAAGGTTCTGTTCACTAATAATAGGTAATCCTAGGGCTCTCATGAAGGTTCTGTTCACTGATAATAGGTAATCCTAGGGCTTCCATGAAGGATCTGTTCACTGATAATAGGTCATCGTAGAGCTCCCATGAAGGTTCTGTTCACTGATAATAGATCATTTTAGGGCTTCCATGAAGGCTCTGTTCACTGATAATAGGTATTCCCAGGGCTCCCATGTAGGTTCTGTTTACTGATAATAGGTACTCATAGAACTCCCATGTAGGTTCTGTTGTTGAGGTTCTGTTTAGGGATAATACGTATTCTTAGTGCTCTCATGAAGGTTCCGTTCACTTATAATAGGTAATCTTAAAGCTTCCTTGATGGTTCTGTTCATTGATAATAGAAAATCCTAGGGCTCCCATGAAGGGTCTGTTTACTGATAATAGAAAATCTTATGGCTTCCTTCAAGCTACTGTTCACTGATAATAGGTAATCTGTGGGCTTCCAGGAAGATTCTGTTCACTGATAATAGGTAATTCTACGGCTCCCATGAACGGTATGTGCACTGATAATAGGTAATTTTGGGTCTCTCATGGAGGTTCTCTTCACTGATAATAGGTAATCCTAGGGCTCCTATGAAAGTTCTGTTCACTGATAATAAGCCATTTTATGGCTTCCATGAAGGTTCTGTTCACTGATAAAAGGTAATTCTAAGGCTCCCATGAAGGTTCTGTTCACTGATAATAGGTAATCCTAGGGCTCGCATGAAGGTTCTGTTCGTTGATAATAGGTAATCCCAGGGCTCACATGAAGGGTATGTTCACAGATAATAGGTAAACTTAGGGCTTCAGTGAAGGGTATGTTCACACATTATAGGTAACCCTAGGGCCCCCATGAACGTTGTGCTCACTGATAATAGGTAATCCTAGGACCCGCATGAAGGTTCTGTTTGTTGATAATAGGTAATCCCAGGGCTCACATGAAGGGTATGTTCATGGATAATAGGTAATCTTAGGGCTTCAGTGAAGGGTATGTTGACGCATTATAGGTAACCCTAGGGCCCCCATGAACGTTGTGTTCACTGATAATAGGTAATTTTAGGGCTCCCATGTAGGTTCTGTTTACTGATAATAGGTAATCTTAGGGATTCCTTGATAGTTCAGCTCAATTATAATAGTTAATCATAGGGCCCCCATGGAGGTTCTGTTCACTGATAATAGGCCATTTTAGGGCTCCCTGGAAAGGTCTGTTCACTGTTAAAAGGTAATCCTAGGGATCCCATGAAGGTTCTGGTCACTGATAATAGGTAATTTTAGGGCTTCCTTCAAGGTTTTGTTCACTGATAATAGAAAATCTTATGGCTTCCTTCAACCTACTGTTCACTGATAATAGGTAATCATAGGGCTTCCATGAAGGCTCTGTTCACTGATAATAGGCCATTTTAGGGCTCACGTGAAGGTTCTGTTCGTTGATAATAGGTAATCATAGGGCTCACATGAAGAGTATGTTCACTGATAATAGGTAATCTTAGGGCTTCCGTGAAGGGTATGTTCACTGATAATAGGTAACCCTAGAGCCCCCATAAACGTTGTGTTGACTGATAATAGGTCATTTTAGGGCTCCCATGAAGGTACTATTCACTGATAATAGTTAATCTTAGGGATTCCTTGATAGTTCTGCTTAATTATAATAGGTAATCCTAGGGCCCCCATGAATTTTCTGTTCACTGACAATAGACCATTTCAGGACTTCCGTGAAGCGTCTTTTCACTGATTATAGGTAATCCTAGGACTTCCATGAAGCCTCTGTTCACTGACAATAGGCCATTTTAGGGCTCTCGTGAAGGTTCTGTTCACGGATAGTAGGTAATCTTAGGGCTTCCTTGAAAGATCTGTCCACTGCTCATAGGTATTCGTAGGGCTCCCATGAAGGTTCTGGTCTCTGATAATCGTTAATCTTACGGCTTCCTTGAAGGTCATGTTCTCTAATAATAGGTAATCCTAGGGCTCACTTGATGGTTCTGTCCATTAATAATAGGAAATTCTAGGGCTCCCATGAAGCATCTGTTCACTGATGAAAGGTAGTCCTATGGCTCCCATGAAGGTTCTGGTCACGGATCATAGGTAATCTTAGGGCTTCCTTGAAGATTCTGTTCAATGATAATAGATAATCTTCAGGCTCCCTTGATGGTTCTGTTCACTGGCAATAGGTAATCTTCTTAGGGCTCCCATGAAGGTTCTGTTCACTAATAATAGAAAATCCTAGGACTCCCCTGAAGGGTCTGTTCACTGATGAAAGGTAATCCTAGGGCTCCCATGAAGGTTCTGGTCACTGATAATAGGTAATCTTATGGCTTCCTTGAAGGTTCTGTTCACTGATAATAGGTAATCCTAGGGCTCCCATGTAGGTTCTGTTTACTGATAATAGGTCATCCTAGGGCTCTCATGAAGGTTCTGTTCACTGATAGTAGGTCATTTTAGGGATTCCTTGAAGGTTCTGTCCACTGATTAAAGGTAATCGTAGGGCTCGCATGAAGTTTCTGTCACTAATAATAGTTAATTTTACGGCTTCCTTGAAGGTTCTGTTCACTAATAATAGGTAATCCTAGGGCTCTCATGAAGGTTCTGTTCACTGATAATAGGTAATCCTAGGGCTTCCATGAAGGATCTGTTCACTGATAATAGGTCATCGTAGAGCTCCCATGAAGGTTCTGTTCACTGATAATAGATCATTTTAGGGCTTCCATGAAGGTTCTGTTCACTGATAATAGGTGTTCCCAGGGCTCCCATGTAAGTTCTGTTTACTGATAATAGGTACTCATAGAACTCCCATGTAGGTTCTGTTGTTGAGGTTCTGTTTACGGATAATACGTATTCTTAGTGCTCTCATGAAGATTCCGTTCACTTATAATAGGTAATCTTAAAGCTTCCTTCATGGTTCTGTTCATTGATAATAGGAAATCCTAGGGCTCCCATGAAGGGTCTGTTTACTGATAATAGAAAATCTTATGGCTTCCTTCAAGCTACTGTTCACTGATAATAGGTAATCTGTGGGCTTCCAGAAAGATTCTGTTCACTGATAATAGGTAATCCTAGGGCTCCCATGAAGGTTCTGTTCAGTGATAATAGGTAATCCTAGGGCTTCCATGAAGACTGTTCACTGATAACAGGTCATTTTAGGGCTCACATGAAGCTTCTGTTCACTGATAAAAGATCATCTTAGGGCTTCCATGAAGGTTTGGTTCATTGATAATAGGTTGTCTTAGGGCTTCCTTGATGGTTCTGTTAATTGATAATAGGAAATCCTAGGGCTCCCATGAAGGGTCTGTTTACTGATAATAGAAAATCTTATGGCTTCCTTCAAGCTACTGTTCACTGATAATAGGTAATCTGTGGGCTTCCAGGAAGATTCTGTTTCCTGATAAAAGGTAATCCTAGGGCTCCCATGAAGGTTCTGTTCAGTGATAATAGGTAATCCTAGGGCTTCCATGAAGACTGTTCACTGATAACAAGTCATTTTAGGGCTCACATGAAGCTTCTGTTCACTGATAAAAGATCATCTTAGGGCTTCCATGAAGGTTCGGTTCATTGATAATAAGTAATCTTAGGGCTTCCTTGAAGGTTCTGTTCACTGACAATAGCTAATCCTAGGGCTCCCATGAAGGTTCTGTTTACTGATAATAGGTAATTTTAGGACTTCCTTGATGGTTTTGTTCACTGATAATAGGTAATTTTAGGGGTCCCATGAAGGTTCTGTTCACTGATCATAGGTAATCTTAGGGATTCCTTGATAGTTCAGCTCAATTATAATAGTTAATCCTAGGGCTCGCATGAAGGTTCTGTTCGTTGATAATAGGTAATCTTAGGACTTCCTTGATGGTTTTGTTCAATGATACTAGGTAATATTAGGGCTTCCATGAACAGTCTGTTCACTGATAATATTTAATTCTATGGCTCCCATGAACGGTATGTGCACTGATAATAGGTAATTTTGGGTCTCTCATGGAGGTTCTCGTCACTGATAATAGGTAATCCTAGGGCTCCTATGAAAGTTCTGTTCACTGATAATAAGCCATTTTATGGCTTCCATGAAGGTTCTGTTCACTGATAAAAGGTAATTCTAAGGCTCCCATGAAGGTTCTGTTCACTGATAATAGGTAATCCTAGGGCTCGCATGAAGGTTCTGTTCATTGATAATAGGTAATCCCAGGGCTCACATGAAGGGTATGTTCATGGATAATAGATAATCTTAGTGCTTCAGTGAAGGGTATGTTCACGCATTATCGGTAACCCTAGGGCCCCCATGAACGTTGTGTTCACTGATAATAGGTAATTTTAGGGCTCCCATGAAGGTTCTGTTCACTGATAATAGGTAATCTTAGGGATTCCGTGATAGTTCAGCTCAATTATAATAGTTAATCCTATGGCCCCCATGAAGGTTCTGTTCACTGATAATAGGCAATCTTTGGGCTTCCATGAAGGTTCTGTTCACTGATAATAGGTATTCCTAGGGCTTTTATGAAGGTTCTGGTCACTGATAATAGGTAATCTTAGGGCTTCCTTCAAGGTTTTGTTCACTGATAATAGAAAATCTTATGGCTTCCTTCAAGCTACTGTTCACTGATAATAGGTAATCTTTGGGCTTCCATGAAGGTTCTGGTCACTGATAATAGGTAATCTTAGGGCTTCCTTCAAGTTTTGTTCACTGATAATAGAAAATCTTATGGCTTCCTTCAAGCTACTGTTCACTGATAATAGGTAATCTTTGGGCGCCCATGAAGGTTCTGGTCACTGATAATAGGTGATCTTAGGGCTTCCTTGAAGGTTCTGGTCACTAATAATAGATAATCGTAGGGCTCCCATGAAGGGTCGGTTCAGTGATAATATGTAATCTTAGGGCTTCGTTGAAGGGTCTGTTAACTGATACTAGATAATATTATGGCTTCTTTTAAGCTACCATTCACTGACAATAGGTAATCTTAGGGCTTATTTGATGTTTCTGTTCACTGATAATAGGTAATCCCAGGGCTCCCCTGAAGGGTTTGTTAACTGATAATAGTTAATTCTATGGCTCTCATGAAGGTTCTGTTCACTGATAATAGGTGATATTAGGGCTCCCATAAAGCTTCTGTTCACTGATAATAGATAATCTTAGGGCTCCCATGACGGTTCTGTTCATTGATAATAGATCATTTTAGGGCTTCCATGAAGGTTCTGTTTACTGATAATAGGTACTCTTAGGGCTTCCTTGAAGGTTCTGGTCACTAATAATAGATAATCGTAGGGCTCCCATGAAGGGTCTGTTCACTGACAATAGGTAATCTTAGGGCTTCTTTGATGGTTCTGTTCACTGATAATAGGTAATCCGAGGACTCCCATGAAGGGTTTATTAACTGATAATAGGTAATGCTATGGTTCCCATTAAGGTTATTTTCACTGATAATACGTAATCTTCGGGCCTCCTTGACGGTTCTGTTAACTGATAATGTTTAATTGTAGGGCTCTCATGAAGGTTCTGTTCACTGATAATAGGTAATCTTAGGGCTCCCAGGAAGGTTCTGTTCACTGATAATAGATAATCTTAGGGCTCCCATGAAGGTTCTGTTCACTGATAATAGGTAATCTTAGGGCTCCCATGAAGGTTCTGTTCACTGATAATCGAAAATCTTAGGGCTCCCATAAAGTTTCTGTTCACTGCTAATTGGTAGTCATAGGGCTCCCAGGAAGGTTCTGTTCACTGATAATAGATAATCTTAGGGCTCCCATGAAGGTTCTGTTCACTGATAATAGGTAATCTTAGGGCTCCCATGAAGGTTCTGTTCACTGATACTAGAAAATCTTAGGGCTCCCATAAAGTTTCTGTTCACTGCTAATAGGTAGTCATAGGGCTCCCAGGAAGGTTCTGTTCACTGATAATAGATAATCTTAGAGCTCTCATGAAGGTTCTGTTCACTGATAATAGGTAATCTTAGGGCTCCCAGGAAGGTTCTGTTCACTGATAATAGATAATCTTAGGGCTCCCATGAAGGTTCTGTTCGCTGATAATAGGTAATCATAGGGCCTCCTTGACGGTTCTGTTAACTGGTAATGGGTAATCATAGGGCCTCCTTGACGGTTCTGTTAACTGATAATGTGAAATTGTAGGGCTCTCATGAAGGTTCTGTTCACTGATAATAGGTAATCTTAGGGCTCCCAGGAAGGTTCTGTTCACTGATAATAGGTAATCGTAGGGCTCCCATGAAGGTTCTGTTCACTGATAATAGGTAATCGTAGGGCTCCCAGGAAGGTTCTGTTCACTGATGATAGGTAATCATAGGGCCTCCTTAACGGTTCTGTTAACTGATAATGGGTAATTTTAGGGCTCCCATGAAGATTCTGTTCACTGATAATAGAAAATCTTAGGGCTCCCAGGAAGGTTCTGTTCACTGATAATAGGTAATCTTAGGGCGCCCATGAAGGTTCTGTTCACTGATAATAGGTAATCTTAGGACCTCCTTGACGGTTCTGTTAACTGATAATGTGTAATTTTAGGGCTCTCATGAAGGTTCTGTTCACTGATAATAGGTAATCTTAGGGCTCCCAGGAAGGTTCTGTTCACTGATAATAGATAATCTTAGGGCTCCCACAAGGGTTTTGTTCACTGATAATAGGTAATCTTATGGCTCCCATGAAGGCTCTGTTCACTTGTAATAGGTCATCTTAGGGCCTCCTTGATGGTTCTGTTCACTGATAATAGGTCATCATAGGTCCCCTACGAAGGTTCTGTTCACTGATAATAGATCATTTTAGGGCGTCCATATTTTTGGTGGGGGCTCTTTAAGAGTTTAAGAAGCTTTGCCTCATGTCGTGGAAGTTATGTTTGGTCTCTGTATGTGGGCGTGATAAAGAGCAAGTAATGTAGATAGTGAATATGTCTACCATTGATACTGTTTAATTAAATGCTTTCGGGCAACTGGGAGTTTAGATCTGGCTTTAGGCCACTGTTATGCTTGGTCTGCCTTATCACAAGAGGCTAATCATTAGGGGATACATTTTGGCCCCGATTCATAGAATTACTTGCACGGAAAATGGGGAACATGCGTGGCAAACTGCATGTTCGTCAATTCATGGAACCAAATGCGTGGATTTCGCAGCGGCCCGGCACGCCCCTACGAGTGCCTAGTGCCTTGAGCGAGACACCACATGGAGCGTGGGTGTTGCTTGCACAGAGGGCTGGGAAGGGTGCGGGAAACAGAAAATTGAGAAAAACATGTGAATAAGTGGGTGTTACGGCCATGGTGTAGAGACACTTGAGCATAGGAATCACTGTGCAGAGGTGGGATTGCATGTTGGATTTGGGGGTGCGTGTACGCAGCTGGGCTCCCGATCTAACTTAGGGGTGATCGTATGCAGTATAGCGCGGTGCTAGAAAAGATTATGGGGGTTTGCGCGCAGATTTTCTGAGTTTTACCCGAGTTATGAAAAATCGTACACATGTTGTCGGGGGACAGTTGACAGTTTCGGGGGACCCTGGGCAGGGTCCACGAGGGGCAGGCCTGCTTACTGGGAACCCTAGGCACTGTTTACAGGGTGCATGTATGCAGGCCCCGGGAGCACGCAAAGGTAGCTGCTTCTGGCTGTTTTGGATGTGCGTGGGGCGTGTGGGGGTGATCCAGCCGCGACTTGCGTATAAGGTTACTTTGCGCAAAAAATTCCATAAATATGCAAAGTGTGCAGGAAAACTTCTTTGCACAAGCTCACGCAGTGACGATCTCTGCGTGCAAGATTTGCGGGATTTCTGCGAACTTTGGGCCTCATTAGGACCCAGGCGGAGTGGGTTTCCGCCAGCGCTAATCGCGGCGGACCCGTCCGCCGTACTACGAGTTCCCTTAGCGCCATGGAGGTTTTCTCCGCCTGGTTTTACCAGGCGGAGAAAACCATGGCGCTACGGGACCTCGTTGTTAATTACGCCACCGTATTTTACGGTGGCGTAATTAACTCCTTCCCCACTCCCATTATACCCTATGGGGCAAGAATGGGAATGGGGAAGGGCAGAATGGGGATTGGGGATTTACCGCTCCGCCAAGGTCGGAATGGGGCGGTAAATCCGCCAACCCCCATGGCGCTATCGACGGCTTTCCGCCGTGCTTCGCGGTGCATTTAGCACCGCGAAATCCGCCTGGGTCCTAATGAGGCCCTTTGTCATGAATCGGGCCCTAATTCTCATTCCGCCAGGCGTTCAGTGTTTCCCTGATGCAATAACGGTGTGGACGAGTGCTTGACATTTGTTGTTGAGCAATTAAGCGGCAAACATTTGATAACATTATTGTTTTGCTTTTTGCGGATCACAAGATAACGCACCAATGAGGGCAGTTCCATATCTGCAATACGGAGCAAAATAGTTAAAATAGTGACAATCTCAGGCAGCATTGGAGTAGATATTCCTATTTCCAGCACCAAAACATGACACATTGCATCCTTCACTGTCAGTCTTGCGCTAGACTCACGCAATGAACCCAGTAACTCTCGCTTAATGATGCGCGCGCTTGCGGTCACGCAGTCTGGTCAGCCGCTGACTCAGGGCTGTTGTGACTCCCTGCTTATTCTGGGAGTCCAGTCTTAGAAAGATCCGCGGCCGATACACCCTATGATTAAAGCACTCTCCTTTTCCACACACACTACCTGCTTGCGTCAGACACTTCTGCACTAAATTCAGGGTTTGGCTTGCTGTGAAATCTTTGAAATCCACCGGGATGTCTCCAATAACAGCGTAAAGGGCAGAAGTCGTGATTCATAGAGAAAGCGAGACAGTGTGTAATGCTAGCGGCCGGTGGGGAAACAATGCGCGCCATCTTAGTTTCCATGCAGTCCTTGAAGCATGGCGTATTAGTCAGGGGGCTCTCACTCACCCTGGAGAGGTGAGTGGGCTTCAAACAAGTTTACCATCTGCTTCCTCAAAGTGATTGAATTACTAGCTATTGCAACCTAAGAAATTCTCTGCATACGTTGAAAACATCCAAAACACTGAGGGACTCTTCACGAGTTCAGTGGTGTGTTATGTTATGTTATGTTATGTGAACGGTACTTACATAGCGCACCATCACCAATGGAATTGGTCACCAGGCGCTGTGGAGGATCTGTAAATGAGAAGGTGGGATGGGTTAGTAAGGTGAAGAGGGCGTAGGATAGTGAGAGGAGTGGTCTACTGTTGGCAGCTTCAACTCGGTATCCACCGGGTACTGAGCTTTGGTGCGAGTATTGGATCGGTGTCAGTCCGCGTGTGCTGTTGCTCCGGCTTATGTGTTGTTGCAGTGTGGTGAAGTGTGTGCAGCTGGTTGTGCGAGAGATGGTTGTGTGAGGTTTTTTTAAGTATGCAGAGAGTTAGAGTTATATTGGTTTGTCGGTTATGTGACATTTAACATGCAAGCATTCACAGTTCTATCTAAGTGTGGTACTTGCTGCCCTACACAATTCAGTCTGAGTGTGGCACTCACCAACCCTCACAATACCATCTAGATACCACACAGGCCAATGCTCACAATTCTATCAAAGTGCGGGACATGCCAACATTCTCAATTCCTTTTAAGTGTAGTGCTTGGCAATCTTCACAATTCCGTCCAGGTGTGGCACATGCCAACATTCACAATCCTGTCCAGATACGGCGCAGGCCAATGTTCTCAACTCTAAGTGTGGCACATGCTAACTTTCACAATCCTGTCTGGTAAAAAAAAACAGGCGGTAATACTGTTACAGCCAGGTTTTTTGGTGCTCATGGAATTACTGCCACTTTTACTGCACCGGCAATTTCTGAGTTTATAGATAAAGTGGAGGATTCGCCTGCGGCAAAATGATGGAGGTGATCCCCCACTTTACCGCCAGATATTGGTGGATTTACTGCACGGTATTGCAGCTTGTGGTGAATCTGTCGAAAATCCCCATGGAGTTCTACGGACTCTAGAATGGGAATTTATAACGCCCCATCACCTCTCATAATCCTGTGATAACCCCATGGGGGTGAGTGGCGGTAACAGTAAATTAGTTTGGCGGTAAATTGGTGTATTTACAGCTGATTTTCAGTAATCAGCCCCATAGCGTTTATACACATGTTTGTAAATATGTTTATTTATGAACATTGGCCATAAAAGTCTTATGCATCATAGCAAAATACATAAGACGTGCTGCGTAAATGAAAACACATCAAACATATAATGAGAACACCCTGATAAAAAAGTGCAGTTGCACATACATAGTCACTGCACGCCCCATATTTGATCCAAAAAAACCGAATATTAAATGTATAACAAAAGATACGTCCTAATCAACGAGATCACTAGAATAATGAAATAATAATGAATCAAAGACTGTAACCTATTACCACAACAAACAAAGTTGTAACCATCTGCTTAAGTGAAGCGCCCAGAGGCCCCAGGGCTTGGTGCACTATACAAATGTCCAAAAAATAAATAAATAGCAACTAAGATAATGCAGTACAGCTTGTAAACGCCACACACCATTCCGAACACAGACCGCAATGACGTGACTGCATGACATATGGATGTTATCAGTTCATGGATTAGTGCAGTGCTTAAAACATAACGATACCATATTGTAGCCTTCTAGATTGAGGGAGGGGTTACTATCGGGGCATAATGACCCTTTTCTAAGTTATGGCCTGATTCCTTATTTAGGCTAACAAGTCATGTTTCGCAAGCATTCCTGGCCTGGACCACTTCCTCAGGCCGAGATGAAATGAAGCCCTTGAAAAATATTAAAACCTTACAGCCTCAATAGCCCCTTTTTGGATCCCTGTTTTCCTTATCTGTGCCTGTCTGTGTAACTGCTTTGTAGTTTGTTCAGAGAGGCGTGCCTTGCGGATTTGGACCCTCACCCACATACTGCAGTCTTCAATGTTTGAATGGTACACTGTGTTAAATTGATCAGGGCTCACTTTATCTAAAGAGGAGGGAGAAAAGGGAAAAAAAGAACACCCAACCTGTTGGTGTGTTCTCAGGAAGGCAGGCAAGGGGTTGGGCTAGTGTCAGTCATGGTTGGTGCAGTCCAGTTGAAGGTCAGTATATGTCAGGCCAGTCCCTTCGCACCATCAGCGGTGGCACAATCATCCACATACAGTCATGGTAGGTGCAGTCCAGTTGAAGGTCAGTGTATGTCAGGCCGGTCCCTTCGCACCATCAGCGGTGGCACAATCATCCACATACAGTCATGGTAGGTGCAGTCCAGTTGAAGGTCAGTGTATGTCAGGCCGGTCCCTTCGCACCATCAGCGGTGGCACAATCATCCACATACAGTCATGGTAGGTGCAGTCCAGTTGAAGGTCAGTATATGTCAGGCCGGTCCCGTCGCACCATCAGCGGTGGCACAATCATGCACATATCAGGCTAGTGCCGCGGGAGGGTCAGCAGGGAGGAGGCACAGCCAGTCCTGTTCAAGCCCTTTGACTCGTGGAAGCCAATGTGGTGAGGTTGCTTCAACGCTATGTTGGGGTGGTGTTTCATCACAATCATTTTACTTTATTCTTGTATTTTGTTGCTTATATTGCAAGCCTAGCTCAAGAGAAGCAGAGTACTTTAAAACAGGGGGGTGCCAGCGTTGGGCTTGGCATTTCATGCAGTCGTGGAGTAGATTTCGAGGAGGGGGAGGGATTTTTGCATGTTCAGCATCAATTTATTTATTGTTCACTTGTTAGGCGCTTATACAGGAAGCAAATACTGTTTCAAAGCATCCACAGGGCAACAGGGAGGGGACAGGGGATGACAGACAATGTAATTACTACAATGTTAAATAATTAAATAACCAATATAAGAAGAGACAATGGGGAGGGGAAGACAAACCTACTATGCCTTGTGAGTGTTCAGAACGTGCAAGTGCAGAGGGCAGAGGGGTATGGGACAGGTGCTGTGGTGCTCAGGGAGGGCAGCAGGTGAAGTGCTATGAAGAAAGGCGGTTCCATGTAATAATGTCCCCTCAAAAATATCGCCATGCAAAAATGTCACCGAAAAAGGGCCGTTTTTTGTCGGGACATTATTACATGGAACTGCCTTTCTTCATAGCACTTCACCTGCTGCCCTCCCTGAGCACCACAGAACATTTTTTTTTTGCTGCCCCTGTCCCTATATATTTGGTCACCCATGTAATTTCGCCACAACCTTTTCCCGGCGATATTATATACGGCGACCATATATATGGGGATAATATTACCTGATACCAGAAAGGCAAGTGCAGCCTCCAGTGATGGAGGGTGAGCCGAGACAAGTGCAGGGGATAGGCAGTAGCTGGGATGATGAGATGTGGGGGGTTAGGGCCCTGTGTCTCTATGTTGAAAGAGACACATTTTTACTGTTTTGCGGAACTGCTGGAGGCTGGAGGCGTCTCAACCTTCTCCCAGGATTCGGTTACAGGTGTTTGGGGCGTGGCAGGAGAAAGACCGCTTGCCAGTCTTCTGTTTACAGGCCAGCTTAAACTCCAAACATTTGATAGTTTTGCAACGTGAGGTGCTACAGCCTGCAGGGGTGTGGCGTTTTGCCTACAACTATTTTGGTGTTCCGTTCAAGAGTGCTTTGCTGGTGAGTTTTGTGTATACTCCTGGACGGAAGGGTAGCCAGTGAAAGTCGAGCAGTGTTGGAGAGATACAGTGCATTACGCGGGCACCTGTAACGAGGTGGGCTGCATCATGGCGAGCTGCCTTCAGGGGGACCAGGTGCGTGGCTGGAGGCCCAGTAAGGAAGGCGTCTCCCCCAGTGATCAATGAGATCATGAGGGAAGTCATGTCGGGGTGGGGGGTTGAAGGCTTGGATTTGAAGAGTGTGGAGATTTGTAGCCGTGCAATTTGCACCTTTTTGGCTATGTGCTTTTGTAATAAAGCATGCTGTTCACAATGTAGCAAGGGATTTGGCTGAGTTCTGCAGCTGAGTGATAAGTCCTTCCAGGCATATGTCATGCAGCCATTGTTGCACAAGTTGTTGTTTGGTGGAGGGACAGATGAAGATGAATTCAGTCTTAGTGGGGTTCAGTTTGAGCTATGGATCTGATGTCCATGTTTTGATGGCAAAGCAAAAACAAAGAGGTGATGGCTGGAAGGTTTAGAATAAATCTTGACCTCTGGCATTGCTCTGGGCAAACCTCCAGACCACCGTTCTTCGCCTGCCAAGCCATTACAGAAGGGGAAAAACCATATGCAAATCAGGCTTGGTCCTACCCCAAAAGGGGCAGACCAGCCCGGACTGCTATGCCACATCCCTTCTGCACGAGACCACAAGCATCCCCAAACATGTTTCGCCCTTGTTGGGGCTCATCAGTGAGGTGTAGCTTGGGTCTCTAGGCCCAGCAGGCACGGGACCCACGTCTGGGCATACCCGTCCCACACGGGGTGACATAGCAAAAACAAAGAGGTGATGGCTGGAAGGTTTAGACTTAATCTTAACCACTGGCAATGCTCTGGGCAACCCTCCAGACCACCGTTCTTCGCCTGCCAAGCCATTACAGAAGGGAAAGACCATATGCAAATCAGGCTTGGCCCCACCCCAAAAGGGGCAGTCCAGCCCGAACTGCTTTGCCACATCCCTTCTGCACGAGACCACAAGCATCCCCAAACATGTTTCGCCCTTGTTGGGGCTCATCAGTAAGGAGTAGCCTGGGTCTCTAGGGGTGGGACCAAGCCTGATTTGCATATGGTCTTTCCCCTTCTGTAATGGCTTGGCAGGTGAAGAACGATGGTCTGGAGGGTTGCCCAGAGCAATGCCAGTGGTTAAGATTCATTCTAAACCTTCCAGCGATCACCTCTTTGTTTTTGTCATGTTTTGGTGGCAGACAGACATTTGCAGCCAGTAAGATAGCTCAGAGAACTGAGTGCTCGCTACTGTGATCTGTGTGTGATCTGCAGGTCACAGGTTCGAAACCCGGTAAGTCCAACTCAGCTTTTTACGTTCCCAGGTTGATAAATCAGTACCGACTTTGGTTGGGTGATGTTGTATGCACATGTGTTCTGTGTAAGGTGTTTAGGCATCAGTGCCTTATAAATAAGAGATCATTATCATTTGTGGAGTCGACAATGTCCTGGGGGCCACTGACCTTAGGGTATAGCTGGGTGCCATCAGCGTGATGATGAATGCTTATGTTGGGGGCATTTAGTATAGTTACCAAGCAATTCATGTATAGATTGAAGTTGATTGGGGAAGGGAGGGAACCTTGGGGGACTCCACACGTGACTGGGAAGTGGTTCGATCTGAATTAGCCCGTCTTTTTCACCTAGAGTCTGCCAGATGGGAGGATGTGCAGCATTGTGGGGCCGTTCCAGAAAAGTCCATCCTATTGGCGAGGAGGGTGAGGAGTGTTAGGGAGTCAAATATGGTGAAGGCAGATGGGATATCTAAGAGGACTAGGAGGCACGAGAGCTCTATGCTGGTGATTCGCAGGGCATTGTCCACCACTTGGATAGTTGCTACATCTGGGCTGGAAGCTGTACTGATAAAAGCAGAGGCAAACCTGGCAAATTTTGGCAAGCATTTGCATCACAATACTTTAACAATAACCTTTCCAATGAACGTGAGGCTTGTGATAGTAGTTGGTTAGGTCCTCCGTGTCAAACAAAGTTTTTTTGAGAATGGGTCATAGAAGACCGGTCTTAACATGTCTTGAAAAGCAGCTTTGCAGAGGAAGGTGGTCACATTAACGAGGAGTGTGTTGAGCGCTGGTCTAGTGCCTTGTTTAATGAAGGAGCTTGGGAGGAAGTTGTCTGTGTAAGTGGTAGGTTTATGGAAAGTGAAAAATCCTTACGAGAAAGGATGGTGACGTCAGTCCATGAGGGAAGTGTCCAAGGGGCGATGGATTGCAGGGCTCTGTCTGGTTTTGAGGTTTCGATGAGACCTCATAGCTTAACAATTTTGTTAATGAATAAGGCATCGATTTCCACACATTTCTTCTGTAAAGCCAGCACCTCAGAGGCAGGTGTGGGCTTGGCGAAGTGCTTGGCTACATTGAATAAAGCTTTGTTACTGTTAGAGGCTGGCGCAATGGTGGAGATGTAGTATGCCGTTCTACATATCACGGGTCTGTGTTTGGCACGCAGGCATTTGAGGGATGAGAAATCCTCTGGCCTGCAGTCCTTGGTCATGAGGAAAGGGCGTGGTCTGACATTAGACCTCTGAGAAGCTTGTGGGGCTGCAGCTTTTTGGGAGCGCATAGGGTTCCCAAAGCCATTGCCTGAGATAGGTCTAGTGGGCCTGGTGTCAGCCAAATGTAGAGATTGTTATGAAAATAAATATAAAGTGTCAGATCTGAGTGGTGTGACCCCTTCATCTCTATGGGTGAAAAGAGTGAGTGAGCTTGTTAGTTGGAATAGCGACTCATGAGAGCATGATGCCTGCCCAAGCCCCCTTTCAGTGTATGGAAGATGTGCAAACATTTGAATTAATAGGTCTTCCTGGCTTTTTCAGCCCTGACTTTACCCCGGAGTACAGCAATTTTATGATCATCAAGAGTATGGCTTGCTTCTGAGTATTGCCCACCATCTGGGCTCTCCTTTGTGCATTGCTTGATACTCTGACCGTGGAGGTTCCAGTGCTTAGTTAGCTGTTGACCAGTTTCCCCTACATAGTATCCCCGCCCGGGGCATTTCATGCATATAATCAAGTGTTACTCTGGTTACGCAGATGGGGCAATAGAAAGGCGATTTTAGCTCATCACATTATTAACAACATCTTGTGTAATCCTGCCCATTTGTCAGTACTAGCTGAGACATGTGAAACACATTTTTGAAAGAGTTAATGGTGCCACATATTTTGCAACTTAGGTAGGGCCAGATCAAAAATCCTATCGGCATCTTAAACAAAATCAGTGAGATCGTCTTGCTTCAGAATGGGAAAGCGAAGAATCGATGACACCAGCAGACAGAAGGCATGAAATCCTGCTACCAATTAACATCCAGCATTATTTGCTATGCAGCAAATTCAAGTAGGACCAAATTTGGATCACTGCAGGTAGATTCAGCCTGCTACTCGTGAGAGCCGTAACCGTTAGTTGGCTAAATAATCAAAATTGGGATATGTGTTGCTTGATCTGCTATGTGCCTCGAGAGGACTTGATGCACTTCTTGTTTTTTTGCCCTATTTACCTTAATGCCAATATTGAGGGCATTAGGAATCACCCCATGTCCTCTGGCCTTGTATTACTTATTGAAGGGCCACTTTCCTGTAATTGGTTGGGCTCTCTTAACTTACCTCCATTTGGCACCTAAACATAGAAGCACTTTATTGCAAATACAATAATCGAGTACCGTATTAATACATTTGGTGATTGTTTTACAAGTTTTAAGATTGAACTATGGTATTTTATTTTATTTGTATGTTAGTTATCTTCGTCTTTTTACTTATGTCTGGTTTTTATTTTGTGTGGAACACATTTTGATATGTGTTCTACAAAGTTGTTTGGAATGTTTTTCCAAAAGATGCTTGATTGACTGAAACGTATACACTATAAATATTACAACACCCCATAATATTGCAGTCATGCCCCATGTGGAGTATCTTGATTATATTTGCAATGTTGATATGTGGACAGGTTACACAGCTGTTGTTTTTGCAAGACATGGTGACATTTCCTGCGATATCTGTATGTAGTTTGCTTCTTACCATCATTTCCTGCAGATTAGCTGGTTATCTGAAAGCAAGGAAGGGCTTTTCAGGGACAACTTCTTGCAGACTTTCATATTGTTGCAGAACTGGTTATAGTTCCTTAGCAATCTTGCAGAGGGCTTCCACCTCTGGATTGGATGTGACTACCAGTGGCACCAGGGTTTGGGCCTCTTTTGCTCTGTGTTCCAATATGTTACTCTGGTAGATTTGTGTTTCCCTGTGAGTCTGTCTTTCCATGATTCTGTGGTCCTATATGGTTTATGGAGACGTATCTCAAAGATTTCATGTTTTCTTCCCAGTCTCTTGCATCTGAACGTGTCAGGTTGTCTCTTAATGGTTGGCTTGATATTGTAGCATGTTGTGTATGCACTCGGTGGAAGCTGTCACTCTTTAAAGAGCTGGCCCAGATGGAGCCAGCTCACAGCACTGCAATTCATTTCAAATGAGCCTTCATTACAAATGAGCCTACAACAAATATGTTGACATGTAAAACGTGTGGAATAGTGGCACTACTGTCTGTTTGCATGGCTATCTGGTGTAACCTATTTCAGTGGGAGTATCTGCTGTTTGTTAACAGTGGGATGTAGGGGTGTCGTTGCACACATATGAGTTAAAAAAAAAAACGTTGTTTCTAGGTGTATTTTTTTATTTATTGCTATATATTGCCACATGGATTTATTTTTTATGAAGGGAAAATATCCTGTTTTAAATAGAAGTAAAAGTCCAGGTATCAGAATGCAAAGGCAGAAACTGTCTGTTAACCTCAGGTGAATTGGGGGGCCATGAATAATGTCCAAAAGGGCTGTGTCCGGCCCAGGGGCCATATGTTGTGCACCACTGATGTAGATGACCTTGTGTGGGCAATCTTGAGGTACCACAGAACAAGTCTTTTTCATATATTCGATTTTTATTTCAATGCCTTTATTGTTTCTATATAGCGCATATGAAGTCAACGAAGGCTTCCTAGCGCTCTGACTGAGAGGAAGGCTGGACAAGTCTGTGGGCTTCCGGCGCTATACAAGCTGACATACATTCATACTTACATACAAGTTCACTAGCTCTAACTGTATTACCAATGTTTGGCGGTTGCCAGGAAGCTGTTTCATGGAACGCTTGGCAGTGGTCCCAGATGTTTTATATGCGCACTGGGATTGCACGTAGCGCGACTGGTAGCAGGTGGGAAGATCAACTCACTCTTGCGCTACAGGGCACTACTCAGGGTTTTTCCATACTAGAAACAAGGCCATGGAGCAAAGCCAGCTGACGAGCTCTGGGAGAGCTGCCAGGTGATGACAGAGAAATTACGAGGCTGATTAAAGCATCTTTTAGGAATAGGAAAATGCTTCAATGGCACCATGTTGCAGAAGCACCGTTATTGCAGCTTGGCGTATCCATGCTGGCACAGTGATTAGTGTGTCATTGAATGCAGTTAAGCTCCTTTTGCAAGGGTTTGGTGAGACAGAATAGCATATGCGCGGGTATGCTTTTTGGTTCATTGTAGTACAACGTGATGCTAGTAATTCTATCCAAGAAAGTGAGCCCTGCTAATCAGACTCACTTTCATAATGCTCCAGACTGAAAAATATAGTGCACATATGTAACCATGCTGAGACCGTTTCCACTGACATCCGCAGCAGCTACCCTATAGCAAGTACAGAGTAAGATGTACATTAAAAATAAATAAATGATAAATTGGGCTCTCGTGTCGCACTTCATGCCGGAGTTCAGCCTCCAAGCGCAGGACTAGGTATTGCACCCATGCTGCTCAGCCTTGTCTTGCTTTTAATGCAAGCATGTTGCCCCTGAGCTATCCTCTTTGCATTCATGGAATCAGCCTGCTGGAACCCAACATTCCAACAGCCAGAGGATGCCCTTATCCCTGGGCCACCCTTATCCAAATTAAATATAATTGCACATCCTGAAGGATTGGTGCAAGGTTACAAGCCATATATGGTGAAATGGGGGCCTCTGGGAATATGGAGTTATTTTGGGCAAAACCTTTTGTATGTTATTTTAATGTCAGATTGTTTTCTAGTGACTCATTCAACTGTCAGAGTTTTGTGTACCGTTGTCTGGGGCAGTGTTTCAACTGAAACAAACCATTGGTCCGAGCCCCACACACTCCTTTTGTTTTCTCTGGGAACGCTTTTCACCTTAGGAAGACGGCAGGATATACTCCCAGGCAATAAGCTCTGAACCAGGGCTTCAAAGGCAACCATGTCTAAGAGAAGTTACAGTCAAGGGAATGGTCCCACCATCTCGTAATTTCTCAAGCTGCTCGCACTTCCTGTTCTCCTTCCCCACTTCCTGCAGACAAGGCACTCTGGAAATGACATCTTCAAGAAAAGACATTTGTCACAGAAGCTGGGATTGGGCACTTACAGAAAGCCTGAAATGGACCTATACGCTGTGACCAATTGACTATGTGAGGGGGTAAGATCCCCGCTTAATTAAAGCATATACGCCCTCCAGCAGAACAGGGTTTCACATGGAACCTTTTCTGGGTACAGTATTCCAAAGGTCAACTGCCAATGAGGTGAAGATAAAGACCTCCAAGACCTCAAGGAGGAAACATGTTTGGGACTGTTGCTAACAGTGGGCCACTTTAGATACCCCGTCCCTCACCCACTTCAGAGGCCTGCCTGTTGCCTGAACACTGATAACCAGAACTCTGCCCTCTGGAAGTGCAGCCCCTGCAAGTGTTCCCTTATTTCTTTCCTGACCGGGAAGGGCAGAAGAAGGGCTTACCTTATCCTCTGAAACCCTGGAGAGGATCCCACAGCACCCCAGGGCCCAAGGAAGTGGGCTCGCCCACCATCTCTGAACCCATCTGATGCCAGTTGGGATGCTTTCAACTCTGTTCAGGCCGTTACCACGACCTGCTGAAGACGCTGGCAAGGAAGCGCTGTTGTCTCCACATCTGAGACGCGAGGTGTCTTCAAGCATCAGCGACTCAACGCCGCCTGCCTGGTCACCAGCATCTTCTAGCTCCAAGCAGTTACCGTTGCCACACCACCATGCTGTGTTGGTGAGTTTTCGCTTCTCTGCATCAGAGGCCCACCAAGGTTTCCAGCTATACTGACCCTACACCGCCTGCCTTCTTTTTCCGCAGCATTTTCAACCTGAAAGTCTTTGATGCTTCAACATCGCACCGCTTTGTTGATCCCACATCGACACAGCTCCCGAGTCAACCCCCGCTTAACATTTACGCAATGGTTCAGTCCCACTGAGGCTCTAGTTACATTTTAAGGCCACATTCCATACGTCTTAGCAGACATTTAAGAATGTGAACATTGCTGCAGAAGCAACTGGCTGTCTACAGCCCCAGGGAGCCCCTTGGATCCAAAAGTGGGCATATTGTGTGTTTTCCTTTACAGGGGTGAGTTATTCGTGTAGCATGGTTTTGGTGTTTTAGTCTAATTGAAACCTCCTATCTTTCTAGGTCCTTGATTGGCGTGTCTTTTATTTTGGTAACACCGCACTATTGCTGTCTGGGTGCTCCTTTGCTTCCCTCCTCCCTCCTGAAGAGTATAGCTGGTCCGGTTGGGTTGTGCTGACTGGTCCGATCCAATGGCCCCCTGTTTTTTCTTTTCTTTTCTTTGCCGTCTTTGATCTCTAATGTTGGTCGAGCGCTGAGAAACCTCAGGGTAGTAGCGCCTAATTACTCGGCCTTGGATGCTGCTGCTGCTGCTGCATTTGTTGCTGTTGCAATCAAAAAATAAAAATGAAATGAAATCAATTTGATGTCTTGTCTGCCTGCTACAAATTCAGATGCAAACACGGTATCCCGTCGTTTCATCACAGGTTTTTTCTAAGTATTTTCTTTAGATGAAAATACTTCGAAAAAACTCATCGGTATATGTGAGGGGTGGGTTAAGGGGTTAGGGGATTAGTAGGGAGTTGTGGAGGGTGATTTATAAATATAGCGAACGGGGGTTGGAGGGAGCACTCCAAATAGCAAAAAAACATTGTTCGATAAGTTTTTTCAAAGATTTTTTATCGGAAAAAAATACTTCGAAAAATTCAGATCGGTGAAACGACATAGAACCTTCAGCCGCACACTACAAATGACCTTTCAAGCAAAGTACCTTACACACGGAAAAGCAGCTACCTTTCTAAGTCTGTGGCCAAACACACCAGTGAGGTGTAATCCGTGCAATAAAAATGCACTAAAATAAACATTGGTGTCTTCGATATCGGAGGCCAGATTACAGACATTTTGCACAGTATTAGCTCTAGGGCAAAAATTGCTATAGTGCAAAAAACATATGATTTCAATACATTTCTGTACTAGGGCACAGTTTTCCATGTGGATGTGTATAGTGGACTGGGATGCCTTCTAACAACAAAAGATAACAAGCCTCATTACGAGTTTGGCGGTATTTTGGCAGTAATTTCACCCAGAAACCCCCAAAGTTGGTTACTGCTACCGCCACTTGGTTCCTTGTTTACCATGGGATTACAAGTGGCGGTAGGACGGTGTTAGTCCTCATTTTTGGAGTCCATAGGACTCCATCGGGTTTTTGGCAGAATTAACATGAGTGGCGATTCCGCTGCGGTATTTCCGACGATTTCTGTTGGAAAAGTGGAGACAGCTCTTTGCTGGAAGTAAATCCTCCACTTTTCCTCCAAACTCAGAATCCGGCGTTGTGGTAAAAATGCCAGGAATTCCATGACGGCTGCGAAAAGTGGTGCTAACGGAATTGCCACCACTTTTTCACCACAAGCCGAGCTTGTAATGACGCCCAACACGCCCTAGCTGATGATAATCAATGACTTCTCAAGGCACATCCTCCCCGCTAATATTCCATAACGGATCCATGCCAATTTGGAGCGAAGAGTCACAGCAGACGGGTCAATGCCAGGAGATGAAACTTACTCGAGGGTGCCAACCCCCCAACATGTAACCACTGACCGTTGCAAGCGCGTTGATATGTTCATGCTGTTTTACTTTCTCCCCTTAAAATATGCCTCAATGAGTGCATGACTTCTGCCCGGCTCCATCTATCTGTTTGACTGTGTGTTTGTCATGTTTAGCGCCCCTAGGCCTCTGGGCTTTCCGTTCGCGCTATATAAATACATTAAATAAATAAATAACACACATATAGGCAAAGCAAGCTCGCCCTCTTACTTGGAGGCGCTCAAATGTTGCCACCTAGGCTTCATACCCATGGAAGCAGAAAGTGGGCTAATTTCTAGAAATCCCTCCAGCTGGGGGTCAAATACTACCCCTCAGTGTTTGATGGTAAGTGGGGGGGGGTAGAGGGCCTGGGCTCGCTGGGTTTGAGGAAGAAAGGGAAAATGTCACTTCTAACTGACCATGAAAGGAGCATAGCCCTTTCCTAATGGCAGCAATGGGCAATGCTTGGCTGGTCACAAGCCCTAGGTTCCTGGGCACACGGCCTCGAGGAGGCAACAAGCTCCAGTAAACCCCAGAATGCAGGGTTTATTACCCTGGCTTTCCTGTGTACCCAAGACCCCGGAAAGAGGATGATCGAGGGGGGGAGGGGTTTGGGGGGGCATGAGGGGCGGGGTTCACAGAAGGTCTCCCGGCTGGGCACGTGATAACTGGAGTTATCTCAAGTTAAAGGCGCCAAACAGGCTTTTAGGATATTTCCTTTTCAAATCCAGATAAGGCTTTTGCTGTTTAACACACATCTATGCAATTGTGGATATCGGGGTGGGGGGGGAGTAAAATGAAAGTGAATCCTATAAAAACGAATATGTACAGAAAAGGAAGAGTTCAAAAGGTCCTTTAAACCACGAGTTGCCAAATGTGCGAATGCCAATTAGGAGCCAACCACGTGGTGAGAGCAACAACAACAAAAAATCTGCCACCACGCGCAGACTGTGGGCGGTAATCAGCGCTACATACAAATCTGTAATAATATAAAGAAAATAAATATATATTACAATCAGACTAAAGGGTAGGCTACAGAGCTCTTGAAGACGGTGTTGCCCGGATGGGCTTGCTAATAACCGGGCACGAGACCGGAGAACATGCAGCAATATGTCTTCTTTATTCTATTACAAACTAGGAACTTCTGTTCAAAACTCCTCCCCTCGCCCTCTGACGTCAATGAACCAGCCCCAGGCTTTGGTGCCTCTGGCTTAAAGCGGCAGAGGCGGATAACACCACCCCCAGACAAATGTCCAGCGGGTTGGTTTCCGTATCATCCGCTGAGGTCTGATATTTCTGTCATCGGACACTTCGGATCTGGTGGTTCGGCTGACATCGCCTTTCGATGGCTTGTCTCGCTGGGTGGAACCCATAGGTCATCATGTGGTTCTCTTGGATCCGGATCGGGTTCCGGAGGTAGCGGCTCATAGTTCTCTCTCCTGACGAGGTGTTTGAACAGGGAGCTTTTCCTTGTAACTTCCCTGTCCTCGTTTTGGGCAGTCACCATCATGCCCTTGATAGCTACAACGTTCATGGGTTTTGGGGCATACCGGGTGTCTGTCTTTTTAGTCATTGGCTGTTGGACAAGGACTTCGTCTCCGATCTGATTCATGCTTTGTCTTTTCTTTACATTAGGTGTCTCTTCGAATGACCTCGGTGTCCTCCTCTCCGAGGGCGCTGGAGTCAGGGGAGTTGCTAGGTCTTGAAAAGACCCGGGGCTAAGCTGATGTCGGAACAGTCAGGACTGGGGGCTAGCTAGTCTTTTGGCTGTAGCTCCTGAAATTCTATCAGGGGCTACAACCAAAAGATCAGGGGCTATAGCCCCCTTAGCCCCCCCCTAGCAACGCCCCTGGCTAGAGTCCCTCACGATGCAGGTGTGTACATCATACCATACCATTAGTTCAGCTGGGGCCTTGTTGGTGGCCTCATGTGGCGTGTTACGGTAGTCACGCAGGAGTCTACACAGAGATTGGTGAGGACTAGTGCTCTCTATGCGGGCTCTCTGCAGCGTCTTCTTTATGGAGGCCATAAAACGCTCCACCATGCCGTTGGCCTGTGGCCACCTAGCGGTTATCTTTAGACACTTGAACCCCAAGTGTTTGGCAAATGCTGCAAACTCTTGGCCATTGAAAGGCAGCCCATTGTCTGACTTTATTATTCTAGCGATGTCCCAATCACTGAGGACCTCATCAAGCATTGCCTTGATGTAGGAGTATGTGGTGGTAGCGACTCTCTTGACGATGGGGAAACGAAAGTACTCATCTATCAGCAGCAGGAGTTACTTTCCTGACTCCAGTGGTCCATAGAAGTCAACAGTGACTCTCTCCCAAGGCTGATCTGGGATGTGCGTTGGCTGTAGCGGTATTGGGGGCTCTGCTCGTTCTGTGCACTGGCAGGCCAGGCAGTTCTTTACCCAGCTGTCGACCAGTGTGTCTAGGAAAGGGAACCATACGTGGCACCTTAGTTGTTTCTTGGTGTTCTCTGATCCTCGGTGACCTTCATGGGCCGTTTTAACTACCTAGGCCGATGAGAGCCACAGGAATGACCAGTCGGCATCCTCTTAATAAGACAGTGTGGTTCTTGACAGCTAGCTCTATTTGGAACTTTGCCAATCTTTCGATCTCCTCCTTGCACACCCCAGGTGGGCTTAGCATCGCTCACCGGTAGTCTTTCCATTTGTTGTTGTTTGTCAAACTGATGGCCAATGCCAACATCGGGTCAGCAGCGGATGCGGCTGCAACCGTTTTGAGAAAGAATGCGGGGGGTTACAAGCCAACAGCGATGTATGCAATGTATTCAATGTTGTGTGCTCGAGTGGTTGGAGAGCCCTCAGGTTGACGGGACAGATGGTCAGCTGGATTTAGGTCATCCCCAGGTCTGTGGACAATGTCGTACTTGTATTCCTGCAGCCTGATTCCCCATCTCTGTATCCTGGGGGCATCCTTGTGTGTGGATTGTCGAACAGGGACAACAGTGCTTGGTGGGCTGTGATCAGGGTGAACTTCTTCCCAATTATGAAATTATGAAAGTGTTTGCAGGCCCATACCGCTGCCAAACTCTCCTTTTTGGCCTGTGAGTATGCGGATTCAGGGGCGGACAGGGCCCTACAGGCAGATGCAACGATGTGCCTTGGATGCGTGTCCGTGCCGCTCGTCTGCACTAAGATGGCCCTAAGGCCGACAGTGCTAGCATCAGTGGTGATGTCTGTGTGCCAGCTTGGGTCGAAGGACGCCAGACGGTGAGCTTCAGCTTGAGCTTTCTTGATGGATTCGAAGGCTCTCTGACAGGCGGGGGACCAGATGAACACCATCTACTTTTGCAGCAGCCCACTGATAGGCTTGTGATGGACGCGTAGTGCAGGATATATCTTGCACAACGAGCAAACGTCGGCCGCTTGCAGGGGTTCCTTCAAATTGGTAAGGTTGCTGACTTTATCTGGGTCAGGAGTCATCCCGTTGGCAGAGAAAATGTGGCAGAGAAACTTCATCTTGGATTTGCTGAATGGACATTTGTCAATGTTGAGCGTCAGACCCACGTTATATACTGCTGTGCATGTGGCAAGCAGTGCTGCGTCGTGTGCTTCTCTTGACGTCCCGAAAACAAGGATGTCATTGCTATACTTTAGCGCACCTTTGATTGGCTTATTCACTTGTCTAATGGCCTCTTGGAAGATTTCGGCTGCCGACGAGATACCAAAGTTCAGGCTCCAGTACCGAAATAGGCCCTCGTGAGTGGAAAATGTTGTGATGCCTCTCGATTCAGGATGGAGTTCCAGCTGGTGATAGCCCTGAATTAGGTCAAGCTTTGAGAACATCATTGATTTGTTGAGTTGGACTATCATGACCTCATTGCATGGCCCTGGGTGCCTCTCCCTCTGAATAGCGGTGTTTGGCATCCGCATGTCAACACAAAGGCGCAGCCGCACGCCTTCCTTCAGGACGATAAATAGGTGAGGCGCACATGGGTCAATGTGGAGCTTGACGGGTGGACCTCTCAGCTTTCCTAGTCCAGTTCACAATTGGGGATATTCTTTCAGGATTTCATCTTTGGTGATGAGTCCGTGGGGGATGAATAAGTCGATTGCGCACACGGTGCCTTCATGTTCGTCACACACGGCCGATGAGTTTATCACATCACCCTCACTGATGTGGATTCAATGAGCCCCAGGCACACGGCTGTGTGGTAACTAAGCAGGCATCAGCCTTTCGTCGGGCTTCTGATGATGTGGGCGATTGTGTCGACCTTCAAACCTTTCTGGAGGAGTTGAAGCTTGAAATGTCCGATGGCCAGTAGGGGCATTGTCGCTCCCCATTGAAAAATCCTCGAATGTCTGTTCTCTAATGATGGCTTGTCAGAGATGTTTAGGTATTCTTGTTCCCCTATGATATTGACGGTAGCGCCAAAGTCCACTAGAAAATGGAACAGGCTGTTTCCCATCTTGACTGGGATCCTATGGGCTTCCCTCACCTCTTTATCCTCCTGGATGAGGTTGACATATTCATCGTGTGGCATTTGGTCATAGTAGCCGGTGCTCAGATAGGGCGTGGTTTGGTGCGGGTCATCATATTCTTGATAGTCGTGAGGGGGTTCATCATATTCATTGACCACACGGGAGGGCTGATCGCAGTAGCCATAGTCTTGGGGGTAGTCTGGTGCGTGGTACTCTTCCACAGCCCTAACATAGCGTTGTTGGTTGGGCTGGTAAAATCTATTCTGGTAGTACTGAGGCTGTGGTGGCCAGTAGGGCATCCTGTTGGGCACCTGAGGTCTTGGGGTAGGGAACGGTCTCCCTACCCTGCAGACGGATTGAAAGTGTCCCTTCCTCCCACAGTTGGCACACCTCTGCGAGAGGGCTGGGCGGGACCCTGAATGGGGGAAAGCCATTCCACACCTGTAGCATTGACTCTGTTGTCTGGGTCAAGGCTGGTTGGCCACTCTATAGGGATTGGTTCCTCTGTCTCCCAGTCATTGAGTCGACTGCTGGACTGCGGCAATGTGTTCAACACCCTTGTGTTTCATGGCTGGGGTGCCTGACATGGAGGCGGCTTGGGCATCAACCCTCTCACAGATTCTCGTGAGTTCACTGAGTTCTATCGAAAGGAGCTTTTTCAGCAATTGTTTCTTGAGGGAGGGCGATAGGCAGCCCTCAATTATTCGCAGCCGTATGGCCTCATCCAGGGAGAAGACATGGAACTGGCAATGGGCCCCCTTAACCCTCAGGCGGGTAATGAACTCATCAACGGTCTCTTCGGGCTTCTGCGTGCATTGATTGAATATATATCTCTCATAGTCTCTGTTTGGTTCAGTAATGAATAATTTGTTCAGGGCAGTGATTAGGGAGATGAATCTGGTTGGTCAGCTGCCGGGATTGTCTTTACAATAGTCTTTATCTCACTGCCGACCAAGTTAAGGAATATATCTCACAGGTGGGGCGAGTCCCCTTCCCCTGATCCCCTCACAAAGTGATGAAAATCCTCCACCCAGTTGGTCAATCGCGGCCCTTTGTTAGCTTGCGGGGTAATTGAGAAAGGAAGGGGCATGCGTAACATGACTGATTTAGTGCTGCGCACAGGGGGCTGTGTGGCAGGGTTGCTCATGGTGGCTGGTAGGTCTTGTGATCTTGACAACAGTGTCTCTGGCTGGGACTGCCTTTGGGCTGTGTCACGTGTCTTCCTTGCGTGTGTGTTTCACTCTGTATCCTTGTAGTGTTTGTGAGAGCCTGGGCCCCGTTCGTATGCAGTGGATATTCCTGCCCAGCTGCGGGCATGTGCAAAGGTTTGGTCTGCTGCTGCGCGTTGCTGGGCTTAGGGCTGGGTAGCAGGCACGTGGGGCGTTGCATCATGAGAAGCCATGGCTTAAATGCGGTCAGCGTTTAATATGGAGATCACCAACCTCTTTTTGTGCTGGCTGAGGGCCACGGTCCCGTGGACGATGAAATCGGGTGAGGAAAAGAGAAAACCACTGGTGGGGATGCCGCACAGTTTGTACGTGGAGTAACTACAGTCACCGCCACGTGGACATCCACAGTAGGCTTGCTTCTAGGGTCTCGGGATCGAACATATGAGCGTGTCCGCAGGATTTAGTGCAAAATGAGACAGCGGGATTGCTGTGATGCAGGTACAGGATTGGAGCAATCAAACGCTCGGCGGGATCATATAATGGAGGCACGCGGACTGCGTACTGTGCTGCAGGACGACACAGCGTGGTGGGAATCACCAGCCGAATAACACAGTGTGAGCACAGTGGGATCACCCCCCAGGAGGAGTGCACTCCGGTCTGCCGGAGACGTCATCATCACCAGTTGTTGCCCGGATGGGCCTGCTAATAACTGGACAAGAGACCGATAACATGCAATATGTCTTCTTTATTCTATTACAAATTAGGAACTGCTGTTCCATTCAAAGCTCACCCTCTGACGTCATTGAACCCGCCCCCGGCTTTGGTGCCTCTGCCTTAAAGTAACAGACGGCATGTTCGGATTCAGGGGGGCAGACTCAGCCTGTCATCCTTAGAAGTTTGATGAAATGTGTGACAGTACCTCTAACGCTATTGGAGCCCAGATGCATTTAAATTGTGCTCACCGTGTCGCTGCATACTTGCCACATCCCTGTAGCTGTTTGGTGACATCTTTAATTGACTAGTGGAAACATGACATCATGAAATCATGATTTTAACACCCCAGCGGCCCTGCTGTCAGCACTTTTGTTACTGCATACAAACAACAAAGCTCCTGTGAGATGGAAAGCAAGTGGCCAGCAAACTGGACCATTTGAAGTGGGTAAAGGAGTCTGACAAGCGTGGGTGCTAACGCCTTCACTCGATTGCCTCTTCATTGATGGGGAAACGTCCAAAAAGCCAGCAAAAAAAGGAAGAATGGGAAATTTTGCCGAATTTTGGCCGTTAGAAAATTCTGAACGGCCGAAAAGTTTAAACAAATCCCCCATTCGGTGCTAACGGCTGTGGGGGCTGCGGAGGTGTCCCCCGTACCCTTGTTCATTATATTGTCATCAGGAGTTGCAGGGGTGTCCCCCGCAGTTGATCCCAAAAAGTTAACAAAACAAAAAAAGGAAAGGACCCGGCGCCAGTTCAATAACACAGAAGTGAAAGGGAACAGGCGACGCAGGGACACAGCGAATCGGCAGAACATAGCGAAGTGTGCCGCCGCAAGGTAAGTAGGGGGTGGCGGTGAGGGTTTGGGTGGCGGTGTGGGATGGGTGCAGGGGCCATGTCGGAAATGTTCATAATTTTAACCATCTAGGGAAACTAAAAAGTTATACTCATGTAACTTACATGCTTTACACCTTTAAACAAGCGTGAAAATACCTCAACTTGTGCCCCGCGATTAAACTTAGAAGATGTTTGATATTATTAAGAATCAGTCATCTGCCTGTCTTGGAGGTCTTGGGTAATCAATCCCATATACCCCGATCTCAACGTTTATTCAGATTGTGTGAAGATAAAAACCAATTGGAAAGTGCAAACCACATATTAACACAATGCCCAAAGATGGTAGCATCATATGTAAAGTATTACGGGAAATATGTATACGATCTTGATCATATTGAAGACCGTGATTTTTGGTATCAGAGCATTAACACGTGGAATGCTAGCCTTCAACTTGCTCTGTTTAATGTGTTTAATGTGTGGAGCACCCACCTAGACAAACTGCTCTTGACTAGTACAGAATCAAACTGCAGAAAAGATGAAATTCAGCTGTAGAATTAGGTATTGGGACTATTGGGAGGGATTGTCTAACATCAAGGAGAGACCTGGTGGGCACATTTGTGTTAGAAGTGCTGTTTTGTCTTGTTTAGGCCAAATGGGAATGGGGGAACGGAATTATCCCTACCGTAATCTTAATTTTAATGTTTACGAGCCCAGATGTGATTTTATTTATTATTTTAGTGACTCTTAATTATCAACATTGGAATTATGAGGGGATGTTATGTTATGCCATGTTATGTTGTATTATGGTGTGGTGAAATGTGTACTTTGGTTGACAGCTGTACTTTGTTTGTTATGATAAGATTTTGGACATTTGTATATTTTTATTTAATTACCCACGCAGAAATGTCTAAGTAAAATGGCTCTTTCTTAATATTTAATAAGACAAAGTTGTAATAAGTTGTAGTATAATAATTTTTTACTTTTAATTTTACTTTTTCTTTTGTATGACTTATGTGTAAAGTTTTTATTTAAAAACTGTATCACATTAAATCAAATAAAATAAAATAATAAAAACGATTTTGGTGACACCAACATATCAAAGGTTAGGAGGAAAAATGTGATTGTGGTCTCTGTATAAGTGTGAGAACCATAAAAGTTTGAGGAAATGTGTAAAATACTATTCATATTGCACCCACTGAATGCCATATTTTTTATTAATATAGTTTTGGCGTAAATGAGAAAATACTGTTGCTTCCCACCAATAAGTCGCACAGACATCAAACGAGGTATGTGCGATTCCCTTAAAGATAGAGTATTCACATTTGCTGGCATTTGAGTCATAATATGATGAGAAAGGGTATTTGTCATTCAATGAGATTTCCATGTGCAAAAAGCAGACCCAGCCCCTTGTCCCAGTCAGATGATGGATGAGATATCCTCCCTTGGCTTCCCAAAACACGCCCACATTCTTTCGACTTATCGGCCCACAGAGGAGTGGGATCCCTTGAACACTGCCCTCTCAAAGATGACACATTCGTGATGTCATTTGCCTTATAAATAGGTCACTACGCCTCAAATCAGGACTCTCCCAACCAAATCAGAGGTATGCAGCTGACCAAATCTGAAACCATCCTTGCAGAGAAGGGCCTAAATCTTGGAGTGAAGCCAGGAGCTAGAGTAGCTGATTTTGGAGGACAGAGATGCCTTGACTGACCCCTTGATTGTCGCAGCAGTGAGGCCCCGGTGGCCCTTGATGTCCATAAAGCCTGTAGAGGAGGTCCCAGACATGGCCTGCACCCCTTCCTCTCATTCGAGGTACCAGGAGCATACTCGCCAAGGTATGTGATGTATGAAGAGCAAACAAACCTACAAAGAGCTGCACTGGGACTCAGACATCAGAAGATCCATACCGGTTGAAGCACCCATAACCAGACAACTCTGGGCAGCACGGTATCCTATCAGACAGCCATACCAGCCGCTGATACGAAATGAGGAGTACCTATACACAGTCCACGAAGAGACCCCAAAAGTCTTAATGGAAGGCCAGTGGAAATGGTGGAAATGACACAAGGGCCTAAATAGACCCGGGAATGAACAAAAGCAGCTATCGAAGATAACACGCCAGTGCGAGTAACTACGAAAATAAATGGAATAGACACAGAGACGAGGCAATGTTACAACGTGAGGAAACAGTGCTAGGAGACAAGATGTAAGCAACCGTCCTGTTAAATGTGTGTAAATAGGCTTGAAACGCTAAGAAATCAATACTGCTTGCAATGCTTAGTAGAAGATAGAGCGGCAAGCGCCAACCATATATCTACCTCAATAAGGCACATTATACAAGTGCAACTCCATTTTGTAAAAGCAAAAATGTACCCAGGCGGCCAGAGGCCTGACAGGCCACGTTTTGAAACCCAGCCAAAGGCAAGAGAAGGAGCAGAATCGAAACTCAACAAAGAGCTGCTCATGCCGAGGAAATCGAGGTCAACCAGAGAAGGGGAGGAGAGCGTTAGCTCACAAGACTCCAACTTCAGAGCATACCAGCCTGCCTCATGAAGGTCAAGATAAGGGGGGCCCATGCAGGTGGCTAGGCTGACACAGAATTAAATGCACTAAAAGCTGGAAACTGAAGCAGATTCATGGTGAACTATCACGTGACCAGCCAGGCGCGAAGAAGTACCATCGCCTGATGTCATCCAGGACCCAAGGATGCCATAACTTTTCCCGATAAGAGACTACAGTTTTGAGGCCATCCTTAGCCAACTAACTGACACGTCGCCCTAAAACACTGATTGATGGAAGGGAGGCTGGGTGAAACTTGGGACACCAGGCACAGGGGTGTCCATTCTGCATGCTGCTAATTAAAAGTGGAAATTTATGTCTAGGGGTGTAACCTGCCCAATCACAATGGACCGAGTTATCTAGAGTCCTATAGATATTGTAACCAATAGGACGTCGTAATTATAGCGACGTCTATCAGAAATTAGACGTCAGCGATGACGATTTTTGCCTATAAGAATTGCTGTTCGACTGAAGTTCGAGGAAGTCGGAGCGAGACAGGTGATCACAATGCTGCTGATTTCCATTTGTTTCTCTGTTTGATGTACTTGTCATTAAACAGACTTCCCTTTGCCAATTTACTGAGTCCTCATTATTGAGTCGTGTTGGAGTAAGTGAATCCTGCACCCCTGTCCTCACATGGTGCAGCTATCTTGTCTTACAAGTTCTGGAGGGTGAGCACTGACCTTTGGGCCCATCAGCGATTTCCTCTTCTCCAGAACAATTGGTAGCGTGAGGATGGTTCCGGCCATTAATTATTGATCATTAATACTAAGACACCTTTATACCGACGGCACAAAGTAACTCTAGGCCTTTGGTAAGATCACGAGTCCTTTCGCCATTCCGGCTGAGTAGACTGAGAAGCTCCCCGTGGACAATGATAGAGTAAAATTTCGAAAATCTGCAGTGGGTCTGAAGGAACCCGCCTTTCCAAGCATAACCCTTCTCATTCCCACAGGCAGCAGATCGGACAAAAACCTTAAAATCGGGAAGAGGAAGGGGCGGTGATCCCGAAGTTCCAGAGAGGAAAGGATGCAATCGGTGAGTGAAACAACAAACTCGTTATTTTGGCAAATGTCTTGTAGGCATTAGAGTAAGTAAGGGAAAGGTAACGGAGGGTGGAGGAGAAAAAATAAAGTAGTTAGAAGTAGACTGCTGTATATATATATATATATATATATGGGGGTAATGACTCGAGCATAAGACATAAAGAGTGGATACCAGGGGGACTCCCGAGATAAAACGTAAGGATTACCAGGGGGGCACCTGAGACAAAACGTAAGGATTACCAGGGGGGCACCTGAGACAAAGCGTAGGTTTTACCAGGGGGGCACCTGAGATAAAAACGTAAGGATTCGCCTTATTCCTGTGCTTTAAAGAGTGGTCAGAAGAAACATGAACTCATAGCCCACAGTGGGGGGACAATTTAGGCTACAGTGACGATTAAAGACAGCACCAAAGGGTTCTTTTACACCCCATGACGGGATATTGATTAGAAGGCAGGTATACATGTGTCCAGCTGGTCTTCATCTAGTCTGTCGAGTGTCTGTCATATGTGTCTTGTTGTATATCAAATGTAAAATAATTGTATAATGATTGGTTGAAATGCATTTTGGCTTTACGCGATTCTGTAACTAAGAGGGAATCGCCATTGAATTGATGGGTTTTGAGTAAATTGTTGGTATAAATTTTGGTGGGAAAAGATTGGATTGGAGCTTGCGTATGTGGTGCTCGCTCATACCATTAGAGGGTTAAAGAACTGTGTAAATACTGTTGGTGATGAAATTAAAAATGGAGGAAGTTACCCTGCTTACGCATTTGTGCATGCAACTGCCCGAGCATGCACCGAAACTAAAGAAATACAGCACAGAGTGGGTTAAGGGTACCGCCAATAAGATGTTTATGCCATGGCCCCAGAACGGGTCACTCTCTAAGGCTGTTTTACAGTACATGACTACCTTCCTACACGCCACATATTCGGGCAAGAAGATAGAGAAACGTCTTGCTGTTCTAGAGTTGTGGAAAATGTTTGAAGAAACGAAGGTGGAAGAACCACCCACAGACTAGATACTAAATGTATGTACAGAGGGGGGTGAGATGCCTACCACGCTACCAGACCCGCCTGAGCCAGTCATTGAAGGAAGCAAGTCAGAGGGTCTTTACCCACTAAGAGAACTTAAAGCAGCCACGGGGAATAGCAACCCCGCATATGAGTCGCCTACGTACAGTAGTGACGATAATAAGGGAAAAGGACAGGAAAACAATATCGCCTCCGCAGTCTTAAGGGACAAAGAGAGATGCGAAGATGAAGGGAAAGATTGGGCATGGAGTTGTGCACCTTCAGATAAAGAGAAAGAGGGAAATAAACATAAAGGAAATGAAGTCAGAGGTGATGAGATAGCAATTGCGAAAGACGAAAGGATGGGAGGTCAAATATTACTGAAGTTAGATGGAAAAGGAAGTGATGATTTGAGGCCAAGGGAGAGATCTGATGAGACGCAAAGGAGAGAGAAAGAGAAAGGGATGGAAGAAAGAGATGAAAGGACTAGAAAGAAAGATAGGCTAAGGTGAGAACAACTATATCGAGAAGAGCAAGGAATACCGCTCAGTCGCACACATTACGCATCCTATAAAAACTACAGGCAGAACATGTTAAGGTTAGAGGAAGAAAGGAGAGTGCACAAAAGGAAAGTAAAAAAGCAGGAAGATGAGGAAAGTAGAAGGGCAAAGGAACGTAGAAATAAACGGATGAGGGAAGTAGATAAGGCTAGAGAAGAAGCAAAGAAGCGAAAGGAAATAGACGAAGAAATAGAACGTAAGCACAGACAGAGGGCACAGGATCTTGAATATTTGGAGCGGGAAGTGATTAAACCCAATCCTACAGTAGAATGGGAAGGCATAGAAGAATTCTTTCCTGCAAGCAATGCGGTACCAGGTTCAAGCGGGACAATTATTGAAGATGACTTTGACACCAGAAGCATCGGGCAAACGATCGATAAAATATACGATAAGATGGGGCTTGAACAGATATCCGATGGGGGAAGGGAAGATGAGTGCTTAGAGAGAACTCAGATATATGACACCGAGGATGTCACCCAAAGTAGTGGGAGCAGGGGACTGGCCCTTGACAGGCTGGAGATTGGGCAGAACAAGAAGATGCAAGGAGTTGTGTAAACTGGGAGATTCAGAATCTGACTCCGGTGGGGAAACGGAGGATGTGGCACATGAAGAAGGGAGTCGGTGCAAAAAACGGCTCCCAGGGGACCAAGGGGTATGATGGTCAGACGCTAGCGGGTCCACAAGTAGGGCACCGAAGTCTGCCGCGCATCCGGCCGACATGAAGGAACACCCCACGGTCAGAGAAGGGCATCAGCACCTGCCTATGCAGACAGATTAAGGGCATTGCCAGGTAGACGGCAAGGCGGGAATGCCATCCCGGCAATAGACCGGAGAGCTATGGGGAAAGAGAAGGAGGACTGTGCATTCCAATTCCCGTTGCTAGAAAACAGGGGAGCAAGACCACAATATATTCCATGGCCACACATGGACCGAGAGAACCTTAAAAATAAGCTTCCAATGCTGACACCAGGAGCTGTAAAGTGGATACACGAGTTAGAGAAAATGACGGGGGTGTCACCTTAGCTATAGGGGACATTAAGGGCCTCCTAATTGCCATACTTGGTGAAAGAGCAGATGATGTATGGAAACGGGCAGGCTATCCTAGGGTTACCCTAACACCTCCCATGACGGAGCGCCATTTAATAACTGTAGGGCAGCAGTGTGGAAAGTGCTGCGAACGCTATATCCAGACACTTCTGATATGGGGGCTATAATGACTCGAAAAATGAAAGAGTCAGAGGACCCGTTGATTTATATCCAGATGTTTCAGGAGGCGTGGGTGCTCGAAACGCATGAGTCTTAGACGGAATCTATCCCTGTATTCTACCACATATTATGCCAAGGGTTGCCTGAACAGGTGCAGAAGCAGCTCAAAAAATTGGTATGAGTAGAAGCAAAACCATAGGCCGAAATACAGTTGACAATTGCACACAACTGCAGATTGTTGCAAGAAAAGAATCGAAAAAAGGAGGCAACTCGTAAGGGCGAGGAGGCGATGCTGGTGCAAAAGAAACTCTCGAAGTATGCTCTCGAGGGAGCCATGCTCACCACCCCAGCCGAACCAAGCGCACAACAAGTGACCAACCCATCGCAGAATAATCAGGGTAACGCAGGATTTTACCCAAGAGGAAAGGGTTTTGGAGGAAGAGGTGGCAGAGTAATCAAAATGGATTTCAGAACGTGCAGATGGGCGGTCCAGCTATGCCAGATGGACAGATGGCCCGACCACCAGCAGCGTGTTGGCTGTGTGGAATGACAGGACACGTGGTGCGCATAGGCAGAAGCCAAGGCATGTGGCAAAACAACCAAGGGACGGGGGCAGGCATGGTGAATCAGTCTGCCGTTCCGCAAAAGGGCGGTGCACAAAATTACACAGTGCAGCCTCAGGCGCCAGGCGTGCAGCAAGGTGCACAGCAAGTGGTTCAACCACCGAACTTGGGGAACCCCAGCAGGCACAACCGCAAATGTCACAGGGCACTAGCTCCGGAGGGGGAGTTAACCCTGGGGCTGGGGGAAATCAACAAGTATACAGTGGACCAAATTTATATAGGAAATAGGACAGCTCACGGGGGACTCAGATGTGCTCTATCCTATCAGTGAGCTCACCGGGGACTCTGATGTGCTCTATCCTATCAGTGACACCAGACCCTAACAGGGAACCAAGGGTGAATGTCACCATAGGGGCAAAGAATATTCCTTCTTAGTTGACACGGGTGCAACACGCTCGTGCATATGAGAGGGCAAATTTTCCTTGTCTGGCGAGGCTATATATACTCAGAGTTTCACTGGAGCTCATAGTAGAGTTCCCATTACAGACACACTCCCAGTCTCAGTGGGAGAGCGGGAAATGAATGTACCCCTATTGTATTCACGTCAGACCCCAGTAAATATTCTAGGCAGAGACCTGATGACTAAATTGAACATGACCATCTCGTTTACCGAGAATGGTATAGTGTGCTCCACTCCCGGAATGCATTATTCAAACATGTGCGAAATGATCAGAGCATACTCAGGACGTATAGCCATGAGAGCTGTACCGTTAGAGCCAGAAGTCTTTGCATATGGCATGCGGGTGCTTATGGCGGCACTGCCAGGCCTCGCAGACAAAACTATGAGAACCCCTGATGAGTTTCTGTTCAGGCCAAGAATACCCATGCACGAAGAGGAGGGGCAAGTATTTCCCTTAATGATACAATCTGCCGCAGTGCGAGGGAAAGTGGTATTGGTCGAAGGATATGATGCCGAAGGCAGACAATGGTGTGTGATTATCGCCATCGAAGAAGGGTATCGAGTGACTGACGTCAAAGATGACGATCTGTTCGAAGAGCACCCTGACCTACAGGAGACAAGAGTGGAAGTAAGTCTCACATTTTGGGTCAAAATGATCAGACGAGAGGTGCCACAGAGAATGATGCTGGCACTGGTACGTCCAGAATACTTTGATGACGACATGGCCCAAGTGCCTGCCGCAGTATGGACTAGAGGGCCCTATGATGTAGGCCTCCTGAAGGGGGCTAGTGAAGTGAACATTAAACTGAAACTAGGAGCAATTTTACCACGAGCGCGACAATATCCCATGTCCACAGAGGCAGATGAAGGGATTGCGAAGACAATTTCCGCCATGATGGAGCAGGGCATCCTAGTGACGTCAGAATCACCTTGCAATACATTGATTTACCCTGTCAAAAAATCAAAGGGTCCTGGCATTTAATCCAAGATTTATGAGCATTAAACAATATAGTTGAAGCCGAGTTCCCTCTAGTCCACAATCCATCCACAATACTGTGTAATATACCCACTGAGGCAAAATATTTCACGGTGATTGATTTGAAAAATGCATTTTTCTCAATTCCACTGCACCATGACTCTCAGGACCTGACGTCATTCACTTTCAGACAAATGCGCCTGAAAAGTACGAGGTTGCCACAGGGATATTGCGAGTCCCCGTCTATTTTCAACAGAGTCCTGCAAATGGGCCTAGGCAATATTGCGGTGGACGGTGTTGTTTTGCAGTAGGTAGATGACATTCTGATCTGCAGCACCACTGAAGAGCAATGCAGGCGTGACTCTGTCCAGCTATTGATTATATTGGCTGAAAAGGGATACAAAGTTGATAAGGAAAAGTTGCAGTACTGTCAACAGGAGGTGTTGTACATAGGGCAACTGATCTCTCATGAGGGGAAGAATGTAACCCCAGAGCTGCGCACGTTAAAACAAATGCAGAGCTTCTTAGGCCTGTGCAATTATGTCAGTGCATGGGTCTTTGACTACAGCTCGTATACCAAGCCCTTGCTTCAGGCTTTAAAGAAAGCCCAGGCAACAAAAGGAGAAATTGAATGGACTGAGGCAATGGAGGAAGGGTTTGCAGAACTCAATGGGGCAATTTGTAAGGACCCAGTTCTCAGGATTCCTAATTATGCAGAGGAATTCTACCTGTTCTCACACTCTGATGGTAATTTTATGACGGCAGTGCTCGCGCAGTGAACCTCACTGGCGTACAAGCCCCTAGCATATTACAGTGGGAGTCTGGACCAGGTTATGAAGGGCCACTTCCCATGCGAACAAAATCTAGCTGCTGCCGCATTCGCTATCGAAAAAGCATCATCCATTGTGATGGGGTGCTCCATGACATTATATGTTGAACATTCACTGTTCACCATACTAGAGAAGCCAAAGGGCACACTGACATCTCGGAGAGCATCCGCCTATGAAGTGATTATCTCTAACCCATTGATCAAAATAGTTTAATGTAAAACTGTGCATCCTGCTACATTCATAGCTGAGCCAGTCGCAGAGGGAGAACCTATACACAACTCTGCAACTATGAGGAATTCTATGATCAGATCTCCAGGGTAAAGGAAAATGCCCTGGTAAGTGGAGAGATCGTCTTTATTGACATTTTTTCTTGAATCGACCAAGAAGACGGACAAAGGTATACAGGCGTGGCCGTGATAAAACACCTAGCGAATTGAGAGTTTTGAGTACTCATTAGTGCGCGAATACCCTCTCACTATTCTGCGCAAGCTGCAGAACTGCTGCCACTGATACTCGCCATTGAGGATCATGCAGACCAGGAAGAAACTGTGTACAGTGACTCAGCCTATGTGACGTCCACAGTACATGCAGGTCTAGCACGCTGGAAAAGAAGGGGCTACCTCCAAGCAGACGGCACGCCAGTGCAACATGCAGCCTTATTGGACAGGCTGATAAGAGCACTACAGCTCCCAGAGGGCATAGCGGTCGTGAAATGCGCTGCTCATACCAAGTGGACGGATTTCGTGTCACGTGGAAATCATGAAGCGGACACGGAAGCCAAGCGCATGGCATCCAACTGAAACAATCATGGAGGTGGAGGTGGCACGTACCAATGAGAGGATGATGGTAGCGCAAGCCACACCAGAAGCCTATAGCAATATGGGGCAGACTCAGCTAATGAAGCTCCAGGGGGAGGCACCTCGGGATGAGAAGAATTTGTGGACGCATCAAGGGTGTTCTTTAAATCCCTCTGACGGGTTGTGGAGGCAAGACAGCACTGGTAAACCAGTAATGCCTGTCGCCCTTCTAAAAGTAGCGTTAGAGCAACTGCACTACCCATCCATATGACAAACGAAAATCTTGCTGCAATGCTCGTAGAAGACTGGTTCACACCGAATTTAGCAGAGCATGTTGCATTTTTCATGGTGAACTGCATAATCTGCCAGCAATTCACCGCTGGGCACACATTAAAAGTAGTGAGAGGGATCATTCCCAGACCAAATGGACCATTCCAGCACTTGCATATCGACTATGTCTACATGATTCAAGTGTGCAACGGGTACAGGTATTTAATTGTGGTGGTGTGTCCATTCTCTAGATGTGCTGCCAGGTTCCTAGTGAGGGAGGTGGTCCCTGGGTGGAGGGTGTGCGAAGTAATGCGAACAGATAACGGGGCTCACTTTGTAAATTCAGTTTTCGAACAGATTAGCTTGTTGCTTGGTATAAAGCACAAGTTCTCGTCAGCGTATCATCCTGAGGGGAACGGGATATGTGAACGGATCAACGGCTTGCTTAAGGAGAGGATAGCCAAGTTGAAGCTCACATTAAAGAAGGGATGGCTGCACTATCTACCATTGGCATTGTAGCACTTCGGAACCAACCAGGCTCCGACCATCATCTCACGCCATGCAAGAAAGTTACAAGCAGAAGGATGAGGACCCCTCTTACCCACTGAGATAGAGCTAGTTGTGATGCCCAGCCGACTAGAGAGGTTCTGGGAACAGAGATGCAAAAGTACCTTGACTGTATGACACCCAGCGCCAGCTACAGTGACGGCGAAAAGGGGACGGCCCGGCATGAAACACAGCAGGAAGTGCTGAAGAAGACACCGAGCAAGGTGTACATGCACCCCTCGTCTTCCCTGATGACAGATTACTTGTGAAGATCTTCACCGGGAAAAGCTGGGACGAGCCAAGATTTAATGGCCCTTTCATCGTAGAGGACTGCACCCCCTCCTCCGTCAAGCTCCAGGGCAGAATGGCATGGATCTTCCTGAATGACATTAAACCCTATATAGGAGAGAGCCCTCCCGCTGCATCCAACTGTAAAGAAACAACAGACAACGGGGAAGAACCTCATCACGTGCAGACAAGATCCATGGCAAGGAGGAAGGACGCATGAGCAGAAAACCAAGACAAAGAACCCGGATGCAAAGCGTGGCATAGAACTGGACAGGTTCCCCAAGCAAGGGGAAATAAGGACATAACGAACACTCTGTACATCCTAGTTGCAGGGTAAAGAGAAGCACATTCTAAGCCATAACAACATTGATGAAATGAGCTTTTCGAAAGCACGACATGCTCAATTAGTACAAAGAATCAAGACTCTGATAGACTGCAAATAAGACATTGTCTGAGAGTGTAACACAGTATCCTGAAGCAATCAGTCTTGTTCACAGAATGTATGGTATCCCCCAATAGAAACATCACAGAGGATGTGCTTTCCTGTTTCCGGCTAGTATTAGAGACATATCCATCACATGTAGGGAGAGTTACCAGCATCACAGACTTTATTCAAGATCCGGCCAACAAGAAAATAATCTGGCAACTACTGACTGTCATCACAGAATCTTTCATTGCACTGCCCGAGTACAGTGATAAGGGTACAGATGCTTCCACCACAAGTGATCATTGATGAACTGACATACACACTCTTCTTCCGCATCATAGAGGAATACCTTAACCTTTATCAGAGATCCAAGAAACAACAAATTCCTAAACCGAGTGTGGTACAAACTGAACTACTTGGTCGCAATCCACGTAGTGGGAAAGTGTAAAGACTGTTCACGTCACAAGAAAGGCCTGTGATCAAGAGAAAATCACCAGAAGACAGCAGATATGCATACCATGTCTTCTTTCACCTCATTGAGAACTTTCCAGAACTAGTGGGTAGACCCAGCAATGTTGACGTACCCGCATTCCTCAGAGACCCAGTAAACAACATACAATTAAACAAGCTCCTGAGAGCCATCATAGCGCAACTGAGAAGTAATTATGTTCATGAACTGCTGAGGAGAGCCTTGTGAAGAGGAGATCCCAATAAACCTTCCGCCGGGGAGCAGGTCGAGGAGAGAGACACTGTTCTTCAACTTGTCGCCTAGAGTCCGAGTGAAAGGAGCGGACACAAGAACTTCACCTTCTTATTTTCATTTCTTTTGCATTTTTCTAATTTTTTTCCTATTTTTTTCATATGTTCACTTTTATTTTTACTGTTGTTTTTATTTTTACAACATTTTATTTTTGTGTGATTTTTAGCAGTTCCATCTTTTCCTTCTTTCGCATTGAGCAAGTTCCAGCATGTCCTCAGGACCAAGGCAAATTCGAGGTGTTCATTGGGACCTCACCTATTATCTATATGTATAATGAATTTGATGTACCAAAGGTGCTAGCCTAACCCTTTTCAATAGTTTAGCACAGGAACTGTACTGAGTACCCAGAGACTACCGTCATCACTCCAGTGAGGGGGGACATTTGGAGAAGCACTCGTCCCTCTAATAGTATCGAACTCTCGAAATACGAGACCAGAGCAAAAGAAGGAATACATAATTGACTATGAACTCATTCAAAATGGGGGCCTAGAACAGTAACTTGGTTTTACCCCCAACAGAAGGGCGCCCCCACTTCCCTGGAAGAAAATGCTGCAAATTGTCATTCCGAACGATTGTGTGTATATGTATAGTTATTATTTTTGTTTTTCTGTCATTAACAATCAGAACTGCTTTCTTTATTGGTGCGCGAAGTGCCCCAATCTCACTGCACCCACCAGATAATGAACATCTGGGGACAACGAAAGCACCCAGACCCTATATAGTCATACCAATCCCAAGAAAACTTGATGATAAAAGTAACAAACTCAATTTAAATGTAATGAGCAATGATTTAGACACATTTGAGGTAACAAATGAAGGGAAAAGCTGAAGACAGGGTCAGCACGGAATGAATGAAAATGCTGCACTGACAACTGCACGCACCCACACACAGGATGCACACAGACAAGGGCAAGTGTTAATGGCTACTGGGCCTCCAACGAAAGCAGCAGAGAAGAGGAGACTGCATGCCGAACAATCTATTCCAGAAAACAGTGGAAGTACTCAAGAGGAGCCAAGTGAACCAGTAGAGAGAGAGGGCATTGCAAAATCCCTCAAAAGAACAGAAGTAGCCACATAGGAATTCACAGACAAAACACAAATGCTGATAGATGGAACATAGAACTGCAGAAACTATAACGACAAACACGCCAGCTCGAGCACTGCAAACAAGCACCAGATCTATAACTCTGCCTCACGCTGAGGAGATGGTAAGCCAATGGCGGCCAGAGAACCACAATGAAAACCAACAAGAGGAGAGGAAGAGAAACACAAAACCTTCTCCTACCATAGCGAGGCAGCCTGCTCCACCGAGACACCCAGAGAGGAAAAGCAGCACAGACGCATTTAGAGACATAGTCATAGCAAACTACAGAAGAACGCTGAGAATCAAGAGAAGCCCACATGAAGATAACAATGAACTTAATGATTACCTGGACAGCACAGCCCATCTCGGAAACAACATATGGTACCAGCACATGAAGGAAGTAGGACGAAGACAGTCGGAAGGAGAAGGCTTCGTCTGTGCTCTCCTACCATACAGCATGGGAACATCCAAGATCTTTGTGGCTGTAGAAATTGATGTCCCTACAGCACACTATATGTCACATGTAGCAATGTGCAACACCAGAGGACAATTTATGGGAAGAGACGCCTCGTTGATATGGGCCAACGAAAAGGATTACTCGGATGAAGATGGCTACGTCCAGGACATTAAAACAAGAAACCGAGCGCATACCAGAAACCATGTGATCAGGTACGAGAACCCTGGCATCAAAGGATCAGGGATAAGATGGAAGTTAACCCGAGACTGAACGTTCGCGGGAAGACTGCAGAAGAGGCTCAAGTCTGGAAGAACAGAGGCCAAATGCAGATCTGGGGGTCAGTGGTCTCCCCAGATGGATGGGAGGATAGAGAAGTAATCTGCCGAGCATGGGTGGTCCTTGGAGCCTGCAAGCAAGCAATAGAGAATTTGCAGAAATTATGCAAACCTCTGTGGCCAAAGCTAGTAAAGTTACTAACATGCGACGGAGATAGAGGGTGACCCCTGCAGATAGTGCTACTGGAGAGCCTGAAACTATGCTTCAGAAACAATGGCACAAGGAAGATGGGAGAGAATCAAAACTGCGGAAGAATCTTTGAAGCCCCAGGAATGACACAAGGAACCGCAGTTATTATGGACCATTACTGGGCGTGTGGATCCAAGGCATACATAAGGTTGCCGAAGAACTGGGGAGGCAAATGTACACTGTTGAACGTCCACGTTCCCGTGCTAGTGATCCCTAAGAATGACCTAAAGTTGGACAGGTTCCTGAAAGCAGATGCTCATCTAAGAGGAAGGAGATCTGTGGAACTGGTATCCAGGATGAAGAGGGAAAATTACTTTTCTCCCAAATCAGAAGAGGCATTCGATGCAATCCCGTACGAACACAGGCTGTTCAGCCTCACCTCAACAGTATTCACAACACTACTCCTGCCCCACATCCAAGTTGGAGTGAATACTAAATGGTTGCAGATAACTAGATGGGAGTTATTGCAGACCATCAATACCACTATAAAAGGATTCAAGGCAATCAAAGAAGAGCTGAGAGCAATCAGACTGATGACCCTCCAAAACAGATATGTGCTTGACATGATCTCTGCAATGGATGGAGCTGTTTGTGCAAACATTGGAGAATCATGTTGTACATTTGTACCATCACACGATGAAGAAAACGGAACCCTAACAGAGGCCATAAGCATGTTGACAAGCCTGAAAAACCAGATGATCGATGAAAGTGATAAAGTGGACGATGACAGCTGGTTTGGAGACCAATTCTCGTGGGCCCCACAATGGATGGCAGATATATTCAAGTTTCTGGGAGCTCTACTAGCAATGGTATTGCTAGGATTCCATGTTATTAAGATAATCCTTACACAGTGCCAGAAAACTGCGAAGAAAGCCACAGGAATGAAAATAATGGTTGATGTCGGCCAGGATGGAAGCCCAGAGACCTGACTGATGAAGAAATAAGAGACTTTGGGAAAGCCAACAGATTTGCACCAGAGGGAACAATGTTCACATACCCTAGGAAACGAAGAAGGTATGAAGGAAAATGGATCTACTGCAGCCCAAATGGATAATGTCAGCTAATGACATGGAACAAAGATGAACTTGTGAAAACAGCAGGGAGTTTGAAGGGAGTGATAAAAATATGGACTCCAAAGGCTCACACATTCACACCATCATGTACCACCGCAGAGGACCATGAGCATGACACCGAAGAATCAAAAGAAATGAATGCAAAGGAGGGTGCAGAAGTGGTCGATGAACTGACCAGAGGGGGGAGTGTATAGGAGGTCCCAGACATGGCCTGCACCCCTTCCTCTCATTTCGAGGTACCAAAAGCATACTCACCAAGGAATGTGACGTATGAAGAGCAAATGAACCTACAAAGAGCTGCACTGAGACTCTGCCCAGTATACATCAGAAGATCCATACCGGTTGAAGCACCCATAACCAGACAACCCTGGACAGCATGGTACCCTATCAGACAGCCATACCAGCCGCTGATACGAAATGAGGAGTACCTACACATGGTCCACAAAGAAACCCCAAAAGCCTTAATGGAAGGCCAGTGGAAATGACACAAGGGCCTGAACAGACCCGTGAATGAACAAAAGCAGCTATCGAAGATAACACGCCAGTGCGAGTAACTACAAAAATGAATGGAATAGACACAGAGAGGAGACAATGTTACAACGTGAGGAAACAGTGCTACAAGACAAGATGGAAGCAACCATCCTGTTAAACGTGTGTAAATAGGCTTCAAACGCAAGATGCTAAGAAATCGATGCTGCTTGCAATGCATAGTAGAAGATAGAGCGGCAGGCGCTAACCATATATCTACTTCAATAAGGCATATTATACAAGTGCGACTCCATTTTGTAAAAGCAGAAATGTACCCAGGCGGCCAGAGGCCTGACACGCCAAGTTTCGAAACCCAGCCAAAGGCAAGAGAAGGAGCGGAATCGAAACTCAACAAAGAGCGGCTCATGCCTAGGAAATCGAGGTCAACCAGAGAAGGGGAGGAGAGCGTTAGCTCACAAGACTCCAACTTCAGAGCATACCAGCTTGCCTCATGAAGATCAAGATAAGGTGGGGCCCATGCAGGCGGCTAGGCTGACACATAATTAAATGCACTAAAAGCTGGAAACTAAAGCAGATTCATGGTGAACTAACACGTGACCAGCCAGGCGCGAAGAAGTACCATCGTCTGATGTCATCCAGGACCCGAGGATGCCATAACTTTTCCCGACAAGAGACTACAGTTTCAAGGCCATCCTTAGCCAACTAATTGACAGGTCGCCCTTAAACACTGATTGATGGAAGTGAGGCAGGGTGAAACTTGGGACACCAGGCACAGGGGTGTCCATTCTGCATGCTGCTAATTAAAAGTGGAAATTTATGTCTAGGGGTGTAACCTAGCCTATCGCAATGGACCAAGTTATCTGTAGTCCTATAGATATTGTAACCAATAGGACATCGTAGTTGTAGTGACGTCTATCACGCGTAATGTAGAGGAATGGGCGTAGACGCCCACCCTACAAGAGTTATCCAATCTGTAAGAGGATTCAATTCAACACTACAGCTAAGTCAATGCCTAGTCTGGGATACTGAATGGAAACCCTTATTGAAATATCTTTATGTCCAGTTCATGCGTTCTGGATGACTACCCCTATATAACACCCCTCCCTTGGAATCCCCCTGACCCCACTGAGCCAAGAAGTAGTTCTGTTTTGCAAGTTAAAAGGTTTATTTGATAATTTAAACAATAGATATATATATCACACTTTGTACTAATTTAATAATTGAATATCACCTCTAATATGAGCAGTAATCAATAATGGATAGTCTGGTACTGGCACACTTGTGAATAGAAACAGAAGAATAAGGTGGTAGAGAATGCTTTATATAAGTTCAGATGGATGTAATGTTGAATGAAAATGCAATACAGAAAATACTCAATATGATTTCAACAAAACAATGTAATCACTTTTCTCTGGCAATCCGCTCCCCCCTTTATGCAATGCAAGGAAATGGAAGGAAAGCACACAGTTCTCAGAAATGCAATCAAATGTAATCCCGTTCACCCCAGCAAGCTTAGACTACAGAAGTTTAGAAACACAGGCCCAAAATGCTTTTATATGTGCTGGCAATGAAGTGAAAATATGCTAAAATGCTTTTAATTCCCTCTAGAGGTTCAGGGTGAGTGGTATCAAGTTAATATTAGTCCAGGCTCACTTTAGCAAGGATCTAGGAGTAACTAGCAGGTTAAACGAATTTTTGGCAACTGAAAGCAAGAAGCTTCTGTTTTCACACGTGGAGAAATGGGCAAATCGCGGCAAATTCACGAGTGCGTTCTCCGCGATTGCGGAGGAAATAGCACTATCGTTTTGGGGTCCTAGGACAGCCTAGGATCTCAGCTTCCAGATGAAAGTTACTGCAAGTCTCTAGGACAAACGGTCACGGAGATATGAGCGATTAAATAAAGGTCGTTTTTCAGATTTGAAATTTTAAAGTTCAAAAAGACAAGTGCAGCTTGCAACTAGAAAATGACAGGTGACAGCTTTACAAATGACAGGTGACAGTTAGGAGACAGTTCTACTTAGATTAAAATAGGATCAAATTATATTATTTTAACTAAGAGATTGGTTCTGCACAGTTCTACTAGGTACTCACACTATATTCTTGAATTAGAATGGGCCTCGCCACGGATCTGGTCAGGTTTTAGACTGGACTCTGGTCTGGTCTCTGCACTTCACAGTGATCTGGGTCAGCTCTCTCTCTAGCCTCTCTGGATTCTGGAGATTGATGGATTTGAAGTCTGGATCTCTCTCCACAGCTTTCTCTAGAGATTGATGGAGGTAAAGTATGGATTTCCCCGGCAGAGCGTCCCGCAGCAAATGGATTTGAAGGAACCTATCTGTCCTGTCTGTCTGCTTTTATGTGTTTTGAAAATGGGTGTGTGTGCAGCATAACTACCCCTCTCCACTTGTCATTGGCCACTTCATCCTATTCCACTTGATTGGGGGAATGAAATGAAGTGTCATCATGATGAGGTCTGTTTATGGTACAGAGAACCCACCCCTGTCAAATTACACACAATCTATATTTTGACTCAAAAGACATATTTCATAGCTAAACAGTGGTTTGAAATTACATGCACCCATCATGCATCACAGGAGGTATACCCTGTCCAAATCTGCTCTTCCTGGGAGCTTGCATTCAGAAATGGCGACATTTGCACTTTTTAACTGGTTTCGCAATATCGGACATTAACCCAAATTTACACACATGTGCGCAAGGAGTATGGACATTAGTTGATGAAGTGTCAGATTTTTCACATGGACACATTTTGAGTAATATCCTCTTTTCCGCTCAAACCCCCCTGAACATACCACCGGGTCCTAACACGTCTTAAAATGTGGGCAGAAAAATCACAAGAATTTTGGTATCATTTAAATAATTTTCACAAGTCCGCTCTATGAATGATCCATCTTTTTCTAAAACCATATTCTGGCTACAGGGGTGTGTCTTTTCAGGTCACATGGTACAGAAACCAGTGTTTCCAGTTTCTGCCAAGCTCAGAGACCCTGCCCCTCCCAGCTTCTGCCAAGAGGAAGCTGTTTTACGACATCTGCAATAAACCATCTGCCTGGGTGAAGGGGGTTGCATTCTTCAGAGCTCCTGTATTCTGTGGGGGCTCCCCTTAATTCAATTATCAGAGAGATGGCATATCCTTAGTGTGGCCAGCAGGAAACAGCCAGGCCTGGGAAGTTACTTGTGAATCAAGTTTCACTCCTGATGGGGGTAGTTGCCAGGCAAAATTGGAATCTCTTTAAGCCAGTTTTTAGCCACATGTCGTTTCTGTTCCCCAGTTTTCTGCATTCAAATAACTAACAATTTTTTACATATGCAGCTAGAATGCTGATTCTAAGTTTAAAACTATGACATTTAAACAATTGCAGCCTATGTGACACTCAAAAGTAGGTCACTCATTTCTTTTAAACATTTAGATTTTTAGTGTCTTTCAGTCCAAATTTACTTAAACTGCTGAAATCCACAGCTCAGCCAGTCTTGTTATAAACCTTCAAGTCACTTCAGAATATAACTTTTCATCCTCTTTCCAGATTTTGTATGCCCACAATACTTTATTCTGCCAGATGTCCGCTGGTGTTCAGTGAGATTTTTGGATGTGTTGCAAATAGGCATTTTGACCTGGCATTCAGAGAAACAAAAGGTGATTTTAAAGTGCGGTTTTTCCTTTGGCACACATTTCACTCATGGCACCCCGGCCCATCCTGCTTGCATTGGTGGGTGGCAAGTTAGGCAACCATTTTAGTGTGCACAACTGCGCGGTTTTCATAGATTCTGGCGCATATGTGGGCTTTTTCGGCCATCTTGGATTTCCTAAGCCCACAGCACCAAATGTTGTAGCATAATAGTCCAAACGTGGGTCAGAACACCCAACAAACCCCCCCGCCCGACGGCACTTGGATTGAGTCGAGGGGATGTCGGGTGCACAAGGGTTTTGACCCACGCCCTGGTATGTCTGCATAATCTTATTCCAATTCTGCAAATGGCACAGTTCAGCATCTTTTCCTCCATCCGGTACTGATCGATCAGTTCTCCTCGCCGGTCCTGATGGGAATATTGGGCGGTACACCGGGCCCCTTGCGTCTCTGCTCCCGGTCTCCGGATCGTCCTCCTTGTCCCGTCTCCAGGTTTTCTTTCTCCTAGGACGACAAAGGAAGAGCGGCAATACCTATTCATAGACATTTTTCCACCACTGTTGAGATAGTGGGGCAGCATATGCATTTCATCATAACAAAACATTCTTATTTTGAAAAAAAAACAGTATAACTAAGAGACAATTTCATGCAAATCACAATATTTTAGAGACTAGATGTGGTATGTTTTATGGTTGGAACTGAATTAGTCTGAGACAGTACCCGCTAGGATTCCAGAGGATTCCTCCAGTTGTTGCAGAGTGTGCCTGGGATGGCAACATTTCAACTGGTTTATGTGGACCCACTTGTCTTCCCCCTCTGCCAAACCGCCTTTGGGGATGCGGATCTTGTAGGCCACAGGGGAGATCTTGTCGATGATCTTAAAGGGTCCCTTCCATGTAGGCAAGAATTTCCGCTGTTTTGCCTGGTTTCTTTGGAAGTTGTATAGATAGACCCGGTCCCCCACCTGATATTCCTTCCTGGAAGTCTTCAGGTCATAGTGGGTCTTCATGCTATCAGCCGATCTTTCTAGATTCCGCTGAGCGTAAGCAAAAGCATGTTGGAGGTGTTTCCTTAAATTCTCCACATACTCATGAGTAGTGGAGGCATTTATCAGTGTCTGCTCTTGGGTCCTATAGAGCAAATGCTGCTGAAGCACCATCTTGCGCCCAGTCATCAACTCAAATGGTGATATTTTGGTTGCAGATGAAGGGGTAGATCTGATGGCCATTAGGACCAGAGGTAATCGGATATCCCAACTTGGCCCAGAATCTGCCACAAACTTTTTTAAGATGCTCACAATTGTCCGGTTGTAGCGTTCCACTGCTCCAGAAGAAGCTGGCCTGTAAGCAATATGTAACTTCCTTTTGACCCCCAGTATCTCCCACATCTTTGTCATTACTTCACTGGTGAAGTGGCTACCTCTGTCTGACTCAATCCTTTGAGGTAGACCAAAACGGGAAAAGATGTGGTTAATCATCAAGGCAGCTGCCGTTTCTGCCTTGCAGTTTGGGGCTGGGAGACATTCCACCCACTTGGTAAACAAGCATGTCACAGTCAACATGTACTTATTCCCCCTAGCAGAGCGAATCACAGGGCCTACAAAGTCGATTTGTAAATCTGACCATGGCAGTGTCATCCCCCTCTTTTGGAGAGGCGCACGGTGCGTGAGGGATGATGGCTGAAATTGTGCACACACAAGACACCCCTTCAAGTATTGGTCAAGGTCCTGCCCCATGTGTGGCCAGTATACAACCTCTCTTAAGATTTCCAATGTTGTGTGAAACCCCCTATGACCGGCGGTGGCCGCATCATGGGCGTCACTTAACATCAGGCTTCGGAATGAGGTAGGAACCACCCACTGATCGTGGCCAGCTTTGGATTTCCTTACCAACAAACCGTCTTGGATCCGGAACATTTTTGGACATTTCATCAATACTCTTAGGTCCTCTTTCCCAGTGTAATCGGTATCCGTCAGGGGAACGTTCTCAGGGTCCTCAATGTGCTGGTAAAATTTACCAATTATTGGATCCCCCTTCTGAGCGGTAATCAAATCAGCATCAGGGGTCTCCTTACTCCATTGGGCAATTGAAAGGTCGTTGTGAGCATTTGTCTGGGACCTAGTGATAGCAGTGACCTGGATTTCCCCCAATAGGGACTCAATCTCAATTAGATCCCCTTGGATGGCCCCGGTTTTCGCCAGCTGATCAGCTAAGTCATTTCCAGTTTTGTCTGGTCCCTCTACTTTGGAATGACCCTTGATCTTTTTCCAATAGATGGTCATCTCATTCGAGGTGACCAGATCATCAATGTTTTGGATCAACTTCCCATGTTTCAAGGGTTTGTTGTTAGCACATAACAGGCCTCTGGTTTTCCAATTGACCAGGTGCTCCACGAACCCGTTCCGGACATAATCCGAATCTGTGATTATGACCAGTTTGTGGAGTTGATGCTGGACAGCAGTGAGGATGGCCTGATGCACAGCCATCAATTCTGCCACCTGACTACTTCGGGGACCAATTTTGTATCCAGCGGAGGGTTCTGGGGACTCATTCACCCATGCATTCCCTACGCCGGCCACCAGTTCTTTCTCCCCGTTGTTGTCAACATGGTACGAGCATCCATCCACATAGACAGTGGGCATTCCCTCACACTTGTCCTCTTCAAAGACTTTGTGGGGGGAATTAAGGTATGCCTCCATGTTGTCCTTTATTTTTAGACTTTCGTCCTCGAGACAGTTTTCTCTGGCACAATTATGCAAGTCAGCCAGACCTTGCGCGAGGGGACTCTTCTTGTTTTGGCCATATCTGACCTCCACAGGAAAGCCTTGCATTGACAGAATCCAGGAAGTAATTCGGGAATTACTCACATTTCCGGCCCGGATTCTATCACTTTGGAGATATTGCAGAGGCTGGTGTGGAGTCTCCACTATGATGTGTTCCCCCTGGATAAACGGGCGGTAATTCTTCAATGCCCACCCACACTGTTGCCAGGAGTGCCTTCTCACAATCGTTGAATTTTTCCTCCACAGAGGATAAAGTTTTGCTCGCATAGGAGATTACTTTATTGACCTTGTCATGCTTTTGGTATAATACTGCCATCAAGCACGTATTAGAGAACCCCGTCTCCAGGAAGAACTCCTTGTTTCTGACAGGGTAAGCTAGGCAAGGCGCTTGTGAGAGGCTTCTTTTGAGTTGTCTTACTGCCTCGGCTTGTTCTGGACCCCATTCCCACTTGACCCCCCCCTTCAGGAGATGAATCAGGGGTCTGGTGATCTCTGCGTAGCCCTCAATGAACTTTCTGCTGTAATTAGTCAGTCCAAGGAGGCTCCTTAGTTCCCGCAGAGTTGTGGGGTCTTTCAGTTTCTGAAGTGCTTCCACTTTCTTTTCCTGGGGACAGAGACCCTGCGGAGTAATCTCATGCCCCAAGAAATTAACACGGGTTCTACACCACTGTGCTTTCTGAAAGGAAAGTTTTGCTCCGGCGGCCCTCAACTGGGTCAGAACATAACGGATCTCCGCTATGTGTTCCTCCACAGATGAACTTTTGATGAGGACATCATCTACATAAGCCAGGTTACCCCTCGCACCCAGGTCGGGCATGGCCTTATGTAGGAAAATGTTAAACTCATTACCGGAGTTAAGGTATCCGAAGGGAGTCCGGGTCCATGTGTACTGCTGGCCCCCAAAGGTAAAAGCCAGCTTGTATTGGTCCTCCCTACTGACAGGCACAGTCCAGTATCCATTGGTCAGGTCTATTGCAGTGAATACCTGTGACCCCTGGATCTGGGCCAGCCCTTGGTCAATGTAGGGAAGAGGCCATCGGGAAGTATGGACCCGTTTGTTGAGCTCCCTGAGGTCGGCGCAGAGTCTCCACTGGCCGTTTGGCTTTAATATTCCCAGCACCGGATTATTGAAGGTGGTGTGGACTGGACGGATTATTCCCCGGGACTCAAGGTTCTTAATTATTTCAGTAAGGGACTCCATTGATGCGAGAGGCAAGCGATATTGCTTCACAAACACTGGAGTCATGCCAGGGTCCGTGGGGATTGTTGTTGTGTGGATGTCAGTGCGACCGCAGTCATATGAGTCTACCGCAAAGAGATCTTGGAAATCCAAGAAAACTTGTTTCAACTTTTGCTTTTGTTCCAGAGTCACACAGGCATCAGCTAGGTTGACTCTCTCTTCCACCATCTGCCTGAAGCCTGGAAAGACTTCTGGTTTGGCTATTTCAGCGGCCTCCTCCAGCTGGGTGGAGAAGTCCCTGGTCAGAGTGCTGATTTGGACTGGAGGCTTCAGGTGGGAAAGGCAGCCCTCATGGACCTGGAAAATCACCTCATCCCTCCTGAAGTCACAAGTCACATCTTCCTTACCATAAGGGCAAGAAGTGTACACCAGGACGTTCCCCCCATGCCGGGTAAAAATCCTGTCCGGTGTTGTATTGTCATCACTGTCACTGTCAAAGCAGTCCTTGGGGATTGGCCCTAACAGTTCATTACCTAAATCGATGGAAAAATGTCGGTCATCAACCGCCATTCCAATAATGGTGCCTGCGGCTAGAGTAATACTCTTTAAGTCGCTGTTATCCACCTCTATTAGAATGGTGTCATGTTCTATGTTGACTAATGGTGTTGGGTTTACCCCTAACCCTTGCTGTTGGAGAGAAGCATTTAGATGTATGTAAGCATCAGGGTTTTGCAAATATTGTCCTCTTTTAGCTTTCACTTCCACGGAGAATTGTCGGGTCCTTTCTGGGATGGTGACTTCCTCTTTGATCTGAATTTCAACTGCATAAGGTAGCAATTGAGCTGACCTAAATGCTTTTTCTGGATCATCAAAGCCCATGGGATTATCCGCTAATCGGGACCAAGCTTTGAAGTTTATTAGGTCCAAACTAATGGCAAAGCGATTGAGAATGTCACTGCCGAAGTAAAAGGCGGCAGGGACGTCTCGCACGACCCAACAATTGTGGACTATGCTCTTGTTGCCAATGGAGATTTTGAGCATACACCTGCTTGGCAGGAGATGTTTGGAATTAGGTGCTTCCAGGTCCATTTCCCATTTGTCTATCAAATTGAATGTGGGAATGGCTGGATCTTTTGGGAGTTGGCGGAACATGGCTTCGCTGATGAAGCTCTTACCGTTGTTCACACACACTCGAGCGAGAACAGAGTCCTTCCCATCATTTAATTGGACAGGTATGAACAACTGCTCTCCAATTTGCTGAATATCAGCCAGGCTCTGAGCTGATTTCACATCTTTCTGGACTATTGGAGTGGGAGTTTCTGATTGTGGATTAGTATAGAATCTCAGAGTGTTTCCTTCCAGCGTGGAGTACCACTTTAGACTGGAAGGAAGGTTGATTTTCAGAAATAGAGAGGACCCTCCATCACCAGTCTGTTGTCCTACTGCTATTACTGTCACGTCTGGAATTTGGCTATTCTGGAAGTGAAATTCTACTTGGTCAGATTTTTGTTCAACCATGTGGCAGGTGCCGTTTAACTAACATGGTTGACACTCTGTTTTAATTTTATTGGTCGGCTAGTCTGGGTCCAGACGACCTTGTTTACGCAATCTATTAAGGGTGACAACCTCCTCAGGAGGTCATTCCCCAGTAAACAAGGGGTACCCTCTGGAGTCACAACTATGACCGGGTGTTTGAACTTGTGTCGCCCAATTTTAATGTCCAAATCTGCCGTCCCCTCGACGGGAATTTCCTTCCCGTCAAAGTTCTGGAGTTGTCCAGGAAGTGAGGTGAGAGGAATTTGGTAATTCCCTCCCCTTCCTGCATTCAGTTCATCAAAGGCCCTTCTGGACAGAAGGGTAGCTTGAGATCCCGTGTCCACCAGCGCCAAAATTGTACCCTGCCCCTGTACTTGTACCGGGGCATAGTATCTTCCCTCCTTCTCCTCAAGGGGGCACAGATAATGCACATTTTTGGACAACTGGTGGGCTAATTTTCTGGTTTTGGACATTGCTAGCGAAGAGATTTGGGCAGAATTCTGTGGAGAGCCTTGGGAGTCTGAAAGAAAAAGTTGGCAACTGGAGATCAGAGCCATTGTGGGTTCCCCTGGCTCCGGTTCCGGGCCGCCCCCCCCCTTTTTGGAGGCAGTCACCAGGATGGGTTTGAACCAGGGGATTTTCTTGCTGTTGGTTCTGGGATGAGATGGTGGGCGGCGGTAGCTCAGTCTCCACATCTCCCCAGTCTGGATTTGCATCCCTAGGGACCCATTTTTCTTTGGGAGGAGTTCCCTCCTCTCTGAAGGAGAAGATCCTTTTCCCAGGATCCTCTGAGGATCCCTCTCCCTCAAATTGGAAGATCTGTACCTCCTCCTCAAACTGTGTCTGTTTGGGTCTTTTGTTTCTCCTACCCCCCCTCTGCTCCTTAGGAGGCAGACTTTCAGGGGCAAGAGATTTTGTTTCCGGTTCCTGGGTTTCCAGGGGATGTTTACAAGTGAGGAAGGAAGCTTCCTCCAAGGCTTTACACCCCCCTTCCCTTTGTGCCTCCTCCCTGAGAACCGGTGAGTTATCGGGGTGCTGCCCCCGTCATTGTTCTGGAGCACCAGGTCCAGAGTTGGGTGCGTTCTGCGCCGGCATGCCGATCTGAGGGTTCTGCTGAGCCCTCAGTATGTGACCCAGATCCCGCGCCATGTTTTGAACCTGGCGCTCTAACTGGGAAACCCGCTCAGGCTGATACGGGGCCCTGTTTTCTCCCCTGAGCTGATCCCGTGAAGGGTAGCTATCCCTTCTTTGGTAGTACCCCTGGTTAGGAAGATTTGGATACCCCTCCACCCTTGGCCTCCCCTCTCCTGGATTCGGTTGTCTGGGCTCAGGGAATTGGGGAAAGAAGGGTGGAGGATTTTGGGGCTGGAAATTGGGTGGATACCTGGGGAAAAAGTTCTGCCCAGGATTTGGAGAATTTCTGCCCTCCTGTGGGAAGTTGGGAGGGAAGTTCCCTGGGTTAGGTGCTTGGCTGGATCCCCCCCTTGGGCTGGAGGAGTCCACACATAACCCAGGAAGGGTCGATTTCCCTTGTAACGGGGACTTACATAATCAGGAGAGCGAGGGACCCCATTTGTGGGGCTGCCTCCCTGGCTCCCTGTCTGTGCCTGGCCCGAGGACCTTCTGGGCCTAGCATTATTAGGTGCAGGTAGGTTTTTAGGCCCCCCTATCTCCAAATCCAAAACGGGGGTGACCTTTACCTCTGCCACCTTGGCAGCAGCAGGGGTGCTGTTGGTTTTGGGATTTTTCTGGGTATTGCTTTTATTTTCTATGGGCTTCTGCACCTCATAGATCCGGGTCGCCTGTTCAATGACCCAGTCTAAAGATCTTTTCTCGTGAAAATCCCTCACGAGCTGGGTCATTATGTATTTGGGCAAGGCATGGAAAAACGTATTAATAAATTCTCTGCTATCCGTGCGCACCCTTCTTGTGGTCTGTGCAAAAGCACGCTTTAACTCCTGCACAAATTCTTGTGGGGCCTGGTCCTCACCACATTGTAAATTGTAGGCTGCCTTGCGAGCCTCTTGGGGATTTCTGTGAACAGAAAAATGTTTTAATATGGCCGCCCTATAGGTGGACCACCTGGAATGATTTTGGTCCTCCAGCCCTGCAAAGAAACTGGAGTACTCTGGGGAGAATGTCCACTTTACATATTGGATACAGCTTTGGCTGTCCTTCAAATGAAAAGTCTCCATCATTTGCTCATAGAGCTCCAAGTGTTCCCAAACAGAGTACTTGGCGTTCTTATGATAAGGCGTGATGACACTCCTGATTGCCTTAATCTGTTTCAATGGGTCCTTAATCAAGGCCCTTTTTGCCTTATTGGCCTTTTTGGTTCGGGTAACCCTTGTCCATTCATCTTCTGACTCAGAGGCACTGCTCCCAGAGGTTCCCGTCTGTTCTTCCAGGTTTTCCTGGATTCTGCGAGCCTGGGAATGGCTGGCAGAATGTGGGGACCTGGCCTCCTGTGTCCTGTACCGCTCAGAGGAGTCTTCAGATCCCTCCTTGCTGCCAGGATTTGATGGGTACCCCCCCCCACTGACCTAACTGGGCAGAGGTTTTCAGGATGCCCTTAATGGGCCTACTCTCCTGGGGTTCCCCATCAAATTGCACTGTGCTTGGGTGCCCATACCCGGATGCCCGCCCCTCCATTCCTGGGTGGTACTGGCCTATGAGCCCCATGCTTCTGGCTGGATAGTAATCTGCCATCCTTGTGGCCCTGTGCTCATGTGCGCCAGGGGACATGGGGGTGGCAGAGTCCAGGGACTGAGAGAAATAAAGGCCTCTGGTACTAGGGCTCCTGGGGTTATGCTCAGGAGTTTCTCTTTCCCAGCGAACCTCATCTCTATCCGCCCCTGCTCCCTGTTGCAATGCAAGAGCCTGCGCCTTCAGTTCCTCAGTTAAGGCCTTACTAGACTCTATCAGTCTCTCCTGCATCGCTACCTGTTGTTGGAGCCTATCATTGTGCTGGCAGAGAGCCTCATTCTCTCTCTGCGTTTCCTGATTGGTCCTGGAGCACTGGGCCAGTCTTTGCTGCAGGAGGGTTACCTCCTGAGCTGTGTCTCTATTGGCCTGCTCCTTTCTTGCCAGAGAATCCTCCACCCTCCTGGTGTGCTCTAGCAAGTCCTGGTGTTCTTTTTGGAGGTCACCCAGTCCCTGGTGGGCCAGGCGATTTTCTTCCATTTTTCTCCTTAAGTGGCAGACTTCCTGGCCTAAGGTGTCCCTTTCCTGACCAAGAGCTTGAATTTGTGACGCCAGGTCGTCCCCTTGCCTTTGGAAGGCACCAGCTTTCTGGCGCTCCTGATCAAACTCTGCCTGGGTATCCAGGTCTTTCAGGATCAGTTTATTGCTCTCCTCTTTCTCTCTGTCTAGTTGGATTTGCAGGGTGGCTACCTGCTCTGTGCATGCCCTGTTGAAATTGATCTGTTGCTCCAGCTTTTTCTGGCTCTGCAGTAGGGATTCCAAACTGTCTTGGCGTTCCTTCTGCAAAGCCAAAATCTGGTATCCTGGTCAGCCTTTTCCTGTTGCAGGATGTCCATATCCCTCTTTATTTTAATGATGTGCTGTCTACTCTCATTTTCTGACTCCTGGCTCCCCTGCAGCCTCTGCTCAGAAGAGACCAGGTCGGATTGGACCTTCTCTAACGCCATCTGTCGCTTATTCGCCAGATCTTGGCTTTCAGTACATTTATCCTGCATGTCTCCCATATATAGGTACAGGTATGCCGCTATCCTAACCATCTTGTCTTGTTCATCCTTAGCTTTAGGAGCCATGTATAGTTCACTCAGGGCCACATGTAAGGGACCCTGATCTCTCCATTTATCTGACCCTGTTTCCGTGACCTGTTGCGTGATGGCCTGCAACCAGACCGTCTGGTCCTGGTGAATCCACTCACCTCTCACAAATAACTTATGTAAGAAGTGCTCTCTGGTTATTTTCATGTCTACTAAGGTCGTCATTCTGGAATTTGAGTTCCTTCCTGACTTACAGAAGTTTGTATTTTATTTTTGCAAAACAGACCTTTTCCTTAGAGCGTTCCTTTGAGGAGTGCTTTACAGCGTAACACAGCGTGTGATCCGACCGGATATGTGTATCTGGTCAGCTGGCACGCTGTATTAATCTGCACAAGTGATAATTCTAATCCAAACGTCCGGCACGAGCCCCCAATTTGTAAGAGGATTCAATTCAACACTACAGCTAAGTCAATGCCTAGTCTGGGATACTGAATGGAAACCCTTATTGAAATATCTTTATGTCCAGTTCATGCGTTCTGGATGACTACCCCTATATAACACCCCTCACTTGGAATCCCCCTGACCCCACTGAGCCAAGAAGTAGTTCTGTTTTGCAAGTTAAAAGGTTTATTTGATAATTTAAACAATAGATATATATATCACACTTTATACTAATTTAATAATTGAATATCACCTCTAATATGAGCAGTAATCAATAATGGATAGTCTGGTACTGGCACACTTGTGAATAGGAACAGAAGAATAAGGTGGTAGAGAATGCTTTATATAAATTCAGATGGATGTAATGTTGAATGAAAATGCAATACAGAAAATACTCAATATGATTTCAACAAAACAATGTAATCACTGTTCTCTGGCAATCCCCTCCCCCCTTTATGCAATGCAAGGAAATGGAAGGAAAGCACACAGTTCTCAGAAATGCAATCAAATGTAATCCCGTTCACCCCAGCAAGCTTAGACTACAGAAGTTTAGAAACACAGGCCCAAAATGCTTTTATGTGTGCTGGCAATGAAGTGAAAATATGCTAAAATGCTTTTAATTCCCTCTAGAGGTTCAGGGTGAGTGGTATCAAGTTAATATTAGTCCAGGCTCACTTTAGCAAGGATCTAGGAGTAACTAGCAGGTTAAACGAATTTTTGGCAACTGAAAGCAAGAAGCTTCTGTTTTCACACGTGGAGAAATTTGCAAATCGCGGCAAATTCGCGAGTGCGTTTTTGGGGTCCTAGGACAGCCTAGGATCTCAGCTTCCAGATGAAAGTTACTGCAAGTCTCTAGGACAAACGGTCACGGAGATATGAGCGATTAAATAAAGGTCGTTTTTCAGATTTGAAATTTTAAAGTTCAAAAAGACAAGTGCAGCTTGCAACTAGAAAATGACAGGTGACAGCTTTACAAATGACAGGTGACAGTTAGGAGACAGTTCTACTTAGATTAAAATAGGATTGAATTATATTATTTTAACTAAGAGATTGGTTCTGCACAGTTCTACTAGGTACTCACACTATATTCTTGAATTAGAATGGGCCTCGCCACGGATCTGGTCAGGTTTTAGACTGGACTCTGGTCTGGTCTCTGCACTTCACAGTCATCTGGGTCAGCTCTCTCTCTAGCCTCTCTGGATTCTGGAGATTGATGGATTTGAAGTCTGGATCTCTCTGCACAGCTTTCTCTAGAGATTGATGGAGGTAAAGTATGGATTTCCCCGGCAGAGCGTCCCGCAGCAAATGGATTTGAAGGTCCCTATCTGTCCTGTCTGTCTGCTTTTATGTATTTTGAAAATGGGTGTGTGTGCAGCATCACTAGGCTCCACCCCTCTCCACTTGTCATTGGCCACTTCATCCTATTCCACTTGATTGGGGGAATGAAATGAAGTGTCATCATGATGAGGTCTGTTTATGGTACAGAGAACCCACCCCTGTCAAATTACACACAATCTATATTTTGACCCAAAAGACATATTTCATAGCTACACAGTGGTTTGAAATTACATGCACCCATCATGCATCACAGGAGGTATACCCTGTCCAAATCTGCTCTTCCTGGGAGCTTGCATTCAGAAATGGCGACATTTGCACTTTTTAACTGGTTTCGCAATATCGGACATTAACCCAAATTTACACACATGTGCGCAAGGAGTATGGACATTAGTTGATGAAGTGTCAGATTTTTCACATGCACACATTTTGAGTAATATCCTCTTTTCTGCTAAAACCCCCCTGAACATACCACCGGGTCCTAACACGTCTTAAAATGTGGGCAGAAAAATCACAAGAATTATGGTATCATTTAAATAATTTTCACAAGTCCGCTCTATGAATGATCCATCTTTTTCTAAAACCATATTCTGGCTACATGGGTGTGTCTTTTCAGGTCACATGGTACAGAAACCAGTCTTTCCAGTTTCTGCCAAGCTCAGAGACCCTGCCCCTCCCAGCTTCTGCCAAGAGGAAGCTGTTTTACGACATCTGCAATAAACCATCTGCCTGGGTGAAGGGGGTTGCATTGTTCAGAGCTCCTGTATTCTGTGGGGGCTCCCCTTAATTCAATTATCAGAGAGATGGCATATCCTTAGTGTGTCCAGCAGGAAACAGCCAGGCCTGGGAAGTTACTTGTGAATCAAGTTTCACTCCTGATGGGGGTCGTTGCCAGGCAAAATTGGAATCTCTTTAAGCCAGTTTTTAGCCACATGTCGTTTCTGTTCCCCAGTTTTCTGCATTCAAATAACTAACAATTTTTTACATATGCAGCTAGAATGCTGATTCTAAGTTTAAAACTATGACATTTAAACAATTGCAGCCTATGTGACACTCAAAAGTTGGTCACTCATTTCTTTTAAACATTTAGTTTTTTAGTGTCTTTCAGTCTAAATTTACTTAAACTGCTGAAATCCACAGCTCAGCCAGTCTTGTTCTAAACCTTCAAGTCACTTCAGAATATAACTTTTCATCCTCTTTCCAGATTTTGTATGCCCACAATACTTTATTCTGCCAGATGTCCGCTGGTGTTCAGTGAGATTTTTGGATGTGTTGCAAATAGGCATTTTGAGCTGGCATTCAGAGAAACAAAAGGTGATTTTAAAGTGCGGTTTTTCCTTTGGCACACATTTCACTCATGGCACCCCGGCCCATCCTGCTTGCATTGGTGGGTGGCAAGTTAGGCAACCATTTTAGTGTGCACAACTGCGCGGTTTTCATAGATTCTGGCGCACATGTGGGCTTTTTCGGCCATCTTGGATTTCCTAAGCCCAAAGCACCAAATGTTGTAGCATAATAGTCCAAACGTGGGTCAGAACACCCAACAAATCTGCATGCCCTATTATCATATACAGATATAACACCTATACTTAAGTTACCTTTCCAAACCAATTATATTGCATGATGATTTTTTATAGAAATTAGATGTCAGTGATGATGATTTTTGCCTATAAGAATTGCAGTTCGACTGAAGCTCGAGGAAGTTGGAGCGAGACAGGTGATCGCAATGCTGCTGATTTCCATTTGTTTCTCTGTTTGATGTACTTGTCATTAAACTGTCTTCCCTTTGCCAACTTATTGAGTCCTCATTATTGAGTCGTGTTGGAGTAAGTGAATCCTGCACCCCTGTCCTCACATGGTGCAGCTATCTTGTCTTACAAGTTCTGGAGGGTGAGAGCTGACCTAGGGACCCGTCAGGTATTTCCTCTTCTCCAGAACAAGCCCTTCCCTTGTAAGTATATACATCCTCAGCAATAGATTAAATAAGCCTTATATTCTGTAGTATTGTCATAGAGATTCCTCATGGAAAAAAAACTATCTTCTTTGTTTGTGTAATTTACTCATTTTCCCATTGAAAAATATTTCACTTGTCCGTCCATTGTTGTAATTGTTCCCGGTGGAAATCCTTTGTGTTTGTGTAATTCAGTGATTTTCCTATTGAAAAATATTTCACTTCGCTGTGCAGGGTAGTAATTGTTTCCATTGAAAATCTGTTGTTTGCCCGTGCATTTCTGTTATTTCCCATTGAAGAATCTCCAGTTGCTTGTGTAGATCCCTAGTATATTTTTTCAGTAAATCAATTAATTCCCACATTATTTCATGGGATTGAGAGAGTTAGAATTCAAAACTAATTCTCTCTTCCCAGTGTCTTGTGGGTCATTATAGTCTTAAAGTGTCTCTCCAAACAATCAAATTCATTGCAAGCTCAAAACAAAGTTGCCCGTGTGTTTAAAAGGTGTTTTCTCAAACAAATTTCTACTTGCATCTGTCATTTTAAACCCAAGCCATTTTTCCTATTGTGAATCATCCCTTTGCCCAAAGCCTACCTGTGATGTGCCTCTGTCATTTTCACTGAAAACCAATTTTCCTATTCGAGTTCTTCATTGCTTAAAGTGTATCTGCCATTTACAGCCTTAGTAAAAACGAGTGTCATTTGCATTTTCGTTTTCCTGGAAATTTTGCTTAACTTGTCTAAAGCTGTTTTTCCTCGTCTATCCCTCTTCCCCTGCTATATTCTGAGAACAGTGGACCAGGGAGGAATATCGGTTTCTAAACCATCAATAAACCCCACACCTCTAGTACATCAGAAGGGATCCAAACGTATTGGAATAAAAGTGAATTATAAGACCTCCTTGTCCAATTTTGGTAACGTGGACGGATCGGCAGGCGTATCTTTGCAAGGTCTTGGATTGTTGGTTAGTTGCAACACAGCAAAAAAACAGTTATTACCCCATGATAAAAGGGACTGTCCAGTCATGGTTGTATACAAATATCTACTTTGTTGTTAATACAACAGGCAGTTGTAGCACACTACAAATATGACCCACCCTGTAAAGGAACATAGAGAGGACAGACATTTTCACAAAGGAAAGGGATGCACTCTGAATGCTGACAGGAGGGTAGTTGTTAAAGTAATCAGTCTTACAGTTCACGGTTATTCAGTTCCAGCACCAATGGGGTAAAGGGTCATAACTGTCTGTAGGGGCCTTCACAGAAGGACCAGTGGGGAAGAACCACAATGTACCTGGTGCTGAAGAGGTTCTTGGTGTTCAACAGCATCAAGGCAGTTCCAGGTCGCTTTGCAGCCCTTGCGACAGAGTTAGTGGCGGGAGACAGCTGCGGGTGGCAGGTGACAGGCAGTTCAGCAAGCTAGGCTGGGCGGATGTCTGCAGGCTGTCCTGGGCGGCGGCTCAGGGCCAAGATTCATTGTCTCCGTGCTGGTTGGCAGATCTGGAATGCTGGTTGAGGTGGCTTGGACGGCTCTTGCAACTGCGGCGTGACAATAGTCAGCGGTGCAGCCGGATACGGTAGGAGGATGCGGCTGTCTCAAAAATGTCATGAAAAGATGGACGCTGGATGATGCTTGTGTGGCACTCCTCCTAGCTTCTTTGCAGGGCTTGCGTCCTTTCAAGGCGGATGGCACAAAGCTCAGGAGAGTGATTGTAGGCAACTGCCTTGTCCTTTGTCCAGAGGCTCTCTGGCACTTCCCACCTAGGAAGCTTGCTGGCAGAACCTAGCAGGGCACGCTGTGTGCTGGCTGAGTACTGGTTCTGGAGCTGCCAGATGGGTCCTCGAAGTCTGGTATCTCCCTCTGTTCTGTGGGAGATGTTTAGGAGAGGGGTCTTGCTTCCCTCTTGGAACTCCTGGCCTTCCTTCACTGGCGAAACATGTAAGGTAGACGGTAACTTCAGCTCAGTCCAAATTAGTCCTTCTTCTTACTCCTTTCAAAGTCTTCAGATGATCTGCTAAGTGAGGGGTTCAGCCCTCTTTTAAAGCCAAATGGGCACCAATGATTGGTGCAGGCTAAGCCCACCCTTAATGAACCAATCCTGGGTCCCCACCAACAATCTTCTGTTATGCATGAGGTCAGGACCAGAGTGCTCTGCAACAGGACAGACAAGGGGAGACAACATATACCTAAGTCCCACCTATTTTCCTGTCTGTTGTAGATCAAAGTGTCTCTCTGGTTAACTGAGTCGTCTGTGACTCTGGATTAAGGCACAGGTTTCCCTTGAAGTTTGTGCTAGGAGCAGACTTCCAATCTCCCCAAATCACATACTTCTCCCTCTGAAAGGGGTCAGCTCTGCAGGGGTTTGCCTATGGTAAATAGTGGACCCGACATGCATTTCACTGCCTTTCATACAGAGGGGTGGGAACTAGCTTCAAGTTGGCACATTGCATACCAAAGTGGTGTTAGTCCTGCCTTCTGTTGTTTTATTCGGCACCCAAGCCCCTTCAGGCTTGCCTCAATTATCTCATTAGTATGCACTGCCACAAGCCAAATTAGACAAAAGGAATGCAGATCCATGGAGCCTTTGATATTTAAATTAGGCTGCTTATTGCTGTAGGAAGGGCCTTCCCCTTTCTTGGAATGCTTTGATGTACCCGGGCTGTCACATTCCAGCTGGATATGACAGGGGAAGACGGTGCCTGTAGGCTGTGTCTTCCTGGAGTACATGTGACTATGCGTTTTGGGCGGGAAGCAGATGAAATGTGCGCGGAATGGCCTCGCACATTTCTCGGACGCTGATCTCCCACCATTCATTTTCATTATTAAAAAATCAAAAAAGCCCGGGCCAGCACACTCTCCTCATGTGGATGGTCGAATTCCTCACATTGATCTATATTGTATATGACCCATGACCACCTTTGTATTGTATTGTATTGTTTATTTATTTATAGAGCGCACCGGGCCATTAAGCAACTGGGTGCTTGCCAGAAATAGAGTCTTAGGTTACAGGTACATAGATATTTTACATTTCTTATGTCACAGGATCACATATCAAGCATTTCTTATGTTACAGTGTCATCTGATCTACAAATAAGATATGTTACAGTTTCACATATTTTACATTAAATATACAGGATATTCAGTTCTGTTGAGGCTTTTAGCAGTCGTTGGTGTGAAGCCAGAGTTTGACGTTAGATTTGAACACATGGAAGGAAGGAGTAGCTCTAAGTGAGTCTGGGATGGAGTTCCAGAGATGAGCTGCTAGTACTGGGAAGCTGGACCCTCCAGTTCTTTTCAGTTTAAAGTTGGGGATTTTGATACTATTTGAATGGGCCTTTCTGATGCGACGTTCGGAAGTGTACTTTGTGAATTTCTCTGTGAGGTATGCAGGTGCTTTATTGTTCAGGCCGTTGTGTGTAATGTTCAGAGTTTTAAGTTTGATACGGTGATTGATGGCCAGCCAGTTGACGGCTCTTCTTTGGTCAGATATGTGTTGCCCTTTAGGAATTCCTAAAGCTGTTCTAAGGGCATTGTTCTGCAGGGTTTGGAGTTTGTTGGTGTTGTTTTTACTTGTGCCTAGGTTCAGTGCATTTCAGTAGTGTAATTTGGAGAGGATGAGGGCTCGCGCTATGGTGGTACAGCTGTCTGTGGACTGGTATGGTTTGCAGGCATGAATAAGTTTTCAGGTGTAGCTAGTTGCTGAGGCTGTAGCAGAAACAAAAGGTGATTTTAAAGTGCGGTTTTTCCTTTGGCACACATTTCACTCATGGCACCCCGGCCCATCCTGCTTGCATTGGTGGGTGGCAAGTTAGGCAACCATTTTAGTGTGCACAACTGCGCGGTTTTCATAGATTCTGGCGCACATGTGGGCTTTTTCGGCCATCTTGGATTTCCTAAGCCCACAGCACCAAATGTTGTAGCATAATAGTCCAAACGTAGGTCAGAACACCCAACAAATCTGCATGCCCTATTATCATATACAGATATAACACCTATACTTAAGTTACCTTTCCAAACCAATTATATTGCATGATGATTTTTTATAGAAATTAGATGTCAGTGATGATGATTTTTGCCTATAAGAATTGCAGTTCGACTGAAGCTCGAGGAAGTCGGAGCGAGACAGGTGATCGCAATGCTGCTGATTTCCATTTGTTTCTCTGTTTGATGTACTTGTCATTAAACTGTCTTCCCTTTGCCAACTTACTGAGTCCTCATTATTGAGTCGTGTTGGAGTAAGTGAATCCTGCACCCCTGTCCTCACATGGTGCAGCTATCTTGTCTTGCAAGTTCTGGAGGGTGAGAGCTGACCTAGGGACCCGTCAGGTATTTCCTCTTCTCCAGAACAAGCCCTTCCCTTGTAAGTATATACATCCTCAGCAATAGATTAAATAAGCCTTATATTCTGTAGTATTGTCATAGAGATTCCTCATGGAAAAAAAACTATCTTCTTTGTTTGTGTAATTTACTCATTTTCCCATTGAAAAATATTTCACTTGTCCGTGCATTGTTGTAATTGTTCCCGGTGGAAATCCTTTGTGTTTGTGTAATTCAGTGATTTTCCTATTGAAAAATATTTCACTTCGCTGTGCAGCGCAGTAATTGTTTCCATTGAAAATCTGTTGTTTGCCCGTGCATTTCTGTTATTTCCCATTGAAGAATCTCCAGTTGCTTGTGTAGATCCCTAGTATATTTTTTCAGTAAATCAATTAATTCCCACATTTTTTCATGGGATTGAGAGAGTTAGAATTCAAAACTAATTCTCTCTTCCCAGTGTCTTGTGGGTCATTATAGTCTTAAAGTGTCTCTCCAAACAATCAAATTCATTGCAAGCTCAAAACAAAGTTGCCCGTGTGTTTAAAAGGTGTTTTCTCAAACAAATTTCTACTTGCATCTGTCATTTTAAACCCAAGCCATTTTTCCTATTGTGAATCATCCCTTTGCCCAAAGCCTACCTCTGATGTGCCTCTGTCATTTTCACTGAAAACCGATTTTCCTATTCGAGTTCTTCATTGCTTAAAGTGTATCTGCCATTTACAGCCTTAGTAAAAACGAGTGTCATTTGCATTTTCGTTTTCCTGGAAATTTTGCTTAACTTGTCTAAAGCTGTTTTTCCTCGTCTATCCCTCTTCCCCTGCTATATTCTGAGAACAGTGGACCAGGGAGGAATATCGGTTTCTAAACCATCAATAAACCCCACACCTCTAGTACATCAGAAGGGATCCAAACGTATTGGAATAAAAGTGAATTATAAGACCTCCTTGTCCAATTTTGGTAACGTGGACGGATCGGCAGGCGTATCTTTGCAAGGTCTTGGATTGTTGGTTAGTTGCAACACAGCAAAAAAACAGTTATTACCCCATGATAAAAGGGACTGTCCAGTCATGGTTGTATACAAATATCTACTTTGTTGTTACTACAACAGGCAGTTGTAGCACACTACAAATATGACCCACCCTGTAAAGGAACATAGAGAGGACAGACATTTTCACAAAGGAAAGGGATGCACTCTGAATGCTGACAGGAGGGTAGTTGGTAAAGTAATCAGTCTTACAGTTCACGGTTATTCAGTTCCAGCACCAATGGGGTAAAGGGTCGTAACTGTCTGTAGGGGCCTTCACAGAAGGACCAGTGGGGAAGAACCACAATGTACCTGGTGCTGAAGAGGTTCTTGGTGTTCAACAGCATCAAGGCAGTTCCAGGTCGCTTTGCAGCCCTTGCGACAGAGTTAGTGACGGGAGACAGCTGCGGGTGGCAGGTGGCAGGCAGTTCAGCAAGCGAGGCTGGGCGGATGTCTGCAGGCTGTCCTGCGCGGCGGCTCAGGGCCAAGATTCATTGTCTCTGTGCTGGTTGGCAGATCTGGAATGCTGGTTGAGGTGGCTTGGATGGCTCTTGCAACTGCGGCGTGACAATAGTCAGCGGTGCGGCCGGATGCTGTAGGAGGATGCGGATGTCTCAAAAATGTCATGAAAAGATGGACGCTGGATGATGATTGTGTGGCACTCCTCCTAGCTTCTTTGCAGGGCTTGCGTCCTTTCAAGGCGGATGGCACAAAGCTCAGGAGAGTGATTGTAGGCAACTGCCTTGTCCTTTGTCCAGAGGCTCTCTGGCACTTCCCACCTAGGAAGCTTGCTGGCAGAACCTAGCAGGGCACGCTGTGTGCTGGCTGAGAACTGGTTCTGGAGCTGCCAGATGGGTCCTCTAAGTCTGGTATCTCCCTCTGTTCTGTGGGAGATGTTTAGGAGAGGGGTCTTGCTTCCCTCTTGGAACTCCTGGCCTTCCTTCACTGGCGAAACATGTAAGGTAGACGGTAACTTCAGCTCAGTCCAAATTAGTCCTTCTTCTTACTCCTTTCAAAGTCTTCAGATGATCTGCTAAGTGAGGGGTTCAGCCCTCTTTTAAAGCCAAATGGGCACCAATGATTGGTGCAGGCTAAGCCCACCCTTAATGAACCAATCCTGGGTCCCCACCAACAATCTTCTGTTATGCATGAGGTCAGGACCAGAGTGCTCTGCAACAGGACAGACAAGGGGAGACAACATATACCTAAGTCCCACCTATTTTCCTGTCTGTTGTAGATCAAAGTGTCTCTCTGGTTAACTGAGTCGTCTGTGACTCTGGATTAAGGCACAGGTTTCCCTTGAAGTTTGTGCTAGGAGCAGACTTCCAATCTCCCCAAATCACATACTTCTCCCTCTGAAAGGGGTCAGCTCTGCAGGGGTTTGCCTATGGTAAATAGTGGACCCGACATGCATTTCACTGCCTTTCATACAGAGGGGTGGGAACTAGCTTCAAGTTGGCACATTGCATACCAAAGTGGTGTTAGTCCTGCCTTCTGTTGTTTTATTCGGCACCCAAGCCCCTTCAGGCTTGCCTCAATTATCTCATTAGTATGCACTGCCACAAGCCAAATTAGACAAAAGGAATGCAGATCCATGGAGCCTTTGATATTTAAATTAGGCTGCTTATTGCTGTAGGAAGGGCCTTCCCCTTTCTTGGAATGCTTTGATGTACCCGGGCTGTCACATTCCAGCTGGATATGACAGGGGAAGATGGTGCCTGTAGGCTGTGTCTTCCTGGAGTACATGTGACTATGCGTTTTGGGCGGGAAGCAGTGAAATGTGCGCGGAATGGCCTCGCACATTTCTCGGACGCTGATCTCCCACCATTCATTTTCATTATTAAAAAATCAAAAAAGCCCAGGCCAGCACACTCTCCTCATGTGGATGGTCGAATTCCTCACATTGATCTATATTGTATATGACCCATGACCACCTTTGTATTGTATTGTATTGTTTATTTATTTATAGAGCGCACCGGGCCATTAAGCAACTGGGCGCTTGCCAGAAATAGAGTCTTAGGTTACAGGTACATAGATATTTTACATTTCTTATGTTACAGGATCACATATCAAGCATTTCTTGTGTTACAGTGTCATCTGACTTACAAATGAGATATGTTACAGTTTCACATATTTTACATTAAATATACAGGATATTCAGTTCAGTTGAGGCTTTTAGCAGTCGTTGGTGTGAAGCCAGAGTTTGACGTTAGATTTGAACACATGGAAGGAAGGAGTAGCTCTAAGTGAGTCTGGGATGGAGTTCCAGAGATGAGCTGCTAGTACTGGGAAGCTGGACCCTCCAGTTCTTTTCAATTTAAAGTTGGGGATTTTGATACTATTTGAATGGGCCTTTCTGATGGGACGTTCGGAAGTGTACTTTGTGAATTTCTCTGTGAGGTATGCAGGTGCTTTATTGTTCAGGCCGTTGTGTGTAATGTTCAGAGTTTTAAGTTTGATACGGTGATTGATGGCCAGCCAGTTGACGGCTCTTCTTTGGTCAGATATGTGTTGCCCTTTAGGAATTCCTAAAGCTGTTCTAAGGGCATTGTTCTGCAGGGTTTGGAGTTTGTTGGTGTTGCTTTTACTTGTGCCTAGGTTCAGTGCATTTCAGTAGTGTAATTTGGAGAGGATGAGGGCTCGCGCTATGGTGGTACAGCTGTCTGTGGACTGGTATGGTTTGCAGGCATGAATAAGTTTTCAGGTGTAGCTAGTTGCTGAGGCTGTAGCATTTACTTGCTTGTCGAGGGTGAGGGCTGAATCTAAGTAGAATCCTAAGGTTTTAACTTCCTTGGCTACCTTGATTTTAATGCCATCAATAGTGAAGGAGTTGTATAAGTGGGATAATTTGTTAAGTTTACTTGTAGACCCGATGATTAAGAGCTCGGTCTTGTCGTCGTTAAGACATAGGCCATGTGTGGCCATCCAGGTTTGGATGATTTGGTAGATTTTGTATATGAGGCTGGTGTCCTTGTCATAGTCTCCTTGGATTGGGATAAGAATCTGAGTGTCATCAGCGTAATTGGTATATGAAACCCCTAGTTTGTCCAATATGTCAAAGAGAGGCTTTGTAAAAATATTGTACAAAGTGGGGGAAACACATGACCGTTGAGGGACTCCACGGGTGATGGGGACTGGATCCGCTGCTGAAGTAGGTGAGAAGACTCTTATGGTTCTCTTATCTAGGAATGAGTTTATCCACGCCGTGGCTTTTGTGGAGAAGTTGGCAGCCGATTTGAAGTGGTTACAGAGAACCTTATGATCTACCAGGTCGAAAGCGGCTGATAGGTCTAGGAGTAGGAGAATAGAGATGTCTCCTCTATCTTTACGCTTGTCTAGTTGGTTTTTAAGATCAAGGAGAGCCGTTTCGGTTCCATGTCTCGGTCTAAATCCTGATTGTCTTGTCCCTAGTAGATTGTTGATCTCCAGGGAAGATTGGATCTGTAGATATGCGGCTTTATCTAAGATTCTGAGGAGGAACGGGACAGTTTGGGCCTATAGTTCGTTGGGACATTAGGGTCCAGGTTGGCTTTTTTCAGGAGAGGTAACATACAGGCATCTTTAAGGTTGGTAGGTACAGAACATGATTTGAATGAAGCGTTGATAAATGATGTGATGAACGGGGCTTGTTCATGTGCAGCCTCTTTAATAATTGGGGCTGGACAGGTGTCATCAAGGCATCGAGAGGGTTTAAGAGACGTAATCATATTCTTAGTTTCCTCAATAGAAATGGTCCTGAAACTGAATTGGTTAAGAGGTTTAGTTTGGTTGGCGGCAAGTTCCTGAAGGAAGGTTTCTTGCGTGGAGAGGGCAATGTTGTGGAGGGAGGATTTTTTGGCTGATATTTTACCTTGTAACATTGCGATTTTGTTGCATAAGGCATTTTTAATGTTAGTACACCAGGCTTTGTCTTTGGTACAAGAGTCTATGGGTGCAATTGGGGATTCTAATTCTCTCAGGATGGAGAAGATTTCCCTGGTATTTGAATTCGCTTTTTTGATTCTGTCGTTAAAGGTCTCTTTTTTTGCCTGAATGATTTGTTTTTTGTAACTGTTAGTAAGGGCAGTGAGGAGGTTTTTGTTGTGGGGAGAAGGGTTTTTTCTCCAGCAGGCTTCTGCATGTCGTTTCTCTTTGCATAGGGCTTTTAGCGTGGGGGTGAACCAGGTTTTAAGATGGGCAATAGGTTTTGATTCAGCGGTGCGATGGCATCAATCGCTGAGTTGATGGTGTTGTTGTACAAGTCAGCTAGATCGTTAGGGTTGGTGATTAGGCTGGAGTGATTAGTGATAGGTTGGATCAGAGGGAGGAGGTTCGAAAGTGTTGTATTTTTGTTTGCAGTGGGTGAGGGCAGGTGGAGCATGTGGATTAGTAGATTTAGGTTGGGGAAGGTCTCAAATGGTCAATGAGATCAGATAGTGGTCAGTCCATATACCAGGTTCAATTGCTGTTATGAGGGAAACGCATTTGATGTCTGTGACCCAGTCCAATGTGCAGCCTTTAGAGTGCGTGGGGCCGTTATTCCGTATGGTAAGGCCTGCTTCCAAAATGCTGTTGACTACGGTGGAGGCATTGGTGTCTTTAAGGTAATTGTAGCCTAGGTTAAAATCACCTAGTAGAATGATTTGTGTTCCCGGTTTAGTATTAGTGTTTAAGAGGGTAGTTAAGTCTTCTTCAAAGGTGCCTAGTGGGCCTTGGGGTCTGTAGATAAGGTGCACCATGATAGTGCGTGAAGCAGAGATTTCTAGTTTTAGGGAGAGTAGTTCAGCTGACGGCAGAGTGATGCGGTCTATTTCTTTGATGGTGAGGTTGGCTCTGCAGATAAGAGCTATGCCACCTCCTTTGGAAGTTTCTCTGTCTTTTCTGAAGATAGTAAAGTTCGAGGGTATGGCTAGCATTAGGGCAGGGCCAGCAGCTTTGTGTAGCCAAGTTTCAGTAGCTGCTAGGAAGTCGCGTTGGTTACAGGTGATGATGTCAGCAATTTCGGATGCATGGGCTATTAGAGATCTAGCGTTGATGAGACCCCCCTTGAGGTTGTGTGTTACTTTAGGGTTATTGCTAATGTGGACCTTGTTGGGCAAGGTTTCAGAGGATTTGGTACAGGGTATTTGATTGCAGCTAGGCTTTCTTTGGTGCATATTACGCCTGGTGTGTATTAGCTCCGTCTTGGAGAGGCCGTGAAGCGGGTGGGCACGTGGTGGTTTGGGTAGTCTAGTGCCTAGTCTAAGGTTCCTTAGTTCGGTAGGACAAGCCTGATTCGGTTGAGTCTGGGTAAGGGTAGCAAGCTGTTGGGGTGCTAGCTGTGTACACATCTTTCTGGACGGTTCTCTTTCTGTATGCAGATTGTAGTGGTGGGGGGCTGCCATAATAGCTAAGGTGGTAAGTGTATAGAGTATGGCTAAGTAGCATATGGGTGTATTAGACATGGGAGGTGTCATAACGGTGTTGGTAGGTACGTTGGCCTGTAGAGGGCAGGTATGTGGCCTGTGAGCTGGGTGGCGCAGTGAGGTGAGGGTCAGCAGAAGATTCATGCAGTCGCAGTGTAGCAGCAAGGGTTTAGGTTAGAGCAGTTTTAGCAACAATCAACATGAGGGGTAGTCTAGCAACAGTCAACAAGAGGTTACTATAGGATAGTAAGGCAAGTATTCATATAATAACAGTGATAGTAACAGCCTAGGGGCATGCAGGGTGGAGTAGCAGCATGTGGCTCAACTAGTATGTTTGAGCAGCACTCATTGTAAGGTCGGGCGGATACAACATTGAGGTGGCAAGGTTATGTTACAGTAGAACAGCAACCGCTATGCTGGAGCAATATAACTAAACTTGGTGCCTAGGGCTACCGTATTGAGGATAATGCATTAGCAATCATGTACTGTAGGTAAACCTGCACAGGAGAGCCTGATCAGGACAAGCTAATGGGTGAGGGCAGCACGGTTGACAAGGAGCATCGTATCAAGACATATATAAGTAGTATAAGCTAAGTGTGCAAAATGCAGATGGGTAGGTGCAGTTACAGCAGTAGGGTTTACCTAGAATCAAGAATTACAATGTGAGCAAAAATGCATGAGCCGATTAGTTAGCATAGTGCAATGGCAAGCTGCCCAAGGGGTTTCAAATAGGTAACAGAATGCAATGTTAAAGCGACCAGGGTTACCAATGGGTAGCAAAATACACACTGTTCGTGGCCGCTCTGCGGATGTACTTATGGGCAGTCAGGGTCAGTCCTTGAAGATAAAGCACAGGAGAAGGTGAGCATCATATAGTCCTGAAGATGAAAAGGACCCTGGGTCGCTGGTCGGCGCAGTTCGGCAAACAGGAGGCGAAACAGGGACTTATCCTTGGCCTTTCCCGGGGGACGGCGCCCGCCTACGGTGGCCCGGATTGGCTAATGGATGTGTGTGTTGCTTAGCAACATAGATGCACAGCCTCCCTTTCATCCCACGTTGCGCCGGCCATATTGGAGGTGGCAGTGGCTCGGTCGCAACGTGGGGGATGATGGCGTAACAAGGGATTCGGTCCTCGGTGAACAGGCAAATAGCCTTAAGATGAGAATGGGAATAGTTCAGTAGCTGTATGACCCATACTGTATATGACCCATTACCATCCTTAAGATGAGGATAGGACTAGTTGAGCAGCATTATGATCCATACTGTATATGGCCCATTACCACCCTTAAGATGAGGATGGGACTAGTTCAGTAGCTGTATGACCCATACTGTATATGACCCATTACCATCCTTAAGATGAGGATAGGACTAGTTGAGCAGCATTATGATCCATACTGTATATGGCCCATTACCACCCTTAAGATGAGGATGGGACGATTTCAGCAGCAGCATCATCCGTGCTGAAAAGGCCCATTACCACCCTTAAAATGAGGATGGGAATAGTTCAGTAGCTTTAGGATCCATACTGTATACGACTCATTACCATCCTTAAGGTGGGGATGGGATTGGGGGGATCTACTGATGTACATAACCCATTACCCTCCTTAAATTGAGGATGGGAATAGTTCAGTAGCAGTCTGAGCCATACTGTTCACGATACATTACCATCCCTAAAATGAGGATGGAGTAGTTCATTATCAGTATGATCCATGCAGCATGTGACCCATTACCATCCTTAAAATGAGGATGGACTAGTTTACTGGCAACATGGTCCACTGCTCTAAAAGGCCCACTACCATCCTTAAAATGAGGATGGACTAGTTCATTACCATCCTAAAAGTCATTATAATGCATGCAGAATGGATACCCATACCTAAGTGGCGTGCACGGGGTACACCTGTAATCTGGCGGTCCCCTCCGACTGCCAGCGACATTGGGAGCAATTGCCACCCGGCACCCGCTGTAATCATGGACAACACATCCAGCATATCTGTAATCAGCTCCACATGTCACACATCCCCCGTTAGTCTGAACAGCCCCCACTAAAGGGCCTGGCGTGCTCTAAGGGTGCAGTGTGTAGGCGAGACTCCCGCCCTAGAGACCTTCAGGGGCCGCCTTCTCCTGCGTGATAAGCGCTCGCTTCATCCCTGTCCAGAGGCGCGCTCGCTTCATCCCTGTCCAGGCGCGCGCTCGCTTCATCCCTGTCCAGAGGCGCGCTCGCTTCATCCCTGTCCAGGCGCTCGCCTCCGCCACCATAAATCAGTGTGTGTTGAGGTCAGCCATGATGTGAGCCGGCCTCGGTTTGCGTGCTGCCTCGTTCAAGGCCCCGGATGATAGGACTCACTGCTGCGTAATGCCGCTGGGAGGCTGCCAACAGCTGTGCCGAAGGACTCTTCCCCGAGCCCCCCCCCCCCCCGCCTCAGAACACAGCATCTTCTGGAAGGAACCTAGTGGCTGCAGGTATCACTGTGTGATAGTCTGCACTGCACGCAAGGCTGGCTGTGAACCCAGTGCTTTAAATGAGCCGTTCCTACCCGGCCCTCAGTATCTGCACTCAGAGGCGCTGCTGGGGGAGCTGAGGGGCTTTTGGTTGTAGTCCCGGGTGGAAGTTCAGGGGCTGCACCCAAAAGGCTACCCCCGAGTCCCAACAGTCCACACATTGGCATAGCCCCAGATCTTTTCCAGACCTAGCCACACCCCTGCTCTTCATATTTTTGAACCGTGGAGTACCTCAGGAGGATAGCTCAGGGCCAACGTGCTTTCCTTGGAAGCAAGAAGACACGGAGCAACACAGGTTCGGTCCGCGCATAGAAACCTCTGGGTATTAAGCGCGTTATAAATGGACCAATTATTATAAATTATACCCGCACTTCTCAAGGCCTGAAAGAGAGTACCGGTACTCCGCTATGTGGCGAGGTGAAAATGAAAGCTTCTCATTTTCACTTTATTGCAACTTAAAGGCCTGAGCCTCTGCGGCCATTGCTGGGCAAAGCAGCGCCCTCTCCCTCCTCCTCTCTCCACCACCCGCGGTGCCCATCATGTCTTCTTCAGGGCCCACCCTGCGGAACAAAAGGAGGGACAAACCCGCAGCCGCTGTGCTCTCCACACACCAGGCGCGGATCAGGGTTTCCGAAGTGGGCTTCACCTGTCGGTGTCCTCTGCTGGAGCAGGGACTGAGTTGGAAATCCTGGGAAGTTACTTTTTAAAGATGTTTCCTTGGTATTAGCAGCGCCGAGTCTAACATGTAAATGTTAGAGTAATTGGCATTGTATTGGAACGTTTTTTCGACTGAAAACACGCACACAGCTCCAGTTACCTACCGAATTTCTTATTAGGCAATGAAAGCGAGCAGTAATAAAACTACCCTTCTAAAGCTTAGTTTACAACCATGATATCTGCTCGTGTGATACACAAAAATAAAGTCTCATTTAATATAGATATCCAAACGTTCTAACACAATGCATAGCAGCAAACTGGAAGTGTGTGTGAAAGGCTCTCAGATACACTGCTTTACCAAAGTGTGTGCTCCTTGGCACATACCTCAATCTCACTGAGCATTGCCTGCAAACAACAGGGTGTGCCTAAAAGGGACCTGTGCCCAAAGTGCCGCACCGAAAGGGCCGGCGCCGAAAGCACTGCCCCGGAATATCCCGCTCCGCAGCTTGGAGAGAACCTGGACTTCTTTTTTCCCATTTAAAGCACTGCCGTGAACCCTGAACCCTACGTGCCAATCTCGTACTCGCTCATAGTATGCAAAGTGTCGTCACGCACTCCAGTTCCCATGCCATAGGCATAGGGCGCTTTTTAATTGTTGTGAGGATGCAAAGGGGTCGAGAAGCTGCTTCTGCTTTTCAAAGATTGTCTCTAACGCACTCGTTGGCATTTGTGATGTTCATGGGAAAAGGTAGACAACAGGCAGCACTTTGGGACTGAAGATAACATACTACACTCTCGGGAGTAGACAGGGCAGTACCGTCCCACCAGCCTGAGCTGAAGGTAGGAGAGGCATAGTGAGGGTGCAGGACTGTTATTGGCTCTGGGCGCACCTCCGATTTCATTGGCTTCCCATTCAAAGTCTTAATTTTGTTCTACCCATATTGGAGGACCTATTTTTTGATGTTATTATTTTCGTTATGGCTGAGTCCCACCCCCCATTTCCCACCTCCGACCCCCACCCCTCATCTCTTTACTCCTCCATCCATACACACATGCACATATACACATATATATTACATGGCCTGCGGTAGCGGCCATGTAGTTATGGTTAAGTTGCTCATCTCATAGGAAGAGCACTTTTTGGGCGGCTTATAACTTCGCTCCCCCAGGACGAATCCTCACCAAACTTTGCAGAATAAGGATATGGCCCACTCTGAATATATTTGCAAAGTTAGGTGAGATTTGTTCGAGGGGGGGCAAAGTTATAGGGTGTGTCCCAAAATTTCTTTTTTTCCCATAGGCATAAAGACTTTGCTTATGCCCACAGCCCAAACTGCTGGACAGATTTTCACCAAATTTGCGGCAGGAGCAGCGGCTTGGTCCCAAAAGCGTGCTTTTGTTAATTTGGTGTAAATCCGTCCAGTAGCTTTTTTTTTTTAATGAGCAAAACGTGATGCAAAAAATTAGTGATATCTATGTCCGCCCCGCGGACTCACTTCCCTGGCCTCTGATTGGCTGTACTGTCCGCGGACTGGCCCCCGATTGGCCAGAAAATTCATTGACTTTTGCATGGTCCGCAGACATCGGGACGTGGCCGCCGATTGACTGGTGAGAAAACGTGAAATGCGTTGGTTTTCCTGAAGCACCCGCCATCTTGGATTTGCAGACTTTTTTGGGGTCAGCGGCAGTGAGATCATTTTTAAAAAAGCAGCATTTCACTTGTCAAGCTCAACAAAAAATCTCCGGGGATGTGGTGAGGGGATGAGGATTGGATTGGATATGGCCATAAGAAGCCAAAAAATGGGTTGTTTCACCCCTGACAGTCTGCCAAAACTCCAGATGTCCTGGGCAGTGCAGTGGTGTTCGCGGACACTTCAGATGTCCTAGGACATCTGTACCTATTTCTGCATTACAGGGTTGGGGGAAAGCAGTTTTTGGATGGCTTATAACTTTTGCGCCATCCAATGGAACTTGATGTAATTTTGCAATGTTATTCTAGAACTAATCCATGGTTTTGTGGGATTTTGTCAAGAGGGGGCAAAATTAGAGGTAGGGTCCCAAAATATTGTAAATACCAATGATGTTTGTGATGTCATCTTTAATGTCCTGGGTGTTAGTCTTAGCAGTGCACGGTGGTGGCGCGAGTTATGGTTGCTTAGCTTACCATAACTGGCCAATTTCAGGGGTTTTTCGATTTTACTTGTAACCATAACGTCCTTTTAACCACATTTTTTTTACTGAATTTCATAGGTTTTTATTAGTGCAACTTAACCATAACATCCCTTTAACAAAGTTTTTTCAGTGAATTTCATAGGTTTTTACTAGTGCAACTTAACCATAACGTCCCCTTAACAACGTTTTTTCATTGAATTTCATAGGTTTTCATTAGTGCAACTTAACCATAACGTCCCTTTAACAAAGTGTTTTCATTGAGTATATATATATATATACATATATATATATATATGTGTGTATTTGGTCGCTTTGACCAAAATTAAGTCGACCAAAATGAACACTTTCAAAAGTAGTCTATGCAACAGCAATCTGTCTTTCTGGAGCTAATGTGAAGTCGGGTCAAGTCATTGCAGTTGTGCAGGGTGCTGGTGTGTTACTGTCTTTGATTCCGGCTGTTACAGTGTATTCCTTGCTGTTTAAACAATCCATTTGCTGTGCGTGAGTGCAGTGATCCTCGCTATAACCTGGGAGCATCGGTTGCTCGGCTTGCCGTGTGAGGCTCCTCCTGACTTCCTGACTTCCCTAAAGAAGGTCAAGTCATTGCAGTTGTGCAGTGTCGCGGAGGACACGGAACAGCAAGCATTGGCCTATAAGGATTTCAAGTAAGTGACTTTTGGAAATAAAGGTTTTTGTTTTTGTCTTGTTCCAACCTCCCACCCCCCACTGAGGTAGTGAGGGAGAAAAAAAGATGTACACCTTTTATCAGAACGAAGGCCATGTCGCGTGCATATAATTTACGCAGCGCAGTACTGGGCGATGACCACAAAGCGCCCGAATATGAAAGTCCATCCGGATGGGGGAAAAGTTCCAGATTGCAGGAAGATCAATCTTTAAACCCTACCCAGCGGTTGGGGGCTGGTTCTTCCTGCCAAAGAGCCTTTTTGTGGAGGACAATCAAGTACCCACGGGGTCGTGGACTAGTGACCTTACTAACACTGACTTAAGGCTCTCTGCTGCTTCTACACCCACTCATTCCATTATAAGAGGTGTTCTATCTTCAAACTTGGAATACACACTGACCGCCACTACTTTAAAAAATACTATTGCAGTAATCTTTCCATCAAGAATCATGCCTGCCCCCGATTAACTACCTGTGGCAGAGATTGTGAGTTCCTCAATTTAACCAAAGGAGGGCGGCATGCTCAATATGAACTATGGCATCAATGTACAGGGGCCTGAAGGGGAGAAGGTGTGTGTTTCGGTGCCCATGTTACCCCTTGACTCCTCATTTGATTTAAATGCAAAATCCGCTTTATTGGAGTTTTCAAAATTGGCAGCTGATAACTGCGATTCTAAATTAAGGGAAGCTAGGCTTTCCCCAATCCACAAGACCTCTAGACCAATTTGACCCCAGTGGATACAGCTCCAACGCTTACAGCACTAAACCTTGTACTTACTTCACTGGTTAAGGTCTTTGAAGCCTTAAAGACAGGGGTGTATCAGCCCTCAGCAACACTCATGGAAATTACAAAGGACATGGAGATCAATGACACATCATTGGTTGCCCTGAAATCAGCGATTAATAGCTCTGTGGGCGACGCGTTGACCGAATTTCGAATTGAAACAAGGAATCAATCGGAAAAACTGGACCTCCTACAAAAGCAATGGGAGGAGGTTAAGGAGGAACTTGCGCAGTTAAATTCAAATTTGGCTGAAGATAGGAGGGGAGCCCTAGGTGGCCATAATATGAGCCACCTGCGGGGCCAAGAAATTTTGACCCAAGAACCCTCAATCATTGCTTTGGATGATACACCTCTATCGGCTTCTGCCTTTGAAGAGTTTGTTCGCTTAGCCCAGTTGGCTGATGAACCAGAGATAGGTACACTCAATGTTTGCTCCTCCTGCACAAGGTCGACCTTGAAGGTGAGGGAACCCAGTGATGAATCTAATAGACCCAAAGGCAAAACCAAAAGGAGATACAAACAACATTCCGTGGACTCCAATTCGGAGATACAAGCTGACACAGGGGAAAATAAGAAAACAAAACAGCAGAATTTCTTTTTAAAAAAAAAACAGGCGTACAGACACAAACCAGTTTATTTCAGAGCTTAAGCGGGTGGAGTGTGACGCCACAGAAACTCTGAAGAAGAGGAGGCTTGTCCCACCCGTAGTTGCAGAGGAAGAAAGAAAAAGGCAGAAGCGGTACAACCTACCACTAAGGAAATCTCCAACATAGTGAGGATGAATACACCAGTGGGGAGCCAGACTGAGGCTCCACGTGGTCCCCTTAAGATTGCTCCAATATTCTTGAGAGGCAAACAACGCTTTGAAGCCACGAAAGACCCGGGGTGGCCTACAGGCTGGTCAGTGCAACAGAGAAAACTTAACTAAGTCACATGCAGCTGGTAAACAACTATAATATAAAGCCTGCGAGGTCAGAAGAGGTCAGAAGAGGTCAGAAGAGGTCCCTGCCGGTTCATCAGAGAATGGTCCGATTGCAGAGATTCGAATGAGGGAAAATCCCCAATGTTTGGGCGATACGGTGGATCAAGTGCATACATGCTGCGCAGGGGGTTGCTCTGACCTATTACCTCGGGTGCATGAGAAAAGATGGCAGGGCCCTGCTCATAAAAAGATACCAGAGGTCTTTGTTTCAAGAACTGTTGTGACAAATCACAGGAGAAGCCCTTTAAACAGGACCATGATTTGGTCAATTATGAAAGAAATTCCGGATTTACAATGTTTCACTTCGACAGACATTGAATAGATTAGATTCCCTTGTTCTCCATTGGCGGACATGGTGCAAATCGGATTAAAGTCCAGATTAGGCGTTGATGCCATATGGGGAGTGGGATCGGATCTGAGAAGGAGGGGCTATGAAGTGTGTTTGGATCTACCCTCTAAATGAAAGACATGCCCAAGCTTGGGAGCTGGGCCTGATGGTGGGCAGTAAAGGCCTGTTGCTCCCCAGATTAGGCGTTTATGCCATATGGGGAGCGGGAGAGGATCTGAGAAGGAGGGGCTAGGAAGTGTCTTTGGATCTACCCTCTAAATGAAAGACACGCCCTAACTTGGGAGCTGGGCCTGATGGCGGGCAGTTAAGGCCTATTGCTCCCCAGAAAGTAGAAACACCTCCAAGTGTTTCGTCCATGGTCCCAGAGACAGTTTCCCACATATTTCTTAAGTTGGGCCTATCCGAGAAGCAACTCCAGTGAAAGAATCTATTAGATCTGGAATACAAGGGACCACAGATCATTTAGATCTGAAACTAGAAAGGCTCCTCATGACAGGGGCAAGGATATCGAGGGTGTTAGAGATAGGTGAAGGTTAGCAAGGACAGAGTCAGAGGGAGAGATAGAAGCAGGGGTGGGAGGTGGGATGAAAGTGGAAGCAAAGGCAGCGACTGGCACTCACTTCATCGGTCGAATGACGGCGAAGGAGGCTGGCAGTGCGGGGCGGGGGGGTCTCAGTCCTGGCCAGCTGGCCAATCTTCTTTCCAGGTCATACATTATGGACCATAAAACCTGTTTTGACTTCCTTATATGCAGGCGTTTGAGGGTGGCAGTGCCAGCCATTCATGATGCTCTTTTGAACACGACTTGCTGAGGAGACAAAGTGCTTTAAACCAGGTCCTATGCTTCCAATTACTTAATTGCAACAGTAGAATAAAAGTCAATGTTTGCTTCTAAAAGGAATTACTGGACCTCCCAAGACCATCCTAAGCTACACCCAGAAGAAGTCCTTCCCTATGCAGCCTCTCGACCAGGCATCTGTACCATGCGGCTCTCCTGATGTTTTAGACTGTGACTCCCATGATCCCTCACCATTCATTATGCTGGCTGGGAATGATGGGAGTTGTAGTCTACAGCATCTGGAAAGCCAAAGGGCGCAGACTCCTGCACTAGATCCACTGACTCTGGGTCCTTTTTTTTATTCTTGCCTACAGGGGCTTATTTTAAATGCACCATTGGCAAGCAGGGCTGGCAGAAACTTAAGTCCGCCCATGCTGTTGTCATGGTTTCGTGGTATGACGTTGTTACATCGTCAGTTTTTTCCGGAACATTTTCAGTGGAAAAAACGAATTGGAAAATATAGGGGGTGGGTAAGGGGATTTAAGTGTTAGGGCTGTGTGGGGAAGAGGGACTAGATAATAGGGGGAACCCCCCAAACAAAAAATAAAAAAATGTCAATACTTTTTTTAGGCTGAATCCTTTTGGCAAAAAACTCTGAGAAAAAAAGCCTGGCGATCTAACAACATAGAAGCGGCCTCACTCTCCCAGGGGCTCCCAGCCTCCTCTCACCATCCAGGGGGCTGCTGTGTCCCTCACACCACCCACCAAACCTGGCATTGAGCCATGCAAATTGCTTGACATGCATATTTGAAAGGGCAGCTCTTTGTCAGCTGTGAATGGCAGCAAGTCCCTTTAGCACTACTGTTGGGTGTTAAGAGCAGCTGAGGGCTTTTGCATGTGGACGGACTACTGAGATCGCCATCTTCCCTGAAGGCACCTTAATGGGGTCGCAAAATGACACTGGACCCCTTTTGAAACTGTCTAATTTATTTAAATGATGTTATGGACAACAAGGTTTTTCTTTTTGGAACTTCACATTTTCTCTAAACAATACAAAACTGCAATCTGCAGGCTATGTTCCTTCTTGGATTCAAATTAAGCTACAGAACCAAGAAGAGAATGACTAGGCGCGCATTAATCGGCATTCCAACACTCCTATATGCCATTCTGAAATGGCAATATAAAGAAACAATCAGACTACGTTTCCTTAATTTATTTCTTCAAAGAAGTATATATTTCAGATTGATCTATTACATATTCTTTGCCAACCAGAGCTCATAAGAAATGCGGTCAATCAGGGTCCTAAATCAATCAGGGTTAAACGCTTTGGATCAAAGCGCTATATAAATATTGAATTATTATAGTAAGCAACTACAAGCATATCTCAAAGTTATTTTTCACTTCTTATTAAATTCGTGTAGTGAAACTCCCCGCAAGGCACTAGAGCACCAACGATTGATATCATTTCCTGTATTGTCCCTTCCAGTGATGTCAATACATGTGCAAATGAGCGGATCCTGACCACTGTTTTGCTGCACAGAACCTCACAAATCCTAGAGACTGCCCCGCTTGCTAGTCAGTCTCTGAGTGTCTGCATGTTTAGGGCGGACTAGTCCTTCAGGGAAAGTTGTGTGACCAACGCCTTGTATCCAGGGTCAAACTCCTCGCAGACCTTCAAAAGGGCGTAAGCTCTTAATTTCTGGTGTTATTATCATTCACCTGCTTCCAACTTCTTTTTGGGTCAAAATCATGAGAAGGCGGCAGCCAATGCCTCCCTGAAGGTGGCACCAAAAGGCACCCCATCTACCTGGAGCTGTGCCAGTTTCCATCGGGCGGTGACCCACAGTGCACACGGTACCAGTGCAGCAGGCAGGCACCCTCAATATATTGATCGCGCTGCTCGACATCCTGAATGTGATCGATAAAGGCGGGCAATCACGCACATTCAGACTTCCTGCTGCCACTATGACGTACCATGATTAATAGGACATCCGTTCATAAATCAATATTTAGCGGTAGAGGGAAGATCAGACCGCTCCCCCACACCACCAAGTGTCAATGAGCCAAGAGACCACCTCCTGTCTCCAGCAGCATATTCGATTGTGAAGCAGGATTCGCCTGAAGCGATAGCACCAGCCCCAGAACACCACAACAGAATGGGGTCAGATGTGTGGGGTCTAGGGGTGTTGCTAGGTCTGGAAAAGATCCGGGGTCCACCAATGGCGGGACTGTTGGGACTCAGGGATAGCTAGCCCTTTGGTTGTAGCTCCTGAGCTTCTATCCCGGGCCACAACGAAGAGACCCCCATTATTTGACCCAAATCTGGGTTTAAGGTTTAAGTGCCTTGTTTTTGTTTGCTTTGTTCTCTAGGCACTTGACGCCTTTGCTTCGTCACGTCATGTGACCAGCCACCCATGTCTACTTTCGTCTTTTCTCTGTATCTTTTATGGCCTTGTATTTTCTCTTCTCCTTCTCCTTTAGTTTTGGCTATTAGGTGGCGCTTTAAGCACTGTCTATAAGCCAAAACTGTTGAAGCTATTTGAGTGATGGGATGTGAGGGGGGACTCACTGTCTGTGGGTGTTTACGGGGTGATTTTTACTCACCCATCGATTGACCATTGTTATGTTAGTCCCTATGGCCATTCTCACACAATGCATGCCCCTCCTCAATGAAAAACACACCCTGGACCTCATTTAGCTAGCTCTGTGCTTTTAGGAGGATGCCAATGTTATTTCTAAGCAGTCTTCGGAATGATTTAATTGCAGTTGAAAAACAACCATTGGAATTGGCTGCCCAGACATCATCGAATTACATTCAAGCTATTGTGTCTGGTTTTTAAGTGCCTTAACGGTTTTGCACCTCATTAGCTTGCTTTGAAAATTCATCCCTGTCAACCTGCGCGGTCTCTTTGCCCTTCAAATTTGAACTAACGAGAAGTCCCTGTTTCGCTCTTTGCCACTAGAAGAGACAGATGGTTTCCAGTGCTTGGCCCTCGGTTGTGGAATAATCGCCCCATTCACCCTCTCTCTCTGAACTCTCTGAAAGACTTCTGAAAAGTCTGAAAACATATTTTCTTTCCTAACTCCTTCTTCCTATCAGGTATATAATTTTCACCATCAATCATTTCTTATTAAGGTCCATCTGCACCGAGATGCAGTTAATTCTGCCCCGCACAGTAGTTAGGCACATCATAAGCTACTATTCATTCATTCATTCATTCATTCATTCATTCATTGTCTCCAGAGCTCTGGTTCTCTCGAGGCTGGACTACTGCAACAGCCTCTTTCTAAATCTGCATGCCTCTACTCTCCGCCCTCTGCAACTCATCCAAAACAGGACTGCAAGACTTGTTTTTGGCCTCAAGCCCAGGGATCGTATCTCTCCAGGACTGAAATCTCTGCACTGGCTCCCAGTGGTGGCGAGGATTAAGTTCAAAACCCTCTGCATTGTCCATAAGGCCTTCTGGGGCTTGGGGCCTCAATACCTTCAACTCTCTCGTCCTAAATATCTTCCTTCTTGAGCTCTTCGCTCAGCCGCCTCCAATTCCCTCAGGGTCAGTCGCATCTCCAAGCAACGAGTTGGTGGTAGATCTCTTTCTTCTGCTGGGGCCTCCCTCTGGAACAGCCTCCCTGCCTCTCTGAAACTTGAAGAGAACCATCTCCGGTTCCGGAAGCACCTCAAGACCTTCCTTCTGCTTTCTCTCCTCCTCTCCCCTGCTGATCTCCTGGCTGAAAAGGAAACTGCACTGGTCACCTGGATACCCTCTGATCTCGGGCCCAGGTCCCCTCCCTGCCACCTGTACAGCTGCACTGCCCTCCTGGCCACCCTATCACTCGGGGACTGTTTCTGTATCCCTGCAGCCCCCTACCAGCACTTGACACCTGATGTCTGCACTTATCCTTGCACTTCTCACCAGCTGGCTGCACTTTTATTTATTGTCTTTATTTATTTTACTGTTTATCCTATGCACAGCATTGAACCCTCCACCTTCCCCCCCCCCGCTCTCCCCCTACCCTGTACTATCTCAATGTCAACTGGCCTAGTAGGATCGTTGTCTCTGTCTTCCCTCTGTTCCCCCTCCCTTGCCTTGACACACCTTGAAACACTTGTGTATAGGCGCATTATGAATGCCATATCATATATCATATCATGTCTCGGATCATTCCGCCCTCTATATGTAAACCGTCCCTGACATAGTGCTGAGAAGATGCCACAAGATGATGTGCGGCGCTATACAAATCTGTAAAATAAAATGAATAATTTCTTAAGTTAAATGAGCTGCAATTGTGTTTATTGATGCTGCTATGCAGGCAGGATCGATAACTATTTACTTTCCCATTACACCATGAGTACAGAACGCTTCAGATCTTTGACCAGAAGCTCACAGATTGAAGTAAGGGTTACAAATAAGCCTTTCCACATTGAACCAAACCATTCCCTCCCAAAGAATCCAAAAACCAGAATCAATATTCAAACCAATCGTTAGATCAAGCAATCCACCTTAAATGTGCTACAGGTTTACTGCCAAAATATAATCTTTTTTTCCATCTACAACTGCCCTGCCAAGCCTATGCCTTTGCCTAAGGGGGACCAGGTGTGACAAATCAACTTCCGGGGAACCAGTGGTCCAGGGATGAATATCGGTTTCTAAACCATCAATCAACCCCACAGCCCTACTACACCGAAAGGGATTCGAACAGATTGAAATACACATGAATTATAAGACCTCCTTCTCCAATTTTTGTAACATGGACGGAACTGCAGGCTTAACTCTGCAAGGTTGTGGATCGTTGCTTAGTTGCAACACATCAAAAATAGTATTACTATCCAATGATAAAAGGGACTGTCCAGTCAAGGTTGTATAAAAAGAATCTACTTTATTATTACTACAACAGACAGTTCTAGCGCACTACAAAATACAACCCACACTGTAAAGGAACACAGAGGACAGACAGTTTTACGAAGGAAAGGAATGCACTCTGGATACTGACAGGAGGGTAGCTGGTAAAGTAATCAATCTTACTGGTTAAGGTTATTTGGTGCCAGCACCAATGGGGCAAAGGGTCATAACTGTCTCTAGGTGCCTTCGGAGATGGACCGGGTGGCAAAACCACAATGTACCTGGTGCTGAAGAAGTTCTTGGTGCTTGACAGCGTCAAGGCGGTTCCAGGGCGCTTTGCAGTCCTTGAGAAAGAGTTAGAGGCGGGAGACAGCTGCGGGTACCAGGCGTCAGGCAGTTCAGCAAGCCAGGCTGTACGGATGTCTGCAGGCTATCCAGCGTGGCAACTCGGGGACAAGAATCAGTGTCTTTGTGCTGGTTGGCGGATCTGGAATGCTTGTCGAGGCAGCTCGGACGGCCCTGGTGACTGTGGCATGACAACAGTCAGCGGTGCAGCCGGATGCGGTTTGAGGACTCAACTGTCTCTAAAATGTCCTTAAAAGATGGATGCTGGAAGATGCTGGTGTTGCACTCCTCCTAGCTTCTTCGCATGACTCGTGACCTTTCAAGGCGGGAGGCCCAGAGCTCAGGAGAGTGTTTGTAGGCAACAGCCTTGTCCTTAGTCCAGACACTCTCTGGCACTTCCCACCTAGGAAGCTTGCTGGCAGAACCTAGCAGGGCACACTGTGCTGACTGGGTAGAGGTTGTGGAGCTGCTGGACGGGTCCTCTGAGTCCGGTATCTCCCTCTGTTCCCTGGGAGATGTTTAGGGCAGGGATCTTGCTTCCCTCTTGGAACACCTGGCCTCCCTTCACTGGTGGAAGATGTAAGGTAGAATGTACCTTCAGCCTGGGTCCAAATGAGTCCTTCCTCTTACTCCTTTCAAAGTCGTTGAATGATCTGCTAAGTGAGGGTTTCAGCCCTCTTTTAAAGCCAAATGGGCCCCAGTGATTGGTGAAGGCTAAGCCTACCTTAATGAACCAATTCTGGATACCCCCAACAATCTTCTGTTATGCATGAGGTCAGGACCAGAGTGCTCTGCTAAAGGACAGACAAGGGGTGACAACATATACCTAAGTCCCACCCATCTTCCTGTCTGTTGTAGATCAAAGTGTCATTCTGGTTAACCAAGCCATCTGTGACTTTTGAATAAAGTGCAGGTCTCCATTGAAGTTTGTGCTGGCACAAGATGTCCTATCTCTCCCTAATCACATCCTTCATCCCTCTCATTCAGTGCTTTTCATACACAGAGGTGGGAACTACCTTCAAGTTGACACATTGCATACCAAAGGGGCATTAGTCCCACCTTCCTGTTGTCTGTCCTGCAATCAAGCCTCTCCTCTAGGCTTGCTTCAATTATCTTGTTAGTATGCACTGACACCAGCCGGCGTAGACAAAAGGAATGCAGATCCATGGCGCCTTTGATATTTAAATTAGGCTGCCCAGGGCTGGAGGAAGGTGTGCCGTTCCCCCTTCTTGAGATGCTTTGATGTAGCCAGGGCTGTCACATTCCAGCTGAATATGACAGGGGAAGACGGCATCTGTAGGATCTGTCTTCCCGGCGTACACGTGACTATGAGTTTTGTTTGGGAACCAGATGGAATGTGCATGGAATGGGCTCACACATTTCTTGGAGGCAGACCTCCCATCATTCATTTTCATCATGAAAAAATCAAAAAAGCTCAGGTGAGCGTCCTCTTCTGGTGCAGATGGTCTAATTCCTCACACCAGGGATGTGAGATGCCTCTCCTATACATAACATAAGCATGTCCCACTCAGCAGGGGACAACCGATTCCAGTCCTACACTCTGATTTATTTTCAGTTTTACGTTATTCGATTCGATTAAATTTAAAGGCTGCAAGACTGCAACTCCCACAATGCAATTAGTGGAGAAATAAAAATAAAAGCCTAGGACTGGACATGCTGTCACCATTGATTATGGAGTCTTATGGTGACCTGTAGTGTCTGTGTTCATCTGATGGCGGCAGGAAGGACTCAAGAGCCAGCAGGACGCGTGTGTACAAAAGGAATACGTTCTTTTATATGTTTTATGTATCAGGCTAGTAGGAAAGAGGGAGAACGGTTGGGAGGCATCCTTCCAGCTATACTCTCATAACCTGGATGACCAACAGTCACTCATGGAACCTCCGGGCACTCCAGGTTTCATAGCATTCCACATTCCATCCCCAGTAGCTGGTGCAAGCAGCATGCTACACAACCTTACTCCTAAAGCCAAATTAAAGGCACCTATCATACTTGTTCTGTGTGTGGTGTATGTCAATTTGTCACCCATGTGATGGGCTGATGGACATACTGGCATCGTGGAGCTCACCTGCCCCTGCTGTGACAAGTGACCACCACTCATCACTTATAATGTTATATGGGCCGGCATGGCCCCCTCCCCTCCCTAATGGCAGGGATCACTTACCTTTCAGTTCTGGAATATTTGCAGACAGGTGGATAAAGGCTACACATACAGGTAAGCCAGCAGCCACCTATACCAATAGAATGTCTTTTTTGATACAAACATAGAGACTTACGTTTCGGCACGAGTAATTGCTGAATTTATATTATAAATTCATTAAGACTTGTCAAACTTAATACTCATTACACAATGATATCCTTAGAGGATCTCGTTTCCATCCACAGGAGCCTGCGTGCTTTTGAATATGCCGATTTGGCCACCTACAGGATTATAGAACACGCATAAAACCTGTTAGATCTTATACTCCTTTTCCGGCCGGGGACTACCTAGGAATCAGGTAATTACTGTTACCTTCTTTCTACTTAAATGATTTGGACCACAGATGTCTGTTTTTAGATAAACGCTCCCCATTACTATCGGGGACTTATAGTCTCTCTTATCATTTTTTAGGATTGACATGAATATGCAAACCAAGATGGCACTTGAATCTTAAATTGAGAACAGATAAAGGCAAAAACAGGAATTATCCAGTCATGACAGACAGGAACTAATATAAATTATGATTATTAACACAATAATACCCTTCATTTATTTACTATTTTATGTAGATATAGTGAAAATGAAAAGTTGGGTAGACGTCTTCTGAAGAAGGGGCTTCATTCTCCCCGAAACGCGTAAAGAGCATTGCACTGTAAAGAATTTGGCACCTTAAAAACACTGAAAACAACACTTGCCACTGTGAAAGTTGGACTAAGAGCTGACACAAAGTGCAAATGGTCTACCCATGATATATGAATTTTTGTTTGATGGATTGGTTTGTTTATACTATGAAATAATAGTTACTACTAGAATTGTGCATTACAAATGACAAATTTGGTTTAGATTTGAAGATTCTGTCATGAATTTATCTAAATATTTAGTTGTACCATTGTTGTTTTTTCAAAAAAAACCTTATTGGGGTAGAGAACTTAATGATGACAAGTTCATCTTCTTATAAAATTTTATTTTAAAACATTATATGAGAATTTGGTTGTTTTTGCAACATTAGGGTGTGCAGGGGACAGGAGTGTTCCGCAGGTCTGCGGACACCTGCTGTTCTTACATATTTTGGAACAGCTGGCAGAGAGCTATGAAATTATCCCTTCAAGACCTAATTAGGGGCTTGAAACAGAATAATAAGCATCAGTTTGCCAGTGCCGTAGCAGGCAAGCTGTGCCCTAGCAGGACTAGCCAGTGGTGTGTCCAGACTCTTTTGACTGGGATGGCCCAAGTGGGGCACAGATTTATGCAGGGGTGGCATGATGTACGAGGGCGTGCGCTCACACGCACAGACACACACACACATACACAAAATGGGGTGGCACCTGGGGTGGCCAATCAGATTCCAGGGGTAGCACGTGCCACCCTAGGCCGCTCCCTGGACACGCCTATGTGGCTAGCACAGACATGAGTGAGCAAGTACACAAATGAACACTTCTTACCATGTACCTTTTAGAAGTAGCAAATGACAGAGCAGTGGTTATGCTCACATGCACACAATGTCCAGATATGATTTGATATGATATGATATGGCATCTATAACGCTCCTATACACAAGTGCTCTACTCCATTTACACGTTTGTGTAAATTAGAAGGGTCTTTCTGTTTTTGGTTTCATGTGCATCTCTTCTTCCAAAAACAGGATGCTCTTTAAAATGCGCTGGAAACAAAGACATGCATTCACCTGTAACTGTTTGGAACAGGCACAAGGGATGCACAATGCATGGAAGGGTCTTTCCTGACCCTGGCAAGCGTTGCTTTTTAAGTGGGTCAGCAGAAGTATAAAAAAACTGCTGTCCTTCTTACATTTCCATCCCTCAGACAGCAATGCTATTTCTTTGCTGAGCATTTCACAGTGACGTTCTCTTTAATGGCCGGTCATCGTGAAGTCCACTCCCAACACCCAAGTGGGTGAGGGTCACCTGTGCTACATCAGCAGGGGAGGAATGCTCAAGTGTAACATGCTTGCCTTGAGAACAAGATGACGCAGTGTGAAGGGTGACTACACGTCCCGGTTTTCCTGGGACAATCCCGGGAAATCACCCCCCGTCCCGGGGTCACCAGAGTTTTTTAATTTTTATAAACCCCGTCCCGGGATTGGAAGAGTAGGTGGCTACGGTCCTGATTTCTCGCGGGCCCGATTTTGAAATCATGAAATCTGGTCTGGCGTGACTCTTCCTGCGTGTGAATTATGCTGTGAATGCTTTTCACACCCCCATTTCATTCCCTTTCCCCTCCCCGGCCGCTCTCCTCCAATGAGAGGAGTGTGCCTGTGAGCACACCCCCACCCTACGCAACAGGCCAGCAACATAGAAGTAGGACTACCATGTTATGTGCGTTTACTTTAGTCCTACTTCTATGTCTATGGCCTGTCCCGGTTTAAAAAAAAAAATCTGGTCACCCTAGCAGTGTGTCATGGGTTTGATATCCTTTTTGGATCAGCTCACGCCTTCACTCCCCCTGCGATAAACCGAGTACCACATTGTGGGTAGTAATGACGGCGATCTGTGCTCTGAAATGGGATTTTGCGTGAGAGTGGAACTATTTAAAGCACCATAAAATAGTGCAGGGAGTGTGCTTCCAACACTAAGAGTGCTGGCCACCACATATGCTGCACAGCCCCCCAAGAATGCCCAGGTCACCTTTGTGAATAAGGCATTTCTTAAAGCGGTGCAAGTCAGGAAAGCGCATCCCTTGGGCTTTCTTTTGATTCGCATCACTTTTTGAGACTGTGAGAGAGCGAATGAGAGAGGGGGAGAGAGGGAGCGAGAGCCGGGAACAGCTGGCAGCGTGCATGTATTCTGTGCAGTGGTTGGTCAGCAGTAGGCTTTCAGTGATTATTAATAAACCATATACCGTACTGGCAGTCAGTGTTTCCCACTAGGAAGGTTCAGGAATCACAACAACACGTCATTTCGCAGCAGTTCACAAAGGGGCGACCAAAACAACCCACACCTGGAGCAGCAGACCGGAAGCAGGAAGGCTGCTTCCTGTTCCACCCCACCGCATCCAAGCCCTTTTTAACTGGAGTTCACAGTGGCATTTTGTATGCACTCTTTGGCCCGTGAGTAAAATTAGTATTTAATGCTCCATGTTTGGGTTGCAGAATGTTAGGAAACCCTTTTTATAAAAACTTTGCCGAAATAACCACTATAAGGAATGGTGAGACCACCCCCTTATACAAATCTAAATGTCACACCCATCATTGCATGTCTTCCTGCCTGCCTTGACCCTTGATCAATGCAGGATAAAAGATGAGTTTACTGCACTATGTGGTTCTTTGGTCCCATATCTTTACGGCCCATTCTTTGTCACCGCAGTCTTTCCCTCGTTGCATTTGAGTTTCGGACTTTGCATCGGTCGAGTGCTTGTTCCTCACCACGTGCCTCGATGCAGGTCGCCTGCATAGCTGCCAAGTTTCCCACTTCCATTTGCGACACCTCGTGCCAGTACCTATTTTTGTTAGTTTTGGCTATTTGCTGGCACAAAAGCATCACCTATAAACCGAAACTCTTGCATTAGAGTAAGGCTAGGAAGAAATGGCGTATGAGGAGGGACACAACGCTTGCAGGTGTTGTTGGGTTATTTACCCACCCATTGACTGGCCATGCTAAACCCTGTTGCCTTTCCCACCCACTTCCTGCCCCTCCCTGGCGAAAACACATCCTCCTGAGATCGGTTTCAGATTGTTTTTTCAAGCCTTACTATCAAACATTGTTATCAAAGTGCCTGCCAAAGCTAATGGGTCATAACAAGTAAGGTGGTCTGGAATAAACACGCCAGTAGTAACGTTTACTGGCATGTTTCCGGACCAGCAAACTACAAGTTTTCTGGTGGGGTGGTCGGAATTACCTGCAGACAAATCCACAAGCCCACTGGCAAAAAAGAGCCAGAATTACTGGCAACAGTATTAATGGTGACGGTAATACTGGCAATCCCCCCATGGAGTCCTACCATGGAATGGGGATTAACCTAACCATGGCCCCACTTTAATTCCAGCAGACCCAAGTGGCAGTAATTCCGGCAGACCAAGTGGCGGTAACGGTATTACCGTTTGGTGGTATTCCGCCTGATTTACCAGCGGGGTACCTTCAAACTCGTAATGACCCCCAATGACTTAACTGGAGCTGTAAATGCGCTAGTGGTGTAAAAGAAATGTCAGCCAGGTCTGCCTCAGCCATTCCATGTATACACTCTATGTAGGTCCTTCAGTGAAGTCCTGTTAAAGACAAGCACTTGTGTCTTGTGTAAAAGTATTAGGATTTGCCAGGCACTGCTATTACATGCCCAGGTACTCACACCATTTTGCAGTTGTTACCATCGATAGCCAGTTAATAGCACTGCAGCAGTGCCTGGCAAATGCCTTTCTCATGCCTACACAAAGCCACAACTGTTGGCATTGCCAATTCTTCGTTCCAAAGCATTCTAGAGCTTGTAGCTTCGTGTTTCCTGTTGTAAGGATAGGCCTACAAGTCCCAGGGTGCAGTGGGAAAAGAACAGGACTAGCTCAAGGTGTCATGCATGGAAGTGGGAAACTTCGCAGCTGTGCACCTCCCCGTCCGTCCTCTACCTCACCAATGAACTGATGGGCCTGTTAGTCCACCTATCTGCCTCACCATGAATGGGGGGACCCCCTTTTCTCTCATCCTACCTGCCGCTGACCCTCCAGCCCCCAACTCACACAGCACCTCCTCAGTCTAACCAGCTTTTAGCCTCCCCATCGGACTCCCCTTCCTCACTCCGAGACACCTTGCGAGGCAACGCCTCCTGCCTGGCAAGCTGGTTCTGCCCTTACTGCCGCCCTTCCCTTTCAGCACATTATAAAGTAAATGCACTGTTGTAAGTGCACTGGTGCATTGATGCAATGCAGAAACATGTCACTGATTCTTCTTATGTGAAATGCCTCAGACTTAGGGCTACATTAAAAGACTCACAGATTTCAGTTTTTACAGATTTTTACAGATAAATACAGACGGAAATGACTCTCTTTCCGTTCAGTAAAAATGGATAAAATCAGACATGTATGTCTCTTGATTGGGTCTTTAAGTTGTCAGACATGCATGACATGTGCGAAGTAACATAACAAAAAGTTGACAAATGAATCATTTAAATGGCAGCACATATGTAGCGCTTGACTTGTTGTGCAAGAACGCAGCTCTAGGAGTTTACCCATTACAGGAATCCACGTACTAATGTGTTTTTTTTTTATGTAAATGTGGAAAAATACTAGTTACAACTTCTTTTTTTACATGACAAAAAATAAAAAATACTGAACAAATGACCGGAAAATAAATATTGATATAGACAGACGGAAAAAGTAAAAAAAGAAATACCATAAAACCAGGAGCCTTAATTACAAGTTTGATGTTACTAGTCAACAGGCGGTATTTGGACTATTTTATTGCTCTGCCAAATGTTGTGTTTCATTGTGGAACTCCTGAAACTCCACCTGCTTTTATTTACCCCTAGATAAATGCAGTGTTACCCATAGGAGGCCAGAATGGGGAATAACATTGATATTCCGAAGGCTCTATATCACCCAGAATAGTACCATTACTGGTAATCACGATTTACAGTGTTACCCGATGTACTAGCGCCAAACTCATAATGTGGCCCTTGGTCCCAACACGAAAGATTCAGCAGCATCACTATTCAGGCGAGCAGCGAGAATGATTCAAGATAGATTTGCTAGTCCAGTGGTCTGCGACCTGTGGCTCTCCAGATGTTTTGCACTACAGCTTCCATGATCCCTCAACATTGACTATGCTGGTTAGGGCTGATGTGAGTTGTTGTCCAAAACCTCTGGGGAGCCAAAGGTTGAACACACGTAGGCTGGTCCAACGAGAGCCAAGAGCGAACTCTTTTTCAAGATGTCTCCACACAGCCCCCAGATGCTGGTCGCAGTAACGTCCATGGTGGGCATGTTCCTGAAGAGGCGTTCATGGTGGGCACGTTCAGGACGAGGCTCTCCACGTTTCTTGTGGGCAATGCTGGAAATGATTTACTGTGGGATCCCACTCGTGATCGAGGAAGAGGAAAGCATCCATGTGATTTTTCTCAGCCTCCTCCGCCCCCATAATTAAGCCTGTGCCTTCCTTTCAGAAGATGAATCATGAACACTTGGAACATAACCCAAGAGAAGAGGAGCCTTATGTTCTAGTTATAGAAAAGGTGCGTCTGTGGCTCAGAGGACAAATGATTCCACTACATAGATCTGTCGTCAACCTCGCAGCCACAGGTTCCAGGCACGTCCACTCAGCCCTCCATCCTTCCAAGGTTGATAGTAAAAATGAGTGGCATTGAGACGGGTAACAAAGCGCCAATAGACCCCCCCTGGGAGATGAACGGGTGCACATCCACCAATTATGGTATACGTACCAAGATCATGCAGATTCGTAAATTGGCTTGACCTTGTTCTCAGTGGCCACACAGAGGTCCTGCATTCAGATACTAAGCGCGCTTTACTCGCGCGACCTGGAGCAGGAAGGGGCGTGCTACTGGAGCACCATCAGTGGTCAAAGTGGGTGGGAGCGGTTGAGAGCAGTGCACTGATTATTCCCCTAAACAGCATGTGTATGTGTTTGAGGGTTTTTATGTGCGTGGGAGGGGGCGTGGCGATGGGGTTTCAGAGGAAAGGGGGCAGGCCAGCAGGGAACATAGTTCCACTACTTCTTTTCGTACACTTCCACCAACGAGCACCATTTTTTGTAAGAACACCAAGGGAGATAGTAATTCAGAGGCACCCTCACAGGGGAATCCCAACTTTTTCTGGAATGCATCCTAAAAATTCTCACAGCACTGCACACCAACAAACTGATTCCCTCTTGCACCCTTTAGAACAGTCTAGAAGGTAAGTTCTAGCGCTCTGAATGGTTTAAAAATATTCCCTATTCATCTTTAGCAGAAAGGATCGCATCAATGCGGCCCAAACACACGTGGCCCTCTAAAGCGGAAGGGGGTTGCGTGGCCCTGCCCCTTTCAGTTGGTTTCCTGTTTCCCACCCATCCTTCCTGTGCTAAGATGGGGAAGAGTGGGCGGGGCTTCTAGTTCTTAACAAATCGGGTTCGTCGTGTGTGCTGCATGAACCAAGCGATTGGGAAGGATAGAAGGTAAAAAAGGAGAGAAACAATGATTGACCCAGGTATGGGGAATGGCTCAGAAATCTGGAGCCATAGTTGGGGGGTCACGTTTGTGCTCGATAAAGTATTTATTTATTTATTTTAGCATTTATATAGAGCCCAAACCCAAAGGTATCACAGCGCTGGTACAGGATAAGTAGGAATAAACAGACAGTACAGAGATGGTTATGCATAGGCAAAAGTCAGGGTTTTAAGAGTTTTCTGAAGGCAAGGTATGTTGTTTTATTTCTTTTTGTGTCCAGTGAGATCGTTCCAGAGGGTGGGCGCAGTGATGCAAAACTGTATCCCCCCGCTCACTTAAGGTTGAAGCTGGGCATGAGCCGCTCTGGGTAGGAAGAGGAGAGCAGGGGATGCACCAATTCTTTAACTACAATGCAGTGGACAAGGTAGGAGGGGACATTCTGGTGGAGGCATCAGTGGGTAATGCACAATGGTTTAAATGCGATTCTTGCTTTGATAGGTAGCCAGTGGACCTCTCTTCTTATGGCAGAAATGTACTCTGAACGTTTTAGACCTGGTGCTGTTCTTAGTGCCTTGTGTTGTAACAGTTGTCATTTGGCAAGGTTCTTAGAGGAAGTGCCTGAGAAAAGCAGATTACAATAATCAAGTTTTCTGCCTATAACAGCTTGTGCGAGAGTTAGGTAGTTCTTTGGGGAGATGCATTTTCTACTCAGGGTGATGAGCTTAGCCGTGTAGGCAGCGGCAGAGGCAAGAGCATTGATGTGGTGGGTCATGTTAAGTACAGCATCAAGTTAGACCCCCAGCGTCTTCACGTGCTTGGAAACTTGGATGGATATTCCATCGATAGGGAAGGACGAGTAATAGGAGTCAAGGAAGCCTAGGCGGTGAGAGGAGCCCACAAGTAGTAGTTCAGTCTTCTCATCGTTGACTCAGAGTTTATGGACCGCCATCCAGTTCTGAATTACATTGTATGTTTGGTTAATTGTTTTGACGTCCTGGTCATAATTCCCTGATAATGGAAGCAAGATTTGAGTATCATCCACAGAGTTTGTGTAAACAATGCCCAGGGAATCAAGTTGGTCAAAGAGGGGCTTAGTGTAGGTATTGTAGAGGGCAAGGGGAGATGCATGAGCCCTGAGGGACTCCACATGACACGAAAATTTAAGAAAACAGAGAAGATAGGACAGGTGCAAGTAAAGATACCATAAGCTCCATCGATGAGTGACGGTGACATTTTAGTGATAAAAATAAACTAAAATCAGAACTTTATGGAATTGACAGGTCTGAAACCATTCCACTGAAGTTATAAGTCTGTACTGTGGATTTTAGCAAATAATGGCAGTCTCTGGGAAGTTTCTTTCTGGGAGAAGACAGAAGACCGTCCGCACATTTGCACCATTGCTCACTTTGTGAATGCCTTCCGCTCACCTCTACAGCTGCAGACTTCTCAAAGAGGATAGCTTTTGGCCCCAAGAGGAGCCAGCGATCGCCTTGAAGACAAGTAATCATCTTTCTTTGCAATAACGTGGCTGCATTGAATGAAATAAAACATCACATCCCAATAGTTAGTCATCAAAGTTCATGAAATATAAACATGATTTAAAACATTATTTTGCTTATTTGGCATCGCAATACCAGGAGACCGGAAACCTGCACCGTCTGCCTCCTGATTCCACTTGCCTCATGCCCCCCACTTGTGGCCCCTACCGGCTCGGAAGCCTCCATTGAGCGCCCGTTTGACAATTTCACCGGATGAACCCAAACACCAGGACCACCCCTTAGGGCAAATTCTAGCACAAAATCAATCTTTTTGGCACACGCCAATCTGCCCCCCCCCCCCGCAGCCACCCACACCTCAAGAGTGTGGGAGGCAGGCATGAAAAGGGACAAGGGATCTTTTCAGCATTAGGGGCGGTTGCATGGCGAGCACGTGACAATGGTGGTTCAGAAGGAAAGACGATGGTGACTGCTTTAGCTGCAGCACCCTTTAAACCCCATTGTTCTCTGTGCCAACACGCCACCGAAGCCCACGAAAATAATAAGCTCCTCCGGTGACCCGTGTCGGCGATTCGGAGGGAGGACAATCCTGATGCAACCAGCCCCACTCTCCCAATCAGGCCACCCCGAAATCCTACCATCTTTCTTTGGACTTACCTGGCTGGGTATCTGGTCATTGCATCGAATCCAAAGCATGGACAGACCATACCACTGAAAAAAAGGCATCAGAAAAAAAACATTGAATGCATTTTTCTAAATGGTAAAGGGTTTAGTTTAATAAAAATGTGTTTTAATGTTTTTAAAAAAGGGGGATACGGGGTGTCCCCTATTTAAAAAAAAAAGTTTAAAAAAATGCTTTCAATGGTTTTTTGTCGATGCTTTTTTGTCAATGGTATGGTTGTCGGTGGTTTGGCTGTCGATGGAATCACTAGAAACCAACTTGCTGCAGTTCGTCACAAAAATGCAACAGTTATTAAGGCAAAATATCACATCACCCAAGGTAATCATAGTCATTGAATATCATAAACATGAATCAATATATTATTTTGTGTATTTGGCATCTGCCACACCCCCAAGCAGCAATAGCAGGAGACTGGAAACCCACAACCTGCAACGTCTTCCTCCTGATCCCTCTCCCCACTCTCTGTGACCCCTAGTGGCTCAGAACACTCCGGTGAGCACTGGTTTGACATGCTTCTCCTTCAAGACCCTCATGGCCCCTGCGATAGACCTCATAAAAGGTCTACCCATTGAGTTCATCCTCATTGCAAAATTTCGATTGAGTCGCGAGCACCTGTAGCCTCCACAGCATCACCTTCCTTGTCCGTAAGCATAACTCTACTGATCCTGAAATGCTGGAACCTTCTCTCGTGGTAACCACCTTCTCTGAGTCTCCCTCACTTCACAGAAAAGTCAATCTGGTGGCCAGCTCCTCTGTCTTGCCTTAGGCCAATGGCACCCCCAAGCTACCTGCTGGAGGTCCTGCAGCATCCAGGCACATTCCTGTGAGGCAGGACAGTTTAAGAACAAGAAATCATTTAGGTAGTGCAGTAATTGCTGACACCCAGAAACCCTTCTGGTGATCCATTCCAAAAACGAGCAGAATTTTGGGAAGTATGTGAAGGACACAGAACAGCCCGTAGGCATGCATTTGTCATAATAACACTGTTCCTCAAACTGGAAACCCAGAAAATGGTAATCCTTTGGGTGTACTGGCAATAGCCAAAATGCAGTTTATGTCAGCGTTTGCCATTAATGTTCCAAGCCCCAACCTCTGGAGACAAACCAAAGCCTGGTCAAAAGTAGCATACCTCAATCACATCATTCACTCTTTGGCACCAGACCCAATGGTGAACACACCAGCAATTGGAAGGATGGGACCATGACAGCCACTCTTCCCAATGTTGCCTCCTTCAATATCTTATTCATCACCTCTGCTGGCTTCCCCAAAGCCAAGGCCTGGTTCTGTGTAACCACCGAGCCCTATACACCTACTGTAGGGATGGAAAAACCTTCCTTGAAGCCTCCAAAGAGCACCTGACCCATCTCGACTGAAGGGTACGCACTCAACCACGTCATCAATGAGCTCATCCGCATCCAGTGTGGGGATATGCTCCTTCCCAGCCACTTCATCCACATCCTCCCCATGTTCTCCCCCACAAACCACAGTAGTCTAACCAACCAGGCTACTTTTGCTCCCCCTCTTTTGCCTTTTCATGGCACAACACCTTCAGTTATCCTCCAATGTGTCGGAAATTGCAGGCCACTGCCGACCAGGCACAGGGCTTTCTGTTGAACGTCCAGCAGGCCCCCCTTTTGTCCTCAGCCGGGCTATTGCTCTGAAAGGACTTCCCCGTCCTCATAAACCCCTGCCCCTCCCTCACTATAGACCACTTGATCAACATATCATTCAGTCAGATATCAATTGCTTTCCTGCTCCACACCCAACACTACCCGCCTTTGCAGGCAGTCGCGACAAGCCCACAAGACCAAATGCTGAAACGTGATTATTTTCTGGACCAGCTCAGGGAATTCTTCTTGTATCACCGACATTAAGACCGAAAAACCCAATCACCAATTTACAATCGCCCTCTCAATTGGGGGTTTCTTCTCCCTACCCTCGCTACCCTTCTGGTGCTTCCCAACATTCGGAGAATCCTCTGTCACGCTTGTACTCAGGCGACCCCCGGCAGGCCCATATAGCCGAGGTTTGCTCCGAGAGTACTTTAAGATGAGATAGCTGCACCTCGAGATGGATGGGGGAGCAGATTTATTACTCCAAAACCAATCAATAAGAACAACTCAATGGTTTGGCAAAGGGAGTCTGTTTAATGACAAGTACAAAAAACGGGGAGTCATGGCAATCAGCAGTGATACGATAGTCCGTCTCGCTTCAACTCCAATGAACTTCATAAAAAACACATCATTTATACTGAAAATTCATCATAAGTGATGTGTAACACTCAAAAGTTAATAAGCATTTCTATTGGTTCGGAAAAGGTAACTTTAATATAGGTGCCATATCTGTATATGGTAATGGAGTGAGGGGATTGGGTAAATACTGTCAGGTGGGCGTCTAAGACCTTCCTTCAAAATGACTACTGTAGACGTCACTAAAGGTACGACATCCCATTGATTCTACTACTATATGACCCTAGATTGTGTGGTCCATTGTGATTGGGTTGGCACCAACCCCATGCATACATTTCCACTTTACTTAGCAGCACGCAGAATGGTCAGCCAAGTGCAGGGTGCCCCCCTCAGCTACCCAGCCTTCCTCCAATTAAGGTTACAATCAATCATCACTTCAACAACAATGTGTCAATTATGTTACTGTGGTTGGCCTCGAAACTGCATCTGCTGTCTGGGAAAGTTCCAATATCTTCTCCTGGGCGGATGCCATGCGTAGCTGTGAACTCGTGCTTCTCCTCGCTCGGATGGTCACGTGATGCGGACACCGTGAATTTGCCTAATTTCTCTCGACTTGTGCATTTAATTCTTATTCGGCTTACCACCTGCCTACGCTTCCTTATCTTGACCTTTCAGAGACACGATATTCTGTTCTTAAGTTTCAATTAGATGTAGCTACTGTTCGTTCCTTCTATTGGTATGATCTTGGCTCTCTTGGCATGAGTTGCACCTGCTGAGTTTCGATTCAGCCGTCTCTTCTCATTTTGCTAGAATATGAATCTTGTCTTGTTTGGCCTCTAGTAACCTGAGTTGATTCTGCTTTTCGTGTAAAGTGGAATCACACTTATAATACTGTGCTTCGTTTTGAGGTAGATTATGTACAATGGCGCTTGCCGTGCTATTCTTCTACTTAGCATAGCAAGCCGTACTGTTTTCTTAGCTTTCTTGTGGTTTCAAGCATATGTACAGGTGTCTGCTGCTTGAATATCTTCATCCTGCTTACAGCTTAACTCTTTTACGTTTTGATAGCTTCCTATCACTTTAAGCTCACAATCTCTTTTCTCATGGCATTTTGTCTCCTTATGTCATTCTTGGTTCGTCATTTGTTATATCTGTGAGTCCGTCTGGGCTCTCTTGACGTGACCATTCGTCTTCCATTAAGACCTTTTTGGTTTCTTCTGGGACGGTACTTAGGCAATCTTCATTTCATCTCATTTGTTGGTAGGGATTTCTCAATGGATACCTTACTCTCCATGGTTGTCTGGTTATTGGTACTTCAGTAGGTGTTGCTCTTCTGATGGGTACTGGGAAGAGCCCTACTGCAGCTCTCTGCTGGTTTTTGCTCATCATACGTCACATATTTTGGTGTGAATCTTCCTGGTACTTCAAAATGGGCGATGGGAGTGCAGGCTTTATTTGGGACCTCCTCTACACTCCCCCTCTGGGTGATTCATTGACCACTTTCACCTCCTCCTTTGGATACAATTCACTTGATTCTTCTATATTTATCTTCACTTCATAGCCTCGGTTCATTCCTTCTTCATCGTCTGGATCTATACATGATGGGTTTGAAGAGTTGTCTCTTTGGAGTCCATATTTTTATTACTCCTTTCAGGCTTCCTGCTGTCCTTATATGTTCGTCTTTATTCCATGTCATTAGCTGACATTGTCCATTTGGGCTACAGTAAACCTATCTTCCCACATAGTTTCTGTGCTTCCTGGGATAGAGAGACTTTGTACCATCTGGCGCGTGCCTGCTGGCCTTCACAAAGTCTCTTACTTCTTCATCAGTCAGGTCTTTGGACTTCCATTCTGGCTTGACATCAATCATGATCTTCATCCCTATGGCTTTCTTCGCAGTTTTCTGACATTGCTAGATTATTATCTTGATAACACAAAATCTTAGTAATATCATCACTAGCAGGGCTCCTAGAAACTTGAATATATCTGCCATCCATTGTGGGAACGAAGAGAACAGCGATCCAAACCAGCTGTCATCATCAACTTCATCAGTTTTGTCGATCATCTGGGTCTGTAGCTTCGTCAGCATACATATGGCTTCTGTTAAGGTTCCATTTTCCTCATCGTGAGAAGGTAGACATGTGCAACATGATTCTCCTATTTTTGCACAAACTCCTCCATCCATGGCTGTGATCATGTCAAGCACATATCTGTTCTGGAGAGTCATCAGTCGGATGGCTCTTAAATCTTCTTTTATTGCATTGAATCCTTTTATTGTCGTGTTGATGGTCTGCAGTAACTCCCATCTGTTTATCTGTAACCATTTAATATTTGCTCCAACTTAGAATCTTAGCATGAAAATTGTTGCGAACACTGATGAGGTGAGGCTGAACAGCCTGTGTTCATATGGGATTGCATGAAAAGCTTCTTCTGATTCAGCAGAGAAGTAATTCTCTCTCTTCATCCGAGATATCAGTTCCACAGATCTCGTCTTCCTCAGATGAGCATCTGCTTTTGGGAAACTGTCAATATTCAGGTCACTTTTTGGGATTACCAATACTGGAACGTGGACGTTCACTATTGTGCATATGCCTCCCCAGTCTCTTGGCAGTCTGATGTATGCTTTGGATCCACACGCCCAATAATGATCCATAATCACTGCGGTTCCATGTACCATTCCTGGAGCGTAGAAAACTCGTCCACAGTTTTGATTTTCTCCCATCTTCCTTGTGCCTTTATTCCTGAAACTGAATGTTGGGCTTTCTAGTGGCACTCTCTGCAAGGGTCCTCCTGTGTCTTCGACCCATGTGAGTAGTTTTGCAAGTTTTGGCCATAATGGCTTGCATCCATTTCGCACTATGTTGATGGTTGGCTCGTAGTGACAGAAGACCATCCATGCTCGGCATGCCACTACTCCTTTCTCCCATCTGTCTGGTGAAAGCACTGTTCCCCAAATTTGCATTTGGCCTCAGTTCTTCCATCTCCGAGCTTCTTCTGGAGTTTTTCCTTGGACATTTAGCTTCTGGTTTGCTTATCTTCTGATCTCTGCTCCTTTAACTCCAGGCTTCTCAAATCTGATAACAATGTGTTTCCATTGTTTCTTGTCTTTATGTCCTGGACATAATCGTCTTCATTTGGATCAGTTGCTTCAGTTGCCCACTTCAGAGAGGCGCACTACCCATGAACTGGCCTGTGGTTTTGCACATTGCTATGTGTGACATACAGTGTGCTGTCTGGACATCGATTTCTACAGCTACGAAGATCTTGGACTTCCCCATGCTGTATGGTAGGAGTGCGCAAACAACGCATTCCCCTTCTGAACTTCGTCTTCCAACTTCTTTCATGTGTTGGTACCAAATGTTGTTTCCCAGATGTGCTGTGCTGTCCAGGTAGTCGTTTAGTTCATTGTCATCTCCATGCATACTTCTCTTGATTCTTAATGTTTTCCTGTAGTTGTCTATGACTACATCCCTGAATGCATCTGTATGGCCTTTTCTTGCTGGAGGATTCTCAGGTATCCTGGTCCATGGTGCAGGCCTTCTCATCTGCCCCAATTCAGTGGACAAGAGCCTGGTAGCTCTTTCCCTCTCCTCATACATCTTTCTGCTGCTGGTTACAAATACCCATGCCAACCAGCCTGACACTGGTCCGGTGTATGGTTGTATTGTAGAACTGGTACTTGTTCCTTGCTTTGGAATGTATATGCTTGGTAATACAGTCTCTGCGATTTTGTTCTTCAGTTCCTCTTGTAGTTCCGTAGCACGGGCTATGTGCAGAACTAATGAGTCTACTATCAGTTGTGTCTGTGCAGAGAGTTTCTCAGTGTCAGTTCTTGTTTTCTTAAGAGTTTCTGATATAACTGCGTCAGTTGGTTTTTGCTTTCATTCTTATTTTCTCACAACATCTGCTGTGGAATTTCTTATGGCAGGCAGTCTCTTCTTCTCTGCTGCTTTGGTTTGTGGTTCTGCAGTCATTGACACTAGGCCTGTTTCGTGTGCATTAAGTGTTTGGTACGTGTAGTTGTCAGTGATGTTACTTCATTCATCCCTTGCCGACCCTGTCTCCGGCTTTTCTTTTCGTTCGTTACCACATGTGTGTGTGTATCGTTGCTAATTACATCCATTTCAAGTTCATTCACTCCACCGTCAGATCTTCTAGGGACTGGAATGACTATGTAAGGTCTGGGTGCTTTTGTGGGTTTTATGCGTGCATCATTAGGTGGGTGCACTGAAATTGGGATGCTTTGTTCACCAATAAAGAATGCAGTTCTGATCGTTAATGACAGTAAAACAGTAATGAATATGATGCATAGATACATGATGCCCCTGTAGGTCAGGCAACAGCATTTTCTTCCAGAGAAGCGGGGGGGTGCCTCTCTTCTTGTGGGAGGATCATATTGCTGCTCTGGACCCCCATCTCGATCATTCACAAATGTCAGTGTTTATTGTTTCTGTGTTTTAAGAGTGTCCGGTACTCCACAAAAGTCCCCCCTGTCGCGAATTTCAAATTGTCTCTTTTGTCAGGATACAGTTCCTTTGCTAGACTATGGGAAAAATCAGAAATAAAATAACATTTTAGTGAGTCCCTTTACTGTGCATGTTCAAAATAGGTAAGTTACCAATCCACTCCTCAGATTTTCTTCAGTACTGAGGACATAGTTTATGTTGATTAGTATGAAGGATTAGGGACAAAAGTAACAACAAATAGGACACAGGGAGTTCTTGGCACTGCTTCCTTGATCTGTCCCTCGGTGGAAGGCTCTTAGAACCTCCTCAGAAAGCTCCTCTGATGGTTAGAAAGTTCCACTTGGAGTATGATTCCGTGTAAGAGCATTGCCATCTGTGCAATATTATCTGGGTCTCTGATGAAACTGAGGACACCAACATCAATTGGTCTCCCCACTAGCTCTGGAAAGTCAGTGACTAGGCGAAAGGGAACATTATGGGCCAATCTGGTGTCTTCTGGTGACAGGGACATCCGTCCTGTCTTGCTGAGGTTCAGGATTATATATTTTCTACTAAATATGAACAATGTCTGCAATGTCCGGTCGCATGGAGTGCAACTAGAATTATGATTTATTTTAAAAGATGGCTTAAATGTTCTGTATTTGCTGGGTCTCTGGGGAATGTGAGTGTATCTGTTGTTCTCCCAATAAGAGTTGGATAGTCTTCGATTATGCGAAAGAACAGTGTGTTGATGAGCTCATCTATTTCTGCCTGTGTTGGGAACATTTGATTCTTTCTCACTGTACTCAGGGAGTAGGATAAATTGTTCGGCAATGACAGTGAGGAGTTGTCTTATTGTCTTTTCGTTTTCAGTATCTTGTAGAAAGTCAGTGACACTGGTGAGCCTCCCTACCAATAACGGGTATGATCTTAGCACTAGATCAAAATAGGTTATTATGTCCTTTGTGATGTCTCTACTGTGGGACACCATAGGTGTTTCCAAATAGTGTCTCAGTATTAAATGAATTTGGATACTGTATTTGCTTCCAATGTAAGTGTCCTCAGTCAAAATTTGGCATACTCTTTTCTCAAGGCTTAAGTGTGCCTCAGTCCAAGGTTCAAAGTCATCAGACTGTGTTGTGTCTAGTGTGTGCAATTTCCTTCTTTACCCTGCAACTAGGATGCACAGAGTGTCTGTTTTTTATGTCCTTATCCCATTTTTCATTTTTTCATAGAGGGAGTGTCCAATTTAAGCCACAATTTGAAAAAAGTTCTTTGTCTTTGTCTGGCTGGTCATGCGTCCTTCTCCCGCATCATGGATCTCGCCTGCACGTGCTGTGTCTCTTCCCCGTCGCTCGTCGATTCCTCTCGTTGGGGTGCAGGCAGGGAGCCACCTCCAATGTAGGGTTTTATATCGCTGAGAAAAATCCAAGCTCTCCTGCCTTGTAGTTTCACTGCGGATGGAGTGCAGTCCTCTACTGTAAAAGGATCGTTGAACCTTGGCTCATGCCACTTTTTCCTTGTATGATTCTTTACAAGGACGACGTCTCCAGGGAAGACGGGTGAAAAACGTAGACCTTGAACTTGGTTTGTTGTAGCGTCTCCTTCTGTGTTCTGTGCTGCTCTGCACCCTTTTCGTCATTGCTGCAGCTGCTCTGAAAGTAAAGTAAGGCAAGATGTCATGCAGTTCAGATAGTTTTGCATTTCAGACCCTAAAACCTCTCCTGTTGACTGGGCATCACATCTAGTTCTATCTCAGGGTGTCAGAGGAGTTATTATTCTTCTTCCTGTGGCTATCTCATGTGGTCTAAGATGATTGTCGGACCCAGGTTGGTTTCCAAGTGCATACAGTGCCAGTGGAAGGCAGTGCAAACATCCCTTCTTTAGAGTAAGGTTCAACTTGGATATCCTTTCCTTTAACAAGGGGTTGAGCTTCTCACAGATTCCATTGCCTTGTGGATGATACACCGAGAACTTGTGATTTATACCAAGCAGCAAGCTAATCTGCTCGAACACTGCATTGACAAAATGAGGGCCATTATATGACCTCATGACCTCACACCCCCCTACCTGGGGAGCACTTCTCTCACTAAAAATGTGGCCGCACAGTTAGAGTCTGGGTGTGTACATGGACCTGCCTCAATCCATCTAGAGAATGGACACACCACAACAATTAAGTATCTGTACCTGTTACATACTTGAATCATGTCAACATAATCGACATGCAAGTGTTGAAAAGGCCCATTTGGCCTTGCGATAATTCCTCTAATTACTTTTAATGTGTGCCCCGCCGTAAATTGCTGACAAATTATACAGTTTACCATAAAGAATGCAACGCGCTAAGCTAAATTCGGTATGAACCAGTCTTCTGCGAGTGTTGCTGCTAGGTTCTCTTTTGTCATGTGCGCCAGGTAATGTAACTGCTCCAGCGCTATTTTTAATAGGGCTACAGGCATTACTGGTTTGTCACCACAAGCTGTCAGAGGGGTTTAAAGAACACCCTCAATGTTTCCACAGGTTCTTCTCTTCCTGTGCTGCCTACTCTTGGAGTTCCATTAGCTATGTTTGCCCCACATTACTGTAACTTTCAGGTGCATTTCGTGTAACCATCATTCGCTTGTTGGTATGGATAACTTCCACTTCCATGATCGTCTCACTTTTGGATGCCATACACTTGGCTTCCGTGTCTGCTGCTTGATTCCCGCGTGAGATAAAATCTTTCCCCTTCATGTGGGCGGTGCATTTCACGACCGCTATGCCCACGGGGAGCTGTAGTGCCTTGATCAGCCTGTCCAATAAGGCTGCGTGCTACACTGACTTGCCGTCTGCTGGGAGGTAGACCCTCCTTTTCCAGCACGCTAAGCCTGCGTGCACTGTTGACATCACATAGGCAGAGTCACTGTGATTACTTCCTGGTCTGCGTGATTCTTAGTGGCGAGTATTAACGCCAATAATTCTGTTGCCTGTGCTGAATAATGAGATGGTATTCATGCACTAAGAAGCACTCTAAACTCTCCATTCGTTGTGTGTTTAATTACAGAAATGCCTGTGTATCTTTGCCCATCATTTTGGCCAATCCTCAAAGGCCCGTCAATAAAGACGATCTCTCCTTCTGCCAAGGCATTTTCTTTTACCCTGGGGATTTCATCATAGAATTCTTCACAATTTGCACAGTCATGTATGGGCTCTCCTTCAGTGACTGGCTCTGCTACGAACATAGCTGGGTTCACTATCTTACATAGGACTATTTTAATTGATAGATTTGATATGATCACTTCATAAGCAGAAGCTCTCTGAGATGTCAATGTGCCCTTTCGCTTCTCTAGAGTGGCAAATAGCGAGTGCTCGACGTACACCATCATTGAGCATCCCATTACAATGGTTGTAGCCTTCTCTATGGCGAATGCTGCGGTAGCTAAACTTTGTTCGCACGGGAAATTACCCCTCATAACTGAGTCCAAGTTCCCACTATAGTATGTGACGAGCGTGTACCCCAACGTGGTTCTATGTGTAAGTACTGCCGTCATAATGCTGCCATTTGTGTGTGAAAACAGCTAAAGTTCCTCTGCATAATTGGGGATCCCTAAAACTGGTGCAGTGCAGATGGCTCTTTTGAGTACAGCAAACCCTTTGTCCATGGTCTCAGGCCATTTGATCTTTTCCTTTGTCACTTGGGCCTTCTTTAGGGCATGAAGTAAAGGCTTGGAGTAAGAGCTGTAGTCGAAGACCCATGCCCTGACATAGTTGCATAAGCCGAAAAAGCTCTGCATCTGCTTTATCGTATGTGGCGTGGCCGTGTTAAATATGGCTTCAGTCCTTTCTGGGGTCACCTTCTTTCCCTCATGTGAGATCAGCTGTCCTATGTACAGCACTTCTTGTTGACAATATTGTAACTTTTCCTTGTCAACTTTATATCCCTTCTCAGCCAGTATAGTCAATAGCTGAACAGAATCGTGCCTGCATTGCTCTTCTGTGGTGCTGCAAATTAAGATGTCATCCACGTATTGCAGGATGACACTTTCTAGTGCAATATTCCTCAAGTCCATCTGCAGGACTCGGTTGAAAATAGAGGGAGACTCACAGTACCCCTGTGGCAGCCTCGTGCTTTTCAGATGCATTTGTCTGAACGTGAATGATGTCAGATCTTGTGAGTCACAGTGCAACGGGATTGAGAAAAGGGCATTTTTCAAGTCAATCACTGTGAATATTTTGCCTCAACGTGTTACATACAATTGTAGATGGGTTCAGGACTAGGGGGAACTCGCCTCAACAATATCGTTTATTGACCTCAAATCTTGAATTAGCCTCCACGACCTCCCCTTCACTTTTTTCACAGGGTACACTGACGTATTACATGATGACTTTGACGTCACTAAGATGCCTTGCTCTATCATAGCAGAAATTGTCTTAAACATCCCCTCATCTGCCTCTCAGAACATGGGATATTGTCGGGCTCTTTGTAGAATTGCTCACGGTTTCAGTTTAATCTTCACTTCTCCAACCCCCTTCAAGAGGCCTACGTCATAGTGTCCTGTAGTCCATACTGAGACAGGCACCTTGACTATGTCGTCATCAAAATATTCAGGATGATTTAGTGCCAACATCATTCTCTGAGGTACTTCTCTTTTAATCATCTTTCCCCAAAAGGTGAGACTCACTTCCACCATTGTCTCTCCTATATCTGTTTGTTCTTCAAACAGATCGTCATTGGTGACGTCAGTCATTCGATATCCTTCTTCAATGGCGAATACTGCGCACCACTGTCGGCCATCGTCGTCATAACCATCAATCAAGGCCACTCTCTCTTTCACTGCAGCCGTGTGTATCATCAAGGGAAATACTTGTCCCTTCTCCTCATGCATCGGTATTCTGGGTCTGAATAAGAACTCATCAGGGGTTCTCATGATTTTGTCTGCAAGGCCAGGCAATACTGCCATAAGCACACGCATACCATATGCGATCATTTCTGTCTCTAATGGTATGGCACTCATGGCTATGTATCCTGAGTATGCTCTAATCATTTCACATACATTTGAATAGTGCATTCCTGGCATGGAACATACTATGCCCTTCTCCGTGAACGAGAATGTCATGTTTAACTTTGTCATTAAATCTCAACCCAAAATATTTACTGGGGTCTGCCGAGAATATAATAGAGGTACATTCATTTCACATTCTCCTATGGTGACTGGAAGTGCATTTGTGAAGGGAACACGACTGTTAGCGCCTGTAAAACTCTGAGTGTCTATGGCCTCGCTGGAAAAAGGAAGAAGGAAAACTTGCTTTCACGTATGCATGAGCGTGTTGCACCCATGTCAACTAAGAAGGAATATTCTTTATCCCCTATAACTACATCCACCCTAGGTTCCCTGTGAGGATCTGGTGTCACTGATAGGATAGAACACATCAGGGTTCCCAGTGAGCTGTCCTAGTTTATATACAAATTTGGCCCACAGTGTGCTGGTGAATTTCCCCCATTCCCATTGTTACTCCCCATTCCAGGGTTCGTGGTCTGCCCTGTGTTCACTGTCTGCGATAGTTGCAGCGGTGCCTGTTGGGATTGTCCTTGTGTAAAATTCCCCATGCTTTGCGGTTGCACACCTTGTTGCGCTCCTGGCGCTTGTTGTTGCACCGTATGATTCTGTGCACCACCCTGCTGTAAAACTACAGGTGGATGTGCCATGCCTGCTCCTGTTCCTTGGCCGTTCTGCATCATGCCTTGATTTCAGCATGTGCGCGCCAAATACCCTGTAATTCCACACACCAACATACTGCATGTGGTCGGATCATTTGCCCATTTGACATATCTTGGTTACCATTTTGCATATTTTAAAAACCTCCTTGATTATTTTGGAAACCTCCATGATTGCCCTGCCATCCTCTTCCCCTAAATCCTCTTCCCTGGGGATAAACCCTGTATTGCCTTTATCATTTTGCTGTGTACTAGCCACCTGCTGCATGCTTGATT